>NC_060915.1:4495848-5117604 GCF_021234035.1 Daphnia pulicaria
GTAACCATCGCGATTAAAAAACGCGATAAACTTTGAAAAACTCTCAATGGAATTGATCCAGAATCATTCTTATAGATGAATTGAACCTATCTCTAAGGCATTGAAATGTTTTATCTACGAATTTGGACTGGTAACCATCGTGATTGAAAAAAATTTTCAAGAAATTTGTTATTGAAAACAAACTATTCATCGCCAACGACATCCCGTATTCCCAAGTGGTCACCCTTCCAAGTACTAACGGGACTCGACGTAACTTAACTTGTGGGAGTTGACGAGACCAGTTGCGTTCTACGTGATATGGTCGTTGACATTCAAATATGAAAATTTACCCTCCCAGTCCCAATGGATGAATAGAAAATCACTTCAAAGTGATAGAAATGTTTGTTCGTTTAATTTGGACTCGTAACCATCGCGAATAAAAAAGCGCGATAAACTTTGAAAAACTCGCAATGAAATTTATCCAGAATCATTCCTATAGATGAATTGAACCTATCTCTATGCCATTGATATTTTTGATCTACGAATTTGGACTGGTAACCATCGCGATTAAAAAACGCGATAAACTTTGAAAAACTCTCAATGGAATTGATCCAGAATCATTCTTATAGATGAATTGAACCTATCTCTAAGGCATTGAAATTTTTTATCTACGAATTTGCACTGGTAACCATCGTGATTGAAAAAAAATTTCAAGAAATTTGTTATTGAAAACAAACTGTTCATCGCCAAAAACGACATCCCGTATTCCCAAGCGGTCACCCTTCCAAGTACTAACGGGACTCGACGTTACTTAACTTCTGGGAGTTGACGAGACCAGTTGCGTTCTACGTGATATGGCCGTTGACATTCAAAAATGAAAATTTACCCTCCCAGTCCCAATGGATGAATAGAAAATCACTTCAAAGTGATAGAAATGTTTGTACATTTAATTTGGACTCGTAACCATCGGGAATAAAAAAAAGCGATAAACTTTGAAAAACTCGCAATGAAATTTATCCAGAATCATTCCTATAGATGAATTGAACCTATCTCTATGCCATTGATATTTTTGATCTACGAATTTGGACTGGTAACCATCGCGATTAAAAAACGCGATTAACTTTGAAAAACTCTCAATGGAATTGATCCAGAATCATTCTTATAGATGAATTGAACCTATCTCTAAGGCATTGAAATGTTTTATCTACGAATTTGGACTGGTAACCATCGTGATTGAAAAAAATTTTCAAGAAATTTGTTATTGAAAACAAACTATTCATCGCCAACGACATCCCGTATTCCCAAGCGGTCACCCTTCCAAGTACTAACGGGACTCGATGTAACTTAACTTCTGGGAGTTGACGAGACCAGTTGCGTTCTACGTGATATGGCCGTTGACATTCAAAAATGAAAATTTACCCTCCCAGTCCCAATGGATGAATAGAAAATCACTTCAAAGTGATAGAAATGTTTGTTCATTGAATTTGGACTCGTAACCATCGCGAATAAAAAAGCGCGATAAACTTTGAAAAACTCGCAATGAAATTTATCCAGAATCATTCCTATAGATGAATTGAACCTATCTCTAAGGCATTGAAATGTTTTATCTACGAATTTGGACTGGTAACCATCGTGATTGAAAAAAAAATTTCAAGAAATTTGTTATTGAAAACAAACTATTCATCGCCAACGACATCCCGTATTCCCAAGCGGTCACCCTTCCAAGTACTAACGGGACTCGACGTAACTTAACTTCTGGGAGCTGACGAGACCAGGTGCGTTCTACGTGATATGGCCGTTGACAATCAAAAATGAAAATTTACCCTACCAGTCCCAATGGATGAATAGAAAATCACTTCAAAGTGATAGAAATGTTTGTTCATTGAATTTGGACTCGTAACCATCGGGAATAAAAAAGCGCGATAAACTTTGAAAAACTCGCAATGAAATTTATCCAGAATCATTCAAATAGATGAATTGAACCTATCTCTATGCCATTGATATTTTTGATCTACGAATTTGGACTGGTAACCATCGCGATTAAAAAACGCGATAAACTTTGAAAAACTCTCAATGGAATTGATCCAGAATCATTCTTATAGATGAATTTAACCTATCTCTAAGGCATTGAAATGTTTTATCTACGAATTTGGACTGGTAACCATCGTGATTGAAAAAAAAATTTCAAGAAATTTGTTATTGAAAACAAACTATTCATCGCCAACGACATCCCGTATTCCCAAGCGGTCACCCTTCCAAGTACTAACGGGACTCGACGTAACTTAACTTCTGGGAGCTGACGAGACCAGGTGCGTTCTACGTGATATGGCCGTTGACAATCAAAAATGAAAATTTACCCTACCAGTCCCAATGGATGAATAGAAAATCACTTCAAAGTGATAGAAATGTTTGTTCATTGAATTTGGACTCGTAACCATCGGGAATAAAAAAGCGCGATAAACTTTGAAAAACTCGCAATGAAATTTATCCAGAATCATTCCTATAGATGAATTGAACCTATCTCTATGCCATTGATATTTTTGATCTACGAATTTGGACTGGTAACCATCGCGATTAAAAAACGCGATAAACTTTAAAAACTCTCAATGGAATTGATCCAGAATCATTCTTATAGATGAATTTAACCTATCTCTAAGGCATTGAAATGTTTTATCTACGAATTTGGACTGGTAACCATCGTGATTGAAAAAAAAATTTCAAGAAATTTGTTATTGAAAACAAACTATTCATCGCCAACGACATCCCGTATTCCCAAGCGGTCACCCTTCCAAGTACTAACGGGACTCGACGTAACTTAACTTCTGGGAGCTGACGAGACCAGGTGCGTTCTACGTGATATGGCCGTTGACAATCAAAAATGAAAATTTACCCTACCAGTCCCAATGGATGAATAGAAAATCACTTCAAAGTGATAGAAATGTTTGTTCATTGAATTTGGACTCGTAACCATCGGGAATAAAAAAGCGCGATAAACTTTGAAAAACTCGCAATGAAATTTATCCAGAATCATTCCTATAGATGAATTGAACCTATCTCTATGCCATTGATATTTTTGATCTACGAATTTGGACTGGTAACCATCGCGATTAAAAAACGCGATAAACTTTGAAAAACTCTCAATGGAATTGATCCAGAATCATTCTTATAGATGAATTGAACCTATCTCTAAGGCATTGAAATGTTTTATCTACGAATTTGGACTGGTAACCATCGTGATTGAAAAAAATTTTCAAGAAATTTGTTATTGAAAACAAACTATTCATCGCCAACGACATCCCGTATTCCCAAGCGGTCACCCTTCCAAGTACTAACGGGACTCGATGTAACTTAACTTCTGGAAGTTGACGAGACCAGTTGCGTTCTACGAGATATGACCGTTGACATTCAAAAATGAAAACTTACCCTCCCAGTCCCAATGGATGAATAGAAAATCACTTCAAAGTGATAGAAATGTTTGTTCATTGAATTTGGACTCGTAACCATCGGGAATAAAAAAGCGCGATAAACTTTGAAAAACTCGCAATGAAATTTATCCAGAATCATTCAAATAGATGAATTGAACCTATCTCTATGCCATTGATATTTTTGATCTACGAATTTGGACTGGTAACCATCGCGATTAAAAAACGCGATAAACTTTGAAAAACTCTCAATGGAATTGATCCAGAATCATTCTTATAGATGAATTGAACCTATCTCTAAGGCATTGAAATGTTTTATCTACGAATTTGCACTGGTAACCATCGTGATTGAAAAAAAAATTTCAAGAAATTTGTTATTGAAAACAAACTATTCATCGCCAACGACATCCCGTATTCCCAAGCGGTCACCCTTCCAAGTACTAACGGGACTCGACGTAACTTAACTTCTGGGAGCTGACGAGACCAGGTGCGTTCTACGTGATATGGCCGTTGACATTCAAAAATGAAAATTTACCCTCCCAGTCCCAATGGATGAATAGAAAATCACTTCAAAGTGATAGAAATGTTTGTTCATTTAATTTGGACTCGTAACCATCGGGAATAAAAAAGCGCGATAAACTTTGAAAAACTCGCAATGAAATTTATCCAGAATCATTCCTATAGATGAATTGAACCTATCTCTATGCCATTGATATTTTTGATCTACGAATTTGGACTGGTAACCATCGCGATTAAAAAACGCGATAAACTTTGAAAAACTCTCAATGGAATTGATCCAGAATCATTCTTATAGATGAATTTAACCTATCTCTAAGGCATTGAAATGTTTTATCTACGAATTTGGACTGGTAACCATCGTGATTGAAAAAAAAATTTCAAGAAATTTGTTATTGAAAACAAACTATTCATCGCCAACGACATCCCGTATTCCCAAGCGGTCACCCTTCCAAGTACTAACGGGACTCGACGTAACTTAACTTCTGGGAGCTGACGAGACCAGGTGCGTTCTACGTGATATGGCCGTTGACATTCAAAAATAAAAATTTACCCTACCAGTCCCAATGGATGAATAGAAAATCACTTCAAAGTGATAGAAATGTTTGTTCATTGAATTTGGACTCGTAACCATCGGGAATAAAAAAGCGCGATAAACTTTGAAAAACTCGCAATGAAATTTATCCAGAATCATTCCTATAGATGAATTGAACCTATCTCTATGCCATTGATATTTTTGATCTACGAATTTGGACTGGTAACCATCGCGATTAAAAAACGCGATAAACTTTGAAAAACTCTCAATGGAATTGATCCAGAATCATTCTTATAGATGAATTGAACCTATCTCTAAGGCATTGAAATGTTTTATCTACGAATTTGGACTGGTAACCATCGTGATTGAAAAAAATTTTCAAGAAATTTGTTATTGAAAACAAACTATTCATCGCCAACGACATCCCGTATTCCCAAGCGGTCACCCTTCCAAGTACTAACGGGACTCGATGTAACTTAACTTCTGGGAGTTGACGAGACCAGTTGCGTTCTACGAGATATGACCGTTGACATTCAAAAATGAAAACCTACCCTCCCAGTCCCAATGGATGAATAGAAAATCACTTCAAAGTGATAGAAATGTTTGTTCATTGAATTTGGACTCGTAACCATCGGGAATAAAAAAGCGCGATAAACTTTGAAAAACTCGCAATGAAATTTATCCAGAATCATTCCTATAGATGAATTGAACCTATCTCTATGCCATTGATATTTTTGATCTACGAATTTGGACTGGTAACCATCGCGATTAAAAAACGCGATAAACTTTGAAAAACTCTCAATGGAATTGATCCAGAATCATTCTTATAGATGAATTGAACCTATCTCTAAGGCATTGAAATGTTTTATCTACGAATTTGGACTGGTAACCATCGTGATTGAAAAAAATTTTCAAGAAATTTGTTATTGAAAACAAACTATTCATCGCCAACGACATCCCGTATTCCCAAGCGGTCACCCTTCCAAGTACTAACGGGACTCGATGTAACTTAACTTCTGGGAGTTGACGAGACCAGTTGCGTTCTACGAGATATGACCGTTGGCATTCAAAAATGAAAACTTACCCTCCTAGTCCCAATGGATGAATAGAAAATCACTTCAAAGTGATAGAAATGTTTGTTCATTGAATTTGGACTCGTAACCATCGGGAATAAAAAAGCGCGATAAACTTTGAAAAACTCGCAATGAAATTTATCCAGAATCATTCAAATAGATGAATTGAACCTATCTCTATGCCATTGATATTTTTGATCTACGAATTTGGACTGGTAACCATCGCGATTAAAAAACGCGATAAACTTTGAAAAACTCTCAATGGAATTGATCCAGAATCATTCTTATAGATGAATTGAACCTATCTCTAAGGCATTGAAATGTTTTATCTACGAATTTGCACTGGTAACCATCGTGATTGAAAAAAAAATTTCAAGAAATTTGTTATTGAAAACAAACTATTCATCGCCAACGACATCCCGTATTCCCAAGCGGTCACCCTTCCAAGTACTAACGGGACTCGACGTAACTTAACTTCTGGGAGCTGACGAGACCAGGTGCGTTCTACGTGATATGGCCGTTGACATTCAAAAATGAAAATTTACCCTCCCAGTCCCAATGGATGAATAGAAAATCACTTCAAAGTGATAGAAATGTTTGTTCATTTAATTTGGACTCGTAACCATCGGGAATAAAAAAGCGCGATAAACTTTGAAAAACTCGCAATGAAATTTATCCAGAATCATTCCTATAGATGAATTGAACCTATCTCTATGCCATTGATATTTTTGATCTACGAATTTGGACTGGTAACCATCGCGATTAAAAAACGCGATAAACTTTGAAAAACTCTCAATGGAATTGATCCAGAATCATTCTTATAGATGAATTTAACCTATCTCTAAGGCATTGAAATGTTTTATCTACGAATTTGGACTGGTAACCATCGTGATTGAAAAAAAAATTTCAAGAAATTTGTTATTGAAAACAAACTATTCATCGCCAACGACATCCCGTATTCCCAAGCGGTCACCCTTCCAAGTACTAACGGGACTCGACGTAACTTAACTTCTGGGAGCTGACGAGACCAGGTGCGTTCTACGTGATATGGCCGTTGACATTCAAAAATAAAAATTTACCCTACCAGTCCCAATGGATGAATAGAAAATCACTTCAAAGTGATAGAAATGTTTGTTCATTGAATTTGGACTCGTAACCATCGGGAATAAAAAAGCGCGATAAACTTTGAAAAACTCGCAATGAAATTTATCCAGAATCATTCCTATAGATGAATTGAACCTATCTCTATGCCATTGATATTTTTGATCTACGAATTTGGACTGGTAACCATCGCGATTAAAAAACGCGATAAACTTTGAAAAACTCTCAATGGAATTGATCCAGAATCATTCTTATAGATGAATTGAAC
Organism: Daphnia pulicaria; assembly: GCF_021234035.1. Taxonomy (NCBI): domain Eukaryota; kingdom Metazoa; phylum Arthropoda; class Branchiopoda; order Diplostraca; family Daphniidae; genus Daphnia; species Daphnia pulicaria. The sequence continues at coordinate 4,502,743 of NC_060915.1, forward strand.
CTATCTCTAAGGCATTGAAATGTTTTATCTACGAATTTGGACTGGTAACCATCGTGATTGAAAAAAATTTTCAAGAAATTTGTTATTGAAAACAAACTATTCATCGCCAACGACATCCCGTATTCCCAAGCGGTCACCCTTCCAAGTACTAACGGGACTCGATGTAACTTAACTTCTGGGAGTTGACGAGACCAGTTGCGTTCTACGAGATATGACCGTTGACATTCAAAAATGAAAACCTACCCTCCCAGTCCCAATGGATGAATAGAAAATCACTTCAAAGTGATAGAAATGTTTGTTCATTGAATTTGGACTCGTAACCATCGGGAATAAAAAAGCGCGATAAACTTTGAAAAACTCGCAATGAAATTTATCCAGAATCATTCCTATAGATGAATTGAACCTATCTCTATGCCATTGATATTTTTGATCTACGAATTTGGACTGGTAACCATCGCGATTAAAAAACGCGATAAACTTTGAAAAACTCTCAATGGAATTGATCCAGAATCATTCTTATAGATGAATTGAACCTATCTCTAAGGCATTGAAATGTTTTATCTACGAATTTGGACTGGTAACCATCGTGATTGAAAAAAATTTTCAAGAAATTTGTTATTGAAAACAAACTATTCATCGCCAACGACATCCCGTATTCCCAAGCGGTCACCCTTCCAAGTACTAACGGGACTCGATGTAACTTAACTTCTGGGAGTTGACGAGACCAGTTGCGTTCTACGAGATATGACCGTTGGCATTCAAAAATGAAAACTTACCCTCCTAGTCCCAATGGATGAATAGAAAATCACTTCAAAGTGATAGAAATGTTTGTTCATTGAATTTGGACTCGTAACCATCGCGAATAAAAAAGCGCGATAAACTTTGAAAAACTCGCAATGAAATTTATCCAGAATCATTCCTATAGATGAATTGAACCTATCTCTAAGGCATTGAAATGTTTTATCTACGAATTTGGACTGGTAACCATCGTGATTAAAAAAAAATTTTCAAGAAATTTGTTATTGAAAACAAACTATTCATCGCCAACGACATCCCGTATTCCCAAGCGGTCACCCTTCCAAGTACTAACGGGACTCGACGTAACTTAACTTCTGGGAGCTGACGAGACCAGGTGCGTTCTACGTGATATGGCCGTTGACATTCAAAAATGAAAAATTACCCTCCCAATCCCAATGGATGAATAGAAAATCACTTCAAAGTGATAGAAATGTTTGTTCATTGAATTTGGACTCGTAACCATCGCGAATAAAAAAGCGCGATAAACTTTGAAAAACTCGCAATGAAATTTATCCAGAATCATTCCTATAGATGAATTGAACCTATCTCTAAGGCATTGAAATGTTTTATCTACGAATTTGGACTGGTAACCATCGTGATTGAAAAAAAAATTTCAAAAAATTTATTATTGAAAACAAACTATTCATCGCCAACGACATCCCGTATTCCCAAGCGGTCACCCTTCCAAGTACTAACGGGACTCGACGTAACTTAACTTCTGGGAGCTGACGAGACCAGGGGCGTTCTACGTGATATGGCCGTTGACATTCAAAAATGAAAATTTACCCTACCAGTCCCAATGGATGAATAGAAAATCACTTCAAAGTGATAGAAATGTTTGTTCATTGAATTTGGACTCGTAACCATCGGGAATAAAAAAGCGCGATAAACTTTGAAAAACTCGCAATGAAATTTATCCAGAATCATTCCTATAGATGAATTGAACCTATCTCTATGCCATTGATATTTTTGATCTACGAATTTGGACTGGTAACCATCGCGATTAAAAAACGCGATAAACTTTGAAAAACTCTCAATGGAATTGATCCAGAATCATTCTTATAGATGAATTGAACCTATCTCTAAGGCATTGAAATGTTTTATCTACGAATTTGGACTGGTAACCATCGTGATTGAAAAAAATTTTCAAGAAATTTGTTATTGAAAACAAACTATTCATCGCCAACGACATCCCGTATTCCCAAGCGGTCACCCTTCCAAGTACTAACGGGACTCGATGTAACTTAACTTCTGGGAGTTGACGAGACCAGTTGCGTTCTACGAGATATGACCGTTGACATTCAAAAATGAAAACCTACCCTCCCAGTCCCAATGGATGAATAGAAAATCACTTCAAAGTGATAGAAATGTTTGTTCATTGAATTTGGACTCGTAACCATCGGGAATAAAAAAGCGCGATAAACTTTGAAAAACTCGCAATGAAATTTATCCAGAATCATTCCTATAGATGAATTGAACCTATCTCTATGCCATTGATATTTTTGATCTACGAATTTGGACTGGTAACCATCGCGATTAAAAAACGCGATAAACTTTGAAAAACTCTCAATGGAATTGATCCAGAATCATTCTTATAGATGAATTGAACCTATCTCTAAGGCATTGAAATGTTTTATCTACGAATTTGGACTGGTAACCATCGTGATTGAAAAAAATTTTCAAGAAATTTGTTATTGAAAACAAACTATTCATCGCCAACGACATCCCGTATTCCCAAGCGGTCACCCTTCCAAGTACTAACGGGACTCGATGTAACTTAACTTCTGGGAGTTGACGAGACCAGTTGCGTTCTACGAGATATGACCGTTGACATTCAAAAATGAAAACTTACCCTCCCAGTCCCAATGGATGAATAGAAAATCACTTCAAAGTGATAGAAATGTTTGTTCATTGAATTTGGACTCGTAACCATCGGGAATAAAAAAGCGCGATAAACTTTGAAAAACTCGCAATGAAATTTATCCAGAATCATTCCTATAGATGAATTGAACCTATCTCTATGCCATTGACATTTTTGATCTACGAATTTGGACTGGTAACCATCGCGATTAAAAAACGCGATAAACTTTGAAAAACTCTCAATGGAATTGATCCAGAATCATTCTTATAGATGAATTGAACCTATCTCTAAGGCATTGAAATGTTTTATCTACAAATTTGGACTGGTAACCATCGTGATTGAAAAAAATTTTCAAGAAATTTGTTATTGAAAACAAACTATTCATCGCCAACGACATCCCGTATTCCCAAGCGGTCACCCTTCCAAGTACTAACGGGACTCGATGTAACTTAACTTCTGGGAGTTGACGAGACCAGTTGCGTTCTACGAGATATGACCGTTGACATTCAAAAATGAAAACTTACCCTCCCAGTCCCAATGGATGAATAGAAAATCACTTCAAAGTGATAGAAATGTTTGTTCATTGAATTTGGACTCGTAACCATCGGGAATAAAAAAGCGCGATAAACTTTGAAAAACTCGCAATGAAATTTATCCAGAATCATTCCTATAGATGAATTGAACCTATCTCTATGCCATTGACATTTTTGATCTACGAATTTGGACTGGTAACCATCGCGATTAAAAAACGCGATAAACTTTGAAAAACTCTCAATGGAATTGATCCAGAATCATTCTTATAGATGAATTGAACCTATCTCTAAGGCATTGAAATGTTTTATCTACGAATTTGGACTGGTAACCATCGTGATTAAAAAAAAATTTTCAAGAAATTTGTTATTGAAAACAAACTATTCATCGCCAACGACATCCCGTATTCCCAAGCGGTCACCCTTCCAAGTACTAACGGGACTCGACGTAACTTAACTTCTGGGAGCTGACGAGACCAGGTGCGTTCTACGTGATATGGCCGTTGACATTCAAAAATGAAAAATTACCCTCCCAATCCCAATGGATGAATAGAAAATCACTTCAAAGTGATAGAAATGTTTGTTCATTGAATTTGGACTCGTAACCATCGCGAATAAAAAAGCGCGATAAACTTTGAAAAACTCGCAATGAAATTTATCCAGAATCATTCCTATAGATGAATTGAACCTATCTCTAAGGCATTGAAATGTTTTATCTACGAATTTGGACTGGTAACCATCGTGATTGAAAAAAAAATTTCAAGAAATTTATTATTGAAAACAAACTTTTCATCGCCAACGACATCCCGTATTCCCAAGCGGTCACCCTTCCAAGTACTAACGGGACTCGACGTAACTTAACTTCTGGGAGCTGACGAGACCAGGTGCGTTCTACGTGATATGGCCGTTGACATTCAAAAATGAAAAATTACCCTCCCAATCCCAATGGATGAATAGAAAATCACTTCAAAGTGATAGAAATGTTTGTTCATTGAATTTGGACTCGTAACCATCGCGAATAAAAAAGCGCGATAAACTTTGAAAAACTCGCAATGAAATTTATCCAGAATCATTCCTATAGATGAATTGAACCTATCTCTAAGGCATTGAAATGTTTTATCTACGAATTTGGACTGGTAACCATCGTGATTGAAAAAAAAATTTCAAGAAATTTGTTATTGAAAACAAACTATTCATCGCCAACGACATCCCGTATTCCCAAGCGGTCACCCTTCCAAGTACTAACGGGACTCGACGTAACTTAACTTCTGGGAGTTGACGAGACCAGTTGCGTTCTACGAGATATGACCGTTGACATTCAAAAATGAAAACTTACCCTCCCAGTCCCAATGGATGAATAGAAAATCACTTCAAAGTGATAGAAATGTTTGTTCATTGAATTTGGACTCGTAACCATCGGGAATAAAAAAGCGCGATAAACTTTGAAAAACTCGCAATGAAATTTATCCAGAATCATTCCTATAGATGAATTGAACCTATCTCTATGCCATTGACATTTTTGATCTACGAATTTGGACTGGTAACCATCGCGATTAAAAAACGCGATAAACTTTGAAAAACTCTCAATGGAATTGATCCAGAATCATTCTTATAGATGAATTGAACCTATCTCTAAGGCATTGAAATGTTTTATCTACGAATTTGGACTGGTAACCATCGTGATTAAAAAAAAATTTTCAAGAAATTTGTTATTGAAAACAAACTATTCATCGCCAACGACATCCCGTATTCCCAAGCGGTCACCCTTCCAAGTACTAACGGGACTCGACGTAACTTAACTTCTGGGAGCTGACGAGACCAGGTGCGTTCTACGTGATATGGCCGTTGACATTCAAAAATGAAAAATTACCCTCCCAATCCCAATGGATGAATAGAAAATCACTTCAAAGTGATAGAAATGTTTGTTCATTGAATTTGGACTCGTAACCATCGCGAATAAAAAAGCGCGATAAACTTTGAAAAACTCGCAATGAAATTTATCCAGAATCATTCAAATAGATGAATTGAACCTATCTCTATGCCATTGATATTTTTAATCTACGAATTTGGACTGGTAACCATCGCGATTAAAAAACGCGATAAACTTTGAAAAACTCTCAATGGAATTGATCCAGAATCATTCTTATAGATGAATTTAACCTATCTCTAAGGCATTGAAATGTTTTATCTACGAATTTGGACTGGTAACCATCGTGATTGAAAAAAAAATTTCAAGAAATTTGTTATTGAAAACAAACTATTCATCGCCAACGACATCCCGTATTCCCAAGCGGTCACCCTTCCAAGTACTAACGGGACTCGACGTAACTTAACTTCTGGGAGCTGACGAGACCAGGTGCGTTCTACGTGATATGGCCGTTGACATTCAAAAATGAAAATTTACCCTACCAGTCCCAATGGATGAATAGAAAATCACTTCAAAGTGATAGAAATGTTTGTTCATTGAATTTGGACTCGTAACCATCGGGAATAAAAAAGCGCGATAAACTTTGAAAAACTCGCAATGAAATTTATCCAGAATCATTCCTATAGATGAATTGAACCTATCTCTATGCCATTGATATTTTTGATCTACGAATTTGGACTGGTAACCATCGCGATTAAAAAACGCGATAAACTTTGAAAAACTCTCAATGGAATTGATCCAGAATCATTCTTATAGATGAATTTAACCTATCTCTAAGGCATTGAAATGTTTTATCTACGAATTTGGACTGGTAACCATCGTGATTGAAAAAAAAATTTCAAGAAATTTGTTATTGAAAACAAACTATTCATCGCCAACGACATCCCGTATTCCCAAGCGGTCACCCTTCCAAGTACTAACGGGACTCGACGTAACTTAACTTCTGGGAGCTGACGAGACCAGGAGCGTACTACGTGATATGGCCGTTGACATTCAAAAATGAAAAATTACCCTCCCAATCCCAATGGATGAATAGAAAATCACTTCAAAGTGATAGAAATGTTTGTTCATTGAATTTGGACTCGTAACCATCGGGAATAAAAAAGCGCGATAAACTTTGAAAAACTCGCAATGAAATTTATCCAGAATCATTCAAATAGATGAATTGAACCTATCTCTATGCCATTGATATTTTTGATCTACGAATTTGGACTGGTAACCATCGCGATTAAAAAACGCGATAAACTTTGAAAAACTCTCAATGGAATTGATCCAGAATCATTCTTATAGATGAATTTAACCTATCTCTAAGGCATTGAAATGTTTTATCTACGAATTTGGACTGGTAACCATCGTGATTGAAAAAAAAATTTCAAGAAATTTGTTATTGAAAACAAACTATTCATCGCCAACGACATCCCGTATTCCCAAGCGGTCACCCTTCCAAGTACTAACGGGACTCGACGTAACTTAACTTCTGGGAGCTGACGAGACCAGGTGCGTTCTACGTGATATGGCCGTTGACAATCAAAAATGAAAATTTACCCTACCAGTCCCAATGGATGAATAGAAAATCACTTCAAAGTGATAGAAATGTTTGTTCATTGAATTTGGACTCGTAACCATCGGGAATAAAAAAGCGCGATAAACTTTGAAAAACTCGCAATGAAATTTATCCAGAATCATTCCTATAGATGAATTGAACCTATCTCTATGCCATTGATATTTTTGATCTACGAATTTGGACTGGTAACCATCGCGATTAAAAAACGCGATAAACTTTAAAAACTCTCAATGGAATTGATCCAGAATCATTCTTATAGATGAATTTAACCTATCTCTAAGGCATTGAAATGTTTTATCTACGAATTTGGACTGGTAACCATCGTGATTGAAAAAAAAATTTCAAGAAATTTGTTATTGAAAACAAACTATTCATCGCCAACGACATCCCGTATTCCCAAGCGGTCACCCTTCCAAGTACTAACGGGACTCGACGTAACTTAACTTCTGGGAGCTGACGAGACCAGGTGCGTTCTACGTGATATGGCCGTTGACAATCAAAAATGAAAATTTACCCTACCAGTCCCAATGGATGAATAGAAAATCACTTCAAAGTGATAGAAATGTTTGTTCATTGAATTTGGACTCGTAACCATCGGGAATAAAAAAGCGCGATAAACTTTGAAAAACTCGCAATGAAATTTATCCAGAATCATTCCTATAGATGAATTGAACCTATCTCTATGCCATTGATATTTTTGATCTACGAATTTGGACTGGTAACCATCGCGATTAAAAAACGCGATAAACTTTGAAAAACTCTCAATGGAATTGATCCAGAATCATTCTTATAGATGAATTTAACCTATCTCTAAGGCATTGAAATGTTTTATCTACGAATTTGGACTGGTAACCATCGTGATTGAAAACAAAATTTCAAGAAATTTGTTATTGAAAACAAACTATTCATCACCAACGACATCCCGTATTCCCAAGCGGACACCCTTCCAAGTACTAACGGGACTCGACGTAACTTAACTTCTGGGAGCTGACGAGACCAGGTGCGTTCTACGTGATATGGCCGTTGACAATCAAAAATGAAAATTTACCCTCCCAGTCCCAATGGATGAATAGAAAATCACTTCAAAGTGATAGAAATGTTTGTTCATTGAATTTGGACTCGTAACCATCGGGAATAAAAAAGCGCGATAAACTTTGAAAAACTCGCAATGAAATTTATCCAGAATCATTCCTATAGATGAATTGAACCTATCTCTATGCCATTGATATTTTTGATCTACGAATTTGGACTGGTAACCATCGCGATTAAAATACGCGATAAACTTTAAAAACTCTCAATGGAATTGATCCAGAATCATTCTTATAGATGAATTTAACCTATCTCTAAGGCATTGAAATGTTTTATCTACGAATTTGGACTGGTAACCATCGTGATTGAAAAAAAAATTTCAAGAAATTTGTTATTGAAAACAAACTATTCATCGCCAACGACATCCCGTATTCCCAAGCGGTCACCCTTCCAAGTACTAACGGGACTCGACGTAACTTAACTTCTGGGAGCTGACGAGACCAGGTGCGTTCTACGTGATATGGCCGTTGACAATCAAAAATGAAAATTTACCCTACCAGTCCCAATGGATGAATAGAAAATCACTTCAAAGTGATAGAAATGTTTGTTCATTGAATTTGGACTCGTAACCATCGGGAATAAAAAAGCGCGATAAACTTTGAAAAACTCGCAATGAAATTTATCCAGAATCATTCCTATAGATGAATTGAACCTATCTCTATGCCATTGATATTTTTGATCTACGAATTTGGACTGGTAACCATCGCGATTAAAAAACGCGATAAACTTTGAAAAACTCTCAATGGAATTGATCCAGAATCATTCTTATAGATGAATTGAACCTATCTCTAAGGCATTGAAATGTTTTATCTACGAATTTGGACTGGTAACCATCGTGATTGAAAAAAATTTTCAAGAAATTTGTTATTGAAAACAAACTATTCATCGCCAACGACATCCCGTATTCCCAAGCGGTCACCCTTCCAAGTACTAACGGGACTCGATGTAACTTAACTTCTGGAAGTTGACGAGACCAGTTGCGTTCTACGAGATATGACCGTTGACATTCAAAAATGAAAACTTACCCTCCCAGTCCCAATGGATGAATAGAAAATCACTTCAAAGTGATAGAAATGTTTGTTCATTGAATTTGGACTCGTAACCATCGGGAATAAAAAAGCGCGATAAACTTTGAAAAACTCGCAATGAAATTTATCCAGAATCATTCAAATAGATGAATTGAACCTATCTCTATGCCATTGATATTTTTGATCTACGAATTTGGACTGGTAACCATCGCGATTAAAAAACGCGATAAACTTTGAAAAACTCTCAATGGAATTGATCCAGAATCATTCTTATAGATGAATTGAACCTATCTCTAAGGCATTGAAATGTTTTATCTACGAATTTGCACTGGTAACCATCGTGATTGAAAAAAAAATTTCAAGAAATTTGTTATTGAAAACAAACTATTCATCGCCAACGACATCCCGTATTCCCAAGCGGTCACCCTTCCAAGTACTAACGGGACTCGACGTAACTTAACTTCTGGGAGCTGACGAGACCAGGTGCGTTCTACGTGATATGGCCGTTGACATTCAAAAATGAAAATTTACCCTCCCAGTCCCAATGGATGAATAGAAAATCACTTCAAAGTGATAGAAATGTTTGTTCATTTAATTTGGACTCGTAACCATCGGGAATAAAAAAGCGCGATAAACTTTGAAAAACTCGCAATGAAATTTATCCAGAATCATTCCTATAGATGAATTGAACCTATCTCTATGCCATTGATATTTTTGATCTACGAATTTGGACTGGTAACCATCGCGATTAAAAAACGCGATAAACTTTGAAAAACTCTCAATGGAATTGATCCAGAATCATTCTTATAGATGAATTTAACCTATCTCTAAGGCATTGAAATGTTTTATCTACGAATTTGGACTGGTAACCATCGTGATTGAAAAAAAAATTTCAAGAAATTTGTTATTGAAAACAAACTATTCATCGCCAACGACATCCCGTATTCCCAAGCGGTCACCCTTCCAAGTACTAACGGGACTCGACGTAACTTAACTTCTGGGAGCTGACGAGACCAGGTGCGTTCTACGTGATATGGCCGTTGACATTCAAAAATGAAAATTTACCCTACCAGTCCCAATGGATGAATAGAAAATCACTTCAAAGTGATAGAAATGTTTGTTCATTGAATTTGGACTCGTAACCATCGGGAATAAAAAAGCGCGATAAACTTTGAAAAACTCGCAATGAAATTTATCCAGAATCATTCCTATAGATGAATTGAACCTATCTCTATGCCATTGATATTTTTGATCTACGAATTTGGACTGGTAACCATCGCGATTAAAAAACGCGATAAACTTTGAAAAACTCTCAATGGAATTGATCCAGAATCATTCTTATAGATGAATTGAACCTATCTCTAAGGCATTGAAATGTTTTATCTACGAATTTGCACTGGTAACCATCGTGATTGAAAAAAAAATTTCAAGAAATTTGTTATTGAAAACAAACTATTCATCGCCAACGACATCCCGTATTCCCAAGCGGTCACCCTTCCAAGTACTAACGGGACTCGACGTAACTTAACTTCTGGGAGCTGACGAGACCAGGTGCGTTCTACGTGATATGGCCGTTGACATTCAAAAATGAAAATTTACCCTCCCAGTCCCAATGGATGAATAGAAAATCACTTCAAAGTGATAGAAATGTTTGTTCATTTAATTTGGACTCGTAACCATCGGGAATAAAAAAGCGCGATAAACTTTGAAAAACTCGCAATGAAATTTATCCAGAATCATTCCTATAGATGAATTGAACCTATCTCTATGCCATTGATATTTTTGATCTACGAATTTGGACTGGTAACCATCGCGATTAAAAAACGCGATAAACTTTGAAAAACTCTCAATGGAATTGATCCAGAATCATTCTTATAGATGAATTTAACCTATCTCTAAGGCATTGAAATGTTTTATCTACGAATTTGGACTGGTAACCATCGTGATTGAAAAAAAAATTTCAAGAAATTTGTTATTGAAAACAAACTATTCATCGCCAACGACATCCCGTATTCCCAAGCGGTCACCCTTCCAAGTACTAACGGGACTCGACGTAACTTAACTTCTGGGAGCTGACGAGACCAGGTGCGTTCTACGTGATATGGCCGTTGACATTCAAAAATGAAAATTTACCCTACCAGTCCCAATGGATGAATAGAAAATCACTTCAAAGTGATAGAAATGTTTGTTCATTGAATTTGGACTCGTAACCATCGGGAATAAAAAAGCGCGATAAACTTTGAAAAACTCGCAATGAAATTTATCCAGAATCATTCCTATAGATGAATTGAACCTATCTCTATGCCATTGATATTTTTGATCTACGAATTTGGACTGGTAACCATCGCGATTAAAAAACGCGATAAACTTTGAAAAACTCTCAATGGAATTGATCCAGAATCATTCTTATAGATGAATTGAACCTATCTCTAAGGCATTGAAATGTTTTATCTACGAATTTGGACTGGTAACCATCGTGATTGAAAAAAATTTTCAAGAAATTTGTTATTGAAAACAAACTATTCATCGCCAACGACATCCCGTATTCCCAAGCGGTCACCCTTCCAAGTACTAACGGGACTCGATGTAACTTAACTTCTGGGAGTTGACGAGACCAGTTGCGTTCTACGAGATATGACCGTTGACATTCAAAAATGAAAACCTACCCTCCCAGTCCCAATGGATGAATAGAAAATCACTTCAAAGTGATAGAAATGTTTGTTCATTGAATTTGGACTCGTAACCATCGGGAATAAAAAAGCGCGATAAACTTTGAAAAACTCGCAATGAAATTTATCCAGAATCATTCCTATAGATGAATTGAACCTATCTCTATGCCATTGATATTTTTGATCTACGAATTTGGACTGGTAACCATCGCGATTAAAAAACGCGATAAACTTTGAAAAACTCTCAATGGAATTGATCCAGAATCATTCTTATAGATGAATTGAACCTATCTCTAAGGCATTGAAATGTTTTATCTACGAATTTGGACTGGTAACCATCGTGATTGAAAAAAATTTTCAAGAAATTTGTTATTGAAAACAAACTATTCATCGCCAACGACATCCCGTATTCCCAAGCGGTCACCCTTCCAAGTACTAACGGGACTCGATGTAACTTAACTTCTGGGAGTTGACGAGACCAGTTGCGTTCTACGAGATATGACCGTTGACATTCAAAATGAAAACTTACCCTCCTAGTCCCAATGGATGAATAGAAAATCACTTCAAAGTGATAGAAATGTTTGTTCATTGAATTTGGACTCGTAACCATCGCGAATAAAAAAGCGCGATAAACTTTGAAAAACTCGCAATGAAATTTATCCAGAATCATTCCTATAGATGAATTGAACCTATCTCTAAGGCATTGAAATGTTTTATCTACGAATTTGGACTGGTAACCATCGTGATTAAAAAAAAATTTTCAAGAAATTTGTTATTGAAAACAAACTATTCATCGCCAACGACATCCCGTATTCCCAAGCGGTCACCCTTCCAAGTACTAACGGGACTCGACGTAACTTAACTTCTGGGAGCTGACGAGACCAGGTGCGTTCTACGTGATATGGCCGTTGACATTCAAAAATGAAAATTTACCCTCCCAGTCCCAATGGATGAATAGAAAATCACTTCAAAGTGATAGAAATGTTTGTTCATTTAATTTGGACTCGTAACCATCGGGAATAAAAAAGCGCGATAAACTTTGAAAAACTCGCAATGAAATTTATCCAGAATCATTCCTATAGATGAATTGAACCTATCTCTATGCCATTGATATTTTTGATCTACGAATTTGGACTGGTAACCATCGCGATTAAAAAACGCGATAAACTTTGAAAAACTCTCAATGGAATTGATCCAGAATCATTCTTATAGATGAATTTAACCTATCTCTAAGGCATTGAAATGTTTTATCTACGAATTTGGACTGGTAACCATCGTGATTGAAAAAAAAATTTCAAGAAATTTGTTATTGAAAACAAACTATTCATCGCCAACGACATCCCGTATTCCCAAGCGGTCACCCTTCCAAGTACTAACGGGACTCGACGTAACTTAACTTCTGGGAGCTGACGAGACCAGGTGCGTTCTACGTGATATGGCCGTTGACATTCAAAAATGAAAATTTACCCTACCAGTCCCAATGGATGAATAGAAAATCACTTCAAAGTGATAGAAATGTTTGTTCATTGAATTTGGACTCGTAACCATCGGGAATAAAAAAGCGCGATAAACTTTGAAAAACTCGCAATGAAATTTATCCAGAATCATTCAAATAGATGAATTGAACCTATCTCTATGCCATTGATATTTTTGATCTACGAATTTGGACTGGTAACCATCGCGATTAAAAAACGCGATAAACTTTGAAAAACTCTCAATGGAATTGATCCAGAATCATTCTTATAGATGAATTGAACCTATCTCTAAGGCATTGAAATGTTTTATCTACGAATTTGGACTGGTAACCATCGTGATTGAAAAAAATTTTCAAGAAATTTGTTATTGAAAACAAACTATTCATCGCCAACGACATCCCGTATTCCCAAGCGGTCACCCTTCCAAGTACTAACGGGACTCGATGTAACTTAACTTCTGGAAGTTGACGAGACCAGTTGCGTTCTACGAGATATGACCGTTGACATTCAAAAATGAAAACTTACCCTCCCAGTCCCAATGGATGAATAGAAAATCACTTCAAAGTGATAGAAATGTTTGTTCATTGAATTTGGACTCGTAACCATCGGGAATAAAAAAGCGCGATAAACTTTGAAAAACTCGCAATGAAATTTATCCAGAATCATTCAAATAGATGAATTGAACCTATCTCTATGCCATTGATATTTTTGATCTACGAATTTGGACTGGTAACCATCGCGATTAAAAAACGCGATAAACTTTGAAAAACTCTCAATGGAATTGATCCAGAATCATTCTTATAGATGAATTGAACCTATCTCTAAGGCATTGAAATGTTTTATCTACGAATTTGCACTGGTAACCATCGTGATTGAAAAAAAAATTTCAAGAAATTTGTTATTGAAAACAAACTATTCATCGCCAACGACATCCCGTATTCCCAAGCGGTCACCCTTCCAAGTACTAACGGGACTCGACGTAACTTAACTTCTGGGAGCTGACGAGACCAGGTGCGTTCTACGTGATATGGCCGTTGACATTCAAAAATGAAAATTTACCCTCCCAGTCCCAATGGATGAATAGAAAATCACTTCAAAGTGATAGAAATGTTTGTTCATTTAATTTGGACTCGTAACCATCGGGAATAAAAAAGCGCGATAAACTTTGAAAAACTCGCAATGAAATTTATCCAGAATCATTCCTATAGATGAATTGAACCTATCTCTATGCCATTGATATTTTTGATCTACGAATTTGGACTGGTAACCATCGCGATTAAAAAACGCGATAAACTTTGAAAAACTCTCAATGGAATTGATCCAGAATCATTCTTATAGATGAATTTAACCTATCTCTAAGGCATTGAAATGTTTTATCTACGAATTTGGACTGGTAACCATCGTGATTGAAAAAAAAATTTCAAGAAATTTGTTATTGAAAACAAACTATTCATCGCCAACGACATCCCGTATTCCCAAGCGGTCACCCTTCCAAGTACTAACGGGACTCGACGTAACTTAACTTCTGGGAGCTGACGAGACCAGGTGCGTTCTACGTGATATGGCCGTTGACATTCAAAAATGAAAATTTACCCTACCAGTCCCAATGGATGAATAGAAAATCACTTCAAAGTGATAGAAATGTTTGTTCATTGAATTTGGACTCGTAACCATCGGGAATAAAAAAGCGCGATAAACTTTGAAAAACTCGCAATGAAATTTATCCAGAATCATTCCTATAGATGAATTGAACCTATCTCTATGCCATTGATATTTTTGATCTACGAATTTGGACTGGTAACCATCGCGATTAAAAAACGCGATAAACTTTGAAAAACTCTCAATGGAATTGATCCAGAATCATTCTTATAGATGAATTGAACCTATCTCTAAGGCATTGAAATGTTTTATCTACGAATTTGCACTGGTAACCATCGTGATTGAAAAAAAAATTTCAAGAAATTTGTTATTGAAAACAAACTATTCATCGCCAACGACATCCCGTATTCCCAAGCGGTCACCCTTCCAAGTACTAACGGGACTCGACGTAACTTAACTTCTGGGAGCTGACGAGACCAGGTGCGTTCTACGTGATATGGCCGTTGACATTCAAAAATGAAAATTTACCCTCCCAGTCCCAATGGATGAATAGAAAATCACTTCAAAGTGATAGAAATGTTTGTTCATTTAATTTGGACTCGTAACCATCGGGAATAAAAAAGCGCGATAAACTTTGAAAAACTCGCAATGAAATTTATCCAGAATCATTCCTATAGATGAATTGAACCTATCTCTATGCCATTGATATTTTTGATCTACGAATTTGGACTGGTAACCATCGCGATTAAAAAACGCGATAAACTTTGAAAAACTCTCAATGGAATTGATCCAGAATCATTCTTATAGATGAATTTAACCTATCTCTAAGGCATTGAAATGTTTTATCTACGAATTTGGACTGGTAACCATCGTGATTGAAAAAAAAATTTCAAGAAATTTGTTATTGAAAACAAACTATTCATCGCCAACGACATCCCGTATTCCCAAGCGGTCACCCTTCCAAGTACTAACGGGACTCGACGTAACTTAACTTCTGGGAGCTGACGAGACCAGGTGCGTTCTACGTGATATGGCCGTTGACATTCAAAAATGAAAATTTACCCTACCAGTCCCAATGGATGAATAGAAAATCACTTCAAAGTGATAGAAATGTTTGTTCATTGAATTTGGACTCGTAACCATCGGGAATAAAAAAGCGCGATAAACTTTGAAAAACTCGCAATGAAATTTATCCAGAATCATTCCTATAGATGAATTGAACCTATCTCTATGCCATTGATATTTTTGATCTACGAATTTGGACTGGTAACCATCGCGATTAAAAAACGCGATAAACTTTGAAAAACTCTCAATGGAATTGATCCAGAATCATTCTTATAGATGAATTGAACCTATCTCTAAGGCATTGAAATGTTTTATCTACGAATTTGGACTGGTAACCATCGTGATTGAAAAAAATTTTCAAGAAATTTGTTATTGAAAACAAACTATTCATCGCCAACGACATCCCGTATTCCCAAGCGGTCACCCTTCCAAGTACTAACGGGACTCGATGTAACTTAACTTCTGGGAGTTGACGAGACCAGTTGCGTTCTACGAGATATGACCGTTGACATTCAAAAATGAAAACCTACCCTCCCAGTCCCAATGGATGAATAGAAAATCACTTCAAAGTGATAGAAATGTTTGTTCATTGAATTTGGACTCGTAACCATCGGGAATAAAAAAGCGCGATAAACTTTGAAAAACTCGCAATGAAATTTATCCAGAATCATTCCTATAGATGAATTGAACCTATCTCTATGCCATTGATATTTTTGATCTACGAATTTGGACTGGTAACCATCGCGATTAAAAAACGCGATAAACTTTGAAAAACTCTCAATGGAATTGATCCAGAATCATTCTTATAGATGAATTGAACCTATCTCTAAGGCATTGAAATGTTTTATCTACGAATTTGGACTGGTAACCATCGTGATTGAAAAAAATTTTCAAGAAATTTGTTATTGAAAACAAACTATTCATCGCCAACGACATCCCGTATTCCCAAGCGGTCACCCTTCCAAGTACTAACGGGACTCGATGTAACTTAACTTCTGGGAGTTGACGAGACCAGTTGCGTTCTACGAGATATGACCGTTGACATTCAAAATGAAAACTTACCCTCCTAGTCCCAATGGATGAATAGAAAATCACTTCAAAGTGATAGAAATGTTTGTTCATTGAATTTGGACTCGTAACCATCGCGAATAAAAAAGCGCGATAAACTTTGAAAAACTCGCAATGAAATTTATCCAGAATCATTCCTATAGATGAATTGAACCTATCTCTAAGGCATTGAAATGTTTTATCTACGAATTTGGACTGGTAACCATCGTGATTAAAAAAAAATTTTCAAGAAATTTGTTATTGAAAACAAACTATTCATCGCCAACGACATCCCGTATTCCCAAGCGGTCACCCTTCCAAGTACTAACGGGACTCGACGTAACTTAACTTCTGGGAGCTGACGAGACCAGGTGCGTTCTACGTGATATGGCCGTTGACATTCAAAAATGAAAATTTACCCTCCCAGTCCCAATGGATGAATAGAAAATCACTTCAAAGTGATAGAAATGTTTGTTCATTTAATTTGGACTCGTAACCATCGGGAATAAAAAAGCGCGATAAACTTTGAAAAACTCGCAATGAAATTTATCCAGAATCATTCCTATAGATGAATTGAACCTATCTCTATGCCATTGATATTTTTGATCTACGAATTTGGACTGGTAACCATCGCGATTAAAAAACGCGATAAACTTTGAAAAACTCTCAATGGAATTGATCCAGAATCATTCTTATAGATGAATTTAACCTATCTCTAAGGCATTGAAATGTTTTATCTACGAATTTGGACTGGTAACCATCGTGATTGAAAAAAAAATTTCAAGAAATTTGTTATTGAAAACAAACTATTCATCGCCAACGACATCCCGTATTCCCAAGCGGTCACCCTTCCAAGTACTAACGGGACTCGACGTAACTTAACTTCTGGGAGCTGACGAGACCAGGTGCGTTCTACGTGATATGGCCGTTGACATTCAAAAATGAAAATTTACCCTACCAGTCCCAATGGATGAATAGAAAATCACTTCAAAGTGATAGAAATGTTTGTTCATTGAATTTGGACTCGTAACCATCGGGAATAAAAAAGCGCGATAAACTTTGAAAAACTCGCAATGAAATTTATCCAGAATCATTCCTATAGATGAATTGAACCTATCTCTATGCCATTGATATTTTTGATCTACGAATTTGGACTGGTAACCATCGCGATTAAAAAACGCGATAAACTTTGAAAAACTCTCAATGGAATTGATCCAGAATCATTCTTATAGATGAATTGAACCTATCTCTAAGGCATTGAAATGTTTTATCTACGAATTTGGACTGGTAACCATCGTGATTGAAAAAAATTTTCAAGAAATTTGTTATTGAAAACAAACTATTCATCGCCAACGACATCCCGTATTCCCAAGCGGTCACCCTTCCAAGTACTAACGGGACTCGATGTAACTTAACTTCTGGGAGTTGACGAGACCAGTTGCGTTCTACGAGATATGACCGTTGACATTCAAAAATGAAAACCTACCCTCCCAGTCCCAATGGATGAATAGAAAATCACTTCAAAGTGATAGAAATGTTTGTTCATTGAATTTGGACTCGTAACCATCGGGAATAAAAAAGCGCGATAAACTTTGAAAAACTCGCAATGAAATTTATCCAGAATCATTCCTATAGATGAATTGAACCTATCTCTATGCCATTGATATTTTTGATCTACGAATTTGGACTGGTAACCATCGCGATTAAAAAACGCGATAAACTTTGAAAAACTCTCAATGGAATTGATCCAGAATCATTCTTATAGATGAATTGAACCTATCTCTAAGGCATTGAAATGTTTTATCTACGAATTTGGACTGGTAACCATCGTGATTGAAAAAAATTTTCAAGAAATTTGTTATTGAAAACAAACTATTCATCGCCAACGACATCCCGTATTCCCAAGCGGTCACCCTTCCAAGTACTAACGGGACTCGATGTAACTTAACTTCTGGGAGTTGACGAGACCAGTTGCGTTCTACGAGATATGACCGTTGACATTCAAAATGAAAACTTACCCTCCTAGTCCCAATGGATGAATAGAAAATCACTTCAAAGTGATAGAAATGTTTGTTCATTGAATTTGGACTCGTAACCATCGCGAATAAAAAAGCGCGATAAACTTTGAAAAACTCGCAATGAAATTTATCCAGAATCATTCCTATAGATGAATTGAACCTATCTCTAAGGCATTGAAATGTTTTATCTACGAATTTGGACTGGTAACCATCGTGATTAAAAAAAAATTTTCAAGAAATTTGTTATTGAAAACAAACTATTCATCGCCAACGACATCCCGTATTCCCAAGCGGTCACCCTTCCAAGTACTAACGGGACTCGACGTAACTTAACTTCTGGGAGCTGACGAGACCAGGTGCGTTCTACGTGATATGGCCGTTGACATTCAAAAATGAAAAATTACCCTCCCAATCCCAATGGATGAATAGAAAATCACTTCAAAGTGATAGAAATGTTTGTTCATTGAATTTGGACTCGTAACCATCGCGAATAAAAAAGCGCGATAAACTTTGAAAAACTCGCAATGAAATTTATCCAGAATCATTCCTATAGATGAATTGAACCTATCTCTAAGGCATTGAAATGTTTTATCTACGAATTTGGACTGGTAACCATCGTGATTGAAAAAAAAATTTCAAGAAATTTATTATTGAAAACAAACTATTCATCGCCAACGACATCCCGTATTCCCAAGCGGTCACCCTTCCAAGTACTAACGGGACTCGACGTAACTTAACTTCTGGGAGCTGACGAGACCAGGTGCGTTCTACGTGATATGGCCGTTGACATTCAAAAATGAAAATTTACCCTCCCAGTCCCAATGGATGAATAGAAAATCACTTCAAAGTGATAGAAATGTTTGTTCATTTAATTTGGACTCGTAACCATCGGGAATAAAAAAGCGCGATAAACTTTGAAAAACTCGCAATGAAATTTATCCAGAATCATTCCTATAGATGAATTGAACCTATCTCTATGCCATTGATATTTTTGATCTACGAATTTGGACTGGTAACCATCGCGATTAAAAAACGCGATAAACTTTGAAAAACTCTCAATGGAATTGATCCAGAATCATTCTTATAGATGAATTTAACCTATCTCTAAGGCATTGAAATGTTTTATCTACGAATTTGGACTGGTAACCATCGTGATTGAAAAAAAAATTTCAAGAAATTTGTTATTGAAAACAAACTATTCATCGCCAACGACATCCCGTATTCCCAAGCGGTCACCCTTCCAAGTACTAACGGGACTCGACGTAACTTAACTTCTGGGAGCTGACGAGACCAGGTGCGTTCTACGTGATATGGCCGTTGACATTCAAAAATGAAAATTTACCCTACCAGTCCCAATGGATGAATAGAAAATCACTTCAAAGTGATAGAAATGTTTGTTCATTGAATTTGGACTCGTAACCATCGGGAATAAAAAAGCGCGATAAACTTTGAAAAACTCGCAATGAAATTTATCCAGAATCATTCCTATAGATGAATTGAACCTATCTCTATGCCATTGATATTTTTGATCTACGAATTTGGACTGGTAACCATCGCGATTAAAAAACGCGATAAACTTTGAAAAACTCTCAATGGAATTGATCCAGAATCATTCTTATAGATGAATTGAACCTATCTCTAAGGCATTGAAATGTTTTATCTACGAATTTGGACTGGTAACCATCGTGATTGAAAAAAATTTTCAAGAAATTTGTTATTGAAAACAAACTATTCATCGCCAACGACATCCCGTATTCCCAAGCGGTCACCCTTCCAACTACTAACGGGACTCGATGTAACTTAACTTCTGGGAGTTGACGAGACCAGTTGCGTTCTACGAGATATGACCGTTGACATTCAAAAATGAAAACCTACCCTCCCAGTCCCAATGGATGAATAGAAAATCACTTCAAAGTGATAGAAATGTTTGTTCATTGAATTTGGACTCGTAACCATCGGGAATAAAAAAGCGCGATAAACTTTGAAAAACTCGCAATGAAATTTATCCAGAATCATTCCTATAGATGAATTGAACCTATCTCTATGCCATTGATATTTTTGATCTACGAATTTGGACTGGTAACCATCGCGATTAAAAAACGCGATAAACTTTGAAAAACTCTCAATGGAATTGATCCAGAATCATTCTTATAGATGAATTGAACCTATCTCTAAGGCATTGAAATGTTTTATCTACGAATTTGGACTGGTAACCATCGTGATTGAAAAAAATTTTCAAGAAATTTGTTATTGAAAACAAACTATTCATCGCCAACGACATCCCGTATTCCCAAGCGGTCACCCTTCCAAGTACTAACGGGACTCGATGTAACTTAACTTCTGGGAGTTGACGAGACCAGTTGCGTTCTACGAGATATGACCGTTGACATTCAAAATGAAAACTTACCCTCCTAGTCCCAATGGATGAATAGAAAATCACTTCAAAGTGATAGAAATGTTTGTTCATTGAATTTGGACTCGTAACCATCGCGAATAAAAAAGCGCGATAAACTTTGAAAAACTCGCAATGAAATTTATCCAGAATCATTCCTATAGATGAATTGAACCTATCTCTAAGGCATTGAAATGTTTTATCTACGAATTTGGACTGGTAACCATCGTGATTAAAAAAAAATTTTCAAGAAATTTGTTATTGAAAACAAACTATTCATCGCCAACGACATCCCGTATTCCCAAGCGGTCACCCTTCCAAGTACTAACGAGACTCGACGTAACTTAACTTCTGGGAGCTGACGAGACCAGGTGCGTTCTACGTGATATGGCCGTTGACATTCAAAAATGAAAAATTACCCTCCCAATCCCAATGGATGAATAGAAAATCACTTCAAAGTGATAGAAATGTTTGTTCATTGAATTTGGACTCGTAACCATCGCGAATAAAAAAGCGCGATAAACTTTGAAAAACTCGCAATGAAATTTATCCAGAATCATTCCTATAGATGAATTGAACCTATCTCTAAGGCATTGAAATGTTTTATCTACGAATTTGGACTGGTAACCATCGTGATTGAAAAAAAAATTTCAAGAAATTTATTATTGAAAACAAACTATTCATCGCCAACGACATCCCGTATTCCCAAGCGGTCACCCTTCCAAGTACTAACGGGACTCGACGTAACTTAACTTCTGGGAGCTGACGAGACCAGGTGCGTTCTACGTGATATGGCCGTTGACATTCAAAAATGAAAATTTACCCTCCCAGTCCCAATGGATGAATAGAAAATCACTTCAAAGTGATAGAAATGTTTGTTCATTTAATTTGGACTCGTAACCATCGGGAATAAAAAAGCGCGATAAACTTTGAAAAACTCGCAATGAAATTTATCCAGAATCATTCCTATAGATGAATTGAACCTATCTCTATGCCATTGATATTTTTGATCTACGAATTTGGACTGGTAACCATCGCGATTAAAAAACGCGATAAACTTTGAAAAACTCTCAATGGAATTGATCCAGAATCATTCTTATAGATGAATTGAACCTATCTCTAAGGCATTGAAATGTTTTATCTACGAATTTGGACTGGTAACCATCGTGATTGAAAAAAATTTTCAAGAAATTTGTTATTGAAAACAAACTATTCATCGTCAACGACATCCCGTATTCCCAAGCGGTCACCCTTCCAAGTACTAACGGGACTCGACGTAACTTAACTTCTGGGAGCTGACGAGACCAGGTGCGTTCTACGTGATATGGCCGTTGACATTCAAAAATGAAAATTTACCCTACCAGTCCCAATGGATGAATAGAAAATCACTTCAAAGTGATAGAAATGTTTGTTCATTGAATTTGGACTCGTAACCATCGGGAATAAAAAAGCGCGATAAACTTTGAAAAACTCGCAATGAAATTTATCCAGAATCATTCCTATAGATGAATTGAACCTATCTCTATGCCATTGATATTTTTGATCTACGAATTTGGACTGGTAACCATCGCGATTAAAAAACGCGATAAACTTTGAAAAACTCTCAATGGAATTGATCCAGAATCATTCTTATAGATGAATTGAACCTATCTCTAAGGCATTGAAATGTTTTATCTACGAATTTGGACTGGTAACCATCGTGATTGAAAAAAATTTTCAAGAAATTTGTTATTGAAAACAAACTATTCATCGCCAACGACATCCCGTATTCCCAAGCGGTCACCCTTCCAAGTACTAACGGGACTCGATGTAACTTAACTTCTGGGAGTTGACGAGACCAGTTGCGTTCTACGAGATATGACCGTTGACATTCAAAAATGAAAACCTACCCTCCCAGTCCCAATGGATGAATAGAAAATCACTTCAAAGTGATAGAAATGTTTGTTCATTGAATTTGGACTCGTAACCATCGGGAATAAAAAAGCGCGATAAACTTTGAAAAACTCGCAATGAAATTTATCCAGAATCATTCCTATAGATGAATTGAACCTATCTCTATGCCATTGATATTTTTGATCTACGAATTTGGACTGGTAACCATCGCGATTAAAAAACGCGATAAACTTTGAAAAACTCTCAATGGAATTGATCCAGAATCATTCTTATAGATGAATTGAACCTATCTCTAAGGCATTGAAATGTTTTATCTACGAATTTGGACTGGTAACCATCGTGATTGAAAAAAATTTTCAAGAAATTTGTTATTGAAAACAAACTATTCATCGCCAACGACATCCCGTATTCCCAAGCGGTCACCCTTCCAAGTACTAACGGGACTCGATGTAACTTAACTTCTGGGAGTTGACGAGACCAGTTGCGTTCTACGAGATATGACCGTTGACATTCAAAATGAAAACTTACCCTCCTAGTCCCAATGGATGAATAGAAAATCACTTCAAAGTGATAGAAATGTTTGTTCATTGAATTTGGACTCGTAACCATCGCGAATAAAAAAGCGCGATAAACTTTGAAAAACTCGCAATGAAATTTATCCAGAATCATTCCTATAGATGAATTGAACCTATCTCTAAGGCATTGAAATGTTTTATCTACGAATTTGGACTGGTAACCATCGTGATTAAAAAAAAATTTTCAAGAAATTTGTTATTGAAAACAAACTATTCATCGCCAACGACATCCCGTATTCCCAAGCGGTCACCCTTCCAAGTACTAACGGGACTCGACGTAACTTAACTTCTGGGAGCTGACGAGACCAGGTGCGTTCTACGTGATATGGCCGTTGACATTCAAAAATGAAAAATTACCCTCCCAATCCCAATGGATGAATAGAAAATCACTTCAAAGTGATAGAAATGTTTGTTCATTGAATTTGGACTCGTAACCATCGCGAATAAAAAAGCGCGATAAACTTTGAAAAACTCGCAATGAAATTTATCCAGAATCATTCCTATAGATGAATTGAACCTATCTCTAAGGCATTGAAATGTTTTATCTACGAATTTGGACTGGTAACCATCGTGATTGAAAAAAAAATTTCAAGAAATTTATTATTGAAAACAAACTATTCATCGCCAACGACATCCCGTATTCCCAAGCGGTCACCCTTCCAAGTACTAACGGGACTCGACGTAACTTAACTTCTGGGAGCTGACGAGACCAGGTGCGTTCTACGTGATATGGCCGTTGACATTCAAAAATGAAAATTTACCCTCCCAGTCCCAATGGATGAATAGAAAATCACTTCAAAGTGATAGAAATGTTTGTTCATTTAATTTGGACTCGTAACCATCGGGAATAAAAAAGCGCGATAAACTTTGAAAAACTCGCAATGAAATTTATCCAGAATCATTCCTATAGATGAATTGAACCTATCTCTATGCCATTGATATTTTTGATCTACGAATTTGGACTGGTAACCATCGCGATTAAAAAACGCGATAAACTTTGAAAAACTCTCAATGGAATTGATCCAGAATCATTCTTATAGATGAATTTAACCTATCTCTAAGGCATTGAAATGTTTTATCTACGAATTTGGACTGGTAACCATCGTGATTGAAAAAAAAATTTCAAGAAATTTGTTATTGAAAACAAACTATTCATCGCCAACGACATCCCGTATTCCCAAGCGGTCACCCTTCCAAGTACTAACGGGACTCGACGTAACTTAACTTCTGGGAGCTGACGAGACCAGGTGCGTTCTACGTGATATGGCCGTTGACATTCAAAAATGAAAATTTACCCTACCAGTCCCAATGGATGAATAGAAAATCACTTCAAAGTGATAGAAATGTTTGTTCATTGAATTTGGACTCGTAACCATCGGGAATAAAAAAGCGCGATAAACTTTGAAAAACTCGCAATGAAATTTATCCAGAATCATTCCTATAGATGAATTGAACCTATCTCTATGCCATTGATATTTTTGATCTACGAATTTGGACTGGTAACCATCGCGATTAAAAAACGCGATAAACTTTGAAAAACTCTCAATGGAATTGATCCAGAATCATTCTTATAGATGAATTGAACCTATCTCTAAGGCATTGAAATGTTTTATCTACGAATTTGGACTGGTAACCATCGTGATTGAAAAAAATTTTCAAGAAATTTGTTATTGAAAACAAACTATTCATCGCCAACGACATCCCGTATTCCCAAGCGGTCACCCTTCCAACTACTAACGGGACTCGATGTAACTTAACTTCTGGGAGTTGACGAGACCAGTTGCGTTCTACGAGATATGACCGTTGACATTCAAAAATGAAAACCTACCCTCCCAGTCCCAATGGATGAATAGAAAATCACTTCAAAGTGATAGAAATGTTTGTTCATTGAATTTGGACTCGTAACCATCGGGAATAAAAAAGCGCGATAAACTTTGAAAAACTCGCAATGAAATTTATCCAGAATCATTCCTATAGATGAATTGAACCTATCTCTATGCCATTGATATTTTTGATCTACGAATTTGGACTGGTAACCATCGCGATTAAAAAACGCGATAAACTTTGAAAAACTCTCAATGGAATTGATCCAGAATCATTCTTATAGATGAATTGAACCTATCTCTAAGGCATTGAAATGTTTTATCTACGAATTTGGACTGGTAACCATCGTGATTGAAAAAAATTTTCAAGAAATTTGTTATTGAAAACAAACTATTCATCGCCAACGACATCCCGTATTCCCAAGCGGTCACCCTTCCAAGTACTAACGGGACTCGATGTAACTTAACTTCTGGGAGTTGACGAGACCAGTTGCGTTCTACGAGATATGACCGTTGACATTCAAAATGAAAACTTACCCTCCTAGTCCCAATGGATGAATAGAAAATCACTTCAAAGTGATAGAAATGTTTGTTCATTGAATTTGGACTCGTAACCATCGCGAATAAAAAAGCGCGATAAACTTTGAAAAACTCGCAATGAAATTTATCCAGAATCATTCCTATAGATGAATTGAACCTATCTCTAAGGCATTGAAATGTTTTATCTACGAATTTGGACTGGTAACCATCGTGATTAAAAAAAAATTTTCAAGAAATTTGTTATTGAAAA
Organism: Daphnia pulicaria; assembly: GCF_021234035.1. Taxonomy (NCBI): domain Eukaryota; kingdom Metazoa; phylum Arthropoda; class Branchiopoda; order Diplostraca; family Daphniidae; genus Daphnia; species Daphnia pulicaria. The sequence goes on from NC_060915.1 coordinate 4,528,886, forward strand.
CAAACTATTCATCGCCAACGACATCCCGTATTCCCAAGCGGTCACCCTTCCAAGTACTAACGGGACTCGACGTAACTTAACTTCTGGGAGCTGACGAGACCAGGTGCGTTCTACGTGATATGGCCGTTGACATTCAAAAATGAAAAATTACCCTCCCAATCCCAATGGATGAATAGAAAATCACTTCAAAGTGATAGAAATGTTTGTTCATTGAATTTGGACTCGTAACCATCGCGAATAAAAAAGCGCGATAAACTTTGAAAAACTCGCAATGAAATTTATCCAGAATCATTCCTATAGATGAATTGAACCTATCTCTAAGGCATTGAAATGTTTTATCTACGAATTTGGACTGGTAACCATCGTGATTGAAAAAAAAATTTCAAGAAATTTATTATTGAAAACAAACTATTCATCGCCAACGACATCCCGTATTCCCAAGCGGTCACCCTTCCAAGTACTAACGGGACTCGACGTAACTTAACTTCTGGGAGCTGACGAGACCAGGTGCGTTCTACGTGATATGGCCGTTGACATTCAAAAATGAAAATTTACCCTCCCAGTCCCAATGGATGAATAGAAAATCACTTCAAAGTGATAGAAATGTTTGTTCATTTAATTTGGACTCGTAACCATCGGGAATAAAAAAGCGCGATAAACTTTGAAAAACTCGCAATGAAATTTATCCAGAATCATTCCTATAGATGAATTGAACCTATCTCTATGCCATTGATATTTTTGATCTACGAATTTGGACTGGTAACCATCGCGATTAAAAAACGCGATAAACTTTGAAAAACTCTCAATGGAATTGATCCAGAATCATTCTTATAGATGAATTGAACCTATCTCTAAGGCATTGAAATGTTTTATCTACGAATTTGGACTGGTAACCATCGTGATTGAAAAAAATTTTCAAGAAATTTGTTATTGAAAACAAACTATTCATCGTCAACGACATCCCGTATTCCCAAGCGGTCACCCTTCCAAGTACTAACGGGACTCGACGTAACTTAACTTCTGGGAGCTGACGAGACCAGGTGCGTTCTACGTGATATGGCCGTTGACATTCAAAAATGAAAATTTACCCTCCCAGTCCCAATGGATGAATAGAAAATCACTTCAAAGTGATAGAAATGTTTGTTCATTTAATTTGGACTCGTAACCATCGGGAATAAAAAAGCGCGATAAACTTTGAAAAACTCGCAATGAAATTTATCCAGAATCATTCCTATAGATGAATTGAACCTATCTCTATGCCATTTATATTTTTGATCTACGAATTTGGACTGGTAACCATCGCGATTAAAAAACGCGATAAACTTTGAAAAACTCTCAATGGAATTGATCCAGAATCATTCTTATAGATGAATTGAACCTATCTCTAAGGCATTGAAATGTTTTATCTACGAATTTGGACTGGTAACCATCGTGATTGAAAAAAATTTTCAAGAAATTTGTTATTGAAAACAAACTATTCATCGCCAACGACATCCCGTATTCCCAAGCGGTCACCCTTCCAAGTACTAACGGGACTCGATGTAACTTAACTTCTGGAAGTTGACGAGACCAGTTGCGTTCTACGAGATATGACCGTTGACATTCAAAAATGAAAACTTACCCTCCCAGTCCCAATGGATGAATAGAAAATCACTTCAAAGTGATAGAAATGTTTGTTCATTGAATTTGGACTCGTAACCATCGGGAATAAAAAAGCGCGATAAACTTTGAAAAACTCGCAATGAAATTTATCCAGAATCATTCAAATAGATGAATTGAACCTATCTCTATGCCATTGATATTTTTGATCTACGAATTTGGACTGGTAACCATCGCGATTAAAAAACGCGATAAACTTTGAAAAACTCTCAATGGAATTGATCCAGAATCATTCTTATAGATGAATTTAACCTATCTCTAAGGCATTGAAATGTTTTATCTACGAATTTGCACTGGTAACCATCGTGATTGAAAAAAAAATTTCAAGAAATTTGTTATTGAAAACAAACTATTCATCGCAAACGACATCCCGTATTCCCAAGCGGTCACCCTTCCAAGTACTAACGGGACTCGACGTAACTTAACTTCTGGGAGCTGACGAGACCAGGTGCGTTCTACGTGATATGGCCGTTGACATTCAAAAATGAAAATTTACCCTCCCAGTCCCAATGGATGAATAGAAAATCACTTCAAAGTGATAGAAATGTTTGTTCATTGAATTTGGACTCGTAACCATCGGGAATAAAAAAGCGCGATAAACTTTGAAAAACTCGCAATGAAATTTATCCAGAATCATTCCTATAGATGAATTGAACCTATCTCTAAGGCATTGAAATGTTTTATCTACGAATTTGGACTGGTAACCATCGTGATTGAAAAAAAAATTTCAAGAAATTTGTTATTGAAAACAAACTATTCATCGCCAACGACATCCCGTATTCCCAAGCGGTCACCCTTCCAAGTACTAACGGGACTCGACGTAACTTAACTTCTGGGAGTTGACGAGACCAGTTGCGTTCTACGAGATATGACCGTTGACATTCAAAAATGAAAACTTACCCTCCCAGTCCCAATGGATGAATAGAAAATCACTTCAAAGTGATAGAAATGTTTGTTCATTGAATTTGGACTCGTAACCATCGCGAATAAAAAAGCGCGATAAACTTTGAAAAACTCGCAATGAAATTTATCCAGAATCATTCCTATAGATGAATTGAACCTATCTCTAAGGCATTGAAATGTTTTATCTACGAATTTGGACTGGTAACCATCGTGATTGAAAAAAAAATTTCAAGAAATTTGTTATTGAAAACAAACTATTCATCGCCAACGACATCCCGTATTCCCAAGCGGTCACCCTTCCAAGTACTAACGGGACTCGACGTAACTTAACTTCTGGGAGTTGACGAGACCAGTTGCGTTCTACGAGATATGACCGTTGACATTCAAAAATGAAAACTTACCCTCCCAGTCCCAATGGATGAATAGAAAATCACTTCAAAGTGATAGAAATGTTTGTTCATTGAATTTGGACTCGTAACCATCGCGAATAAAAAAGCGCGATAAACTTTGAAAAACTCGCAATGAAATTTATCCAGAATCATTCCTATAGATGAATTGAACCTATCTCTAAGGCATTGAAATGTTTTATCTACGAATTTGGACTGGTAACCATCGTGATTAAAAAAAAATTTTCAAGAAATTTGTTATTGAAAACAAACTATTCATCGCCAACGACATCCCGTATTCCCAAGCGGTCACCCTTCCAAGTACTAACGGGACTCGACGTAACTTAACTTCTGGGAGCTGACGAGACCAGGTGCGTTCTACGTGATATGGCCGTTGACATTCAAAAATGAAAAATTACCCTCCCAATCCCAATGGATGAATAGAAAATCACTTCAAAGTGATAGAAATGTTTGTTCATTGAATTTGGACTCGTAACCATCGCGAATAAAAAAGCGCGATAAACTTTGAAAAACTCGCAATGAAATTTATCCAGAATCATTCCTATAGATGAATTGAACCTATCTCTAAGGCATTGAAATGTTTTATCTACGAATTTGGACTGGTAACCATCGTGATTGAAAAAAAAATTTCAAGAAATTTGTTATTGAAAACAAACTATTCATCGCCAACGACATCCCGTATTCCCAAGCGGTCACCCTTCCAAGTACTAACGGGACTCGACGTAACTTAACTTCTGAGAGCTGACGAGACCAGGTGCGTTCTACGTGATATGGCCGTTGACATTCAAAAATGAAAAATTACCCTCCCAATCCCAATGGATGAATAGAAAATCACTTCAAAGTGATAGAAATGTTTGTTCATTGAATTTGGACTCGTAACCATCGCGAATAAAAAAGCGCGATAAACTTTGAAAAACTCGCAATGAAATTTATCCAGAATCATTCCTATAGATGAATTGAACCTATCTCTAAGGCATTGAAATGTTTTATCTACGAATTTGGACTGGTAACCATCGTGATTGAAAAAAAAATTTCAAGAAATTTGTTATTGAAAACAAACTATTCATCGCCAACGACATCCCGTATTCCCAAGCGGTCACCCTTCCAAGTACTAACGGGACTCGACGTAACTTAACTTCTGGGAGTTGACGAGACCAGTTGCGTTCTACGAGATATGACCGTTGACATTCAAAAATGAAAACTTACCCTCCCAGTCCCAATGGATGAATAGAAAATCACTTCAAAGTGATAGAAATGTTTGTTCATTGAATTTGGACTCGTAACCATCGCGAATAAAAAAGCGCGATAAACTTTGAAAAACTCGCAATGAAATTTATCCAGAATCATTCCTATAGATGAATTGAACCTATCTCTAAGGCATTGAAATGTTTTATCTACGAATTTGGACTGGTAACCATCGTGATTGAAAAAAAAATTTCAAGAAATTTGTTATTGAAAACAAACTATTCATCGCCAACGACATCCCGTATTCCCAAGCGGTCACCCTTCCAAGTACTAACGGGACTCGACGTAACTTAACTTCTGGGAGTTGACGAGACCAGTTGCGTTCTACGAGATATGACCGTTGACATTCAAAAATGAAAACTTACCCTCCCAGTCCCAATGGATGAATAGAAAATCACTTCAAAGTGATAGAAATGTTTGTTCATTGAATTTGGACTCGTAACCATCGCGAATAAAAAAGCGCGATAAACTTTGAAAAACTCGCAATGAAATTTATCCAGAATCATTCCTATAGATGAATTGAACCTATCTCTAAGGCATTGAAATGTTTTATCTACGAATTTGGACTGGTAACCATCGTGATTAAAAAAAAATTTTCAAGAAATTTGTTATTGAAAACAAACTATTCATCGCCAACGACATCCCGTATTCCCAAGCGGTCACCCTTCCAAGTACTAACGGGACTCGACGTAACTTAACTTCTGGGAGCTGACGAGACCAGGTGCGTTCTACGTGATATGGCCGTTGACATTCAAAAATGAAAAATTACCCTCCCAATCCCAATGGATGAATAGAAAATCACTTCAAAGTGATAGAAATGTTTGTTCATTGAATTTGGACTCGTAACCATCGCGAATAAAAAAGCGCGATAAACTTTGAAAAACTCGCAATGAAATTTATCCAGAATCATTCCTATAGATGAATTGAACCTATCTCTAAGGCATTGAAATGTTTTATCTACGAATTTGGACTGGTAACCATCGTGATTGAAAAAAAAATTTCAAGAAATTTGTTATTGAAAACAAACTATTCATCGCCAACGACATCCCGTATTCCCAAGCGGTCACCCTTCCAAGTACTAACGGGACTCGACGTAACTTAACTTCTGGGAGTTGACGAGACCAGTTGCGTTCTACGAGATATGACCGTTGACATTCAAAAATGAAAACTTACCCTCCCAGTCCCAATGGATGAATAGAAAATCACTTCAAAGTGATAGAAATGTTTGTTCATTGAATTTGGACTCGTAACCATCGCGAATAAAAAAGCGCGATAAACTTTGAAAAACTCGCAATGAAATTTATCCAGAATCATTCCTATAGATGAATTGAACCTATCTCTAAGGCATTGAAATGTTTTATCTACGAATTTGGACTGGTAACCATCGTGATTGAAAAAAAAATTTCAAGAAATTTGTTATTGAAAACAAACTATTCATCGCCAACGACATCCCGTATTCCCAAGCGGTCACCCTTCCAAGTACTAACGGGACTCGACGTAACTTAACTTCTGGGAGTTGACGAGACCAGTTGCGTTCTACGAGATATGACCGTTGACATTCAAAAATGAAAACTTACCCTCCCAGTCCCAATGGATGAATAGAAAATCACTTCAAAGTGATAGAAATGTTTGTTCATTGAATTTGGACTCGTAACCATCGCGAATAAAAAAGCGCGATAAACTTTGAAAAACTCGCAATGAAATTTATCCAGAATCATTCCTATAGATGAATTGAACCTATCTCTAAGGCATTGAAATGTTTTATCTACGAATTTGGACTGGTAACCATCGTGATTAAAAAAAAATTTTCAAGAAATTTGTTATTGAAAACAAACTATTCATCGCCAACGACATCCCGTATTCCCAAGCGGTCACCCTTCCAAGTACTAACGGGACTCGACGTAACTTAACTTCTGGGAGCTGACGAGACCAGGTGCGTTCTACGTGATATGGCCGTTGACATTCAAAAATGAAAAATTACCCTCCCAATCCCAATGGATGAATAGAAAATCACTTCAAAGTGATAGAAATGTTTGTTCATTGAATTTGGACTCGTAACCATCGCGAATAAAAAAGCGCGATAAACTTTGAAAAACTCGCAATGAAATTTATCCAGAATCATTCCTATAGATGAATTGAACCTATCTCTAAGGCATTGAAATGTTTTATCTACGAATTTGGACTGGTAACCATCGTGATTGAAAAAAAAAATTTCAAGAAATTTGTTATTGAAAACAAACTATTCATCGCCAACGACATCCCGTATTCCCAAGCGGTCACCCTTCCAAGTACTAACGGGACTCGACGTAACTTAACTTCTGGGAGTTGACGAGACCAGTTGCGTTCTACGAGATATGACCGTTGACATTCAAAAATGAAAACTTACCCTCCCAGTCCCAATGGATGAATAGAAAATCACTTCAAAGTGATAGAAATGTTTGTTCATTGAATTTGGACTCGTAACCATCGCGAATAAAAAAGCGCGATAAACTTTGAAAAACTCGCAATGAAATTTATCCAGAATCATTCAAATAGATGAATTGAACCTATCTCTATGCCATTGATATTTTTAATCTACGAATTTGGACTGGTAACCATCGTGATTGAAAAAAAAATTTCAAGAAATTTGTTATTGAAAACAAACTATTCATCGCCAACGACATCCCGTATTACCAAGCGGTCACCCTTCCAAGTACTAACGGGACTCGACGTAACTTAACTTCTGGGAGCTGACGAGACCAGGTGCGTTCTACGTGATATGGCCGTTGACATTCAAAAATGAAAATTTACCCTACCAGTCCCAATGGATGAATAGAAAATCACTTCAAAGTGATAGAAATGTTTGTTCATTGAATTTGGACTCGTAACCATCGGGAATAAAAAAGCGCGATAAACTTTGAAAAACTCGCAATGAAATTTATCCAGAATCATTCCTATAGATGAATTGAACCTATCTCTATGCCATTGATATTTTTGATCTACGAATTTGGACTGGTAACCATCGCGATTAAAAAACGCGATAAACTTTGAAAAACTCTCAATGGAATTGATCCAGAATCATTCTTATAGATGAATTTAACCTATCTCTAAGGCATTGAAATGTTTTATCTACGAATTTGGACTGGTAACCATCGTGATTAAAAAAAAATTTTCAAGAAATTTGTTATTGAAAACAAACTATTCATCGCCAACGACATCCCGTATTCCCAAGCGGTCACCCTTCCAAGTACTAACGGGACTCGACGTAACTTAACTTCTGGGAGCTGACGAGACCAGGTGCGTTCTACGTGATATGGCCGTTGACATTCAAAAATGAAAAATTACCCTCCCAATCCCAATGGATGAATAGAAAATCACTTCAAAGTGATAGAAATGTTTGTTCATTGAATTTGGACTCGTAACCATCGCGAATAAAAAAGCGCGATAAACTTTGAAAAACTCGCAATGAAATTTATCCAGAATCATTCCTATAGATGAATTGAACCTATCTCTAAGGCATTGAAATGTTTTATCTACGAATTTGGACTGGTAACCATCGTGATTGAAAAAAAAATTTCAAGAAATTTGTTATTGAAAACAAACTATTCATCGCCAACGACATCCCGTATTCCCAAGCGGTCACCCTTCCAAGTACTAACGGGACTCGACGTAACTTAACTTCTGGGAGTTGACGAGACCAGTTGCGTTCTACGAGATATGACCGTTGACATTCAAAAATGAAAACTTACCCTCCCAGTCCCAATGGATGAATAGAAAATCACTTCAAAGTGATAGAAATGTTTGTTCATTGAATTTGGACTCGTAACCATCGCGAATAAAAAAGCGCGATAAACTTTGAAAAACTCGCAATGAAATTTATCCAGAATCATTCAAATAGATGAATTGAACCTATCTCTATGCCATTGATATTTTTAATCTACGAATTTGGACTGGTAACCATCGTGATTGAAAAAAAAATTTCAAGAAATTTGTTATTGAAAACAAACTATTCATCGCCAACGACATCCCGTATTCCCAAGCGGTCACCCTTCCAAGTACTAACGGGACTCGACGTAACTTAACTTCTGGGAGCTGACGAGACCAGGTGCGTTCTACGTGATATGGCCGTTGACATTCAAAAATGAAAATTTACCCTACCAGTCCCAATGGATGAATAGAAAATCACTTCAAAGTGATAGAAATGTTTGTTCATTGAATTTGGACTCGTAACCATCGGGAATAAAAAAGCGCGATAAACTTTGAAAAACTCGCAATGAAATTTATCCAGAATCATTCCTATAGATGAATTGAACCTATCTCTATGCCATTGATATTTTTGATCTACGAATTTGGACTGGTAACCATCGCGATTAAAAAACGCGATAAACTTTGAAAAACTCTCAATGGAATTGATCCAGAATCATTCTTATAGATGAATTTAACCTATCTCTAAGGCATTGAAATGTTTTATCTACGAATTTGGACTGGTAACCATCGTGATTAAAAAAAAATTTTCAAGAAATTTGTTATTGAAAACAAACTATTCATCGCCAACGACATCCCGTATTCCCAAGCGGTCACCCTTCCAAGTACTAACGGGACTCGACGTAACTTAACTTCTGGGAGCTGACGAGACCAGGTGCGTTCTACGTGATATGGCCGTTGACATTCAAAAATGAAAAATTACCCTCCCAATCCCAATGGATGAATAGAAAATCACTTCAAAGTGATAGAAATGTTTGTTCATTGAATTTGGACTCGTAACCATCGCGAATAAAAAAGCGCGATAAACTTTGAAAAACTCGCAATGAAATTTATCCAGAATCATTCCTATAGATGAATTGAACCTATCTCTAAGGCATTGAAATGTTTTATCTACGAATTTGGACTGGTAACCATCGTGATTGAAAAAAAAATTTCAAGAAATTTGTTATTGAAAACAAACTATTCATCGCCAACGACATCCCGTATTCCCAAGCGGTCACCCTTCCAAGTACTAACGGGACTCGACGTAACTTAACTTCTGGGAGTTGACGAGACCAGTTGCGTTCTACGAGATATGACCGTTGACATTCAAAAATGAAAACTTACCCTCCCAGTCCCAATGGATGAATAGAAAATCACTTCAAAGTGATAGAAATGTTTGTTCATTGAATTTGGACTCGTAACCATCGCGAATAAAAAAGCGCGATAAACCAACACGGAACTGGTGAGCTAGCTCAAACGCTCGTCCTCAAAATGCGCTCTCAGGTTAGTAGGGGGAAACGAGTGCTGCCGCGGTGGCCAATTGGTCGTCCCAGATTTGTTGATTTCGGCGGCCATTTTGATTTTTCTTAAATAGGCCCGTATATTTTTGCTGTATTTTCTTATTTATTATCAATATTTGAGCTTTTTAGTGGTGTTTTTCGTACTCAGCTTTAAAATTTACCCTATGTACATCTATTTCCAGTCATTTTGTCTTATTTTTTTTACCAGTTATCTTTCTCTCTCTTGCCTATAGGAACTGTCAAAATGGTAAAATCATGAATTTAAGGTATATTTATCACATTAAGTAACTCAGTTTATTACAGGTGATATTTCCTTCAGTAACCTGCTTTTTCCCATCAAAACACCCCCATTTTCTTTGTAAAATATCAATTATGGAGTATGGCTTGGTAAGCTCGCTAAGTTGTTTCCTGCATTTTACATTCTGTCTATAGAAAGTTTGCAGCCATTCAATTGTATTAACCATTTTTCTATTATTATTGATCCAGGGACCCTTTTTCTGAAGAAATTACCAGTATTATTGGTTATCAGTGGAATTTTCTTCATCGTGAACTATGAAGGCTGGAATGAGAACATGTAAGTTGTTTTTTATATTGGAATTGCTTCCATTGTATTTAAATTAATTTAAATATGTTCTTTGATAGGTTCCTGTGTTTAAAAACCTCATACACACTCAGATTCAGTTATATATTCTTTATTTAAGTTAAAATTTTCCTTCGCTCTGAAGCATAGGGTAAAATGGAGTTTGGTTAATTTAAACTTAAATTTCAATTGTTTTAATGTGATCCCAATTAATTATTATGTTTGGTTACATATTGTTCTTTGTAAACAGTCTCAATTTTACAAATTTAAATTATTTGTAAAAACAATAATTTTTTTAAATTTGGATACTGTTTAGTACTTAACGCAGACGGAACTTTCTTTTCTTGTTTGCATTTTGTAGTCTTAAATAGGTCCGTATATTTTTACTGTATTTTCTTATTTGTAATTAATATTTGAGCATTTTAAAGCTGTTAATCCATTCTTAGCATTAAAATTGACCCTACTCACATCTTTTTTTAGTTATTTAGTGTTAATTTCGTTACCAGTTTTCTTTCTCTCTCTGGCCTGGGAACTGTCAAAATGGTAAATTCGTGATTTTAAGGTATATTTATCATATTAAGGTATTCAGTTCATTACAAGTGAGATTTTCTTCAGTAACCTACTTTTTTCACATAAAAATACCCCCATTTTCTTTGTATAATATCAGTTATGGGGTATGGCTTGGTCAGTTCGCTATGTTGTTTCTTGCATTATACATTCTGTCTACAGGAAACTTCAGCCATTCAATTTTATTAACCATTATTCTATTATTACTGATCCAGGGACCCTTTTTCCTGAAGAAACTACCAGTATTATTGGTTATCAGTGGAATTTTCTTCATCGTAAACTGTGAAGGCTGGAATGAGAACATGTAAGTTAACATACATGTTCTCATTGTAATTAATTCTAATATATTCTCATTCCTTAAGTTTTTCCAAGGCCTGGGATATGCTGTCAGTAGGATCTCGTCAATATCATTTATGGTATTAGGTCAGAGAAACCTATATAGACGCCTTGGTGAATCGAAGGGTATTTTCATATTCATCAATTTTACAATTACTTATACTTATGTTTTTATTCAATTCTAGTGGAGGTGGCCATTCAGTTGCTGTGCTGTTTGACAGCAAAGGGAAAAAACTTATATTGAACTGCAGGGACCTTGCACAAACCATTGGGTGAATATTTTCGTTATCTACAAGTTTGTCAAAATTAAAGCAAAAATGTAATGAAAATATTCATATTTAGCTCATTGGAATGGAGGAATGCTAAACAAGGATCCATGCTATGATACAAGAAGGGAAAGAGAAAGTTGGATGACTGGCTCAATTCTTTTCTGTTGAATAAGGATGGATCGACATCAAGATGTGGAGGATGGGCTATCTCTTGGCAGATATAAAGGAAGTGGTAAGTCACAGTCTTGAAACAAAATAGTGTACTACTGGCCTATAATATTAGTTTCTTTGCAGCTTCCTGGGTAGCGGACCAGGTATTAAAGATTTACATAGACGAAGAAGATAACAGGTGTCCTCCTCATGACACTGCAGTCATGAAAAGGCAATCTTTGAACTTTTAAACATCGCCGATAGGTATAATTTGAAAATAAATGACTAGTTTTATTTCCTTTACTGTTAAGAATATACTATTTCTCATTTTGTTACTTTTCTAGTTGATAATTTATTTTTCTTCAAGTGAATTCAAAATTTGACACTTTTTAAAGTCTTATTCTTCTCAATTTTAACGTGATTTTCTTTTCTTCAGATTTGGATTACTGGAGCACTGCCATACGAAATCCAGCATAGCCGTTTTATCTGGGCTGTTTGCAAAACTCGCCAATGGTACTAAATAACGCTGGCGATCCTTTATGTTGTCACATTTTCCGTGAAGTTTGATGGTCTCTCGGAGAGTATGTCGGCGCGTTACTTCCATCAATCAGCAAAGTGATAAAACTGCCCATCACTCATAACAAATATAGTCCTATTAAATTGATCGTTCTCTTTTTTCAGGACCTTCTTGGCGAGCCCAATGAATTACCTATTTGCGATATTAAAATCTTTTGGCTGTTATTAACCCCCAATTAGATGGATATGAGGTGACAATGGAAGACTTCTACCGTGGCGTTTTTCCATGGCAGTTGGCTAATGATAGTGAGACATATAAGTTATTGTACAATGTAAAGAAATTAACTTCTTGTTTCTTTAGTATCGTTCCAAGAAAAATTCAGTTTGATAGATGCCTGGATGCTTTGTATCCGAAGCAAAGAAGAAGTTTTGCAGTTAAGAGAGGAAATGGGAAGATATGAAACAGGATTGACACCATTAGAAGAAAAATAGAAGATATCTTTCAAAGGGACCATAAAAGTGACGATATTTTAGTTCGTTGAAAGCGTTCATTATGCAGTCAGAACTAAAGAGACTTGATCGCTTGTTAAACGATTGTGACATCTGGTTTAGGGGTGCGGTTAGCGCCTATTCGAGGAATAATAGAGTACATGTAGTAGTAGGTAATAATGAAGATGATAGCGACGATGAAAACGATTGTGAAAGTAGTGATGACAACGAGGAACCTTGACGATGAGGCTGATTTTGGTGAAAACATTGATAATTGTGATGCCGAAGAGATTGATGATTCTACATCGGATGATTCTATTGCATTGAATTAGGCAGTAATCTTCTATTGGCAAAAAGTGTACGGTTACATTTCCTAAATACTTTCTTCATGACCGCTGAAATAAACTATTTTCTCATGATTTTCATCTGAGTCTTCATTTAATTTGAATGTTCTATTTACGCGTGAGCAAAGTACGTGCCAAGAAGATTTGTTTATGTGTAATACGATGAAAGTGATAGCGGAAGAACGGACTATGATGATGTCGATCAGGGAACGGCAATTAAAGATGAGTGGGATGAATAAGAATGAATTAAATGTACATGCATGTACAATAGATTAAATTTGAATCCATATAAAGATTCAGCGTAAAAAGTTGTACATAGTTCATTATTTTCAATACGATTGGAGGCAGCCTGCATAGCGTTATGTGCGTTTGCGTGAATTATCGTTCAGCGTGAATTGCCGGTACATGCGTGTAAAATTGATCGTTTATGGATCCATATTAAGATTCAGCGTAAAAAGTTGACTATAGGGCGTTAATTTTATTGTTTTTGGCGATAGCCTGCGGGACTTATTCGTTTTCGACGAAATTTTTCATGGAATCAAAACGACCCAATTCACTTCCTTTATCTAGGCGACCTTTTTTCAAAATTTTTTTTGTCGCCAACGACAAACTCCCGCCAAAAATAATGAAGATAATGTACTTGTTCAACTTTTTACGTTGAATCCAAATATGGATTCATAAACAATCAATTTTATACGCATGTACCGGCAATTCACGCTGAACGATAATTCACGCAAACGCACATAACGCTGTGCAGGCTGCCTCCGATCGTTTTGAAAATAATGAACTATGTACAACTTTTTACGCTGAATCTTTATATGGATTCAAATTTAATCCATTGTACATGCATTTACATTTAATTCATGCGAAACGTTAATACGTTAATACGTTAAGCGGAAAATTATACAAAGCGGATAATTTGACACACACATGCAGGAAAGACGAGGAAAGAGGCGTCGCAATTTCACATCGGAGTGGCGGGGCTGAGCGCCAAGGCCCGCGACGGAGCCCACACGGCCCGGAAGGGAACGCGAATGTTGCGCGTCAATCGCATCGTCAACCATCCATCTTACAATCCGTCCAAGAGCAAAGTGGCCGACGACATCGCCCTGATTCAATTGGACCAGGAAGCCGAGTGGAACGATCTGGTCCAGCCGTCCTGTCTCCCCAATCCAGACAAAGATTCCTACACCGGAATGACCACCGTGGCAGGATGGGGTCTGACCAACGAGATCCAAAACGGTAAATCGTATATGGAAATTTTTTGGGATATTGTTGAAAGTTTTTGAAAAAACGAGGCTAAGCTCAGCTTTTTTGTGTTATATTATCCATTCGCCAAAAATAATAAAACGAAAGGTGGTCAACGGCCAAACGCCCTACAGAAAGTTGACCTGTCCTAAATATAACATTCATTTATTTATAGAGAATTGGTGTAATTTACCGGGGGATAGAGAAGGAATGAAAACACCATATATATTTAAAAAAAAAAATCTGTATTTCTCAGGATCTCAGGTATAAAACAATATATAACAATCGCACTTATCATGAAACGCAATGAAGCATTAGCAATGAAGAAAGTTTGATGAAGATGTGAAAGATGAGATTGATGGTAAAAAAGGGACTCAGACCAATGATGTCAACGAACCAGAGCGTGTTGAGGTGAATGAAGCGAACACGGATCTGCCTCCTCCCCATGAACTCGTCATCCAACTCATATTCAGTTTCGGTTCCCTGATCGCTTTACGTTTGGTGAAACCATTTGCCACATTTGCCATCACACAGAATCCATATCGGTCTCCCCCTCGGCTAAATAAAGTAATATGCATAATGAATCAAAATTACAAACATAACAGCATGTAAGAGCAACTTTACCTTTCTGCAAGGCAGAGCTGCGCATAATGTAGGTTTCCTTAAAGGATCCGAGGTTGAGTCTACGTCATCCGCAAAAGATTTCTCCATGCGTCTTCTTTTCGACTTTCGTGTTCCATTTTCCGGATCGCATATGGCCAGAGGAACTTCTTTTCGAGCTTTTGATGACGTGACTTGTACTTGAATGGTCCCTTCTTTTAATGCTGCCGTTGCTCTTGGCAAAGTGGGTACCGGAACTTCATCGGTATATGACCAAGCTCCTTTAATCACAGCAGAAGTAGCTGTTGATCGATGTAGTATTTTCGGAACTTTAGTGGTAGCTGGAGGCAGTTCTACTAAAACCGTAGCTGGCCGACTTGCTGTGGCTGCAGGAGCAGTTGATCGACTTGTTGAAGTTGAAGGAGTAGCTGACCGACTTTCTGGGGCTGCAGGAGCAACTGGTCGACTTGTTTGAATTGGAGGAGTAGCTGGCTGACTATCTGGGGCTGCAGGAGCAGTTGGTCGACTTGTTTGAATTGAAGGAGTAGCTGGCCGACTTTCTGGGGCTGCAGGAGCAGCTGGTCGACTTGTTGAAGGAGTAGCTGGCCGACTTGTTGAAGTTGCTGGCCGACTTTCTGGGGCTGCAGGAGCTGCTGGTCGATTTGTTGAAGGAGTAGCTGGCCGACTTTCTGGGGCTGCAGGAGCAGTTGGTCGACTTGTTGAAGTTGCTGGCGAGTTAATTATCCGGTTAAAAAATCTCGTCTGTCTGATTAATAATTTCAACTGTCAGATATCAATAATAAAAACAATAAAAACTACTCCATACTTGCTGCTCCTATTGTTTTTGTTGAATTACTATAGCTTGAAAAAGTAGAAAAGACTTGTTCCCGTTCTTCTCCTAAAGTTCCAGCTGATCCATCTCTCCAATGCCCAAAATATAGGATCTGTAACGAAAAACGAAATAATTAGTATAAAATTATCGTTTTATAATAAATTTCAATACCTGGCATGGCCAGCTATGCGCTTGGCCGTGTAGCCGAGAGAGGACTTTTGTTCTAAGAGATAAAAACTTTCAAGAGCACTTTTCAGGAATGCTATGGACACGAAAAGAAATTAATATGATAATACTACAAACATTTAAAAACTGCTCTTACGGGTTACAGTTTGGTTGAAATCTGGTTCAACATAAATTGAATAAGCTGGTTGATAATGGATATTTGGCCACCGAGAAAAACTTTCTAAAAACAATAAAACTAGAACAATAAAGTAGTTTTCGAATAAGTCATACTAAGAATAAGATAATAAAGTTTACCATCTCTCTTTCGCTTAATCCTACTTTGAGCTACAAGTTCAGAACTTTTCTGTTTAGAACCGTCTCCTGAGTTATCCGCACCACTAGCAAATAGTCCACAAGATTTCATTCCTTAAATAAAGCAAATTTAACATTTAAAATATTTCATTTGTCTAAGAAAAACAAACCTTTTCTTCGAATGCAATTGTACTTCTTAACTCGAGTCTTTTGAACTCGAGCCTTTTGTTCTTCGCTTCTTAAATCACAACCTTTACGTTCCATATTTCCAATTAAACGAATTCATTAGCTAAACTAGAATAATAAAATCCAATTACAAACTAAAATAAAAAACGCAGTATATTACAGTTGAGAGTGGGGAGAGCAGAACTGAAAAATGTAAACAAGTATAGAAAGATGCGTCTGCAAAAAGTACTAAACAGTATCAAAATTTAAAAAATTAAATTGTATTTTCAAATAAATTGAATTTGCAAAATTTAGACTGTTTACAAATAAAATATGAAACAAAACATAACAATTTATTGAGATCCAATTTAAAAAATTCAAATTTAAGTTTAAATTAACAAAACTCCATTTTACCCTATGCTTCAGAGCGAAGGAAAATTTTAACTAAACTAAGAATAAATAACTGAATCTGAATCTGTATGAGGTTGTTTAACACAGGAACCTATCAAAGAACATATTTCAATTAATTGAAATACAATGGAAGCAAGTCCAATAATAAAAAAAAACAAACTTATACATGTTCCAGCCTTCATAGTTTACGATGAAGAAAATTCCACTGATAACAAATAATACTGGTAATTTTTTCAGAAAAAGGGTCCCTGGATCAATAATAATAGAAAAATGGTTAATAAAATTGAATGGCTGCAAACTTTCTATAGACAGAATGTAAAATGCAGGAAACAACTTAGCGAGCTTACCAAGCCATACTCCATAATTGATATTTTACAAAGAAAATGGGGGTGTTTTGATGGGAAAAAAGCAGGTTACTGAAGGAAATATCACCTGTAATAAACTGAGTTACTTAATGTGATAAATATACCTTAAATTCATGATTTTACCATTTTGACAGTTCCTATAGGCAAGAGAGAGAAAGATAACTGGTAAAAAAAATAAGACAAAATGACTGGAAATAGATGTACATAGGGTAAATTTTAAAGCTGAGTACGAAAAACACCACTAAAAAGCTCAAATATTGATAATAAATAAGAAAATACAGCAAAAATATACGGGCCTATTTAAGAAAAATCAAAATGGCCGCCGAAATCAACAAATCTGGGACGACCAATTGGCCACCGCGGCAGCACTCGTTTCCCCCTACTAACCTGAGAGCGCATTTTGAGGACGAGCGTTTGAGCTAGCTCACCAGTTCCGTGTTGCGATAAACTTTGAAAAACTCGCAATGAAATTTATCCAGAATCATTCAAATAGATGAATTGAACCTATCTCTATGCCATTGATATTTTTAATCTACGAATTTGGACTGGTAACCATCGTGATTGAAAAAAAAATTTCAAGAAATTTGTTATTGAAAACAAACTATTCATCGCCAACGACATCCCGTATTCCCAAGCGGTCACCCTTCCAAGTACTAACGGGACTCGACGTAACTTAACTTCTGGGAGCTGACGAGACCAGGTGCGTTCTACGTGATATGGCCGTTGACATTCAAAAATGAAAATTTACCCTACCAGTCCCAATGGATGAATAGAAAATCACTTCAAAGTGATAGAAATGTTTGTTCATTGAATTTGGACTCGTAACCATCGGGAATAAAAAAGCGCGATAAACTTTGAAAAACTCGCAATGAAATTTATCCAGAATCATTCCTATAGATGAATTGAACCTATCTCTATGCCATTGATATTTTTGATCTACGAATTTGGACTGGTAACCATCGCGATTAAAAAACGCGATAAACTTTGAAAAACTCTCAATGGAATTGATCCAGAATCATTCTTATAGATGAATTTAACCTATCTCTAAGGCATTGAAATGTTTTATCTACGAATTTGGACTGGTAACCATCGTGATTGAAAAAAATTTTCAAGAAATTTGTTATTGAAAACAAACTATTCATCGCCAACGACATCCCGTATTCCCAAGCGGTCACCCTTCCAAGTACTAACGGGACTCGATGTAACTTAACTTCTGGGAGTTGACGAGACCAGTTGCGTTCTACGAGATATGACCGTTGACATTCAAAAATGAAAACTTACCCTCCCAGTCCCAATGGATGAATAGAAAATCACTTCAAAGTGATAGAAATGTTTGTTCATTGAATTTGGACTCGTAACCATCGCGATTAAAAAACGCGATAAACTTTGAAAAACTCTCAATGGAATTGATCCAGAATCATTCTTATAGATGAATTTAACCTATCTCTAAGGCATTGAAATGTTTTATCTACGAATTTGGACTGGTAACCATCGTGATTGAAAAAAAAATTTCAAGAAATTTGTTATTGAAAACAAACTATTCATCGCCAACGACATCCCGTATTCCCAAGCGGTCACCCTTCCAAGTACTAACGGGACTCGACGTAACTTAACTTCTGGGAGCTGACGAGACCAGGTGCGTTCTACGTGATATGGCCGTTGACATTCAAAAATGAAAATTTACCCTACCAGTCCCAATGGATGAATAGAAAATCACTTCAAAGTGATAGAAATGTTTGTTCATTGAATTTGGACTCGTAACCATCGCGAATAAAAAAGCGCGATAAACTTTGAAAAACTCGCAATGAAATTTATCCAGAATCATTCCTATAGATGAATTGAACCTATCTCTATGCCATTGATATTTTTGATCTACGAATTTGGACTGGTAACCATCGCGATTAAAAAACGCGATAAACTTTGAAAAACTCTCAATGGAATTGATCCAGAATCATTCTTATAGATGAATTTAACCTATCTCTAAGGCATTGAAATGTTTTATCTACGAATTTGGACTGGTAACCATCGTGATTGAAAAAAATTTTCAAGAAATTTGTTATTGAAAACAAACTATTCATCGCCAACGACATCCCGTATTCCCAAGCGGTCACCCTTCCAAGTACTAACGGGACTCGACGTAACTTAACTTCTGGGAGTTGACGAGACCAGTTGCGTTCTACGAGATATGACCGTTGACATTCAAAAATGAAAACTTACCCTCCCAATCCCAATGGATGAATAGAAAATCACTTCAAAGTGATAGAAATGTTTGTTCATTGAATTTGGACTCGTAACCATCGCGAATAAAAAAGCGCGATAAACTTTGAAAAACTCGCAATGAAATTTATCCAGAATCATTCCTATAGATGAATTGAACCTATCTCTAAGGCATTGAAATGTTTTATCTACGAATTTGGACTGGTAACCATCGTGATTAAAAAAAAATTTTCAAGAAATTTGTTATTTAAAACAAACTATTCATCGCCAACGACATGCCGTATTCCCAAGCGGTCACCCTTCCAAGTACTAACGGGACTCGACGTAACTTAACTTCTGGGAGCTGACGAGACCAGGTGCGTTCTACGTGATATGGCCGTTGACATTCAAAAATGAAAAATTACCCTCCCAATCCCAATGGATGAATAGAAAATCACTTCAAAGTGATAGAAATGTTTTTTCATTGAATTTGGACTCGTAACCATCGCGAATAAAAAAGCGCGATAAACTTTGAAAAACTCGCAATGAAATTTATCCAGAATCATTCCTATAGATGAATTGAACCTATCTCTAAGGCATTGAAATGTTTTATCTACGAATTTGGACTGGTAACCATCGTGATTGAAAAAAAAATTTCAAGAAATTTGTTATTGAAAACAAACTATTCATCGCCAACGACATCCCGTATTCCCAAGCGGTCACCCTTCCAAGTACTAACGGGACTCGACATAACTTAACTTCTGGGAGTAGACGAGACCAGTTGCGTTCTACGAGATATGACCGTTGACATTCAAAAATGAAAACTTACCCTCCCAGTCCCAATGGATGAATAGAAAATCACTTCAAAGTGATAGAAATGTTTGTTCATTGAATTTGGACTCGTAACCATCGCGATTAAAAAACGCGATAAACTTTGAAAAACTCTCAATGGAATTGATCCAGAATCATTCTTATAGATGAATTTAACCTATCTCTAAGGCATTGAAATGTTTTATCTACGAATTTGGACTGGTAACCATCGTGATTGAAAAAAAAATTTCAAGAAATTTGTTATTGAAAACAAACTATTCATCGCCAACGACATCCCGTATTCCCAAGCGGTCACCCTTCCAAGTACTAACGGGACTCGACGTAACTTAACTTCTGGGAGCTGACGAGACCAGGTGCGTTCTACGTGATATGGCCGTTGACATTCAAAAATGAAAATTTACCCTACCAGTCCCAATGGATGAATAGAAAATCACTTCAAAGTGATAGAAATGTTTGTTCATTGAATTTGGACTCGTAACCATCGCGAATAAAAAAGCGCGATAAACTTTGAAAAACTCGCAATGAAATTTATCCAGAATCATTCCTATAGATGAATTGAACCTATCTCTATGCCATTGATATTTTTGATCTACGAATTTGGACTGGTAACCATCGCGATTAAAAAACGCGATAAACTTTGAAAAACTCTCAATGGAATTGATCCAGAATCATTCTTATAGATGAATTTAACCTATCTCTAAGGCATTGAAATGTTTTATCTACGAATTTGGACTGGTAACCATCGTGATTGAAAAAAATTTTCAAGAAATTTGTTATTGAAAACAAACTATTCATCGCCAACGACATCCCGTATTCCCAAGCGGTCACCCTTCCAAGTACTAACGGGACTCGACGTAACTTAACTTCTGGGAGTTGACGAGACCAGTTGCGTTCTACGAGATATGACCGTTGACATTCAAAAATGAAAACTTACCCTCCCAATCCCAATGGATGAATAGAAAATCACTTCAAAGTGATAGAAATGTTTGTTCATTGAATTTGGACTCGTAACCATCGCGAATAAAAAAGCGCGATAAACTTTGAAAAACTCGCAATGAAATTTATCCAGAATCATTCCTATAGATGAATTGAACCTATCTCTAAGGCATTGAAATGTTTTATCTACGAATTTGGACTGGTAACCATCGTGATTAAAAAAAAATTTTCAAGAAATTTGTTATTGAAAACAAACTATTCATCGCCAACGACATGCCGTATTCCCAAGCGGTCACCCTTCCAAGTACTAACGGGACTCGACGTAACTTAACTTCTGGGAGCTGACGAGACCAGGTGCGTTCTACGTGATATGGCCGTTGACATTCAAAAATGAAAAATTACCCTCCCAATCCCAATGGATGAATAGAAAATCACTTCAAAGTGATAGAAATGTTTTTTCATTGAATTTGGACTCGTAACCATCGCGAATAAAAAAGCGCGATAAACTTTGAAAAACTCGCAATGAAATTTATCCAGAATCATTCCTATAGATGAATTGAACCTATCTCTAAGGCATTGAAATGTTTTATCTACGAATTTGGACTGGTAACCATCGTGATTGAAAAAAAAATTTCAAGAAATTTGTTATTGAAAACAAACTATTCATCGCCAACGACATCCCGTATTCCCAAGCGGTCACCCTTCCAAGTACTAACGGGACTCGACATAACTTAACTTCTGGGAGTAGACGAGACCAGTTGCGTTCTACGAGATATGACCGTTGACATTCAAAAATGAAAACTTACCCTCCCAGTCCCAATGGATGAATAGAAAATCACTTCAAAGTGATAGAAATGTTTGTTCATTGAATTTGGACTCGTAACCATCGCGAATAAAAAAGCGCGATAAACTTTGAAAAACTCGCAATGAAATTTATCCAGAATCATTCAAATAGATGAATTGAACCTATCTCTATGCCATTGATATTTTTAATCTACGAATTTGGACTGGTAACCATCGCGATTAAAATACGCGATAAACTTTGAAAAACTCTCAATGGAATTGATCCAGAATCATTCTTATAGATGAATTTAACCTATCTCTAAGGCATTGAAATGTTTTATCTACGAATTTGGACTGGTAACCATCGTGATTGAAAAAAATTTTCAAGAAATTTGTTATTGAAAACAAACTATTCATCGCCAACGACATCCCGTATTCCCAAGCGGTCACCCTTCCAAGTACTAACGGGACTCGACGTAACTTAACTTCTGGGAGTTGACGAGACCAGTTGCGTTCTACGAGATATGACCGTTGACATTCAAAAATGAAAACTTACCCTCCCAATCCCAATGGATGAATAGAAAATCACTTCAAAGTGATAGAAATGTTTGTTCATTGAATTTGGACTCGTAACCATCGCGAATAAAAAAGCGCGATAAACTTTGAAAAACTCGCAATGAAATTTATCCAGAATCATTCCTATAGATGAATTGAACCTATCTCTAAGGCATTGAAATGTTTTATCTACGAATTTGGACTGGTAACCATCGTGATTAAAAAAAAATTTTCAAGAAATTTGTTATTGAAAACAAACTATTCATCGCCAACGACATGCCGTATTCCCAAGCGGTCACCCTTCCAAGTACTAACGGGACTCGACGTAACTTAACTTCTGGGAGCTGACGAGACCAGGTGCGTTCTACGTGATATGGCCGTTGACATTCAAAAATGAAAAATTACCCTCCCAATCCCAATGGATGAATAGAAAATCACTTCAAAGTGATAGAAATGTTTTTTCATTGAATTTGGACTCGTAACCATCGCGAATAAAAAAGCGCGATAAACTTTGAAAAACTCGCAATGAAATTTATCCAGAATCATTCCTATAGATGAATTGAACCTATCTCTAAGGCATTGAAATGTTTTATCTACGAATTTGGACTGGTAACCATCGTGATTGAAAAAAAAATTTCAAGAAATTTGTTATTGAAAACAAACTATTCATCGCCAACGACATCCCGTATTCCCAAGCGGTCACCCTTCCAAGTACTAACGGGACTCGACGTAACTTAACTTCTGGGAGCTGACGAGACCAGGTGCGTTCTACGTGATATGGCCGTTGACATTCAAAAATGAAAAATTACCCTCCCAATCCCAATGGATGAATAGAAAATCACTTCAAAGTGATAGAAATGTTTGTTCATTGAATTTGGACTCGTAACCATCGCGAATAAAAAAGCGCGATAAACTTTGAAAAACTCGCAATGAAATTTATCCAGAATCATTCAAATAGATGAATTGAACCTATCTCTATGCCATTGATATTTTTAATCTACGAATTTGGACTGGTAACCATCGCGATTAAAAAACGCGATAAACTTTGAAAAACTCTCAATGGAATTGATCCAGAATCATTCTTATAGATGAATTTAACCTATCTCTAAGGCATTGAAATGTTTTATCTACGAATTTGGACTGGTAACCATCGTGATTGAAAAAAATTTTCAAGAAATTTGTTATTGAAAACAAACTATTCATCGCCAACGACATCCCGTATTCCCAAGCGGTCACCCTTCCAAGTACTAACGGGACTCGACGTAACTTAACTTCTGGGAGTTGACGAGACCAGTTGCGTTCTACGAGATATGACCGTTGACATTCAAAAATGAAAACTTACCCTCCCAATCCCAATGGATGAATAGAAAATCACTTCAAAGTGATAGAAATGTTTGTTCATTGAATTTGGACTCGTAACCATCGCGAATAAAAAAGCGCGATAAACTTTGAAAAACTCGCAATGAAATTTATCCAGAATCATTCCTATAGATGAATTGAACCTATCTCTAAGGCATTGAAATGTTTTATCTACGAATTTGGACTGGTAACCATCGTGATTAAAAAAAAATTTTCAAGAAATTTGTTATTGAAAACAAACTATTCATCGCCAACGACATGCCGTATTCCCAAGCGGTCACCCTTCCAAGTACTAACGGGACTCGACGTAACTTAACTTCTGGGAGCTGACGAGACCAGGTGCGTTCTACGTGATATGGCCGTTGACATTCAAAAATGAAAAATTACCCTCCCAATCCCAATGGATGAATAGAAAATCACTTCAAAGTGATAGAAATGTTTTTTCATTGAATTTGGACTCGTAACCATCGCGAATAAAAAAGCGCGATAAACTTTGAAAAACTCGCAATGAAATTTATCCAGAATCATTCCTATAGATGAATTGAACCTATCTCTAAGGCATTGAAATGTTTTATCTACGAATTTGGACTGGTAACCATCGTGATTGAAAAAAAAATTTCAAGAAATTTGTTATTGAAAACAAACTATTCATCGCCAACGACATCCCGTATTCCCAAGCGGTCACCCTTCCAAGTACTAACGGGACTCGACATAACTTAACTTCTGGGAGTAGACGAGACCAGTTGCGTTCTACGAGATATGACCGTTGACATTCAAAAATGAAAACTTACCCTCCCAGTCCCAATGGATGAATAGAAAATCACTTCAAAGTGATAGAAATGTTTGTTCATTGAATTTGGACTCGTAACCATCGCGAATAAAAAAGCGCGATAAACTTTGAAAAACTCGCAATGAAATTTATCCAGAATCATTCAAATAGATGAATTGAACCTATCTCTATGCCATTGATATTTTTAATCTACGAATTTGGACTGGTAACCATCGCGATTAAAAAACGCGATAAACTTTGAAAAACTCTCAATGGAATTGATCCAGAATCATTCTTATAGATGAATTTAACCTATCTCTAAGGCATTGAAATGTTTTATCTACGAATTTGGACTGGTAACCATCGTGATTGAAAAAAATTTTCAAGAAATTTGTTATTGAAAACAAACTATTCATCGCCAACGACATCCCGTATTCCCAAGCGGTCACCCTTCCAAGTACTAACGGGACTCGACGTAACTTAACTTCTGGGAGTTGACGAGACCAGTTGCGTTCTACGAGATATGACCGTTGACATTCAAAAATGAAAACTTACCCTCCCAATCCCAATGGATGAATAGAAAATCACTTCAAAGTGATAGAAATGTTTGTTCATTGAATTTGGACTCGTAACCATCGCGAATAAAAAAGCGCGATAAACTTTGAAAAACTCGCAATGAAATTTATCCAGAATCATTCCTATAGATGAATTGAACCTATCTCTAAGGCATTGAAATGTTTTATCTACGAATTTGGACTGGTAACCATCGTGATTAAAAAAAAATTTTCAAGAAATTTGTTATTGAAAACAAACTATTCATCGCCAACGACATGCCGTATTCCCAAGCGGTCACCCTTCCAAGTACTAACGGGACTCGACGTAACTTAACTTCTGGGAGCTGACGAGACCAGGTGCGTTCTACGTGATATGGCCGTTGACATTCAAAAATGAAAAATTACCCTCCCAATCCCAATGGATGAATAGAAAATCACTTCAAAGTGATAGAAATGTTTTTTCATTGAATTTGGACTCGTAACCATCGCGAATAAAAAAGCGCGATAAACTTTGAAAAACTCGCAATGAAATTTATCCAGAATCATTCCTATAGATGAATTGAACCTATCTCTAAGGCATTGAAATGTTTTATCTACGAATTTGGACTGGTAACCATCGTGATTGAAAAAAAAATTTCAAGAAATTTGTTATTGAAAACAAACTATTCATCGCCAACGACATCCCGTATTCCCAAGCGGTCACCCTTCCAAGTACTAACGGGACTCGACATAACTTAACTTCTGGGAGTAGACGAGACCAGTTGCGTTCTACGAGATATGACCGTTGACATTCAAAAATGAAAACTTACCCTCCCAGTCCCAATGGATGAATAGAAAATCACTTCAAAGTGATAGAAATGTTTGTTCATTGAATTTGGACTCGTAACCATCGGGAATAAAAAAGCGCGATAAACTTTGAAAAACTCGCAATGAAATTTATCCAGAATCATTCCTATAGATGAATTGAACCTATCTCTAAGGCATTGAAATGTTTTATCTACGAATTTGGACTGGTAACCATCGTGATTGAAAAAAAAATTTCAAGAAATTTGTTATTGAAAACAAACTATTCATCGCCAACGACATCCCGTATTCCCAAGCGGTCACCCTTCCAAGTACTAACGGGACTCGACATAACTTAACTTCTGGGAGTAGACGAGACCAGTTGCGTTCTACGAGATATGACCGTTGACATTCAAAAATGAAAACTTACCCTCCCAGTCCCAATGGATGAATAGAAAATCACTTCAAAGTGATAGAAATGTTTGTTCATTGAATTTGGACTCGTAACCATCGCGAATAAAAAAGCGCGATAAACTTTGAAAAACTCGCAATGAAATTTATCCAGAATCATTCAAATAGATGAATTGAACCTATCTCTATGCCATTGATATTTTTAATCTACGAATTTGGACTGGTAACCATCGCGATTAAAAAACGCGATAAACTTTGAAAAACTCTCAATGGAATTGATCCAGAATCATTCTTATAGATGAATTTAACCTATCTCTAAGGCATTGAAATGTTTTATCTACGAATTTGGACTGGTAACCATCGTGATTGAAAAAAATTTTCAAGAAATTTGTTATTGAAAACAAACTATTCATCGCCAACGACATCCCGTATTCCCAAGCGGTCACCCTTCCAAGTACTAACGGGACTCGACGTAACTTAACTTCTGGGAGTTGACGAGACCAGTTGCGTTCTACGAGATATGACCGTTGACATTCAAAAATGAAAACTTACCCTCCCAATCCCAATGGATGAATAGAAAATCACTTCAAAGTGATAGAAATGTTTGTTCATTGAATTTGGACTCGTAACCATCGCGAATAAAAAAGCGCGATAAACTTTGAAAAACTCGCAATGAAATTTATCCAGAATCATTCCTATAGATGAATTGAACCTATCTCTAAGGCATTGAAATGTTTTATCTACGAATTTGGACTGGTAACCATCGTGATTAAAAAAAAATTTTCAAGAAATTTGTTATTGAAAACAAACTATTCATCGCCAACGACATGCCGTATTCCCAAGCGGTCACCCTTCCAAGTACTAACGGGACTCGACGTAACTTAACTTCTGGGAGCTGACGAGACCAGGTGCGTTCTACGTGATATGGCCGTTGACATTCAAAAATGAAAAATTACCCTCCCAATCCCAATGGATGAATAGAAAATCACTTCAAAGTGATAGAAATGTTTTTTCATTGAATTTGGACTCGTAACCATCGCGAATAAAAAAGCGCGATAAACTTTGAAAAACTCGCAATGAAATTTATCCAGAATCATTCCTATAGATGAATTGAACCTATCTCTAAGGCATTGAAATGTTTTATCTACGAATTTGGACTGGTAACCATCGTGATTGAAAAAAAAATTTCAAGAAATTTGTTATTGAAAACAAACTATTCATCGCCAACGACATCCCGTATTCCCAAGCGGTCACCCTTCCAAGTACTAACGGGACTCGACATAACTTAACTTCTGGGAGTAGACGAGACCAGTTGCGTTCTACGAGATATGACCGTTGACATTCAAAAATGAAAACTTACCCTCCCAGTCCCAATGGATGAATAGAAAATCACTTCAAAGTGATAGAAATGTTTGTTCATTGAATTTGGACTCGTAACCATCGGGAATAAAAAAGCGCGATAAACTTTGAAAAACTCGCAATGAAATTTATCCAGAATCATTCCTATAGATGAATTGAACCTATCTCTATGCCATTGATATTTTTGATCTACGAATTTGGACTGGTAACCATCGTGATTGAAAAAAATTTTCAAGAAATTTGTTATTGAAAACAAACTATTCATCGCCAACGACATCCCGTATTCCCAAGCGGTCACCCTTCCAAGTACTAACGGGACTCGATGTAACTTAACTTCTGGGAGTTGACGAGACCAGTTGCGTTCTACGAGATATGACCGTTGACATTCAAAAATGAAAACTTACCCTCCCAGTCCCAATGGATGAATAGAAAATCACTTCAAAGTGATAGAAATGTTTGTTCATTGAATTTGGACTCGTAACCATCGCGATTAAAAAACGCGATAAACTTTGAAAAACTCTCAATGGAATTGATCCAGAATCATTCTTATAGATGAATTTAACCTATCTCTAAGGCATTGAAATGTTTTATCTACGAATTTGGACTGGTAACCATCGTGATTGAAAAAAAAATTTCAAGAAATTTGTTATTGAAAACAAACTATTCATCGCCAACGACATCCCGTATTCCCAAGCGGTCACCCTTCCAAGTACTAACGGGACTCGACGTAACTTAACTTCTGGGAGCTGACGAGACCAGGTGCGTTCTACGTGATATGGCCGTTGACATTCAAAAATGAAAATTTACCCTACCAGTCCCAATGGATGAATAGAAAATCACTTCAAAGTGATAGAAATGTTTGTTCATTGAATTTGGACTCGTAACCATCGGGAATAAAAAAGCGCGATAAACTTTGAAAAACTCGCAATGAAATTTATCCAGAATCATTCCTATAGATGAATTGAACCTATCTCTATGCCATTGATATTTTTGATCTACGAATTTGGACTGGTAACCATCGCGATTAAAAAACGCGATAAACTTTGAAAAACTCTCAATGGAATTGATCCAGAATCATTCTTATAGATGAATTTAACCTATCTCTAAGGCATTGAAATGTTTTATCTACGAATTTGGACTGGTAACCATCGTGATTGAAAAAAATTTTCAAGAAATTTGTTATTGAAAACAAACTATTCATCGCCAACGACATCCCGTATTCCCAAGCGGTCACCCTTCCAAGTACTAACGGGACTCGATGTAACTTAACTTCTGGGAGTTGACGAGACCAGTTGCGTTCTACGAGATATGACCGTTGACATTCAAAAATGAAAACTTACCCTCCCAATCCCAATGGATGAATAGAAAATCACTTCAAAGTGATAGAAATGTTTGTTCATTGAATTTGGACTCGTAACCATCGCGAATAAAAAAGCGCGATAAACTTTGAAAAACTCGCAATGAAATTTATCCAGAATCATTCCTATAGATGAATTGAACCTATCTCTAAGGCATTGAAATGTTTTATCTACGAATTTGGACTGGTAACCATCGTGATTAAAAAAAAATTTTCAAGAAATTTGTTATTGAAAACAAACTATTCATCGCCAACGACATCCCGTATTCCCAAGCGGTCACCCTTCCAAGTACTAACGGGACTCGACGTAACTTAACTTCTGGGAGCTGACGAGACCAGGTGCGTTCTACGTGATATGGCCGTTGACATTCAAAAATGAAAAATTACCCTCCCAATCCCAATGGATGAATAGAAAATCACTTCAAAGTGATAGAAATGTTTGTTCATTGAATTTGGACTCGTAACCATCGCGAATAAAAAAGCGCGATAAACTTTGAAAAACTCGCAATGAAATTTATCCAGAATCATTCCTATAGATGAATTGAACCTATCTCTAAGGCATTGAAATGTTTTATCTACGAATTTGGACTGGTAACCATCGTGATTGAAAAAAAAATTTCAAGAAATTTGTTATTGAAAACAAACTATTCATCGCCAACGACATCCCGTATTCCCAAGCGGTCACCCTTCCAAGTACTAACGGGACTCGACGTAACTTAACTTCTGGGAGTTGACGAGACCAGTTGCGTTCTACGAGATATGACCGTTGACATTCAAAAATGAAAACTTACCCTCCCAGTCCCAATGGATGAATAGAAAATCACTTCAAAGTGATAGAAATGTTTGTTCATTGAATTTGGACTCGTAACCATCGCGAATAAAAAAGCGCGATAAACTTTGAAAAACTCGCAATGAAATTTATCCAGAATCATTCAAATAGATGAATTGAACCTATCTCTATGCCATTGATATTTTTAATCTACGAATTTGGACTGGTAACCATCGCGATTAAAAAACGCGATAAACTTTGAAAAACTCTCAATGGAATTGATCCAGAATCATTCTTATAGATGAATTTAACCTATCTCTAAGGCATTGAAATGTTTTATCTACGAATTTGGACTGGTAACCATCGTGATTGAAAAAAACATTTCAAGAAATTTGTTATTGAAAACAAACTATTCATCGCCAACGACATCCCGTATTCCCAAGCGGTCACCCTTCCAAGTACTAACGAGACTCGACGTAACTTAACTTCTGGGAGCTGACGAGACCAGGTGCGTTCTACGTGATATGGCCGTTGACATTCAAAAATGAAAATTTACCCTACCAGTCCCAATGGATGAATAGAAAATCACTTCAAAGTGATAGAAATGTTTGTTCATTGAATTTGGACTCGTAACCATCGGGAATAAAAAAGCGCGATAAACTTTGAAAAACTCGCAATGAAATTTATCCAGAATCATTCCTATAGATGAATTGAACCTATCTCTATGCCATTGATATTTTTGATCTACGAATTTGGACTGGTAACCATCGCGATTAAAAAACGCGATAAACTTTGAAAAACTCTCAATGGAATTGATCCAGAATCATTCTTATAGATGAATTTAACCTATCTCTAAGGCATTGAAATGTTTTATCTACGAATTTGGACTGGTAACCATCGTGATTGAAAAAAATTTTCAAGAAATTTGTTATTGAAAACAAACTATTCATCGCCAACGACATCCCGTATTCCCAAGCGGTCACCCTTCCAAGTACTAACGGGACTCGATGTAACTTAACTTCTGGGAGTTGACGAGACCAGTTGCGTTCTACGAGATATGACCGTTGACATTCAAAAATGAAAACTTACCCTCCCAGTCCCAATGGATGAATAGAAAATCACTTCAAAGTGATAGAAATGTTTGTTCATTGAATTTGGACTCGTAACCATCGGGAATAAAAAAGCGCGATAAACTTTGAAAAACTCGCAATGAAATTTATCCAGAATCATTCCTATAGATGAATTGAACCTATCTCTATGCCATTGATATTTTTGATCTACGAATTTGGACTGGTAACCATCGCGATTAAAAAACGCGATAAACTTTGAAAAACTCTCAATGGAATTGATCCAGAATCATTCTTATAGATGAATTTAACCTATCTCTAAGGCATTGAAATGTTTTATCTACGAATTTGGACTGGTAACCATCGTGATTGAAAAAAATTTTCAAGAAATTTGTTATTGAAAACAAACTATTCATCGCCAACGACATCCCGTATTCCCAAGCGGTCACCCTTCCAAGTACTAACGGGACTCGACGTAACTTAACTTCTGGGAGTTGACGAGACCAGTTGCGTTCTACGAGATATGACCGTTGACATTCAAAAATGAAAACTTACCCTCCCAATCCCAATGGATGAATAGAAAATCACTTCAAAGTGATAGAAATGTTTGTTCATTGAATTTGGACTCGTAACCATCGCGAATAAAAAAGCGCGATAAACTTTGAAAAACTCGCAATGAAATTTATCCAGAATCATTCCTATAGATGAATTGAACCTATCTCTAAGGCATTGAAATGTTTTATCTACGAATTTTGACTGGTAACCATCGTGATTAAAAAAAAATTTTCAAGAAATTTGTTATTGAAAACAAACTATTCATCGCCAACGACATCCCGTATTCCCAAGCGGTCACCCTTCCAAGTACTAACGGGACTCGACGTAACTTAACTTCTGGGAGCTGACGAGACCAGGTGCGTTCTACGTGATATGGCCGTTGACATTCAAAAATGAAAAATTACCCTCCCAATCCCAATGGATGAATAGAAAATCACTTCAAAGTGATAGAAATGTTTGTTCATTGAATTTGGACTCGTAACCATCGCGAATAAAAAAGCGCGATAAACTTTGAAAAACTCGCAATGAAATTTATCCAGAATCATTCCTATAGATGAATTGAACCTATCTCTAAGGCATTGAAATGTTTTATCTACGAATTTGGACTGGTAACCATCGTGATTGAAAAAAAAATTTCAAGAAATTTGTTATTGAAAACAAACTATTCATCGCCAACGACATCCCGTATTCCCAAGCGGTCACCCTTCCAAGTACTAACGGGACTCGACGTAACTTAACTTCTGGGAGTTGACGAGACCAGTTGCGTTCTACGAGATATGACCGTTGACATTCAAAAATGAAAACTTACCCTCCCAGTCCCAATGGATGAATAGAAAATCACTTCAAAGTGATAGAAATGTTTGTTCATTGAATTTGGACTCGTAACCATCGCGAATAAAAAAGCGCGATAAACTTTGAAAAACTCGCAATGAAATTTATCCAGAATCTTTCAAATAGATGAATTGAACCTATCTCTATGCCATTGATATTTTTAATCTACGAATTTGGACTGGTAACCATCGCGATTAAAAAACGCGATAAACTTTGAAAAACTCTCAATGGAATTGATCCAGAATCATTCTTATAGATGAATTTAACCTATCTCTAAGGCATTGAAATGTTTTATCTACGAATTTGGACTGGTAACCATCGTGATTGAAAAAAAAATTTCAAGAAATTTGTTATTGAAAACAAACTATTCATCGCCAACGACATCCCGTATTCCCAAGCGGTCACCCTTCCAAGTACTAACGGGACTCGACGTAACTTAACTTCTGGGAGCTGACGAGACCAGGTGCGTTCTACGTGATATGGCCGTTGACATTCAAAAATGAAAATTTACCCTACCAGTCCCAATGGATGAATAGAAAATCACTTCAAAGTGATAGAAATGTTTGTTCATTTAATTTGGACTCGTAACCATCGGGAATAAAAAAGCGCGATAAACTTTGAAAAACTCGCAATGAAATTTATCCAGAATCATTCCTATAGATGAATTGAACCTATCTCTATGCCATTGATATTTTTGATCTACGAATTTGGACTGGTAACCATCGCGATTAAAAAACGCGATAAACTTTGAAAAACTCTCAATGGAATTGATCCAGAATCATTCTTATAGATGAATTTAACCTATCTCTAAGGCATTGAAATGTTTTATCTACGAATTTGGACTGGTAACCATCGTGATTGAAAAAAATTTTCAAGAAATTTGTTATTGAAAACAAACTATTCATCGCCAACGACATCCCGTATTCCCAAGCGGTCACCCTTCCAAGTACTAACGGGACTCGATGTAACTTAACTTCTGGGAGTTGACGAGACCAGTTGCGTTCTACGAGATATGACCGTTGACATTCAAAAATGAAAACTTACCCTCCCAGTCCCAATGGATGAATAGAAAATCACTTCAAAGTGATAGAAATGTTTGTTCATTGAATTTGGACTCGTAACCATCGCGAATAAAAAAGCGCGATAAACTTTGAAAAACTCGCAATGAAATTTATCCAGAATCATTCAAATAGATGAATTGAACCTATCTCTATGCCATTGATATTTTTGATCTACGAATTTGGACTGGTAACCATCGCGATTAAAAAACGCGATAAACTTTGAAAAACTCTCAATGGAATTGATCCAGAATCATTCTTATAGATGAATTTAACCTATCTCTAAGGCATTGAAATGTTTTATCTACGAATTTGGACTGGTAACCATCGTGATTAAAAAAAAATTTTCAAGAAATTTGTTATTGAAAACAAACTATTCATCGCCAACGACATCCCGTATTCCCAAGCGGTCACCATTCCAAGTACTAACGGGACTCGACGTAACTTAACTTCTGGGAGCTGACGAGACCAGGTGCGTTCTACGTGATATGGCCGTTGACATTCCAAAATGAAAAATTACCCTCCCAATCCCAATGGATGAATAGAAAATCACTTCAAAGTGATAGAAATGTTTGTTCATTGAATTTGGACTCGTAACCATCGCGAATAAAAAAGCGCGATAAACTTTGAAAAACTCGCAATGAAATTTATCCAGAATCATTCCTATAGATGAATTGAACCTATCTCTAAGGCATTGAAATGTTTTATCTACGAATTTGGACTGGTAACCATCGTGATTGAAAAAAAAATTTCAAGAAATTTATTATTGAAAACAAACTATTCATCGCCAACGACATCCCGTATTCCCAAGCGGTCACCCTTCCAAGTACTAACGGGACTCGACGTAACTTAACTTCTGGGAGCTGACGAGACCAGGTGCGTTCTACGTGATATGGCCGTTGACATTCAAAAATGAAAATTTACCCTACCAGTCCCAATGGATGAATAGAAAATCACTTCAAAGTGATAGAAATGTTTGTTCATTGAATTTGGACTCGTAACCATCGCGAATAAAAAAGCGCGATAAACTTTGAAAAACTCGCAATGAAATTTATCCAGAATCATTCCTATAGATGAATTGAACCTATCTCTATGCCATTGATATTTTTGATCTACGAATTTGGACTGGTAACCATCGCGATTAAAAAACGCGATAAACTTTGAAAAACTCTCAATGGAATTGATCCAGAATCATTCTTATAGATGAATTGAACCTATCTCTAAGGCATTGAAATGTTTTATCTACGAATTTGGACTGGTAACCATCGTGATTGAAAAAAAAATTTCAAGAAATTTGTTATTGAAAACAAACTATTCATCGCCAACGACATCCCGTATTCCCAAGCGGTCACCCTTCCAAGTACTAACGGGACTCGACGTAACTTAACTTCTGGGAGTTGACGAGACCAGTTGCGTTCTACGAGATATGACCGTTGACATTCAAAAATGAAAACTTACCCTCCCAATCCCAATGGATGAATAGAAAATCACTTCAAAGTGATAGAAATGTTTGTTCATTGAATTTGGACTCGTAACCATCGCGAATAAAAAAGCGCGATAAACTTTGAAAAACTCGCAATGAAATTTATCCAGAATCATTCCTATAGATGAATTGAACCTATCTCTAAGGCATTGAAATGTTTTATCTACGAATTTGGACTGGTAACCATCGTGATTAAAAAAAAATTTTCAAGAAATTTGTTATTGAAAACAAACTATTCATCGCCAACGACATCACGTATTCCCAAGCGGTCACCCTTCCAAGTACTAACGGGACTCGACGTAACTTAACTTCTGGGAGCTGACGAGACCAGGTGCGTTCTACGTGATATGGCCGTTGACATTCAAAAATGAAAAATTACCCTCCCAATCCCAATGGATGAATAGAAAATCACTTCAAAGTGATAGAAATGTTTGTTCATTGAATTTGGACTCGTAACCATCGCGAATAAAAAAGCGCGATAAACTTTGAAAAACTCGCAATGAAATTTATCCAGAATCATTCCTATAGATGAATTGAACCTATCTCTAAGGCATTGAAATGTTTTATCTACGAATTTGGACTGGTAACCATCGTGATTGAAAAAAAAATTTCAAGAAATTTGTTATTGAAAACAAACTATTCATCGCCAACGACATCCCGTATTCCCAAGCGGTCACCCTTCCAAGTACTAACGGGACTCGACGTAACTTAACTTCTGGGAGTTGACGAGACCAGTTGCGTTCTACGAGATATGACCGTTGACATTCAAAAATGAAAACTTACCCTCCCAGTCCCAATGGATGAATAGAAAATCACTTCAAAGTGATAGAAATGTTTGTTCATTGAATTTGGACTCGTAACCATCGCGAATAAAAAAGCGCGATAAACTTTGAAAAACTCGCAATGAAATTTATCCAGAATCATTCAAATAGATGAATTGAACCTATCTCTATGCCATTGATATTTTTAATCTACGAATTTGGACTGGTAACCATCGCGATTAAAAAACGCGATAAACTTTGAAAAACTCTCAATGGAATTGATCCAGAATCATTCTTATAGATGAATTTAACCTATCTCTAAGGCATTGAAATGTTTTATCTACGAATTTGGACTGGTAACCATCGTGATTGAAAAAAAAATTTCAAGAAATTTGTTATTGAAAACAAACTATTCATCGCCAACGACATCCCGTATTCCCAAGCGGTCACCCTTCCAAGTACTAACGGGACTCGACGTAACTTAACTTCTGGGAGTTGACGAGACCAGTTGCGTTCTACGAGATATGACCGTTGACATTCAAAAATGAAAACTTACCCTCCCAGTCCCAATGGATGAATAGAAAATCACTTCAAAGTGATAGAAATGTTTGTTCATTGAATTTGGACTCGTAACCATCGCGAATAAAAAAGCGCGATAAACTTTGAAAAACTCGCAATGAAATTTATCCAGAATCATTCAAATAGATGAATTGAACCTATCTCTATGCCATTGATATTTTTAATCTACGAATTTGGACTGGTAACCATCGCGATTAAAAAACGCGATAAACTTTGAAAAACTCTCAATGGAATTGATCCAGAATCATTCTTATAGATGAATTTAACCTATCTCTAAGGCATTGAAATGTTTTATCTACGAATTTGGACTGGTAACCATCGTGATTGAAAAAAAAATTTCAAGAAATTTGTTATTGAAAACAAACTATTCATCGCCAACAACATCCCGTATTCCCAAGCGGTCACCCTTCCAAGTACTAACGGGACTCGACGTAACTTAACTTCTGGGAGCTGACGAGACCAGGTGCGTTCTACGTGATATGGCCGTTGACATTCAAAAATGAAAATTTACCCTACCAGTCCCAATGGATGAATAGAAAATCACTTCAAAGTGATAGAAATGTTTGTTCATTGAATTTGGACTCGTAACCATCGGGAATAAAAAAGCGCGATAAACTTTGAAAAACTCGCAATGAAATTTATCCAGAATCATTCCTATAGATGAATTGAACCTATCTCTATGCCATTGATATTTTTGATCTACGAATTTGGACTGGTAACCATCGCGATTAAAAAACGCGATAAACTTTGAAAAACTCTCAATGGAATTGATCCAGAATCATTCTTATAGATGAATTTAACCTATCTCTAAGGCATTGAAATGTTTTATCTACGAATTTGGACTGGTAACCATCGTGATTGAAAAAAATTTTCAAGAAATTTGTTATTGAAAACAAACTATTCATCGCCAACGACATCCCGTATTCCCAAGCGGTCACCCTTCCAAGTACTAACGGGACTCGATGAAACTTAACTTCTGGGAGTTGACGAGACCAGTTGCGTTCTACGAGATATGACCGTTGACATTCAAAAATGAAAACTTACCCTCCCAGTCCCAATGGATGAATAGAAAATCACTTCAAAGTGATAGAAATGTTTGTTCATTGAATTTGGACTCGTAACCATCGCGAATAAAAAAGCGCGATAAACTTTGAAAAACTCGCAATGAAATTTATCCAGAATCATTCCTATAGATGAATTGAACCTATCTCTAAGGCATTGAAATGTTTTATCTACGAATTTGGACTGGTAACCATCGTGATTAAAAAAAAATTTTCAAGAAATTTGTTATTGAAAACAAACTATTCATCGCCAACGACATCCCGTATTCCCAAGCGGTCACCCTTCCAAGTACTAACGGGACTCGACGTAACTTAACTTCTGGGAGCTGACGAGACCAGGTGCGTTCTACGTGATATGGCCGTTGACATTCAAAAATGAAAATTTACCCTACCAGTCCCAATGGATGAATAGAAAATCACTTCAAAGTGATAAAAATGTTTGTTCATTGAATTTGGACTCGTAACCATCGCGAATAAAAAAGCGCGATAAACTTTGAAAAACTCGCAATGAAATTTATCCAGAATCATTCAAATAGATGAATTGAACCTATCTCTATGCCATTGATATTTTTAATCTACGAATTTGGACTGGTAACCATCGCGATTAAAAAACGCGATAAACTTTGAAAAATTCTCAATGGAATTGATCCAGAATCATTCTTATAGATGAATTTAACCTATCTCTAAGGCATTGAAATGTTTTATCTACGAATTTGGACTGGTAACCATCGTGATTGAAAAAAAAATTTCAAGAAATTTGTTATTGAAAACAAACTATTCATCGCCAACGACATCCCGTATTCCCAAGCGGTCACCCTTCCAAGTACTAACGGGACTCGACGTAACTTAACTTCTGGGAGCTGACGAGACCAGGTGCGTTCTACGTGATATGGCCGTTGACATTCAAAAATGAAAATTTACCCTACCAGTCCCAATGGATGAATAGAAAATCACTTCAAAGTGATAGAAATGTTTGTTCATTGAATTTGGACTCGTAACCATCGCGAATAAAAAAGCGCGATAAACTTTGAAAAACTCGCAATGAAATTTATCCAGAATCATTCCTATAGATGAATTGAACCTATCTCTATGCCATTGATATTTTTGATCTACGAATTTGGACTGGTAACCATCGCGATTAAAAAACGCGATAAACTTTGAAAAACTCTCAATGGAATTGATCCAGAATCATTCTTATAGATGAATTGAACCTATCTCTAAGGCATTGAAATGTTTTATCTACGAATTTGGACTGGTAACCATCGTGATTGAAAAAAAAATTTCAAGAAATTTGTTATTGAAAACAAACTATTCATCGCCAACGACATCCCGTATTCCCAAGCGGTCACCCTTCCAAGTACTAACGGGACTCGACGTAACTTAACTTCTGGGAGTTGACGAGACCAGTTGCGTTCTACGAGATATGACCGTTGACATTAAAAAATGAAAACTTACCCTCCCAATCCCAATGGATGAATAGAAAATCACTTCAAAGTGATAGAAATGTTTGTTCATTGAATTTGGACTCGTAACCATCGCGAATAAAAAAGCGCGATAAACTTTGAAAAACTCGCAATGAAATTTATCCAGAATCATTCCTATAGATGAATTTAACCTATCTCTAAGGCATTGAAATGTTTTATCTACGAATTTGGACTGGTAACCATCGTGATTGAAAAAAATTTTCAAGAAATTTGTTATTGAAAACAAACTATTCATCGCCAACGACATCCCGTATTCCCAAGCGGTCACCCTTCCAAGTACTAACGGGACTCGATGAAACTTAACTTCTGGGAGTTGACGAGACCAGTTGCGTTCTACGAGATATGACCGTTGACATTCAAAAATGAAAACTTACCCTCCCAGTCCCAATGGATGAATAGAAAATCACTTCAAAGTGATAGAAATGTTTGTTCATTGAATTTGGACTCGTAACCATCGCGAATAAAAAAGCGCGATAAACTTTGAAAAACTCGCAATGAAATTTATCCAGAATCATTCCTATAGATGAATTGAACCTATCTCTAAGGCATTGAAATGTTTTATCTACGAATTTGGACTGGTAACCATCGTGATTAAAAAAAAATTTTCAAGAAATTTGTTATTGAAAACAAACTATTCATCGCCAACGACATCCCGTATTCCCAAGCGGTCACCCTTCCAAGTACTAACGGGACTCGACGTAACTTAACTTCTGGGAGCTGACGAGACCAGGTGCGTTCTACGTGATATGGCCGTTGACATTCAAAAATGAAAATTTACCCTACCAGTCCCAATGGATGAATAGAAAATCACTTCAAAGTGATAGAAATGTTTGTTCATTGAATTTGGACTCGTAACCATCGCGAATAAAAAAGCGCGATAAACTTTGAAAAACTCGCAATGAAATTTATCCAGAATCATTCCTATAGATGAATTGAACCTATCTCTATGCCATTGATATTTTTGATCTACGAATTTGGACTGGTAACCATCGCGATTAAAAAACGCGATAAACTTTGAAAAACTCTCAATGGAATTGATCCAGAATCATTCTTATAGATGAATTGAACCTATCTCTAAGGCATTGAAATGTTTTATCTACGAATTTGGACTGGTAACCATCGTGATTGAAAAAAAAATTTCAAGAAATTTGTTATTGAAAACAAACTATTCATCGCCAACGACATCCCGTATTCCCAAGCGGTCACCCTTCCAAGTACTAACGGGACTCGACGTAACTTAACTTCTGGGAGTTGACGAGACCAGTTGCGTTCTACGAGATATGACCGTTGACATTAAAAAATGAAAACTTACCCTCCCAATCCCAATGGATGAATAGAAAATCACTTCAAAGTGATAGAAATGTTTGTTCATTGAATTTGGACTCGTAACCATCGCGAATAAAAAAGCGCGATAAACTTTGAAAAACTCGCAATGAAATTTATCCAGAATCATTCCTATAGATGAATTGAACCTATCTCTAAGGCATTGAAATGTTTTATCTACGAATTTGGACTGGTAACCATCGTGATTAAAAAAAAATTTTCAAGAAATTTGTTATTGAAAACAAACTATTCATCGCCAACGGCATCCCGTATTCCCAAGCGGTCACCCTTCCAAGTACTAACGGGACTCGACGTAACTTAACTTCTGGGAGTTGACGAGACCAGTTGCGTTCTACGAGATATGACCGTTGACATTCAAAAATGAAAACTTACCCTCCCAGTCCCAATGGATGAATAGAAAATCACTTCAAAGTGATAGAAATGTTTGTTCATTGAATTTGGACTCGTAACCATCGCGAATAAAAAAGCGCGATAAACTTTGAAAAACTCGCAATGAAATTTATCCAGAATCATTCAAATAGATGAATTGAACCTATCTCTATGCCATTGATATTTTTAATATACGAATTTGGACTGGTAACCATCGCGATTAAAAAACGCGATAAACTTTGAAAAACTCTCAATGGAATTGATCCAGAATCATTCTTATAGATGAATTTAACCTATCTCTAAGGCATTGAAATGTTTTATCTACGAATTTGGACTGGTAACCATCGTGATTGAAAAAAAAATTTCAAGAAATTTGTTATTGAAAACAAACTATTCATCGCCAACAACATCCCGTATTCCCAAGCGGTCACCCTTCCAAGTACTAACGGGACTCGACGTAACTTAACTTCTGGGAGCTGACGAGACCAGGTGCGTTCTACGTGATATGGCCGTTGACATTCAAAAATGAAAATTTACCCTACCAGTCCCAATGGATGAATAGAAAATCACTTCAAAGTGATAGAAATGTTTGTTCATTGAATTTGGACTCGTAACCATCGGGAATAAAAAAGCGCGATAAACTTTGAAAAACTCGCAATGAAATTTATCCAGAATCATTCCTATAGATGAATTGAACCTATCTCTATGCCATTGATATTTTTGATCTACGAATTTGGACTGGTAACCATCGCGATTAAAAAACGCGATAAACTTTGAAAAACTCTCAATGGAATTGATCCAGAATCATTCTTATAGATGAATTTAACCTATCTCTAAGGCATTGAAATGTTTTATCTACGAATTTGGACTGGTAACCATCGTGATTAAAAAAAAATTTTCAAGAAATTTGTTATTGAAAACAAACTATTCATCGCCAACGACATCCCGTATTCCCAAGCGGTCACCCTTCCAAGTACTAACGGGACTCGACGTAACTTAACTTCTGGGAGCTGACGAGACCAGGTGCGTTCTACGTGATATGGCCGTTGACATTCAAAAATGAAAAATTACCCTCCCAGTCCCAATGGATGAATAGAAAATCACTTCAAAGTGATAGAAATGTTTGTTCATTGAATTTGGACTCGTAACCATCGCGAATAAAAAAGCGCGATAAACTTTGAAAAACTCGCAATGAAATTTATCCAGAATCATTCCTATAGATGAATTGAACCTATCTCTATGCCATTGATATTTTTGATCTACGAATTTGGACTGGTAACCATCGCGATTAAACAACGCGATAAACTTTGAAAAACTCTCAATGGAATTGATCCAGAATCATTCTTATAGATGAATTTAACCTATCTCTAAGGCATTGAAATGTTTTATCTACGAATTTGGACTGGTAACCATCGTGATTGAAAAAAAAATTTCAAGAAATTTGTTATTGAAAACAAACTATTCATCGCCAACGACATACCGTATTCCCAAGCGGTCACCCTTCCAAGTACTAACGGGACTCGACGTAACTTAACTTTTAGGAGCTGACGAGACCAGGTGCGTTCTACGTGATATGGCCGTTGACATTCAAAAATGAAAATTTACCCTCCCAGTCCCAATGGATGAATAGAAAATCACTTCAAA
Source organism: Daphnia pulicaria (assembly GCF_021234035.1). NCBI lineage: Eukaryota > Metazoa > Arthropoda > Branchiopoda > Diplostraca > Daphniidae > Daphnia > Daphnia pulicaria. The sequence goes on from NC_060915.1 coordinate 4,570,593, forward strand.
GTGATAGAAATGTTTGTTCATTGAATTTGGACTCGTAACCATCGCGAATAAAAAAGCGCGATAAACTTTGAAAAACTCGCAATGAAATTTATCCAGAATCATTCAAATAGATGAATTGAACCTATCTCTATGCCATTGATATTTTTGATCTACGAATTTGGACTGGTAACCATCGCGATTAAACAACGCGATAAACTTTGAAAAACTCTCAATGGAATTGATCCAGAATCATTCTTATAGATGAATTTAACCTATCTCTAAGGCATTGAAATGTTTTATCTACGAATTTGGACTGGTAACCATCGTGATTGAAAAAAAAAATTCAAGAAATTTGTTATTGAAAACAAACTATTCATCGCCAACGACATCCCGTATACCCAAGCGGTCACCCTTCCAAGTACTAACGGGACTCGACGTAACTTAACTTCTGGGAGCTGACGAGACCAGGTGCGTTCTACGTGATATGGCCGTTGACATTCAAAAATGAAAATTTACCCTCCCAGTCCCAATGGATGAATAGAAAATCACTTCAAAGTGATAGAAATGTTTGTTCATTGAATTTGGACTCGTAACCATCGCGAATAAAAAAGCGCAATAAACTTTGAAAAACTCGCAATGAAATTTATCCAGAATCATTCAAATAGATGAATTGAACCTATCTCTATGCCATTGATATTTTTGATCTACGAATTTGGACTGGTAACCATCGCGATTAAACAACGCGATAAACTTTGAAAAACTCTCAATGGAATTGATCCAGAATCATTCTTATAGATGAATTTAACCTATCTCTAAGGCATTGAAATGTTTTATCTACGAATTTGGACTGGTAACCATCGTGATTGAAAAAAAAATTTCAAGAAATTTGTTATTGAAAACAAACTATTCATCGCCAACGACATACCGTATTCCCAAGCGGTCACCCTTCCAAGTACTAACGGGACTCGACGTAACTTAACTTTTAGGAGCTGACGAGACCAGGTGCGTTCTACGTGATATGGCCGTTGACATTCAAAAATGAAAATTTACCCTCCCAGTCCCAATGGATGAATAGAAAATCCCTTCAAAGTGATAGAAATGTTTGTTCATTGAATTTGGACTCGTAACCATCGCGAATAAAAAAGCGCGATAAACTTTGAAAAACTCGCAATGAAATTTATCCAGAATCATTCAAATAGATGAATTGAACCTATCTCTATGCCATTGATATTTTTGATCTACGAATTTGGACTGGTAACCATCGCGATTAAACAACGCGATAAACTTTGAAAAACTCTCAATGGAATTGATCCAGAATCATTCTTATAGATGAATTTAACCTATCTCTAAGGCATTGAAATGTTTTATCTACGAATTTGGACTGGTAACCATCGTGATTGAAAAAAAAAATTCAAGAAATTTGTTATTGAAAACAAACTATTCATCGCCAACGACATCCCGTATTCCCAAGCGGTCACCCTTCCAAGTACTAACGGGACTCGACGTAACTTAACTTCTGGGAGCTGACGAGACCAGGTTCGTTCTACGTGATATGGCCGTTGACATTCAAAAATGAAAATTTACCCTCCCAGTCCCAATGGATGAATAGAAAATCACTTCAAAGTGATAGAAATGTTTGTTCATTGAATTTGGATTCGTAACCATCGCGAATAAAAAAGCACGATAAACTTTGAAAAACTCGCAATGAAATTTATCCAGAATCATTCCTATAGATGAATTGAACCTATCTCTATGCCATTGATATTTTTGATCTACGAATTTGGACTGGTAACCATCGCGATTAAACAACGCGATAAACTTTGAAAAACTCTCAATGGAATTGATCCAGAATCATTCTTATAGATGAATTTAACCTATCTCTAAGGCATTGAAATGTTTTATCTACGAATTTGGACTGGTAACCATCGTGATTGAAAAAAAAATTTCAAGAAATTTGTTATTGAAAACAAACTATTCATCGCCAACGACATCCCGTATTCCCAAGCGGTCACCCTTCCAAGTACTAACGGGACTCGACATAACTTTACTTTTAGGAGCTGACGAGACCAGGTGCGTTCTACGTGATATGGCCGTTGACATTCAAAAATGAAAATTTACCCTCCCAGTCCCAATGGATGAATAGAAAATCCCTTCAAAGTGATAGAAATGTTTGTTCATTGAATTTGGACTCGTAACCATCGCGAATAAAAAAGCGCGATAAACTTTGAAAAACTCGCAATGAAATTTATCCAGAATCATTCAAATAGATGAATTGAACCTATCTCTATGCCATTGATATTTTTGATCTACGAATTTGGACTGGTAACCATCGCGATTAAACAACGCGATAAACTTTGAAAAACTCTCAATGGAATTGATCCAGAATCATTCTTATAGATGAATTTAACCTATCTCTAAGGCATTGAAATGTTTTATCTACGAATTTGGACTGGTAACCATCGTGATTGAAAAAAAAAATTCAAGAAATTTGTTATTGAAAACAAACTATTCATCGCCAACGACATCCCGTATTCCCAAGCGGTCACCCTTCCAAGTACTAACGGGACTCGACGTAACTTAACTTCTGGGAGCTGACGAGACCAGGTTCGTTCTACGTGATATGGCCGTTGACATTCAAAAATGAAAATTTACCCTCCCAGTTCCAATGGATGAATAGAAAATCACTTCAAAGTGATAGAAATGTTTGTTCATTGAATTTGGACTCGTAACCATCGCGAATAAAAAAGCACGATAAACTTTGAAAAACTCGCAATGAAATTTATCCAGAATCATTCCTATAGATGAATTGAACCTATCTCTATGCCATTGATATTTTTGATCTACGAATTTGGACTGGTAACCATCGCGATTAAACAACGCGATAAACTTTGAAAAACTCTCAATGGAATTGATCCAGAATCATTCTTATAGATGAATTTAACCTATCTCTAAGGCATTGAAATGTTTTATCTACGAATTTGGACTGGTAACCATCGTGATTGAAAAAAAAATTTCAAGAAATTTGTTATTGAAAACAAACTATTCATCGCCAACGACATCCCGTATTCCCAAGCGGTCACCCTTCCAAGTACTAACGGGACTCGACATAACTTTACTTTTAGGAGCTGACGAGACCAGGTGCGTTCTACGTGATATGGCCGTTGACATTCAAAAATGAAAATTTACCCTCCCAGTCCCAATGGATGAATAGAAAATCACTTCAAAGTGATAGAAATGTTTGTTCATTTAATTTGGACTCGTAACCATCGCGAATAAAAAAGCGCGATAAACTTTGAAAAACTCGCAATGAAATTTATCCAGAATCATTCCTATAGATGAATTGAACCTATCTCTATGCCATTGATATTTTTGATCTACGAATTTGGACTGGTAACCATTGCGATTAAAAAACGCGATAAACTTTGAAAAACTCTCAATGGAATTGATCCAGAATCATTCTTATAGATGAATTGAACCTATCTCTAAGGCATTGAAATGTTTTATCTACGAATTTGGACTGGTAACCCTCGTGATTGAAAAAAAATTTCAAGAAATTTGTTATTGAAAACAAACTATTCATCGCCAACGACATACCGTATTCCCAAGCGGTCACCCTTCCAAGTACTAACGGGACTCGACGTAACTTTACTTTTAGGAGCTGACGAGACCAGGTGCGTTCTACGTGATATGGCCGTTGACATTCAAAAATGAAAATTTACCCTCCCAGTCCCAATGGATGAATAGAAAATCACTTCAAAGTGATAGAAATGTTTGTTCATTGAATTTGGACTCGTAACCATCGCGAATAAAAAAGCGCAATAAACTTTGAAAAACTCGCAATGAAATTTATCCAGAATCATTCAAATAGATGAATTGAACCTATCTCTATGCCATTGATATTTTTGATCTACGAATTTGGACTGGTAACCATCGCGATTAAACAACGCGATAAACTTTGAAAAACTCTCAATGGAATTGATCCAGAATCATTCTTATAGATGAATTTAACCTATCTCTAAGGCATTGAAATGTTTTATCTACGAATTTGGACTGGTAACCATCGTGATTGAAAAAAAAATTTCAAGAAATTTGTTATTGAAAACAAACTATTCATCGCCAACGACATACCGTATTCCCAAGCGGTCACCCTTCCAAGTACTAACGGGACTCGACGTAACTTAACTTTTAGGAGCTGACGAGACCAGGTGCGTTCTACGTGATATGGCCGTTGACATTCAAAAATGAAAATTTACCCTCCCAGTCCCAATGGATGAATAGAAAATCCCTTCAAAGTGATAGAAATGTTTGTTCATTGAATTTGGACTCGTAACCATCGCGAATAAAAAAGCGCGATAAACTTTGAAAAACTCGCAATGAAATTTATCCAGAATCATTCAAATAGATGAATTGAACCTATCTCTATGCCATTGATATTTTTGATCTACGAATTTGGACTGGTAACCATCGCGATTAAACAACGCGATAAACTTTGAAAAACTCTCAATGGAATTGATCCAGAATCATTCTTATAGATGAATTTAACCTATCTCTAAGGCATTGAAATGTTTTATCTACGAATTTGGACTGGTAACCATCGTGATTGAAAAAAAAAATTCAAGAAATTTGTTATTGAAAACAAACTATTCATCGCCAACGACATCCCGTATTCCCAAGCGGTCACCCTTCCAAGTACTAACGGGACTCGACGTAACTTAACTTCTGGGAGCTGACGAGACCAGGTTCGTTCTACGTGATATGGCCGTTGACATTCAAAAATGAAAATTTACCCTCCCAGTCCCAATGGATGAATAGAAAATCACTTCAAAGTGATAGAAATGTTTGTTCATTGAATTTGGATTCGTAACCATCGCGAATAAAAAAGCACGATAAACTTTGAAAAACTCGCAATGAAATTTATCCAGAATCATTCCTATAGATGAATTGAACCTATCTCTATGCCATTGATATTTTTGATCTACGAATTTGGACTGGTAACCATCGCGATTAAACAACGCGATAAACTTTGAAAAACTCTCAATGGAATTGATCCAGAATCATTCTTATAGATGAATTTAACCTATCTCTAAGGCATTGAAATGTTTTATCTACGAATTTGGACTGGTAACCATCGTGATTGAAAAAAAAATTTCAAGAAATTTGTTATTGAAAACAAACTATTCATCGCCAACGACATCCCGTATTCCCAAGCGGTCACCCTTCCAAGTACTAACGGGACTCGACATAACTTTACTTTTAGGAGCTGACGAGACCAGGTGCGTTCTACGTGATATGGCCGTTGACATTCAAAAATGAAAATTTACCCTCCCAGTCCCAATGGATGAATAGAAAATCCCTTCAAAGTGATAGAAATGTTTGTTCATTGAATTTGGACTCGTAACCATCGCGAATAAAAAAGCGCGATAAACTTTGAAAAACTCGCAATGAAATTTATCCAGAATCATTCAAATAGATGAATTGAACCTATCTCTATGCCATTGATATTTTTGATCTACGAATTTGGACTGGTAACCATCGCGATTAAACAACGCGATAAACTTTGAAAAACTCTCAATGGAATTGATCCAGAATCATTCTTATAGATGAATTTAACCTATCTCTAAGGCATTGAAATGTTTTATCTACGAATTTGGACTGGTAACCATCGTGATTGAAAAAAAAAATTCAAGAAATTTGTTATTGAAAACAAACTATTCATCGCCAACGACATCCCGTATTCCCAAGCGGTCACCCTTCCAAGTACTAACGGGACTCGACGTAACTTAACTTCTGGGAGCTGACGAGACCAGGTTCGTTCTACGTGATATGGCCGTTGACATTCAAAAATGAAAATTTACCCTCCCAGTTCCAATGGATGAATAGAAAATCACTTCAAAGTGATAGAAATGTTTGTTCATTGAATTTGGACTCGTAACCATCGCGAATAAAAAAGCACGATAAACTTTGAAAAACTCGCAATGAAATTTATCCAGAATCATTCCTATAGATGAATTGAACCTATCTCTATGCCATTGATATTTTTGATCTACGAATTTGGACTGGTAACCATCGCGATTAAACAACGCGATAAACTTTGAAAAACTCTCAATGGAATTGATCCAGAATCATTCTTATAGATGAATTTAACCTATCTCTAAGGCATTGAAATGTTTTATCTACGAATTTGGACTGGTAACCATCGTGATTGAAAAAAAAATTTCAAGAAATTTGTTATTGAAAACAAACTATTCATCGCCAACGACATCCCGTATTCCCAAGCGGTCACCCTTCCAAGTACTAACGGGACTCGACATAACTTTACTTTTAGGAGCTGACGAGACCAGGTGCGTTCTACGTGATATGGCCGTTGACATTCAAAAATGAAAATTTACCCTCCCAGTCCCAATGGATGAATAGAAAATCACTTCAAAGTGATAGAAATGTTTGTTCATTTAATTTGGACTCGTAACCATCGCGAATAAAAAAGCGCGATAAACTTTGAAAAACTCGCAATGAAATTTATCCAGAATCATTCCTATAGATGAATTGAACCTATCTCTATGCCATTGATATTTTTGATCTACGAATTTGGACTGGTAACCATTGCGATTAAAAAACGCGATAAACTTTGAAAAACTCTCAATGGAATTGATCCAGAATCATTCTTATAGATGAATTGAACCTATCTCTAAGGCATTGAAATGTTTTATCTACGAATTTGGACTGGTAACCCTCGTGATTGAAAAAAAATTTCAAGAAATTTGTTATTGAAAACAAACTATTCATCGCCAACGACATACCGTATTCCCAAGCGGTCACCCTTCCAAGTACTAACGGGACTCGACGTAACTTTACTTTTAGGAGCTGACGAGACCAGGTGCGTTCTACGTGATATGGCCGTTGACATTCAAAAATGAAAATTTACCCTCCCAGTCCCAATGGATGAATAGAAAATCACTTCAAAGTGATAGAAATGTTTGTTCATTGAATTTGGACTCGTAACCATCGGGAATAAAAAAGCGCGATAAACTTTGAAAAACTCGCAATGAAATTTATCCAGAATCATTCAAATAGATGAATTGAACCTATCTCTATGCCATTGATATTTTTGATCTACGAATTTGGACTGGTAACCATCGCGATTAAACAACGCGATAAACTTTGAAAAACTCTCAATGGAATTGATCCAGAATCATTCTTATAGATGAATTTAACCTATCTCTAAGGCATTGAAATGTTTTATCTACGAATTTGGACTGGTAACCATCGTGATTGAAAAAAAAATTTCAAGAAATTTGTTATTGAAAACAAACTATTCATCGCCAACGACATACCGTATTCCCAAGCGGTCACCCTTCCAAGTACTAACGGGACTCGACGTAACTTAATTTTTAGGAGCTGACGAGACCAGGTGCGTTCTACGTGATATGGCCGTTGACATTCAAAAATGAAAATTTACCCTCCCAGTCCCAATGGATGAATAGAAAATCACTTCAAAGTGATAGAAATGTTTGTTAATTGAATTTGGACTCGTAACCATCGCGAATAAAAAAGCGCGATAAACTTTGAAAAACTCGCAATGAAATTTATCCAGAATCATTCAAATAGATGAATTGAACCTATCTCTATGCCATTGATATTTTTGATCTACGAATTTGGACTGGTAACCATCGCGATTAAACAACGCGATAAACTTTGAAAAACTCTCAATGGAATTGATCCAGAATCATTCTTATAGATGAATTGAACCTATCTCTAAGGCATTGAAATGTTTTATCTACGAATTTGGACTGGTAACCATCGTGATTGAAAAAAAAATTTCAAGAAATTTGTTATTGAAAACAAACTATTCATCGCCAACGACATACCGTATTCCCAAGCGGTCACCCTTCCAAGTACTAACGGGACTCGACGTAACTTAATTTTTAGGAGCTGACGAGACCAGGTGCGTTCTACGTGATATGGCCGTTGACATTCAAAAATGAAAATTTACCCTCCCAGTCCCAATGGATGAATAGAAAATCACTTCAAAGTGATAGAAATGTTTGTTAATTGAATTTGGACTCGTAACCATCGCGAATAAAAAAGCGCGATAAACTTTGAAAAACTCGCAATGAAATTTATCCAGAATCATTCAAATAGATGAATTGAACCTATCTCTATGCCATTGATATTTTTGATCTACGAATTTGGACTGGTAACCATCGCGATTAAACAACGCGATAAACTTTGAAAAACTCTCAATGGAATTGATCCAGAATCATTCTTATAGATGAATTGAACCTATCTCTAAGGCATTGAAATGTTTTATCTACGAATTTGGACTGGTAACCATCGTGATTGAAAAAAAAATTTCAAGAAATTTGTTATTGAAAACAAACTATTCATCGCCAACGACATCCCGTATTCCCAAGCGGTCACCCTTCCAAGTACTAACGGGACTCGACATAACTTTACTTTTAGGAGCTGACGAGACCAGGTGCGTTCTACGTGATATGGCCGTTGACATTCAAAAATGAAAATTTACCCTCCCAGTCGCAATGGATGAATAGAAAATCACTTCAAAGTGATAGAAATGTTTGTTCATTTAATTTGGACTCGTAACCATCGCGAATAAAAAAGCGCGATAAACTTTGAAAAACTCGCAATGAAATTTATCCAGAATCATTCCTATAGATGAATTGAACCTATCTCTATGCCATTGATATTTTTGATCTACGAATTTGGACTGGTAACCATCGCGATTAAACAACGCGATAAACTTTGAAAAACTCTCAATGGAATTGATCCAGAATCATTCTTATAGATGAATTTAACCTATCTCTAAGGCATTGAAATGTTTTATCTACGAATTTGGACTGGTAACCATCGTGATTGAAAAAAAAATTTCAAGAAATTTGTTATTGAAAACAAACTATTCATCGCCAACGACATACCGTATTCCCAAGCGGTCACCCTTCCAAGTACTAACGGGACTCGACGTAACTTAATTTTTAGGAGCTGACGAGACCAGGTGCGTTCTACGTGATATGGCCGTTGACATTCAAAAATGAAAATTTACCCTCCCAGTCCCAATGGATGAATAGAAAATCACTTCAAAGTGATAGAAATGTTTGTTAATTGAATTTGGACTCGTAACCATCGCGAATAAAAAAGCGCGATAAACTTTGAAAAACTCGCAATGAAATTTATCCAGAATCATTCAAATAGATGAATTGAACCTATCTCTATGCCATTGATATTTTTGATCTACGAATTTGGACTGGTAACCATCGCGATTAAACAACGCGATAAACTTTGAAAAACTCTCAATGGAATTGATCCAGAATCATTCTTATAGATGAATTGAACCTATCTCTAAGGCATTGAAATGTTTTATCTACGAATTTGGACTGGTAACCATCGTGATTGAAAAAAAAATTTCAAGAAATTTGTTATTGAAAACAAACTATTCATCGCCAACGACATCCCGTATTCCCAAGCGGTCACCCTTCCAAGTACTAACGGGACTCGACATAACTTTACTTTTAGGAGCTGACGAGACCAGGTGCGTTCTACGTGATATGGCCGTTGACATTCAAAAATGAAAATTTACCCTCCCAGTCGCAATGGATGAATAGAAAATCACTTCAAAGTGATAGAAATGTTTGTTCATTTAATTTGGACTCGTAACCATCGCGAATAAAAAAGCGCGATAAACTTTGAAAAACTCGCAATGAAATTTATCCAGAATCATTCCTATAGATGAATTGAACCTATCTCTATGCCATTGATATTTTTGATCTACGAATTTGGACTGGTAACCATTGCGATTAAAAAACGCGATAAACTTTGAAAAACTCTCAATGGAATTGATCCAGAATCATTCTTATAGATGAATTGAACCTATCTCTAAGGCATTGAAATGTTTTATCTACGAATTTGGACTGGTAACCCTCGTGATTGAAAAAAAATTTCAAGAAATTTGTTATTGAAAACAAACTATTCATCGCCAACGACATACCGTATTCCCAAGCGGTCACCCTTCCAAGTACTAACGGGACTCGACGTAACTTTACTTTTAGGAGCTGACGAGACCAGGTGCGTTCTACGTGATATGGCCGTTGACATTCAAAAATGAAAATTTACCCTCCCAGTCCCAATGGATGAATAGAAAATCACTTCAAAGTGATAGAAATGTTTGTTCATTGAATTTGGACTCGTAACCATCGGGAATAAAAAAGCGCGATAAACTTTGAAAAACTCGCAATGAAATTTATCCAGAATCATTCAAATAGATGAATTGAACCTATCTCTATGCCATTGATATTTTTGATCTACGAATTTGGACTGGTAACCATCGCGATTAAACAACGCGATAAACTTTGAAAAACTCTCAATGGAATTGATCCAGAATCATTCTTATAGATGAATTTAACCTATCTCTAAGGCATTGAAATGTTTTATCTACGAATTTGGACTGGTAACCATCGTGATTGAAAAAAAAATTTCAAGAAATTTGTTATTGAAAACAAAGTATTCATCGCCAACGACATCCCGTATTCCCAAGCGGTCACCCTTCCAAGTACTAACGGGACTCGACATAACTTTACTTTTAGGAGCTGACGAGACCAGGTGCGTTCTACGTGATATGGCCGTTGACATTCAAAAATGAAAATTTACCCTCCCAGTCCCAATGGATGAATAGAAAATCACTTCAAAGTGATAGAAATGTTTGTTCATTTAATTTGGACTCGTAACCATCGTGAATAAAAAAGCGCGATAAACTTTGAAAAACTCGCAATGAAATTTATCCAGAATCATTCCTATAGATGAATTGAACCTATCTCTATGCCATTGATATTTTTGATCTACGAATTTGGACTGGTAACCATCGCGATTAAACAACGCGATAAACTTTGAAAAACTCTCAATGGAATTGATCCAGAATCATTCTTATAGATGAATTTAACCTATCTCTAAGGCATTGAAATGTTTTATCTACGAATTTGGACTGGTAACCATCGTGATTGAAAAAAAAATTTCAAGAAATTTGTTATTGAAAACAAACTATTCATCGCCAACGACATCCCGTATTCCCAAGCGGTCACCCTTCCAAGTACTAACGGGACTCGACATAACTTTACTTTTAGGAGCTGACGAGACCAGGTGCGTTCTACGTGATATGGCCGTTGACATTCAAAAATGAAAATTTACCCTCCCAGTCCCAATGGATGAATAGAAAATCACTTCAAAGTGATAGAAATGTTTGTTCATTTAATTTGGACTCGTAACCATCGCGAATAAAAAAGCGCGATAAACTTTGAAAAACTCGCAATGAAATTTATCCAGAATCATTCCTATAGATGAATTGAACCTATCTCTATGCCATTGATATTTTTGATCTACGAATTTGGACTGGTAACCATTGCGATTAAAAAACGCGATAAACTTTGAAAAACTCTCAATGGAATTGATCCAGAATCATTCTTATAGATGAATTGAACCTATCTCTAAGGCATTGAAATGTTTTATCTACGAATTTGGACTGGTAACCATCGTGATTGAAAAAAAAATTTCAAGAAATTTGTTATTGAAAACAAACTATTCATCGCCAACGACATCCCGTATTCCCAAGCGGTCACCCTTCCAAGTACTAACGGGACTCGACATAACTTTACTTTTAGGAGCTGACGAGACCAGGTGCGTTCTACGTGATATGGCCGTTGACATTCAAAAATGAAAATTTACCCTCCCAGTCCCAATGGATGAATAGAAAATCACTTCAAAGTGATAGAAATGTTTGTTCATTTAATTTGGACTCGTAACCATCGCGAATAAAAAAGCGCGATAAACTTTGAAAAACTCGCAATGAAATTTATCCAGAATCATTCCTATAGATGAATTGAACCTATCTCTATGCCATTGATATTTTTGATCTACGAATTTGGACTGGTAACCATTGCGATTAAAAAACGCGATAAACTTTGAAAAACTCTCAATGGAATTGATCCAGAATCATTCTTATAGATGAATTGAACCTATCTCTAAGGCATTGAAATGTTTTATCTACGAATTTGGACTGGTAACCCTCGTGATTGAAAAAAAATTTCAAGAAATTTGTTATTGAAAACAAACTATTCATCGCCAACGACATCCCGTATTCCCACGCGGTCACCCTTCCAAGTACTAACGGGACTCGACGTAACTTAACTTCTGGGAGCTGACGAGACCAGGTGCGTTCTACGTGATATGGCCGTTGACATTCAGAAATGAAAATTTACCCTCCCAGTCCCAATGGATGAATAGAAAATCACTTCAAAGTGATAGAAATGTTTGTTCATTGAATTTGGACTCGTAACCATCGGGAATAAAAAAGCGCGATAAACTTTGAAAAACTCGCAATGAAATTTATCCAGAATCATTCAAATAGATGAATTGAACCTATCTCTATGCCATTGATATTTTTGATCTACGAATTTGGACTGGTAACCATTGCGATTAAAAAACGCGATAAACTTTGAAAAACTCTCAATGGAATTGATCCAGAATCATTCTTATAGATGAATTGAACCTATCTCTAAGGCATTGAAATGTTTTATCTACGAATTTGGACTGGTAACCATCGTGATTGAAAAAAAAATTTCAAGAAATTTGTTATTGAAAACAAACTATTCATCGCCAACGACATCCCGTATTCCCAAGCGGTCACCCTTCCAAGTACTAACGGGACTCGACATAACTTTACTTTTAGGAGCTGACGAGACCAGGTGCGTTCTACGTGATATGGCCGTTGACATTCAAAAATGAAAATTTACCCTCCCAGTCGCAATGGATGAATAGAAAATCACTTCAAAGTGATAGAAATGTTTGTTCATTTAATTTGGACTCGTAACCATCGCGAATAAAAAAGCGCGATAAACTTTGAAAAACTCGCAATGAAATTTATCCAGAATCATTCCTATAGATGAATTGAACCTATCTCTATGCCATTGATATTTTTGATCTACGAATTTGGACTGGTAACCATTGCGATTAAAAAACGCGATAAACTTTGAAAAACTCTCAATGGAATTGATCCAGAATCATTCTTATAGATGAATTGAACCTATCTCTAAGGCATTGAAATGTTTTATCTACGAATTTGGACTGGTAACCCTCGTGATTGAAAAAAAATTTCAAGAAATTTGTTATTGAAAACAAACTATTCATCGCCAACGACATACCGTATTCCCAAGCGGTCACCCTTCCAAGTACTAACGGGACTCGACGTAACTTTACTTTTAGGAGCTGACGAGACCAGGTGCGTTCTACGTGATATGGCCGTTGACATTCAAAAATGAAAATTTACCCTCCCAGTCCCAATGGATGAATAGAAAATCACTTCAAAGTGATAGAAATGTTTGTTCATTGAATTTGGACTCGTAACCATCGGGAATAAAAAAGCGCGATAAACTTTGAAAAACTCGCAATGAAATTTATCCAGAATCATTCAAATAGATGAATTGAACCTATCTCTATGCCATTGATATTTTTGATCTACGAATTTGGACTGGTAACCATCGCGATTAAACAACGCGATAAACTTTGAAAAACTCTCAATGGAATTGATCCAGAATCATTCTTATAGATGAATTTAACCTATCTCTAAGGCATTGAAATGTTTTATCTACGAATTTGGACTGGTAACCATCGTGATTGAAAAAAAAATTTCAAGAAATTTGTTATTGAAAACAAAGTATTCATCGCCAACGACATCCCGTATTCCCAAGCGGTCACCCTTCCAAGTACTAACGGGACTCGACATAACTTTACTTTTAGGAGCTGACGAGACCAGGTGCGTTCTACGTGATATGGCCGTTGACATTCAAAAATGAAAATTTACCCTCCCAGTCCCAATGGATGAATAGAAAATCACTTCAAAGTGATAGAAATGTTTGTTCATTTAATTTGGACTCGTAACCATCGTGAATAAAAAAGCGCGATAAACTTTGAAAAACTCGCAATGAAATTTATCCAGAATCATTCCTATAGATGAATTGAACCTATCTCTATGCCATTGATATTTTTGATCTACGAATTTGGACTGGTAACCATCGCGATTAAACAACGCGATAAACTTTGAAAAACTCTCAATGGAATTGATCCAGAATCATTCTTATAGATGAATTTAACCTATCTCTAAGGCATTGAAATGTTTTATCTACGAATTTGGACTGGTAACCATCGTGATTGAAAAAAAAATTTCAAGAAATTTGTTATTGAAAACAAACTATTCATCGCCAACGACATCCCGTATTCCCAAGCGGTCACCCTTCCAAGTACTAACGGGACTCGACATAACTTTACTTTTAGGAGCTGACGAGACCAGGTGCGTTCTACGTGATATGGCCGTTGACATTCAAAAATGAAAATTTACCCTCCCAGTCCCAATGGATGAATAGAAAATCACTTCAAAGTGATAGAAATGTTTGTTCATTTAATTTGGACTCGTAACCATCGCGAATAAAAAAGCGCGATAAACTTTGAAAAACTCGCAATGAAATTTATCCAGAATCATTCCTATAGATGAATTGAACCTATCTCTATGCCATTGATATTTTTGATCTACGAATTTGGACTGGTAACCATTGCGATTAAAAAACGCGATAAAATTTGAAAAACTCTCAATGGAATTGATCCAGAATCATTCTTATAGATGAATTGAACCTATCTCTAAGGCATTGAAATGTTTTATCTACGAATTTGGACTGGTAACCATCGTGATTGAAAAAAAAATTTCAAGAAATTTGTTATTGAAAACAAACTATTCATCGCCAACGACATCCCGTATTCCCAAGCGGTCACCCTTCCAAGTACTAACGGGACTCGACATAACTTTACTTTTAGGAGCTGACGAGACCAGGTGCGTTCTACGTGATATGGCCGTTGACATTCAAAAATGAAAATTTACCCTCCCAGTCCCAATGGATGAATAGAAAATCACTTCAAAGTGATAGAAATGTTTGTTCATTTAATTTGGACTCGTAACCATCGCGAATAAAAAAGCGCGATAAACTTTGAAAAACTCGCAATGAAATTTATCCAGAATCATTCCTATAGATGAATTGAACCTATCTCTATGCCATTGATATTTTTGATCTACGAATTTGGACTGGTAACCATTGCGATTAAAAAACGCGATAAACTTTGAAAAACTCTCAATGGAATTGATCCAGAATCATTCTTATAGATGAATTGAACCTATCTCTAAGGCATTGAAATGTTTTATCTACGAATTTGGACTGGTAACCCTCGTGATTGAAAAAAAATTTCAAGAAATTTGTTATTGAAAACAAACTATTCATCGCCAACGACATCCCGTATTCCCACGCGGTCACCCTTCCAAGTACTAACGGGACTCGACGTAACTTAACTTCTGGGAGCTGACGAGACCAGGTGCGTTCTACGTGATATGGCCGTTGACATTCAGAAATGAAAATTTACCCTCCCAGTCCCAATGGATGAATAGAAAATCACTTCAAAGTGATAGAAATGTTTGTTCATTGAATTTGGACTCGTAACCATCGGGAATAAAAAAGCGCGATAAACTTTGAAAAACTCGCAATGAAATTTATCCAGAATCATTCAAATAGATGAATTGAACCTATCTCTATGCCATTGATATTTTTGATCTACGAATTTGGACTGGTAACCATCGCGATTAAACAACGCGATAAACTTTGAAAAACTCTCAATGGAATTGATCCAGAATCATTCTTATAGATGAATTTAACCTATCTCTAAGGCATTGAAATGTTTTATCTACGAATTTGGACTGGTAACCCTCGTGATTGAAAAAAAATTTCAAGAAATTTGTTATTGAAAACAAAGTATTCATCGCCAACGACATCCCGTATTCCCAAGCGGTCACCCTTCCAAGTACTAACGGGACTCGACATAACTTTACTTTTAGGAGCTGACGAGACCAGGTGCGTTCTACGTGATATGGCCGTTGACATTCAAAAATGAAAATTTACCCTCCCAGTCCCAATGGATGAATAGAAAATCACTTCAAAGTGATAGAAATGTTTGTTCATTTAATTTGGACTCGTAACCATCGTGAATAAAAAAGCGCGATAAACTTTGAAAAACTCGCAATGAAATTTATCCAGAATCATTCCTATAGATGAATTGAACCTATCTCTATGCCATTGATATTTTTGATCTACGAATTTGGACTGGTAACCATTGCGATTAAAAAACGCGATAAACTTTGAAAAACTCTCAATGGAATTGATCCAGAATCATTCTTATAGATGAATTGAACCTATCTCTAAGGCATTGAAATGTTTTATCTACGAATTTGGACTGGTAACCATCGTGATTGAAAAAAAAATTTCAAGAAATTTGTTATTGAAAACAAACTATTCATCGCCAACGACATCCCGTATTCCCAAGCGGTCACCCTTCCAAGTACTAACGGGACTCGACATAACTTTACTTTTAGGAGCTGACGAGACCAGGTGCGTTCTACGTGATATGGCCGTTGACATTCAAAAATGAAAATTTACCCTCCCAGTCCCAATGGATGAATAGAAAATCACTTCAAAGTGATAGAAATGTTTGTTCATTTAATTTGGACTCGTAACCATCGCGAATAAAAAAGCGCGATAAACTTTGAAAAACTCGCAATGAAATTTATCCAGAATCATTCCTATAGATGAATTGAACCTATCTCTATGCCATTGATATTTTTGATCTACGAATTTGGACTGGTAACCATTGCGATTAAAAAACGCGATAAACTTTGAAAAACTCTCAATGGAATTGATCCAGAATCATTCTTATAGATGAATTGAACCTATCTCTAAGGCATTGAAATGTTTTATCTACGAATTTGGACTGGTAACCCTCGTGATTGAAAAAAAATTTCAAGAAATTTGTTATTGAAAACAAACTATTCATCGCCAACGACATCCCGTATTCCCACGCGGTCACCCTTCCAAGTACTAACGGGACTCGACGTAACTTAACTTCTGGGAGCTGACGAGACCAGGTGCGTTCTACGTGATATGGCCGTTGACATTCAGAAATGAAAATTTACCCTCCCAGTCCCAATGGATGAATAGAAAATCACTTCAAAGTGATAGAAATGTTTGTTCATTGAATTTGGACTCGTAACCATCGCGAATAAAAAAGCGCGATAAACTTTGAAAAACTCGCAATGAAATTTATCTAGAATCATTCAAATAGATGAATTGAACCTATCTCTATGCCATTGATATTTTTGATCTACGAATTTGGACTGGTAACCATCGCGATTAAACAACGCGATAAACTTTGAAAAACTCTCAATGGAATTGATCCAGAATCATTCTTATAGATGAATTTAACCTATCTCTAAGGCATTGAAATGTTTTATCTACGAATTTGGACTGGTAACCCTCGTGATTGAAAAAAAATTTCAAGAAATTTGTTATTGAAAACAAACTATTCATCGCCAACGACATACCGTATTCCCAAGCGGTCACCCTTCCAAGTACTAACGGGACTCGACATAACTTTACTTTTAGGAGCTGACGAGACCAGGTGCGTTCTACGTGATATGGCCGTTGACATTCAAAAATGAAAATTTACCCTCCCAGTCCCAATGGATGAATAGAAAATCACTTCAAAGTGATAGAAATGTTTGTTCATTGAATTTGGACTCGTAACCATCGGGAATAAAAAAGCGCGATAAACTTTGAAAAACTCGCAATGAAATTTATCCAGAATCATTCCTATAGATGAATTGAACCTATCTCTATGCCATTGATATTTTTGATCTACGAATTTGGACTGGTAACCATTGCGATTAAAAAACGCGATAAACTTTGAAAAACTCTCAATGGAATTGATCCAGAATCATTCTTATAGATGAATTGAACCTATCTCTAAGGCATTGAAATGTTTTATCTACGAATTTGGACTGGTAACCCTCGTGATTGAAAAAAAATTTCAAGAAATTTGTTATTGAAAACAAACTATTCATCGCCAACGACATCCCGTATTCCCACGCGGTCACCCTTCCAAGTACTAACGGGACTCGACGTAACTTAACTTCTGGGAGCTGACGAGACCAGGTGCGTTCTACGTGATATGGCCGTTGACATTCAAAAATGAAAATTTACCCTCCCAGTCCCAATGGATGAATAGAAAATCACTTCAAAGTGATAGAAATGTTTGTTCATTGAATTTGGACTCGTAAC
Organism: Daphnia pulicaria; assembly: GCF_021234035.1. Taxonomy (NCBI): domain Eukaryota; kingdom Metazoa; phylum Arthropoda; class Branchiopoda; order Diplostraca; family Daphniidae; genus Daphnia; species Daphnia pulicaria. The sequence goes on from NC_060915.1 coordinate 4,588,778, forward strand.
CATCGCGAATAAAAAAGCGCGATAAACTTTGAAAAACTCGCAATGAAATTTATCCAGAATCATTCAAATAGATGAATTGAACCTATCTCTATGCCATTGATATTTTTGATCTACGAATTTGGACTGGTAACCATCGCGATTAAACAACGCGATAAACTTTGAAAAACTCTCAATGGAATTGATCCAGAATCATTCTTATAGATGAATTTAACCTATCTCTAAGGCATTGAAATGTTTTATCTACGAATTTGGACTGGTAACCATCGTGATTGAAAAAAAAATTTCAAGAAATTTGTTATTGAAAACAAACTATTCATCGCCAACGACATCCCGTATTCCCAAGCGGTCACCCTTCCAAGTACTAACGGGACTCGACGTAACTTAACTTCTGGGAGCTGACGAGACCAGGTGCGTTCTACGTGATATGGCCGTTGACATTCAAAAATGAAAATTTACCCTCCCAGTCCCAATGGATGAATAGAAAATCACTTCAAAGTGATAGAAATGTTTGTTCATTGAATTTGGACTCGTAACCATCGCGAATAAAAAAGCGCGATAAACTTTGAAAAACTCGCAATGAAATTTATCCAGAATCATTCAAATAGATGAATTGAACCTATCTCTATGCCATTGATATTTTTGATCTACGAATTTGGACTGGTAACCATCGCGATTAAACAACGCGATAAACTTTGAAAAACTCTCAATGGAATTGATCCAGAATCATTCTTATAGATGAATTTAACCTATCTCTAAGGCATTGAAATGTTTTATCTACGAATTTGGACTGGTAACCATCGTGATTGAAAAAAAAATTTCAAGAAATTTGTTATTGAAAACAAACTATTCATCGCCAACGACATCCCGTATTCCCAAGCGGTCACCCTTCCAAGTACTAACGGGACTCGACGTAACTTAACTTCTGGGAGCTGACGAGACCAGGTGCGTTCTACGTGATATGGCCGTTGACATTCAGAAATGAAAATTTACCCTCCCAGTCCCAATGGATGAATAGAAAATCACTTCAAAGTGATAGAAATGTTTGTTCATTGAATTTGGACTCGTAACCATCGCGAATAAAAAAGCGCGATAAACTTTGAAAAACTCGCAATGAAATTTATCTAGAATCATTCAAATAGATGAATTTAACCTATCTCTAAGGCATTGAAATGTTTTATCTACGAATTTGGACTGGTAACCCTCGTGATTGAAAAAAAATTTCAAGAAATTTGTTATTGAAAACAAACTATTCATCGCCAACGACATACCGTATTCCCAAGCGGTCACCCTTCCAAGTACTAACGGGACTCGACATAACTTTACTTTTAGGAGCTGACGAGACCAGGTGCGTTCTACGTGATATGGCCGTTGACATTCAAAAATGAAAATTTACCCTCCCAGTCCCAATGGATGAATAGAAAATCACTTCAAAGTGATAGAAATGTTTGTTCATTGAATTTGGACTCGTAACCATCGGGAATAAAAAAGCGCGATAAACTTTGAAAAACTCGCAATGAAATTTATCCAGAATCATTCCTATAGATGAATTGAACCTATCTCTATGCCATTGATATTTTTGATCTACGAATTTGGACTGGTAACCATTGCGATTAAAAAACGCGATAAACTTTGAAAAACTCTCAATGGAATTGATCCAGAATCATTCTTATAGATGAATTGAACCTATCTCTAAGGCATTGAAATGTTTTATCTACGAATTTGGACTGGTAACCCTCGTGATTGAAAAAAAATTTCAAGAAATTTGTTATTGAAAACAAACTATTCATCGCCAACGACATCCCGTATTCCCAAGCGGTCACCCTTCCAAGTACTAACGGGACTCGACGTAACTTAACTTCTGGGAGCTGACGAGACCAGGTGCGTTCTACGTGATATGGCCGTTGACATTCAGAAATGAAAATTTACCCTCCCAGTCCCAATGGATGAATAGAAAATCACTTCAAAGTGATAGAAATGTTTGTTCATTGAATTTGGACTCGTAACCATCGCGAATAAAAAAGCGCGATAAACTTTGAAAAACTCGCAATGAAATTTATCTAGAATCATTCAAATAGATGAATTGAACCTATCTCTATGCCATTGATATTTTTGATCTACGAATTTGGACTGGTAACCATCGCGATTAAACAACGCGATAAACTTTGAAAAACTCTCAATGGAATTGATCCAGAATCATTCTTATAGATGAATTGAACCTATCTCTAAGGCATTGAAATGTTTTATCTACGAATTTGGACTGGTAACCCTCGTGATTGAAAAAAAATTTCAAGAAATTTGTTATTGAAAACAAACTATTCATCGCCAACGACATCCCGTATTCCCAAGCGGTCACCCTTCCAAGTACTAACGGGACTCGACGTAACTTAACTTCTGGGAGCTGACGAGACCAGGTGCGTTCTACGTGATATGGCCGTTGACATTCAAAAATGAAAATTTACCCTCCCAGTCCCAATGGATGAATAGAAAATCACTTCAAAGTGATAGAAATGTTTGTTCATTGAATTTGGACTCGTAACCATCGGGAATAAAAAAGCGCGATAAACTTTGAAAAACTCGCAATGAAATTTATCCAGAATCATTCCTATAGATGAATTGAACCTATCTCTATGCCATTGATATTTTTGATCTACGAATTTGGACTGGTAACCATTGCGATTAAAAAACGCGATAAACTTTGAAAAACTCTCAATGGAATTGATCCAGAATCATTCTTATAGATGAATTGAACCTATCTCTAAGGCATTGAAATGTTTTATCTACGAATTTGGACTGGTAACCCTCGTGATTGAAAAAAAATTTCAAGAAATTTGTTATTGAAAACAAACTATTCATCGCCAACGACATCCCGTATTCCCAAGCGGTCACCCTTCCAAGTACTAACGGGACTCGACGTAACTTAACTTCTGGGAGCTGACGAGACCAGGTGCGTTCTACGTGATATGGCCATTGACATTCAAAAATGAAAATTTACCCTCCCAGTCCCAATGGATGAATAGAAAATCACTTCAAAGTGATAGAAATGTTTGTTCATTTAATTTGGACTCGTAACCATCGCGAATAAAAAAGCGCGATAAACTTTGAAAAACTCGCAATGAAATTTATCCAGAATCATTCCTATAGATGAATTGAACCTATCTCTATGCCATTGATATTTTTTATCTACGAATTTGGACTGGTAACCATTGCGATTAAAAAACGCGATAAACTTTGAAAAACTCTCAATGGAATTGATCCAGAATCATTCTTATAGATGAATTGAACCTATCTCTAAGGCATTGAAATGTTTTATCTACGAATTTGGACTGGTAACCCTCGTGATTGAAAAAAAATTTCAAGAAATTTGTTATTGAAAACAAACTATTCATCGCCAACGACATCCCGTATTCCCAAGCGGTCACCCTTCCAAGTACTAACGGGACTCGACGTAACTTAACTTCTGGGAGCTGACGAGACCAGGTGCGTTCTACGTGATATGGCCGTTGACATTCAGAAATGAAAATTTACCCTCCCAGTCCCAATGGATGAATAGAAAATCACTTCAAAGTGATAGAAATGTTTGTTCATTGAATTTGGACTCGTAACCATCGCGAATAAAAAAGCGCGATAAACTTTGAAAAACTCGCAATGAAATTTATCTAGAATCATTCAAATAGATGAATTGAACCTATCTCTATGCCATTGATATTTTTGATCTACGAATTTGGACTGGTAACCATCGCGATTAAACAACGCGATAAACTTTGAAAAACTCTCAATGGAATTGATCCAGAATCATTCTTATAGATGAATTTAACCTATCTCTAAGGCATTGAAATGTTTTATCTACGAATTTGGACTGGTAACCCTCGTGATTGAAAAAAAATTTCAAGAAATTTGTTATTGAAAACAAACTATTCATCGCCAACGACATACCGTATTCCCAAGCGGTCACCCTTCCAAGTACTAACGGGACTCGACATAACTTTACTTTTAGGAGCTGACGAGACCAGGTGCGTTCTACGTGATATGGCCGTTGACATTCAAAAATGAAAATTTACCCTCCCAGTCCCAATGGATGAATAGAAAATCACTTCAAAGTGATAGAAATGTTTGTTCATTGAATTTGGACTCGTAACCATCGGGAATAAAAAAGCGCGATAAACTTTGAAAAACTCGCAATGAAATTTATCCAGAATCATTCCTATAGATGAATTGAACCTATCTCTATGCCATTGATATTTTTGATCTACGAATTTGGACTGGTAACCATTGCGATTAAAAAACGCGATAAACTTTGAAAAACTCTCAATGGAATTGATCCAGAATCATTCTTATAGATGAATTGAACCTATCTCTAAGGCATTGAAATGTTTTATCTACGAATTTGGACTGGTAACCCTCGTGATTGAAAAAAAATTTCAAGAAATTTGTTATTGAAAACAAACTATTCATCGCCAACGACATCCCGTATTCCCAAGCGGTCACCCTTCCAAGTACTAACGGGACTCGACGTAACTTAACTTCTGGGAGCTGACGAGACCAGGTGCGTTCTACGTGATATGGCCGTTGACATTCAAAAATGAAAATTTACCCTCCCAGTCCCAATGGATGAATAGAAAATCACTTCAAAGTGATAGAAATGTTTGTTCATTTAATTTGGACTCGTAACCATCGCGAATAAAAAAGCGCGATAAACTTTGAAAAACTCGCAATGAAATTTATCCAGAATCATTCAAATAGATGAATTGAACCTATCTCTATGCCATTGATATTTTTGATCTACGAATTTGGACTGGTAACCATTGCGATTAAAAAACGCGATAAACTTTGAAAAACTCTCAATGGAATTGATCCAGAATCATTCTTATAGATGAATTGAACCTATCTCTAAGGCATTGAAATGTTTTATCTACGAATTTGGACTGGTAACCCTCGTGATTGAAAAAAAATTTCAAGAAATTTGTTATTGAAAACAAACTATTCATCGCCAACGACATCCCGTATTCCCACGCGGTCACCCTTCCAAGTACTAACGGGACTCGACGTAACTTAACTTCTGGGAGCTGACGAGACCAGGTGCGTTCTACGTGATATGGCCGTTGACATTCAGAAATGAAAATTTACCCTCCCAGTCCCAATGGATGAATAGAAAATCACTTCAAAGTGATAGAAATGTTTGTTCATTGAATTTGGACTCGTAACCATCGCGAATAAAAAAGCGCGATAAACTTTGAAAAACTCGCAATGAAATTTATCTAGAATCATTCAAATAGATGAATTGAACCTATCTCTATGCCATTGATATTTTTGATCTACGAATTTGGACTGGTAACCATCGCGATTAAACAACGCGATAAACTTTGAAAAACTCTCAATGGAATTGATCCAGAATCATTCTTATAGATGAATTTAACCTATCTCTAAGGCATTGAAATGTTTTATCTACGAATTTGGACTGGTAACCCTCGTGATTGAAAAAAAATTTCAAGAAATTTGTTATTGAAAACAAACTATTCATCGCCAACGACATACCGTATTCCCAAGCGGTCACCCTTCCAAGTACTAACGGGACTCGACATAACTTTACTTTTAGGAGCTGACGAGACCAGGTGCGTTCTACGTGATATGGCCGTTGACATTCAAAAATGAAAATTTACCCTCCCAGTCCCAATGGATGAATAGAAAATCACTTCAAAGTGATAGAAATGTTTGTTCATTGAATTTGGACTCGTAACCATCGGGAATAAAAAAGCGCGATAAACTTTGAAAAACTCGCAATGAAATTTATCCAGAATCATTCCTATAGATGAATTGAACCTATCTCTATGCCATTGATATTTTTGATCTACGAATTTGGACTGGTAACCATTGCGATTAAAAAACGCGATAAACTTTGAAAAACTCTCAATGGAATTGATCCAGAATCATTCTTATAGATGAATTGAACCTATCTCTAAGGCATTGAAATGTTTTATCTACGAATTTGGACTGGTAACCCTCGTGATTGAAAAAAAATTTCAAGAAATTTGTTATTGAAAACAAACTATTCATCGCCAACGACATCCCGTATTCCCACGCGGTCACCCTTCCAAGTACTAACGGGACTCGACATAACTTTACTTTTAGGAGCTGACGAGACCAGGTGCGTTCTACGTGATATGGCCGTTGACATTCAAAAATGAAAATTTACCCTCCCAGTCCCAATGGATGAATAGAAAATCACTTCAAAGTGATAGAAATGTTTGTTCATTTAATTTGGACTCGTAACCATCGCGAATAAAAAAGCGCGATAAACTTTGAAAAACTCGCAATGAAATTTATCCAGAATCATTCAAATAGATGAATTGAACCTATCTCTATGCCATTGATATTTTTGATCTACGAATTTGGACTGGTAACCATTGCGATTAAAAAACGCGATAAACTTTGAAAAACTCTCAATGGAATTGATCCAGAATCATTCTTATAGATGAATTGAACCTATCTCTAAGGCATTGAAATGTTTTATCTACGAATTTGGACTGGTAACCCTCGTGATTGAAAAAAAATTTCAAGAAATTTGTTATTGAAAACAAACTATTCATCGCCAACGACATCCCGTATTCCCACGCGGTCACCCTTCCAAGTACTAACGGGACTCGACGTAACTTAACTTCTGGGAGCTGACGAGACCAGGTGCGTTCTACGTGATATGGCCGTTGACATTCAGAAATGAAAATTTACCCTCCCAGTCCCAATGGATGAATAGAAAATCACTTCAAAGTGATAGAAATGTTTGTTCATTGAATTTGGACTCGTAACCATCGCGAATAAAAAAGCGCGATAAACTTTGAAAAACTCGCAATGAAATTTATCTAGAATCATTCAAATAGATGAATTGAACCTATCTCTATGCCATTGATATTTTTGATCTACGAATTTGGACTGGTAACCATCGCGATTAAACAACGCGATAAACTTTGAAAAACTCTCAATGGAATTGATCCAGAATCATTCTTATAGATGAATTTAACCTATCTCTAAGGCATTGAAATGTTTTATCTACGAATTTGGACTGGTAACCCTCGTGATTGAAAAAAAATTTCAAGAAATTTGTTATTGAAAACAAACTATTCATCGCCAACGACATACCGTATTCCCAAGCGGTCACCCTTCCAAGTACTAACGGGACTCGACATAACTTTACTTTTAGGAGCTGACGAGACCAGGTGCGTTCTACGTGATATGGCCGTTGACATTCAAAAATGAAAATTTACCCTCCCAGTCCCAATGGATGAATAGAAAATCACTTCAAAGTGATAGAAATGTTTGTTCATTGAATTTGGACTCGTAACCATCGGGAATAAAAAAGCGCGATAAACTTTGAAAAACTCGCAATGAAATTTATCCAGAATCATTCCTATAGATGAATTGAACCTATCTCTATGCCATTGATATTTTTGATCTACGAATTTGGACTGGTAACCATTGCGATTAAAAAACGCGATAAACTTTGAAAAACTCTCAATGGAATTGATCCAGAATCATTCTTATAGATGAATTGAACCTATCTCTAAGGCATTGAAATGTTTTATCTACGAATTTGGACTGGTAACCCTCGTGATTGAAAAAAAATTTCAAGAAATTTGTTATTGAAAACAAACTATTCATCGCCAACGACATCCCGTATTCCCACGCGGTCACCCTTCCAAGTACTAACGGGACTCGACATAACTTTACTTTTAGGAGCTGACGAGACCAGGTGCGTTCTACGTGATATGGCCGTTGACATTCAAAAATGAAAATTTACCCTCCCAGTCCCAATGGATGAATAGAAAATCACTTCAAAGTGATAGAAATGTTTGTTCATTTAATTTGGACTCGTAACCATCGCGAATAAAAAAGCGCGATAAACTTTGAAAAACTCGCAATGAAATTTATCCAGAATCATTCAAATAGATGAATTGAACCTATCTCTATGCCATTGATATTTTTGATCTACGAATTTGGACTGGTAACCATTGCGATTAAAAAACGCGATAAACTTTGAAAAACTCTCAATGGAATTGATCCAGAATCATTCTTATAGATGAATTGAACCTATCTCTAAGGCATTGAAATGTTTTATCTACGAATTTGGACTGGTAACCCTCGTGATTGAAAAAAAATTTCAAGAAATTTGTTATTGAAAACAAACTATTCATCGCCAACGACATCCCGTATTCCCACGCGGTCACCCTTCCAAGTACTAACGGGACTCGACGTAACTTAACTTCTGGGAGCTGACGAGACCAGGTGCGTTCTACGTGATATGGCCGTTGACATTCAGAAATGAAAATTTACCCTCCCAGTCCCAATGGATGAATAGAAAATCACTTCAAAGTGATAGAAATGTTTGTTCATTGAATTTGGACTCGTAACCATCGCGAATAAAAAAGCGCGATAAACTTTGAAAAACTCGCAATGAAATTTATCTAGAATCATTCAAATAGATGAATTGAACCTATCTCTATGCCATTGATATTTTTGATCTACGAATTTGGACTGGTAACCATCGCGATTAAACAACGCGATAAACTTTGAAAAACTCTCAATGGAATTGATCCAGAATCATTCTTATAGATGAATTTAACCTATCTCTAAGGCATTGAAATGTTTTATCTACGAATTTGGACTGGTAACCCTCGTGATTGAAAAAAAATTTCAAGAAATTTGTTATTGAAAACAAACTATTCATCGCCAACGACATACCGTATTCCCAAGCGGTCACCCTTCCAAGTACTAACGGGACTCGACATAACTTTACTTTTAGGAGCTGACGAGACCAGGTGCGTTCTACGTGATATGGCCGTTGACATTCAAAAATGAAAATTTACCCTCCCAGTCCCAATGGATGAATAGAAAATCACTTCAAAGTGATAGAAATGTTTGTTCATTGAATTTGGACTCGTAACCATCGGGAATAAAAAAGCGCGATAAACTTTGAAAAACTCGCAATGAAATTTATCCAGAATCATTCCTATAGATGAATTGAACCTATCTCTATGCCATTGATATTTTTGATCTACGAATTTGGACTGGTAACCATTGCGATTAAAAAACGCGATAAACTTTGAAAAACTCTCAATGGAATTGATCCAGAATCATTCTTATAGATGAATTGAACCTATCTCTAAGGCATTGAAATGTTTTATCTACGAATTTGGACTGGTAACCCTCGTGATTGAAAAAAAATTTCAAGAAATTTGTTATTGAAAACAAACTATTCATCGCCAACGACATCCCGTATTCCCACGCGGTCACCCTTCCAAGTACTAACGGGACTCGACATAACTTTACTTTTAGGAGCTGACGAGACCAGGTGCGTTCTACGTGATATGGCCGTTGACATTCAAAAATGAAAATTTACCCTCCCAGTCCCAATGGATGAATAGAAAATCACTTCAAAGTGATAGAAATGTTTGTTCATTGAATTTGGACTCGTAACCATCGGGAATAAAAAAGCGCGATAAACTTTGAAAAACTCGCAATGAAATTTATCCAGAATCATTCCTATAGATGAATTGAACCTATCTCTATGCCATTGATATTTTTGATCTACGAATTTGGACTGGTAACCATTGCGATTAAAAAACGCGATAAACTTTGAAAAACTCTCAATGGAATTGATCCAGAATCATTCTTATAGATGAATTGAACCTATCTCTAAGGCATTGAAATGTTTTATCTACGAATTTGGACTGGTAACCCTCGTGATTGAAAAAAAATTTCAAGAAATTTGTTATTGAAAACAAACTATTCATCGCCAACGACATCCCGTATTCCCAAGCGGTCACCCTTCCAAGTACTAACGGGACTCGACGTAACTTAACTTCTGGGAGCTGACGAGACCAGGTGCGTTCTACGTGATATGGCCGTTGACATTCAAAAATGAAAATTTACCCTCCCAGTCCCAATGGATGAATAGAAAATCACTTCAAAGTGATAGAAATGTTTGTTCATTTAATTTGGACTCGTAACCATCGCGAATAAAAAAGCGCGATAAACTTTGAAAAACTCGCAATGAAATTTATCCAGAATCATTCAAATAGATGAATTGAACCTATCTCTATGCCATTGATATTTTTGATCTACGAATTTGGACTGGTAACCATTGCGATTAAAAAACGCGATAAACTTTGAAAAACTCTCAATGGAATTGATCCAGAATCATTCTTATAGATGAATTGAACCTATCTCTAAGGCATTGAAATGTTTTATCTACGAATTTGGACTGGTAACCCTCGTGATTGAAAAAAAATTTCAAGAAATTTGTTATTGAAAACAAACTATTCATCGCCAACGACATCCCGTATTCCCACGCGGTCACCCTTCCAAGTACTAACGGGACTCGACGTAACTTAACTTCTGGGAGCTGACGAGACCAGGTGCGTTCTACGTGATATGGCCGTTGACATTCAGAAATGAAAATTTACCCTCCCAGTCCCAATGGATGAATAGAAAATCACTTCAAAGTGATAGAAATGTTTGTTCATTGAATTTGGACTCGTAACCATCGCGAATAAAAAAGCGCGATAAACTTTGAAAAACTCGCAATGAAATTTATCTAGAATCATTCAAATAGATGAATTGAACCTATCTCTATGCCATTGATATTTTTGATCTACGAATTTGGACTGGTAACCATCGCGATTAAACAACGCGATAAACTTTGAAAAACTCTCAATGGAATTGATCCAGAATCATTCTTATAGATGAATTTAACCTATCTCTAAGGCATTGAAATGTTTTATCTACGAATTTGGACTGGTAACCCTCGTGATTGAAAAAAAATTTCAAGAAATTTGTTATTGAAAACAAACTATTCATCGCCAACGACATACCGTATTCCCAAGCGGTCACCCTTCCAAGTACTAACGGGACTCGACATAACTTTACTTTTAGGAGCTGACGAGACCAGGTGCGTTCTACGTGATATGGCCGTTGACATTCAAAAATGAAAATTTACCCTCCCAGTCCCAATGGATGAATAGAAAATCACTTCAAAGTGATAGAAATGTTTGTTCATTGAATTTGGACTCGTAACCATCGGGAATAAAAAAGCGCGATAAACTTTGAAAAACTCGCAATGAAATTTATCCAGAATCATTCCTATAGATGAATTGAACCTATCTCTATGCCATTGATATTTTTGATCTACGAATTTGGACTGGTAACCATTGCGATTAAAAAACGCGATAAACTTTGAAAAACTCTCAATGGAATTGATCCAGAATCATTCTTATAGATGAATTGAACCTATCTCTAAGGCATTGAAATGTTTTATCTACGAATTTGGACTGGTAACCCTCGTGATTGAAAAAAAATTTCAAGAAATTTGTTATTGAAAACAAACTATTCATCGCCAACGACATCCCGTATTCCCACGCGGTCACCCTTCCAAGTACTAACGGGACTCGACGTAACTTAACTTCTGGGAGCTGACGAGACCAGGTGCGTTCTACGTGATATGGCCGTTGACATTCAAAAATGAAAATTTACCCTCCCAGTCCCAATGGATGAATAGAAAATCACTTCAAAGTGATAGAAATGTTTGTTCATTGAATTTGGACTCGTAACCATCGCGAATAAAAAAGCGCGATAAACTTTGAAAAACTCGCAATGAAATTTATCCAGAATCATTCAAATAGATGAATTGAACCTATCTCTATGCCATTGATATTTTTGATCTACGAATTTGGACTGGTAACCATCGCGATTAAACAACGCGATAAACTTTGAAAAACTCTCAATGGAATTGATCCAGAATCATTCTTATAGATGAATTTAACCTATCTCTAAGGCATTGAAATGTTTTATCTACGAATTTGGACTGGTAACCATCGTGATTGAAAAAAAAATTTCAAGAAATTTGTTATTGAAAACAAACTATTCATCGCCAACGACATCCCGTATTCCCAAGCGGTCACCCTTCCAAGTACTAACGGGACTCGACGTAACTTAACTTCTGGGAGCTGACGAGACCAGGTGCGTTCTACGTGATATGGCCATTGACATTCAAAAATGAAAATTTACCCTCCCAGTCCCAATGGATGAATAGAAAATCACTTCAAAGTGATAGAAATGTTTGTTCATTTAATTTGGACTCGTAACCATCGCGAATAAAAAAGCGCGATAAACTTTGAAAAACTCGCAATGAAATTTATCCAGAATCATTCCTATAGATGAATTGAACCTATCTCTATGCCATTGATATTTTTTATCTACGAATTTGGACTGGTAACCATTGCGATTAAAAAACGCGATAAACTTTGAAAAACTCTCAATGGAATTGATCCAGAATCATTCTTATAGATGAATTGAACCTATCTCTAAGGCATTGAAATGTTTTATCTACGAATTTGGACTGGTAACCCTCGTGATTGAAAAAAAATTTCAAGAAATTTGTTATTGAAAACAAACTATTCATCGCCAACGACATCCCGTATTCCCAAGCGGTCACCCTTCCAAGTACTAACGGGACTCGACGTAACTTAACTTCTGGGAGCTGACGAGACCAGGTGCGTTCTACGTGATATGGCCGTTGACATTCAGAAATGAAAATTTACCCTCCCAGTCCCAATGGATGAATAGAAAATCACTTCAAAGTGATAGAAATGTTTGTTCATTGAATTTGGACTCGTAACCATCGCGAATAAAAAAGCGCGATAAACTTTGAAAAACTCGCAATGAAATTTATCTAGAATCATTCAAATAGATGAATTGAACCTATCTCTATGCCATTGATATTTTTGATCTACGAATTTGGACTGGTAACCATCGCGATTAAACAACGCGATAAACTTTGAAAAACTCTCAATGGAATTGATCCAGAATCATTCTTATAGATGAATTTAACCTATCTCTAAGGCATTGAAATGTTTTATCTACGAATTTGGACTGGTAACCATCGTGATTGAAAAAAAAATTTCAAGAAATTTGTTATTGAAAACAAACTATTCATCGCCAACGACATCCCGTATTCCCAAGCGGTCACCCTTCCAAGTACTAACGGGACTCGACGTAACTTAACTTCTGGGAGCTGACGAGACCAGGTGCGTTCTACGTGATATGGCCATTGACATTCAAAAATGAAAATTTACCCTCCCAGTCCCAATGGATGAATAGAAAATCACTTCAAAGTGATAGAAATGTTTGTTCATTTAATTTGGACTCGTAACCATCGCGAATAAAAAAGCGCGATAAACTTTGAAAAACTCGCAATGAAATTTATCCAGAATCATTCCTATAGATGAATTGAACCTATCTCTATGCCATTGATATTTTTTATCTACGAATTTGGACTGGTAACCATTGCGATTAAAAAACGCGATAAACTTTGAAAAACTCTCAATGGAATTGATCCAGAATCATTCTTATAGATGAATTGAACCTATCTCTAAGGCATTGAAATGTTTTATCTACGAATTTGGACTGGTAACCCTCGTGATTGAAAAAAAATTTCAAGAAATTTGTTATTGAAAACAAACTATTCATCGCCAACGACATCCCGTATTCCCAAGCGGTCACCCTTCCAAGTACTAACGGGACTCGACGTAACTTAACTTCTGGGAGCTGACGAGACCAGGTGCGTTCTACGTGATATGGCCGTTGACATTCAGAAATGAAAATTTACCCTCCCAGTCCCAATGGATGAATAGAAAATCACTTCAAAGTGATAGAAATGTTTGTTCATTGAATTTGGACTCGTAACCATCGCGAATAAAAAAGCGCGATAAACTTTGAAAAACTCGCAATGAAATTTATCTAGAATCATTCAAATAGATGAATTGAACCTATCTCTATGCCATTGATATTTTTGATCTACGAATTTGGACTGGTAACCATCGCGATTAAACAACGCGATAAACTTTGAAAAACTCTCAATGGAATTGATCCAGAATCATTCTTATAGATGAATTTAACCTATCTCTAAGGCATTGAAATGTTTTATCTACGAATTTGGACTGGTAACCCTCGTGATTGAAAAAAAATTTCAAGAAATTTGTTATTGAAAACAAACTATTCATCGCCAACGACATACCGTATTCCCAAGCGGTCACCCTTCCAAGTACTAACGGGACTCGACATAACTTTACTTTTAGGAGCTGACGAGACCAGGTGCGTTCTACGTGATATGGCCGTTGACATTCAAAAATGAAAATTTACCCTCCCAGTCCCAATGGATGAATAGAAAATCACTTCAAAGTGATAGAAATGTTTGTTCATTGAATTTGGACTCGTAACCATCGGGAATAAAAAAGCGCGATAAACTTTGAAAAACTCGCAATGAAATTTATCCAGAATCATTCCTATAGATGAATTGAACCTATCTCTATGCCATTGATATTTTTGATCTACGAATTTGGACTGGTAACCATTGCGATTAAAAAACGCGATAAACTTTGAAAAACTCTCAATGGAATTGATCCAGAATCATTCTTATAGATGAATTGAACCTATCTCTAAGGCATTGAAATGTTTTATCTACGAATTTGGACTGGTAACCCTCGTGATTGAAAAAAAATTTCAAGAAATTTGTTATTGAAAACAAACTATTCATCGCCAACGACATCCCGTATTCCCAAGCGGTCACCCTTCCAAGTACTAACGGGACTCGACGTAACTTAACTTCTGGGAGCTGACGAGACCAGGTGCGTTCTACGTGATATGGCCGTTGACATTCAAAAATGAAAATTTACCCTCCCAGTCCCAATGGATGAATAGAAAATCACTTCAAAGTGATAGAAATGTTTGTTCATTTAATTTGGACTCGTAACCATCGCGAATAAAAAAGCGCGATAAACTTTGAAAAACTCGCAATGAAATTTATCCAGAATCATTCAAATAGATGAATTGAACCTATCTCTATGCCATTGATATTTTTGATCTACGAATTTGGACTGGTAACCATTGCGATTAAAAAACGCGATAAACTTTGAAAAACTCTCAATGGAATTGATCCAGAATCATTCTTATAGATGAATTGAACCTATCTCTAAGGCATTGAAATGTTTTATCTACGAATTTGGACTGGTAACCCTCGTGATTGAAAAAAAATTTCAAGAAATTTGTTATTGAAAACAAACTATTCATCGCCAACGACATACCGTATTCCCAAGCGGTCACCCTTCCAAGTACTAACGGGACTCGACATAACTTTACTTTTAGGAGCTGACGAGACCAGGTGCGTTCTACGTGATATGGCCGTTGACATTCAAAAATGAAAATTTACCCTCCCAGTCCCAATGGATGAATAGAAAATCACTTCAAAGTGATAGAAATGTTTGTTCATTTAATTTGGACTCGTAACCATCGCGAATAAAAAAGCGCGATAAACTTTGAAAAACTCGCAATGAAATTTATCCAGAATCATTCAAATAGATGAATTGAACCTATCTCTATGCCATTGATATTTTTGATCTACGAATTTGGACTGGTAACCATTGCGATTAAAAAACGCGATAAACTTTGAAAAACTCTCAATGGAATTGATCCAGAATCATTCTTATAGATGAATTGAACCTATCTCTAAGGCATTGAAATGTTTTATCTACGAATTTGGACTGGTAACCCTCGTGATTGAAAAAAAATTTCAAGAAATTTGTTATTGAAAACAAACTATTCATCGCCAACGACATACCGTATTCCCAAGCGGTCACCCTTCCAAGTACTAACGGGACTCGACATAACTTTACTTTTAGGAGCTGACGAGACCAGGTGCGTTCTACGTGATATGGCCGTTGACATTCAAAAATGAAAATTTACCCTCCCAGTCCCAATGGATGAATAGAAAATCACTTCAAAGTGATAGAAATGTTTGTTCATTTAATTTGGACTCGTAACCATCGCGAATAAAAAAGCGCGATAAACTTTGAAAAACTCGCAATGAAATTTATCCAGAATCATTCAAATAGATGAATTGAACCTATCTCTATGCCATTGATATTTTTGATCTACGAATTTGGACTGGTAACCATTGCGATTAAAAAACGCGATAAACTTTGAAAAACTCTCAATGGAATTGATCCAGAATCATTCTTATAGATGAATTGAACCTATCTCTAAGGCATTGAAATGTTTTATCTACGAATTTGGACTGGTAACCCTCGTGATTGAAAAAAAATTTCAAGAAATTTGTTATTGAAAACAAACTATTCATCGCCAACGACATACCGTATTCCCAAGCGGTCACCCTTCCAAGTACTAACGGGACTCGACATAACTTTACTTTTAGGAGCTGACGAGACCAGGTGCGTTCTACGTGATATGGCCGTTGACATTCAAAAATGAAAATTTACCCTCCCAGTCCCAATGGATGAATAGAAAATCACTTCAAAGTGATAGAAATGTTTGTTCATTTAATTTGGACTCGTAACCATCGCGAATAAAAAAGCGCGATAAACTTTGAAAAACTCGCAATGAAATTTATCCAGAATCATTCAAATAGATGAATTGAACCTATCTCTATGCCATTGATATTTTTGATCTACGAATTTGGACTGGTAACCATTGCGATTAAAAAACGCGATAAACTTTGAAAAACTCTCAATGGAATTGATCCAGAATCATTCTTATAGATGAATTGAACCTATCTCTAAGGCATTGAAATGTTTTATCTACGAATTTGGACTGGTAACCCTCGTGATTGAAAAAAAATTTCAAGAAATTTGTTATTGAAAACAAACTATTCATCGCCAACGACATACCGTATTCCCAAGCGGTCACCCTTCCAAGTACTAACGGGACTCGACATAACTTTACTTTTAGGAGCTGACGAGACCAGGTGCGTTCTACGTGATATGGCCGTTGACATTCAAAAATGAAAATTTACCCTCCCAGTCCCAATGGATGAATAGAAAATCACTTCAAAGTGATAGAAATGTTTGTTCATTGAATTTGGACTCGTAACCATCGGGAATAAAAAAGCGCGATAAACTTTGAAAAACTCGCAATGAAATTTATCCAGAATCATTCCTATAGATGAATTGAACCTATCTCTATGCCATTGATATTTTTGATCTACGAATTTGGACTGGTAACCATTGCGATTAAAAAACGCGATAAACTTTGAAAAACTCTCAATGGAATTGATCCAGAATCATTCTTATAGATGAATTGAACCTATCTCTAAGGCATTGAAATGTTTTATCTACGAATTTGGACTGGTAACCCTCGTGATTGAAAAAAAATTTCAAGAAATTTGTTATTGAAAACAAACTATTCATCGCCAACGACATACCGTATTCCCAAGCGGTCACCCTTCCAAGTACTAACGGGACTCGACATAACTTTACTTTTAGGAGCTGACGAGACCAGGTGCGTTCTACGTGATATGGCCGTTGACATTCAAAAATGAAAATTTACCCTCCCAGTCCCAATGGATGAATAGAAAATCACTTCAAAGTGATAGAAATGTTTGTTCATTGAATTTGGACTCGTAACCATCGGGAATAAAAAAGCGCGATAAACTTTGAAAAACTCGCAATGAAATTTATCCAGAATCATTCCTATAGATGAATTGAACCTATCTCTATGCCATTGATATTTTTGATCTACGAATTTGGACTGGTAACCATTGCGATTAAAAAACGCGATAAACTTTGAAAAACTCTCAATGGAATTGATCCAGAATCATTCTTATAGATGAATTGAACCTATCTCTAAGGCATTGAAATGTTTTATCTACGAATTTGGACTGGTAACCCTCGTGATTGAAAAAAAATTTCAAGAAATTTGTTATTGAAAACAAACTATTCATCGCCAACGACATACCGTATTCCCAAGCGGTCACCCTTCCAAGTACTAACGGGACTCGACATAACTTTACTTTTAGGAGCTGACGAGACCAGGTGCGTTCTACGTGATATGGCCGTTGACATTCAAAAATGAAAATTTACCCTCCCAGTCCCAATGGATGAATAGAAAATCACTTCAAAGTGATAGAAATGTTTGTTCATTTAATTTGGACTCGTAACCATCGCGAATAAAAAAACGCGATAAACTTTGAAAAACTCGCAATGAAATTTATCCAGAATCATTCCTATAGATGAATTGAACCTATCTCTATGCCATTGATATTTTTGATCTACGAATTTGGACTGGTAACCATTGCGATTAAAAAACGCGATAAACTTTGAAAAACTCTCAATGGAATTGATCCAGAATCATTCTTATAGATGAATTGAACCTATCTCTAAGGCATTGAAATGTTTTATCTACGAATTTGGACTGGTAACCCTCGTGATTGAAAAAAAATTTCAAGAAATTTGTTATTGAAAACAAACTATTCATCGCCAACGACATACCGTATTCCCAAGCGGTCACCCTTCCAAGTACTAACGGGACTCGACATAACTTTACTTTTAGGAACTGACGAGACCAGGTGCGTTCTACGTGATATGGCCGTTGACATTCAAAAATGAAAATTTACCCTCCCAGTCCCAATGGATGAATAGAAAATCACTTCAAAGTGATAGAAATGTTTGTTCATTGAATTTGGACTCGTAACCATCGGGAATAAAAAAGCGCGATAAACTTTGAAAAACTCGCAATGAAATTTATCCAGAATCATTCAAATAGATGAATTGAACCTATCTCTATGCCATTGATATTTTTGATCTACGAATTTGGACTGGTAACCATCGCGATTAAACAACGCGATAAACTTTGAAAAACTCTCAATGGAATTGATCCAGAATCATTCTTATAGATGAATTTAACCTATCTCTAAGGCATTGAAATGTTTTATCTACGAATTTGGACTGGTAACCATCGTGATTGAAAAAAAAATTTCAAGAAATTTGTTATTGAAAACAAACTATTCATCGACAACGACATCCCGTATTCCCAAGCGGTCACCCTTCCAAGTACTAACGGGACTCGACATAACTTTACTTTTAGAAGCTGACGAGACCAGGTGCGTTCTACGTGATATGGCCGTTGACATTCAAAAATGAAAATTTACCCTCCCAGTCCCAATGGATGAATAGAAAATCACTTCAAAGTGATAGAAATGTTTGTTCATTTAATTTGGACTCGTAACCATCGCGAATAAAAAAGCGCGATAAACTTTGAAAAACTCGCAATGAAATTTATCCAGAATCATTCAAATAGATGAATTGAACCTATCTCTATGCCATTGATATTTTTGATCTACGAATTTGGACTGGTAACCATTGCGATTAAAAAACGCGATAAACTTTGAAAAACTCTCAATGGAATTGATCCAGAATCATTCTTATAGATGAATTGAACCTATCTCTAAGGCATTGAAATGTTTTATCTACGAATTTGGACTGGTAACCCTCGTGATTGAAAAAAAATTTCAAGAAATTTGTTATTGAAAACAAACTATTCATCGCCAACGACATACCGTATTCCCAAGCGGTCACCCTTCCAAGTACTAACGGGACTCGACATAATTTTACTTTTAGGAGCTGACGAGACCAGGTGCGTTCTACGTGATATGGCCGTTGACATTCAAAAATGAAAATTTACCCTCCCAGTCCCAATGGATGAATAGAAAATCACTTCAAAGTGATAGAAATGTTTGTTCATTGAATTTGGACTCGTAACCATCGGGAATAAAAAAGCGCGATAAACTTTGAAAAACTCGCAATGAAATTTATCCAGAATCATTCAAATAGATGAATTGAACCTATCTCTATGCCATTGATATTTTTGATCTACGAATTTGGACTGGTAACCATCGCGATTAAACAACGCGATAAACTTTGAAAAACTCTCAATGGAATTGATCCAGAATCATTCTTATAGATGAATTTAACCTATCTCTAAGGCATTGAAATGTTTTATCTACGAATTTGGACTGGTAACCATCGTGATTGAAAAAAAAATTTCAAGAAATTTGTTATTGAAAACAAACTATTCATCGACAACGACATCCCGTATTCCCAAGCGGTCACCCTTCCAAGTACTAACGGGACTCGACATAACTTTACTTTTAGAAGCTGACGAGACCAGGTGCGTTCTACGTGATATGGCCGTTGACATTCAAAAATGAAAATTTACCCTCCCAGTCCCAATGGATGAATAGAAAATCACTTCAAAGTGATAGAAATGTTTGTTCATTTAATTTGGACTCGTAACCATCGCGAATAAAAAAGCGCGATAAACTTTGAAAAACTCGCAATGAAATTTATCCAGAATCATTCAAATAGATGAATTGAACCTATCTCTATGCCATTGATATTTTTGATCTACGAATTTGGACTGGTAACCATTGCGATTAAAAAACGCGATAAACTTTGAAAAACTCTCAATGGAATTGATCCAGAATCATTCTTATAGATGAATTGAACCTATCTCTAAGGCATTGAAATGTTTTATCTACGAATTTGGACTGGTAACCCTCGTGATTGAAAAAAAATTTCAAGAAATTTGTTATTGAAAACAAACTATTCATCGCCAACGACATACCGTATTCCCAAGCGGTCACCCTTCCAAGTACTAACGGGACTCGACATAATTTTACTTTTAGGAGCTGACGAGACCAGGTGCGTTCTACGTGATATGGCCGTTGACATTCAAAAATGAAAATTTACCCTCCCAGTCCCAATGGATGAATAGAAAATCACTTCAAAGTGATAGAAATGTTTGTTCATTTAATTTGGACTCGTAACCATCGCGAATAAAAAAGCGCGATAAACTTTGAAAAACTCGCAATGAAATTTATCCAGAATCATTCCTATAGATGAATTGAACCTATCTCTATGCCATTGATATTTTTGATCTACGAATTTGGACTGGTAACCATTGCGATTAAAAAACGCGATAAACTTTGAAAAACTCTCAATGGAATTGATCCAGAATCATTCTTATAGATGAATTGAACCTATCTCTAAGGCATTGAAATGTTTTATCTACGAATTTGGACTGGTAACCCTCGTGATTGAAAAAAAATTTCAAGAAATTTGTTATTGAAAACAAACTATTCATCGCCAACGACATACCGTATTCCCAAGCGGTCACCCTTCCAAGTACTAACGGGACTCGACATAACTTTACTTTTAGGAGCTGACGAGACCAGGTGCGTTCTACGTGATATGGCCGTTGACATTCAAAAATGAAAATTTACCCTCCCAGTCCCAATGGATGAATAGAAAATCACTTCAAAGTGATAGAAATGTTTGTTCATTGAATTTGGACTCGTAACCATCGGGAATAAAAAAGCGCGATAAACTTTGAAAAACTCGCAATGAAATTTATCCAGAATCATTCAAATAGATGAATTGAACCTATCTCTATGCCATTGATATTTTTGATCTACGAATTTGGACTGGTAACCATTGCGATTAAAAAACGCGATAAACTTTGAAAAACTCTCAATGGAATTGATCCAGAATCATTCTTATAGATGAATTGAACCTATCTCTAAGGCATTGAAATGTTTTATCTACGAATTTGGACTGGTAACCCTCGTGATTGAAAAAAAATTTCAAGAAATTTGTTATTGAAAACAAACTATTCATCGCCAACGACATACCGTATTCCCAAGCGGTCACCCTTCCAAGTACTAACGGGACTCGACATAACTTTACTTTTAGGAGCTGACGAGACCAGGTGCGTTCTACGTGATATGGCCGTTGACATTCAAAAATGAAAATTTACCCTCCCAGTCCCAATGGATGAATAGAAAATCACTTCAAAGTGATAGAAATGTTTGTTCATTGAATTTGGACTCGTAACCATCGGGAATAAAAAAGCGCGATAAACTTTGAAAAACTCGCAATGAAATTTATCCAGAATCATTCCTATAGATGAATTGAACCTATCTCTATGCCATTGATATTTTTGATCTACGAATTTGGACTGGTAACCATTGCGATTAAAAAACGCGATAAACTTTGAAAAACTCTCAATGGAATTGATCCAGAATCATTCTTATAGATGAATTGAACCTATCTCTAAGGCATTGAAATGTTTTATCTACGAATTTGGACTGGTAACCCTCGTGATTGAAAAAAAATTTCAAGAAATTTGTTATTGAAAACAAACTATTCATCGCCAACGACATACCGTATTCCCAAGCGGTCACCCTTCCAAGTACTAACGGGACTCGACATAACTTTACTTTTAGGAGCTGACGAGACCAGGTGCGTTCTACGTGATATGGCCGTTGACATTCAAAAATGAAAATTTACCCTCCCAGTCCCAATGGATGAATAGAAAATCACTTCAAAGTGATAGAAATGTTTGTTCATTTAATTTGGACTCGTAACCATCGCGAATAAAAAAACGCGATAAACTTTGAAAAACTCGCAATGAAATTTATCCAGAATCATTCCTATAGATGAATTGAACCTATCTCTATGCCATTGATATTTTTGATCTACGAATTTGGACTGGTAACCATTGCGATTAAAAAACGCGATAAACTTTGAAAAACTCTCAATGGAATTGATCCAGAATCATTCTTATAGATGAATTGAACCTATCTCTAAGGCATTGAAATGTTTTATCTACGAATTTGGACTGGTAACCCTCGTGATTGAAAAAAAATTTCAAGAAATTTGTTATTGAAAACAAACTATTCATCGCCAACGACATACCGTATTCCCAAGCGGTCACCCTTCCAAGTACTAACGGGACTCGACATAACTTTACTTTTAGGAACTGACGAGACCAGGTGCGTTCTACGTGATATGGCCGTTGACATTCAAAAATGAAAATTTACCCTCCCAGTCCCAATGGATGAATAGAAAATCACTTCAAAGTGATAGAAATGTTTGTTCATTGAATTTGGACTCGTAACCATCGGGAATAAAAAAGCGCGATAAACTTTGAAAAACTCGCAATGAAATTTATCCAGAATCATTCAAATAGATGAATTGAACCTATCTCTATGCCATTGATATTTTTGATCTACGAATTTGGACTGGTAACCATCGCGATTAAACAACGCGATAAACTTTGAAAAACTCTCAATGGAATTGATCCAGAATCATTCTTATAGATGAATTTAACCTATCTCTAAGGCATTGAAATGTTTTATCTACGAATTTGGACTGGTAACCATCGTGATTGAAAAAAAAATTTCAAGAAATTTGTTATTGAAAACAAACTATTCATCGACAACGACATCCCGTATTCCCAAGCGGTCACCCTTCCAAGTACTAACGGGACTCGACATAACTTTACTTTTAGGAGCTGACGAGACCAGGTGCGTTCTACGTGATATGGCCGTTGACATTCAAAAATGAAAATTTACCCTCCCAGTTCCAATGGATGAATAGAAAATCACTTCAAAGTGATAGAAATGTTTGTTCATTTAATTTGGACTCGTAACCATCGCGAATAAAAAAGCGCGATAAACTTTGAAAAACTCGCAATGAAATTTATCCAGAATCATTCAAATAGATGAATTGAACCTATCTCTATGCCATTGATATTTTTGATCTACGAATTTGGACTGGTAACCATTGCGATTAAAAAACGCGATAAACTTTGAAAAACTCTCAATGGAATTGATCCAGAATCATTCTTATAGATGAATTGAACCTATCTCTAAGGCATTGAAATGTTTTATCTACGAATTTGGACTGGTAACCCTCGTGATTGAAAAAAAATTTCAAGAAATTTGTTATTGAAAACAAACTATTCATCGCCAACGACATACCGTATTCCCAAGCGGTCACCCTTCCAAGTACTAACGGGACTCGACATAATTTTACTTTTAGGAGCTGACGAGACCAGGTGCGTTCTACGTGATATGGCCGTTGACATTCAAAAATGAAAATTTACCCTCCCAGTCCCAATGGATGAATAGAAAATCACTTCAAAGTGATAGAAATGTTTGTTCATTTAATTTGGACTCGTAACCATCGCGAATAAAAAAGCGCGATAAACTTTGAAAAACTCGCAATGAAATTTATCCAGAATCATTCAAATAGATGAATTGAACCTATCTCTATGCCATTGATATTTTTGATCTACGAATTTGGACTGGTAACCATTGCGATTAAAAAACGCGATAAACTTTGAAAAACTCTCAATGGAATTGATCCAGAATCATTCTTATAGATGAATTGAACCTATCTCTAAGGCATTGAAATGTTTTATCTACGAATTTGGACTGGTAACCCTCGTGATTGAAAAAAAATTTCAAGAAATTTGTTATTGAAAACAAACTATTCATCGCCAACGACATACCGTATTCCCAAGCGGTCACCCTTCCAAGTACTAACGGGACTCGACATAATTTTACTTTTAGGAGCTGACGAGACCAGGTGCGTTCTACGTGATATGGCCGTTGACATTCAAAAATGAAAATTTACCCTCCCAGTCCCAATGGATGAATAGAAAATCACTTCAAAGTGATAGAAATGTTTGTTCATTTAATTTGGACTCGTAACCATCGCGAATAAAAAAGCGCGATAAACTTTGAAAAACTCGCAATGAAATTTATCCAGAATCATTCCTATAGATGAATTGAACCTATCTCTATGCCATTGATATTTTTGATCTACGAATTTGGACTGGTAACCATTGCGATTAAAAAACGCGATAAACTTTGAAAAACTCTCAATGGAATTGATCCAGAATCATTCTTATAGATGAATTGAACCTATCTCTAAGGCATTGAAATGTTTTATCTACGAATTTGGACTGGTAACCCTCGTGATTGAAAAAAAATTTCAAGAAATTTGTTATTGAAAACAAACTATTCATCGCCAACGACATACCGTATTCCCAAGCGGTCACCCTTCCAAGTACTAACGGGACTCGACATAACTTTACTTTTAGGAGCTGACGAGACCAGGTGCGTTCTACGTGATATGGCCGTTGACATTCAAAAATGAAAATTTACCCTCCCAGTCCCAATGGATGAATAGAAAATCACTTCAAAGTGATAGAAATGTTTGTTCATTGAATTTGGACTCGTAACCATCGGGAATAAAAAAGCGCGATAAACTTTGAAAAACTCGCAATGAAATTTATCCAGAATCATTCAAATAGATGAATTGAACCTATCTCTATGCCATTGATATTTTTGATCTACGAATTTGGACTGGTAACCATTGCGATTAAAAAACGCGATAAACTTTGAAAAACTCTCAATGGAATTGATCCAGAATCATTCTTATAGATGAATTGAACCTATCTCTAAGGCATTGAAATGTTTTATCTACGAATTTGGACTGGTAACCCTCGTGATTGAAAAAAAATTTCAAGAAATTTGTTATTGAAAACAAACTATTCATCGCCAACGACATACCGTATTCCCAAGCGGTCACCCTTCCAAGTACTAACGGGACTCGACATAACTTTACTTTTAGGAGCTGACGAAACCAGGTGCGTTCTACGTGATATGGCCGTTGACATTCAAAAATGAAAATTTACCCTCCCAGTCCCAATGGATGAATAGAAAATCACTTCAAAGTGATAGAAATGTTTGTTCATTGAATTTGGACTCGTAACCATCGGGAATAAAAAAGCGCGATAAACTTTGAAAAACTCGCAATGAAATTTATCCAGAATCATTCAAATAGATGAATTGAACCTATCTCTATGCCATTGATATTTTTGATCTACGAATTTGGACTGGTAACCATTGCGATTAAAAAACGCGATAAACTTTGAAAAACTCTCAATGGAATTGATCCAGAATCATTCTTATAGATGAATTGAACCTATCTCTAAGGCATTGAAATGTTTTATCTACGAATTTGGACTGGTAACCCTCGTGATTGAAAAAAAATTTCAAGAAATTTGTTATTGAAAACAAACTATTCATCGCCAACGACATACCGTATTCCCAAGCGGTCACCCTTCCAAGTACTAACGGGACTCGACATAACTTTACTTTTAGGAGCTGACGAGACCAGGTGCGTTCTACGTGATATGGCCGTTGACATTCAAAAATGAAAATTTACCCTCCCAGTCCCAATGGATGAATAGAAAATCACTTCAAAGTGATAGAAATGTTTGTTCATTTAATTTGGACTCGTAACCATCGCGAATAAAAAAGCGCGATAAACTTTGAAAAACTCGCAATGAAATTTATCCAGAATCATTCCTATAGATGAATTGAACCTATCTCTATGCCATTGATATTTTTGATCTACGAATTTGGACTGGTAACCATTGCGATTAAAAAACGCGATAAACTTTGAAAAACTCTCAATGGAATTGATCCAGAATCATTCTTATAGATGAATTGAACCTATCTCTAAGGCATTGAAATGTTTTATCTACGAATTTGGACTGGTAACCCTCGTGATTGAAAAAAAATTTCAAGAAATTTGTTATTGAAAACAAACTATTCATCGCCAACGACATCCCGTATTCCCAAGCGGTCACCCTTCCAAGTACTAACGGGACTCGACGTAACTTAACTTCTGGGAGCTGACGAGACCAGGTGCGTTCTACGTGATATGGCCGTTGACATTCAAAAATGAAAATTTACCCTCCCAGTCCCAATGGATGAATAGAAAATAACTTCAAAGTGATAGAAATGTTTGTTCATTTAATTTGGACTCGTAACCATCGCGAATAAAAAAGCGCGATAAACTTTGAAAAACTCGCAATGAAATTTATCCAGAATCATTCCTATAGATGAATTGAACCTATCTCTATGCCATTGATATTTTTGATCTACGAATTTGGACTGGTAACCATTGCGATTAAAAAACGCGATAAACTTTGAAAAACTCTCAATGGAATTGATCCAGAATCATTCTTGTAGATGAATTGAACCTATCTCTAAGGCATTGAAATGTTTTATCTACGAATTTGGACTGGTAACCCTCGTGATTGAAAAAAAATTTCAAGAAATTTGTTATTGAAAACAAACTATTCATCGCCAACGACATACCGTATTCCCAAGCGGTCACCCTTCCAAGTACTAACGGGACTCGACATAACTTAACTTTTAGGAGCTGACGAGACCAGGTGCGTTCTACGTGATATGGCCGTTGACATTCAAAAATGAAAATTTACCCTCCCAGTCCCAATGGATGAATAGAAAATCACTTCAAAGTGATAGAAATGTTTGTTCATTGAATTTGGACTCGTATCCATCGGGAATAAAAAAGCGCGATAAACTTTGAAAAACTCGCAATGAAATTTATCCAGAATCATTCAAATAGATGAATTGAACCTATCTCTATGCCATTGATATTTTTGATCTACGAATTTGGACTGGTAACCATCGCGATTAAACAACGCGATAAACTTTGAAAAACTCTCAATGGAATTGATCCAGAATCATTCTTATAGATGAATTTAACCTATCTCTAAGGCATTGAAATGTTTTATCTACGAATTTGGACTGGTAACCATCGTGATTGAAAAAAAAATTTCAAGAAATTTGTTATTGAAAACAAACTATTCATCGCCAACGACATCCCGTATTCCCAAGCGGTCACCCTTCCAAGTACTAACGGGACTCGACGTAACTTAACTTCTGGGAGCTGACGAGACCAGGTGCGTTCTACGTGATATGGCCGTTGACATTCAAAAATGAAAATTTACCCTCCCAGTCCCAATGGATGAATAGAAAATCACTTCAAAGTGATAGAAATGTTTGTTCATTTAATTTGGACTCGTAACCATCGCGAATAAAAAAGCGCGATAAACTTTGAAAAACTCGCAATGAAATTTATCCAGAATCATTCCTATAGATGAATTGAACCTATCTCTATGCCATTGATATTTTTGATCTACGAATTTGGACTGGTAACGATCGCGATTAAACAACGCGATAAACTTTGAAAAACTCTCAATGGAATTGATCCAGAATCATTCTTATAGATGAATTGAACCTATCTCTAAGGCATTGAAATGTTTTATCTACGAATTTGGACTGGTAACCCTCGTGATTGAAAAAAAATTTCAAGAAATTTGTTATTGAAAACAAACTATTCATCGCCAACGACATACCGTATTCCCAAGCGGTCACCCTTCCAAGTACTAACGGGACTCGACATAACTTTACTTTTAGGAGCTGACGAGACCAGGTGCGTTCTACGTGATATGGCCGTTGACATTCAAAAATGAAAATTTACCCTCCCAGTCCCAATGGATGAATAGAAAATCACTTCAAAGTGATAGAAATGTTTGTTCATTTAATTTGGACTCGTAACCATCGCGAATAAAAAAGCGCGATAAACTTTGAAAAACTCGCAATGAAATTTATCCAGAATCATTCCTATAGATGAATTGAACCTATCTCTATGCCATTGATATTTTTGATCTACGAATTTGGACTGGTAACCATTGCGATTAAAAAACGCGATAAACTTTGAAAAACTCTCAATGGAATTGATCCAGAATCATTCTTATAGATGAATTGAACCTATCTCTAAGGCATTGAAATGTTTTATCTACGAATTTGGACTGGTAACCCTCGTGATTGAAAAAAAATTTCAAGAAATTTGTTATTGAAAACAAACTATTCATCGCCAACGACATACCGTATTCCCAAGCGGTCACCCTTCCAAGTACTAACGGGACTCGACATAACTTAACTTTTAGGAGCTGACGAGACCAGGTGCGTTCTACGTGATATGGCCGTTGACATTCAAAAATGAAAATTTACCCTCCCAGTCCCAATGGATGAATAGAAAATCACTTCAAAGTGATAGAAATGTTTGTTCATTGAATTTGGACTCGTATCCATCGGGAATAAAAAAGCGCGATAAACTTTGAAAAACTCGCAATGAAATTTATCCAGAATCATTCAAATAGATGAATTGAACCTATCTCTATGCCATTGATATTTTTGATCTACGAATTTGGACTGGTAACCATCGCGATTAAACAACGCGATAAACTTTGAAAAACTCTCAATGGAATTGATCCAGAATCATTCTTATAGATGAATTTAACCTATCTCTAAGGCATTGAAATGTTTTATCTACGAATTTGGACTGGTAACCATCGTGATTGAAAAAAAAATTTCAAGAAATTTGTTATTGAAAACAAACTATTCATCGCCAACGACATCCCGTATTCCCAAGCGGTCACCCTTCCAAGTACTAACGGGACTCGACGTAACTTAACTTCTGGGAGCTGACGAGACCAGGTGCGTTCTACGTGATATGGCCGTTGACATTCAAAAATGAAAATTTACCCTCCCAGTCCCAATGGATGAATAGAAAATCACTTCAAAGTGATAGAAATGTTTGTTCATTTAATTTGGACTCGTAACCATCGCGAATAAAAAAGCGCGATAAACTTTGAAAAACTCGCAATGAAATTTATCCAGAATCATTCCTATAGATGAATTGAACCTATCTCTATGCCATTGATATTTTTGATCTACGAATTTGGACTGGTAACCATTGCGATTAAAAAACGCGATAAACTTTGAAAAACTCTCAATGGAATTGATCCAGAATCATTCTTATAGATGAATTGAACCTATCTCTAAGGCATTGAAATGTTTTATCTACGAATTTGGACTGGTAACCCTCGTGATTGAAAAAAAATTTCAAGAAATTTGTTATTGAAAACAAACTATTCATCGCCAACGACATACCGTATTCCCAAGCGGTCACCCTTCCAAGTACTAACGGGACTCGACATAACTTTACTTTTAGGAGCTGACGAGACCAGGTGCGTTCTACGTGATATGGCCGTTGACATTCAAAAATGAAAATTTACCCTCCCAGTCCCAATGGATGAATAGAAAATCACTTCAAAGTGATAGAAATGTTTGTTCATTGAATTTGGACTCGTAACCATCGGGAATAAAAAAGCGCGATAAACTTTGAAAAACTCGCAATGAAATTTATCCAGAATCATTCAAATAGATGAATTGAACCTATCTCTATGCCATTGATATTTTTGATCTACGAATTTGGACTGGTAACCATCGCGATTAAACAACGCGATAAACTTTGAAAAACTCTCAATGGAATTGATCCAGAATCATTCTTATAGATGAATTTAACCTATCTCTAAGGCATTGAAATGTTTTATCTACGAATTTGGACTGGTAACCATCGTGATTGAAAAAAAAATTTCAAGAAATTTGTTATTGAAAACAAACTATTCATCGCCAACGACATCCCGTATTCCCAAGCGGTCACCCTTCCAAGTACCAACGGGACTCGACGTAACTTAACTTCTGGGAGCTGACGAGACCAGGTGCGTTCTACGTGATATGGCCGTTGACATTCAAAAATGAAAATTTACCCTCCCAGTCCCAATGGATGAATAGAAAATCACTTCAAAGTGATAGAAATGTTTGTTCATTGAATTTGGACTCGTAACCATCGCGAATAAAAAAGCGCGATAAACTTTGAAAAACTCGCAATGAAATTTATCCAGAATCATTCCTATAGATGAATTGAACCTATCTCTATGCCATTGATATTTTTGATCTACGAATTTGGACTGGTAACCATTGCGATTAAAAAACGCGATAAACTTTGAAAAACTCTCAATGGAATTGATCCAGAATCATTCTTATAGATGAATTGAACCTATCTCTAAGGCATTGAAATGTTTTATCTACGAATTTGGACTGGTAACCCTCGTGATTGAAAAAAAATTTCAAGAAATTTGTTATTGAAAACAAACTATTCATCGCCAACGACATACCGTATTCCCAAGCGGTCACCCTTCCAAGTACTAACGGGACTCGACATAACTTAACTTTTAGGAGCTGACGAGACCAGGTGCGTTCTACGTGATATGGCCGTTGACATTCAAAAATGAAAATTTACCCTCCCAGTCCCAATGGATGAATAGAAAATCACTTCAAAGTGATAGAAATGTTTGTTCATTGAATTTGGACTCGTATCCATCGGGAATAAAAAAGCGCGATAAACTTTGAAAAACTCGCAATGAAATTTATCCAGAATCATTCAAATAGATGAATTGAACCTATCTCTATGCCATTGATATTTTTGATCTACGAATTTGGACTGGTAACCATCGCGATTAAACAACGCGATAAACTTTGAAAAACTCTCAATGGAATTGATCCAGAATCATTCTTATAGATGAATTTAACCTATCTCTAAGGCATTGAAATGTTTTATCTACGAATTTGGACTGGTAACCATCGTGATTGAAAAAAAAATTTCAAGAAATTTGTTATTGAAAACAAACTATTCATCGCCAACGACATCCCGTATTCCCAAGCGGTCACCCTTCCAAGTACTAACGGGACTCGACGTAACTTAACTTCTGGGAGCTGACGAGACCAGGTGCGTTCTACGTGATATGGCCGTTGACATTCAAAAATGAAAATTTACCCTCCCAGTCCCAATGGATGAATAGAAAATCACTTCAAAGTGATAGAAATGTTTGTTCATTTAATTTGGACTCGTAACCATCGCGAATAAAAAAGCGCGATAAACTTTGAAAAACTCGCAATGAAATTTATCCAGAATCATTCCTATAGATGAATTGAACCTATCTCTATGCCATTGATATTTTTGATCTACGAATTTGGACTGGTAACCATTGCGATTAAAAAACGCGATAAACTTTGAAAAACTCTCAATGGAATTGATCCAGAATCATTCTTATAGATGAATTGAACCTATCTCTAAGGCATTGAAATGTTTTATCTACGAATTTGGACTGGTAACCCTCGTGATTGAAAAAAAATTTCAAGAAATTTGTTATTGAAAACAAACTATTCATCGCCAACGACATACCGTATTCCCAAGCGGTCACCCTTCCAAGTACTAACGGGACTCGACATAACTTTACTTTTAGGAGCTGACGAGACCAGGTGCGTTCTACGTGATATGGCCGTTGACATTCAAAAATGAAAATTTACCCTCCCAGTCCCAATGGATGAATAGAAAATCACTTCAAAGTGATAGAAATGTTTGTTCATTGAATTTGGACTCGTAACCATCGGGAATAAAAAAGCGCGATAAACTTTGAAAAACTCGCAATGAAATTTATCCAGAATCATTCAAATAGATGAATTGAACCTATCTCTATGCCATTGATATTTTTGATCTACGAATTTGGACTGGTAACCATCGCGATTAAACAACGCGATAAACTTTGAAAAACTCTCAATGGAATTGATCCAGAATCATTCTTATAGATGAATTTAACCTATCTCTAAGGCATTGAAATGTTTTATCTACGAATTTGGACTGGTAACCATCGTGATTGAAAAAAAAATTTCAAGAAATTTGTTATTGAAAACAAACTATTCATCGCCAACGACATCCCGTATTCCCAAGCGGTCACCCTTCCAAGTACCAACGGGACTCGACGTAACTTAACTTCTGGGAGCTGACGAGACCAGGTGCGTTCTACGTGATATGGCCGTTGACATTCAAAAATGAAAATTTACCCTCCCAGTCCCAATGGATGAATAGAAAATCACTTCAAAGTGATAGAAATGTTTGTTCATTGAATTTGGACTCGTAACCATCGCGAATAAAAAAGCGCGATAAACTTTGAAAAACTCGCAATGAAATTTATCTAGAATCATTCAAATAGATGAATTGAACCTATCTCTATGCCATTGATATTTTTGATCTACGAATTTGGACTGGTAACCATCGCGATTAAACAACGCGATAAACTTTGAAAAACTCTCAATGGAATTGATCCAGAATCATTCTTATAGATGAATTGAACCTATCTCTAAGGCATTGAAATGTTTTATCTACGAATTTGGACTGGTAACCATCGTGATTGAAAAAAAATTTCAAGAAATTTGTTATTGAAAACAAACTATTCATCGCCAACGACATACCGTATTCCCAAGCGGTCACCCTTCCAAGTACTAACGGGACTCGACATAACTTTACTTTTAGGAGCTGACGAGACCAGGTGCGTTCTACGTGATATGGCCGTTGACATTCAAAAATGAAAATTTACCCTCCCAGTCCCAATGGATGAATAGAAAATCACTTCAAAGTGATAGAAATGTTTGTTCATTGAATTTGGACTCGTAACCATCGCGAATAAAAAAGCGCGATAAACTTTGAAAAACTCGCAATGAAATTTATCCAGAATCATTCCTATAGATGAATTGAACCTATCTCTATGCCATTGATACTTTTGATCTACGAATTTGGACTGGTAACCATCGCGATTAAAAAACGCGATAAACTTTGAAAAACTCTCAATGGAATTGATCCAGAATCATTCTTATAGATAAATTTAACCTATCTCTAAGGCATTGAAATGTTTTATCTACGAATTTGGACTGGTAACCATCGTGATTGAAAAAAAATTTCAAGAAATTTGTTATTGAAAACAAACTGTTCATCGCCAAAAACGACATCCCGTATTCCCAAGCGGTCACCCTTCCAAGTACTAACGGGACTCGACGTTACTTAACTTCTGGGAGTTGACGAGACCAGTTGCGTTCTACGTGATATGGCCGTTGACATTCAAAAATGAAAATTTACCCTCCCAGTCCCAATGGATGAATAGAAAATCACTTCAAAGTGATAGAAATGTTTGTACATTTAATTTGGACTCGTAACCATCGGGAATAAAAAAAAGCGATAAACTTTGAAAAACTCGCAATGAAATTTATCCAGAATCATTCCTATAGATGAATTGAACCTATCTCTATGCCATTGATATTTTTGATCTACGAATTTGGACTGGTAACCATCGCGATTAAAAAACGCGATAAACTTTGAAAAACTCTCAATGGAATTGATCCAGAATCATTCTTATAGATGAATTTAACCTATCTCTAAGGCATTGAAATGTTTTATCTACGAATTTGGACTGGTAACCATCGTGATTGAAAAAAAAATTTCAAGAAATTTGTTATTGAAAACAAACTATTCATCGCCAACGACATCCCGTATTCCCAAGCGGTCACCCTTCCAAGTACCAACGGGACTCGACGTAACTTAACTTCTGGGAGCTGACGAGACCAGGTGCGTTCTACGTGATATGGCCGTTGACATTCAAAAATGAAAATTTACCCTCCCAGTCCCAATGGATGAATAGAAAATCACTTCAAAGTGATAGAAATGTTTGTTCATTGAATTTGGACTCGTAACCATCGCGAATAAAAAAGCGCGATAAACTTTGAAAAACTCGCAATGAAATTTATCCAGAATCATTCCTATAGATGAATTGAACCTATCTCTATGCCATTGATATTTTTGATCTACGAATTTGGACTGGTAACCATCGCGATTAAAAAACGCGATAAACTTTGAAAAACTCTCAATGGAATTGATCCAGAATCATTCTTATAGATAAATTTAACCTATCTCTAAGGCATTGAAATGTTTTATCTACGAATTTGGACTGGTAACCATCGTGATTGAAAAAAAATTTCAAGAAATTTGTTATTGAAAACAAACTATTCATCGCCAACGACATCCCGTATTCCCAAGCGGTCACCCTTCCAAGTACTAACGGGACTCGACGTAACTTAACTTCTGGGAGCTGACGAGACCAGGTGCGTTCTACGTGATATGGCCGTTGACATTCAAAAATGAAAATTTACCCTCCCAGTCCCAATGGATGAATAGAAAATCACTTCAAAGTGATAGAAATGTTTGTTCATTGAATTTGGACTCGTAACTATCGGGAATAAAAAAGCGCGATAAACTTTGAAAAACTCGCAATGAAATTTATCCAGAATCATTCAAATAGATGAATTGAACCTATCTCTATGCCATTGATATTTTTGATCTACGAATTTGGACTGGTAACCATCGCGATTAAACAACGCGATAAACTTTGAAAAACTCTCAATGGAATTGATCCAGAATCATTCTTATAGATGAATTTAACCTATCTCTAAGGCATTGAAATGTTTTATCTACGAATTTGGACTGGTAACCATCGTGATTGAAAAAAAAATTTCAAGAAATTTGTTATTGAAAACAAACTATTCATCGCCAACGACATCCCGTATTCCCAAGCGGTCACCCTTCCAAGTACCAACGGGACTCGACGTAACTTAACTTCTGGGAGCTGACGAGACCAGGTGCGTTCTACGTGATATGGCCGTTGACATTCAAAAATGAAAATTTACCCTCCCAGTCCCAATGGATGAATAGAAAATCACTTCAAAGTGATAGAAATGTTTGTTCATTGAATTTGGACTCGTAACCATCGCGAATAAAAAAGCGCGATAAACTTTGAAAAACTCGCAATGAAATTTATCCAGAATCATTCCTATAGATGAATTGAACCTATCTCTATGCCATTGATATTTTTGATCTACGAATTTGGACTGGTAACCATCGCGATTAAAAAACGCGATAAACTTTGAAAAACTCTCAATGGAATTGATCCAGAATCATTCTTATAGATAAATTTAACCTATCTCTAAGGCATTGAAATGTTTTATCTACGAATTTGGACTGGTAACCATCGTGATTGAAAAAAAATTTCAAGAAATTTGTTATTGAAAACAAACTATTCATCGCCAACGACATCCCGTATTCCCAAGCGGTCACCCTTCCAAGTACTAACGGGACTCGACGTAACTTAACTTCTGGGAGCTGACGAGACCAGGTGCGTTCTACGTGATATGGCCGTTGACATTCAAAAATGAAAATTTACCCTCCCAGTCCCAATGGATGAATAGAAAATCACTTCAAAGTGATAGAAATGTTTGTTCATTGAATTTGGACTCGTAACCATCGCGAATAAAAAAGCGCGATAAACTTTGAAAAACTCGCAATGAAATTTATCCAGAATCATTCCTATAGATGAATTGAACCTATCTCTATGCCATTGATATTTTTGATCTACGAATTTGGACTGGTAACCATCGCGATTAAAAAACGCGATAAACTTTGAAAAACTCTCAATGGAATTGATCCAGAATCATTCTTATAGATGAATTTAACCTATCTCTAAGGCATTGAAATGTTTTATCTACGAATTTGGACTGGTAACCATCGTGATTGAAAAAAATTTTCAAGAAATTTGTTATTGAAAACAAACTATTCATCGCCAACGACATCCCGTATTCCCAAGTGGTCACCCTTCCAAGTACTAACGGGACTCGACGTAACTTAACTTGTGGGAGTTGCCGAGACCAGTTGCGTTCTACGTGATATGGACGTTGACATTCAAAAATGAAAATTTACCCTCCCAGTCCCAATGGATGAATAGAAAATCACTTCAAAGTGATAGAAATGTTTGTTCGTTTAATTTGGACTCGTAACCATCGCGAATAAAAAAGCGCGATAAACTTTGAAAAACTCGCAATGAAATTTATCCAGAATCATTCCTATAGATGAATTGAACCTATCTCTATGCCATTGATATTTTTGATCTACGAATTTGGACTGGTAACCATCGCGATTAAAAAACGCGATAAACTTTGAAAAACTCTCAATGGAATTGATCCAGAATCATTCTTATAGATGAATTGAACCTATCTCTAAGGCATTGAAATTTTTTATCTACGAATTTGCACTGGTAACCATCGTGATTGAAAAAAAATTTCAAGAAATTTGTTATTGAAAACAAACTGTTCATCGCCAAAAACGACATCCCGTATTCCCAAGCGGTCACCCTTCCAAGTACTAACGGGACTCGACGTTACTTAACTTCTGGGAGTTGACGAGACCAGTTGCGTTCTACGTGATATGGCCGTTGACATTCAAAAATGAAAATTTACCCTCCCAGTCCCAATGGATGAATAGAAAATCACTTCAAAGTGATAGAAATGTTTGTACATTTAATTTGGACTCGTAACCATCGGGAATAAAAAAAAGCGATAAACTTTGAAAAACTCGCAATGAAATTTATCCAGAATCATTCCTATAGATGAATTGAACCTATCTCTATGCCATTGATATTTTTGATCTACGAATTTGGACTGGTAACCATCGCGATTAAAAAACGCGATAAACTTTGAAAAACTCTCAATGGAATTGATCCAGAATCATTCTTATAGATGAATTGAACCTATCTCTAAGGCATTGAAATTTTTTATCTACGAATTTGCACTGGTAACCATCGTGATTGAAAAAAAATTTCAAGAAATTTGTTATTGAAAACAAACTGTTCATCGCCAAAAACGACATCCCGTATTCCCAAGCGGTCACCCTTCCAAGTACTAACGGGACTCGACGTTACTTAACTTCTGGGAGTTGACGAGACCAGTTGCGTTCTACGTGATATGGCCGTTGACATTCAAAAATGAAAATTTACCCTCCCAGTCCCAATGGATGAATAGAAAATCACTTCAAAGTGATAGAAATGTTTGTACATTTAATTTGGACTCGTAACCATCGCGAATAAAAAAGCGCGATAAACTTTGAAAAACTCGCAATGAAATTTATCTAGAATCATTCAAATAGATGAATTGAACCTATCTCTATGCCATTGATATTTTTGATCTACGAATTTGGACTGGTAACCATCGCGATTAAAAAACGCGATAAACTTTGAAAAACTCTCAATGGAATTGATCCAGAATCATTCTTATAGATGAATTTAACCTATCTCTAAGGCATTGAAATGTTTTATCTACGAATTTGGACTGGTAACCATCGTGATTGAAAAAAATTTTCAAGAAATTTGTTATTGAAAACAAACTATTCATCGCCAACGACATCCCGTATTCCCAAGTGGTCACCCTTCCAAGTACTAACGGGACTCGACGTAACTTAACTTGTGGGAGTTGCCGAGACCAGTTGCGTTCTACGTGATATGGACGTTGACATTCAAAAATGAAAATTTACCCTCCCAGTCCCAATGGATGAATAGAAAATCACTTCAAAGTGATAGAAATGTTTGTTCGTTTAATTTGGACTCGTAACCATCGCGAATAAAAAAGCGCGATAAACTTTGAAAAACTCGCAATGAAATTTATCCAGAATCATTCCTATAGATGAATTGAACCTATCTCTATGCCATTGATATTTTTGATCTACGAATTTGGACTGGTAACCATCGCGATTAAAAAACGCGATAAACTTTGAAAAACTCTCAATGGAATTGATCCAGAATCATTCTTATAGATGAATTTAACCTATCTCTAAGGCATTGAAATTTTTTATCTACGAATTTGCACTGGTAACCATCGTGATTGAAAAAAAATTTCAAGAAATTTGTTATTGAAAACAAACTGTTCATCGCCAAAAACGACATCCCGTATTCCCAAGCGGTCACCCTTCCAAGTACTAACGGGACTCGACGTTACTTAACTTCTGGGAGTTGACGAGACCAGTTGCGTTCTACGTGATATGGCCGTTGACATTCAAAAATGAAAATTTACCCTCCCAGTCCCAATGGATGAATAGAAAATCACTTCAAAGTGATAGAAATGTTTGTACATTTAATTTGGACTCGTAACCATCGGGAATAAAAAAAAGCGATAAACTTTGAAAAACTCGCAATGAAATTTATCCAGAATCATTCCTATAGATGAATTGAACCTATCTCTATGCCATTGATATTTTTGATCTACGAATTTGGACTGGTAACCATCGCGATTAAAAAACGCGATAAACTTTGAAAAACTCTCAATGGAATTGATCCAGAATCATTCTTATAGATGAATTGAACCTATCTCTAAGGCATTGAAATTTTTTATCTACGAATTTGCACTGGTAACCATCGTGATTGAAAAAAAATTTCAAGAAATTTGTTATTGAAAACAAACTGTTCATCGCCAAAAACGACATCCCGTATTCCCAAGCGGTCACCCTTCCAAGTACTAACGGGACTCGACGTTACTTAACTTCTGGGAGTTGACGAGACCAGTTGCGTTCTACGTGATATGGCCGTTGACATTCAAAAATGAAAATTTACCCTCCCAGTCCCAATGGATGAATAGAAAATCACTTCAAAGTGATAGAAATGTTTGTACATTTAATTTGGACTCGTAACCATCGCGAATAAAAAAGCGCGATAAACTTTGAAAAACTCGCAATGAAATTTATCTAGAATCATTCAAATAGATGAATTGAACCTATCTCTATGCCATTGATATTTTTGATCTACGAATTTGGACTGGTAACCATCGCGATTAAACAACGCGATAAACTTTGAAAAACTCTCAATGGAATTGATCCAGAATCATTCTTATAGATGAATTTAACCTATCTCTAAGGCATTGAAATGTTTTATCTACGAATTTGGACTGGTAACCATCGTGATTGAAAAAAAAATTTCAAGAAATTTGTTATTGAAAACAAACTATTCATCGCCAACGACATTCCGTATTCCCAAGCGGTCACCCTTCCAAGTACTAACGGGACTCGACGTAACTTAACTTCTGGGAGCTGACGAGACCAGGTGCGTTCTACGTGATATGGCCGTTGACATTCAAAAATGAAAATTTACCCTCCCAGTCCCAATGGATGAATAGAAAATCACTTCAAAGTGATAGAAATGTTTGTTCATTTAATTTGGACTCGTAACCATCGCGAATAAAAAAGCGCGATAAACTTTGAAAAACTCGCAATGAAATTTATCCAGAATCATTCCTATAGATGAATTGAACCTATCTCTATGCCATTGATATTTTTGATCTACGAATTTGGACTGGTAACCATCGCGATTAAAAAACGCGATAAACTTTGAAAAACTCTCAATGGAATTGATCCAGAATCATTCTTATAGATGAATTGAACCTATCTCTAAGGCATTGAAATGTTTTATCTACGAATTTGGACTGGTAACCATCGTGATTGAAAAAAATTTTCAAGAAATTTGTTATTGAAAACAAACTATTCATCGCCAACGACATCCCGTATTCCCAAGTGGTCACCCTTCCAAGTACTAACGGGACTCGACGTAACTTAACTTGTGGGAGTTGCCGAGACCAGTTGCGTTCTACGTGATATGAACGTTGACATTCAAAAATGAAAATTTACCCTCCCAGTCCCAATGGATGAATAGAAAATCACTTCAAAGTGATAGAAATGTTTGTTCGTTTAATTTGGACTCGTAACCATCGCGAATAAAAAAGCGCGATAAACTTTGAAAAACTCGCAATGAAATTTATCCAGAATCATTCCTATAGATGAATTGAACCTATCTCTATGCCATTGATATTTTTGATCTACGAATTTGGACTGGTAACCATCGCGATTAAAAAACGCGATAAACTTTGAAAAACTCTCAATGGAATTGATCCAGAATCATTCTTATAGATGAATTGAACCTATCTCTAAGGCATTGAAATTTTTTATCTACGAATTTGCACTGGTAACCATCGTGATTGAAAAAAAATTTCAAGAAATTTGTTATTGAAAACAAACTGTTCATCGCCAAAAACGACATCCCGTATTCCCAAGCGGTCACCCTTCCAAGTACTAACGGGACTCGACGTTACTTAACTTCTGGGAGTTGACGAGACCAGTTGCGTTCTACGTGATATGGCCTTTGACATTCAAAAATGAAAATTTACCCTCCCAGTCCCAATGGATGAATAGAAAATCACTTCAAAGTGATAGAAATGTTTGTACATTTAATTTGGACTCGTAACCATCGGGAATAAAAAAAAGCGATAAACTTTGAAAAACTCGCAATGAAATTTATCCAGAATCATTCCTATAGATGAATTGAACCTATCTCTATGCCATTGATATTTTTGATCTACGAATTTGGACTGGTAACCATCGCGATTAAAAAACGCGATTAACTTTGAAAAACTCTCAATGGAATTGATCCAGAATCATTCTTATAGATGAATTGAACCTATCTCTAAGGCATTGAAATGTTTTATCTACGAATTTGGACTGGTAACCATCGTGATTGAAAAAAATTTTCAAGAAATTTGTTATTGAAAACAAACTATTCATCGCCAACAACATCCCGTATTCCCAAGCGGTCACCCTTCCAAGTACTAACGGGACTCGATGTAACTTAACTTCTGGGAGTTGACGAGACCAGTTGCGTTCTACGTGATATGGCCGTTGACATTCAAAAATGAAAATTTACCCTCCCAGTCCCAATGGATGAATAGAAAATCACTTCAAAGTGATAGAAATGTTTGTTCATTGAATTTGGACTCGTAACCATCGCGAATAAAAAAGCGCGATAAACTTTGAAAAACTCGCAATGAAATTTATCCAGAATCATTCCTATAGATGAATTGAACCTATCTCTAAGGCATTGAAATGTTTTATCTACGAATTTGGACTGGTAACCATCGTGATTGAAAAAAAAATTTCAAGAAATTTGTTATTGAAAACAAACTATTCATCGCCAACGACATCCCGTATTCCCAAGCGGTCACCCTTCCAAGTACTAACGGGACTCGACGTAACTTAACTTCTGGGAGCTGACGAGACCAGGTGCGTTCTACGTGATATGGCCGTTGACATTCAAAAATGAAAATTTACCCTCCCAGTCCCAATGGATGAATAGAAAATCACTTCAAAGTGATTGAAATGTTTGTTCATTGAATTTGGACTCGTAACCATCGCGAATAAAAAAGCGCGATAAACTTTGAAAAACTCGCAATGAAATTTATCTAGAATCATTCAAATAGATGAATTGAACCTATCTCTATGCCATTGATATTTTTGATCTACGAATTTGGACTGGTAACCATCGCGATTAAACAACGCGATTAACTTTGAAAAACTCTCAATGGAATTGATCCAGAATCATTCTTATAGATGAATTTAACCTATCTCTAAGGCATTGAAATGTTTTATCTACGAATTTGGACTGGTAACCATCGTGATTGAAAAAAAAATTTCAAGAAATTTGTTATTGAAAACAAACTATTCATCGCCAACGACATTCCGTATTCCCAAGCGGTCACCCTTCCAAGTACTAACGGGACTCGACGTAACTTAACTTCTGGGAGCTGACGAGACCAGGTGCGTTCTACGTGATATGGCCGTTGACATTCAAAAATGAAAATTTACCCTCCCAGTCCCAATGGATGAATAGAAAATCACTTCAAAGTGATAGAAATGTTTGTTCATTTAATTTGGACTCGTAACCATCGCGAATAAAAAAGCGCGAT
The DNA here is from genome assembly GCF_021234035.1 of Daphnia pulicaria. Classification (NCBI taxonomy): domain Eukaryota; kingdom Metazoa; phylum Arthropoda; class Branchiopoda; order Diplostraca; family Daphniidae; genus Daphnia; species Daphnia pulicaria. Next base: position 4,630,683 of record NC_060915.1, read on the forward strand.
AAACTTTGAAAAACTCGCAATGAAATTTATCCAGAATCATTCCTATAGATGAATTGAACCTATCTCTATGCCATTGATATTTTTGATCTACGAATTTGGACTGGTAACCATCGCGATTAAAAAACGCGATAAACTTTGAAAAACTCTCAATGGAATTGATCCAGAATCATTCTTATAGATGAATTGAACCTATCTCTAAGGCATTGAAATGTTTTATCTACGAATTTGGACTGGTAACCATCGTGATTGAAAAAAATTTTCAAGAAATTTGTTATTGAAAACAAACTATTCATCGCCAACGACATCCCGTATTCCCAAGTGGTCACCCTTCCAAGTACTAACGGGACTCGACGTAACTTAACTTGTGGGAGTTGACGAGACCAGTTGCGTTCTACGTGATATGGTCGTTGACATTCAAATATGAAAATTTACCCTCCCAGTCCCAATGGATGAATAGAAAATCACTTCAAAGTGATAGAAATGTTTGTTCGTTTAATTTGGACTCGTAACCATCGCGAATAAAAAAGCGCGATAAACTTTGAAAAACTCGCAATGAAATTTATCCAGAATCATTCCTATAGATGAATTGAACCTATCTCTATGCCATTGATATTTTTGATCTACGAATTTGGACTGGTAACCATCGCGATTAAAAAACGCGATAAACTTTGAAAAACTCTCAATGGAATTGATCCAGAATCATTCTTATAGATGAATTGAACCTATCTCTAAGGCATTGAAATTTTTTATCTACGAATTTGCACTGGTAACCATCGTGATTGAAAAAAAATTTCAAGAAATTTGTTATTGAAAACAAACTGTTCATCGCCAAAAACGACATCCCGTATTCCCAAGCGGTCACCCTTCCAAGTACTAACGGGACTCGACGTTACTTAACTTCTGGGAGTTGACGAGACCAGTTGCGTTCTACGTGATATGGCCGTTGACATTCAAAAATGAAAATTTACCCTCCCAGTCCCAATGGATGAATAGAAAATCACTTCAAAGTGATAGAAATGTTTGTACATTTAATTTGGACTCGTAACCATCGGGAATAAAAAAAAGCGATAAACTTTGAAAAACTCGCAATGAAATTTATCCAGAATCATTCCTATAGATGAATTGAACCTATCTCTATGCCATTGATATTTTTGATCTACGAATTTGGACTGGTAACCATCGCGATTAAAAAACGCGATTAACTTTGAAAAACTCTCAATGGAATTGATCCAGAATCATTCTTATAGATGAATTGAACCTATCTCTAAGGCATTGAAATGTTTTATCTACGAATTTGGACTGGTAACCATCGTGATTGAAAAAAATTTTCAAGAAATTTGTTATTGAAAACAAACTATTCATCGCCAACGACATCCCGTATTCCCAAGCGGTCACCCTTCCAAGTACTAACGGGACTCGATGTAACTTAACTTCTGGGAGTTGACGAGACCAGTTGCGTTCTACGTGATATGGCCGTTGACATTCAAAAATGAAAATTTACCCTCCCAGTCCCAATGGATGAATAGAAAATCACTTCAAAGTGATAGAAATGTTTGTTCATTGAATTTGGACTCGTAACCATCGCGAATAAAAAAGCGCGATAAACTTTGAAAAACTCGCAATGAAATTTATCCAGAATCATTCCTATAGATGAATTGAACCTATCTCTAAGGCATTGAAATGTTTTATCTACGAATTTGGACTGGTAACCATCGTGATTGAAAAAAAAATTTCAAGAAATTTGTTATTGAAAACAAACTATTCATCGCCAACGACATCCCGTATTCCCAAGCGGTCACCCTTCCAAGTACTAACGGGACTCGACGTAACTTAACTTCTGGGAGCTGACGAGACCAGGTGCGTTCTACGTGATATGGCCGTTGACAATCAAAAATGAAAATTTACCCTACCAGTCCCAATGGATGAATAGAAAATCACTTCAAAGTGATAGAAATGTTTGTTCATTGAATTTGGACTCGTAACCATCGGGAATAAAAAAGCGCGATAAACTTTGAAAAACTCGCAATGAAATTTATCCAGAATCATTCAAATAGATGAATTGAACCTATCTCTATGCCATTGATATTTTTGATCTACGAATTTGGACTGGTAACCATCGCGATTAAAAAACGCGATAAACTTTGAAAAACTCTCAATGGAATTGATCCAGAATCATTCTTATAGATGAATTTAACCTATCTCTAAGGCATTGAAATGTTTTATCTACGAATTTGGACTGGTAACCATCGTGATTGAAAAAAAAATTTCAAGAAATTTGTTATTGAAAACAAACTATTCATCGCCAACGACATCCCGTATTCCCAAGCGGTCACCCTTCCAAGTACTAACGGGACTCGACGTAACTTAACTTCTGGGAGCTGACGAGACCAGGTGCGTTCTACGTGATATGGCCGTTGACAATCAAAAATGAAAATTTACCCTACCAGTCCCAATGGATGAATAGAAAATCACTTCAAAGTGATAGAAATGTTTGTTCATTGAATTTGGACTCGTAACCATCGGGAATAAAAAAGCGCGATAAACTTTGAAAAACTCGCAATGAAATTTATCCAGAATCATTCCTATAGATGAATTGAACCTATCTCTATGCCATTGATATTTTTGATCTACGAATTTGGACTGGTAACCATCGCGATTAAAAAACGCGATAAACTTTAAAAACTCTCAATGGAATTGATCCAGAATCATTCTTATAGATGAATTTAACCTATCTCTAAGGCATTGAAATGTTTTATCTACGAATTTGGACTGGTAACCATCGTGATTGAAAAAAAAATTTCAAGAAATTTGTTATTGAAAACAAACTATTCATCGCCAACGACATCCCGTATTCCCAAGCGGTCACCCTTCCAAGTACTAACGGGACTCGACGTAACTTAACTTCTGGGAGCTGACGAGACCAGGTGCGTTCTACGTGATATGGCCGTTGACAATCAAAAATGAAAATTTACCCTACCAGTCCCAATGGATGAATAGAAAATCACTTCAAAGTGATAGAAATGTTTGTTCATTGAATTTGGACTCGTAACCATCGGGAATAAAAAAGCGCGATAAACTTTGAAAAACTCGCAATGAAATTTATCCAGAATCATTCCTATAGATGAATTGAACCTATCTCTATGCCATTGATATTTTTGATCTACGAATTTGGACTGGTAACCATCGCGATTAAAAAACGCGATAAACTTTGAAAAACTCTCAATGGAATTGATCCAGAATCATTCTTATAGATGAATTGAACCTATCTCTAAGGCATTGAAATGTTTTATCTACGAATTTGGACTGGTAACCATCGTGATTGAAAAAAATTTTCAAGAAATTTGTTATTGAAAACAAACTATTCATCGCCAACGACATCCCGTATTCCCAAGCGGTCACCCTTCCAAGTACTAACGGGACTCGATGTAACTTAACTTCTGGAAGTTGACGAGACCAGTTGCGTTCTACGAGATATGACCGTTGACATTCAAAAATGAAAACTTACCCTCCCAGTCCCAATGGATGAATAGAAAATCACTTCAAAGTGATAGAAATGTTTGTTCATTGAATTTGGACTCGTAACCATCGGGAATAAAAAAGCGCGATAAACTTTGAAAAACTCGCAATGAAATTTATCCAGAATCATTCAAATAGATGAATTGAACCTATCTCTATGCCATTGATATTTTTGATCTACGAATTTGGACTGGTAACCATCGCGATTAAAAAACGCGATAAACTTTGAAAAACTCTCAATGGAATTGATCCAGAATCATTCTTATAGATGAATTGAACCTATCTCTAAGGCATTGAAATGTTTTATCTACGAATTTGCACTGGTAACCATCGTGATTGAAAAAAAAATTTCAAGAAATTTGTTATTGAAAACAAACTATTCATCGCCAACGACATCCCGTATTCCCAAGCGGTCACCCTTCCAAGTACTAACGGGACTCGACGTAACTTAACTTCTGGGAGCTGACGAGACCAGGTGCGTTCTACGTGATATGGCCGTTGACATTCAAAAATGAAAATTTACCCTCCCAGTCCCAATGGATGAATAGAAAATCACTTCAAAGTGATAGAAATGTTTGTTCATTTAATTTGGACTCGTAACCATCGGGAATAAAAAAGCGCGATAAACTTTGAAAAACTCGCAATGAAATTTATCCAGAATCATTCCTATAGATGAATTGAACCTATCTCTATGCCATTGATATTTTTGATCTACGAATTTGGACTGGTAACCATCGCGATTAAAAAACGCGATAAACTTTGAAAAACTCTCAATGGAATTGATCCAGAATCATTCTTATAGATGAATTTAACCTATCTCTAAGGCATTGAAATGTTTTATCTACGAATTTGGACTGGTAACCATCGTGATTGAAAAAAAAATTTCAAGAAATTTGTTATTGAAAACAAACTATTCATCGCCAACGACATCCCGTATTCCCAAGCGGTCACCCTTCCAAGTACTAACGGGACTCGACGTAACTTAACTTCTGGGAGCTGACGAGACCAGGTGCGTTCTACGTGATATGGCCGTTGACATTCAAAAATAAAAATTTACCCTACCAGTCCCAATGGATGAATAGAAAATCACTTCAAAGTGATAGAAATGTTTGTTCATTGAATTTGGACTCGTAACCATCGGGAATAAAAAAGCGCGATAAACTTTGAAAAACTCGCAATGAAATTTATCCAGAATCATTCCTATAGATGAATTGAACCTATCTCTATGCCATTGATATTTTTGATCTACGAATTTGGACTGGTAACCATCGCGATTAAAAAACGCGATAAACTTTGAAAAACTCTCAATGGAATTGATCCAGAATCATTCTTATAGATGAATTGAACCTATCTCTAAGGCATTGAAATGTTTTATCTACGAATTTGGACTGGTAACCATCGTGATTGAAAAAAATTTTCAAGAAATTTGTTATTGAAAACAAACTATTCATCGCCAACGACATCCCGTATTCCCAAGCGGTCACCCTTCCAAGTACTAACGGGACTCGATGTAACTTAACTTCTGGGAGTTGACGAGACCAGTTGCGTTCTACGAGATATGACCGTTGACATTCAAAAATGAAAACCTACCCTCCCAGTCCCAATGGATGAATAGAAAATCACTTCAAAGTGATAGAAATGTTTGTTCATTGAATTTGGACTCGTAACCATCGGGAATAAAAAAGCGCGATAAACTTTGAAAAACTCGCAATGAAATTTATCCAGAATCATTCCTATAGATGAATTGAACCTATCTCTATGCCATTGATATTTTTGATCTACGAATTTGGACTGGTAACCATCGCGATTAAAAAACGCGATAAACTTTGAAAAACTCTCAATGGAATTGATCCAGAATCATTCTTATAGATGAATTGAACCTATCTCTAAGGCATTGAAATGTTTTATCTACGAATTTGGACTGGTAACCATCGTGATTGAAAAAAATTTTCAAGAAATTTGTTATTGAAAACAAACTATTCATCGCCAACGACATCCCGTATTCCCAAGCGGTCACCCTTCCAAGTACTAACGGGACTCGATGTAACTTAACTTCTGGGAGTTGACGAGACCAGTTGCGTTCTACGAGATATGACCGTTGGCATTCAAAAATGAAAACTTACCCTCCTAGTCCCAATGGATGAATAGAAAATCACTTCAAAGTGATAGAAATGTTTGTTCATTGAATTTGGACTCGTAACCATCGGGAATAAAAAAGCGCGATAAACTTTGAAAAACTCGCAATGAAATTTATCCAGAATCATTCAAATAGATGAATTGAACCTATCTCTATGCCATTGATATTTTTGATCTACGAATTTGGACTGGTAACCATCGCGATTAAAAAACGCGATAAACTTTGAAAAACTCTCAATGGAATTGATCCAGAATCATTCTTATAGATGAATTGAACCTATCTCTAAGGCATTGAAATGTTTTATCTACGAATTTGCACTGGTAACCATCGTGATTGAAAAAAAAATTTCAAGAAATTTGTTATTGAAAACAAACTATTCATCGCCAACGACATCCCGTATTCCCAAGCGGTCACCCTTCCAAGTACTAACGGGACTCGACGTAACTTAACTTCTGGGAGCTGACGAGACCAGGTGCGTTCTACGTGATATGGCCGTTGACATTCAAAAATGAAAATTTACCCTCCCAGTCCCAATGGATGAATAGAAAATCACTTCAAAGTGATAGAAATGTTTGTTCATTTAATTTGGACTCGTAACCATCGGGAATAAAAAAGCGCGATAAACTTTGAAAAACTCGCAATGAAATTTATCCAGAATCATTCCTATAGATGAATTGAACCTATCTCTATGCCATTGATATTTTTGATCTACGAATTTGGACTGGTAACCATCGCGATTAAAAAACGCGATAAACTTTGAAAAACTCTCAATGGAATTGATCCAGAATCATTCTTATAGATGAATTTAACCTATCTCTAAGGCATTGAAATGTTTTATCTACGAATTTGGACTGGTAACCATCGTGATTGAAAAAAAAATTTCAAGAAATTTGTTATTGAAAACAAACTATTCATCGCCAACGACATCCCGTATTCCCAAGCGGTCACCCTTCCAAGTACTAACGGGACTCGACGTAACTTAACTTCTGGGAGCTGACGAGACCAGGTGCGTTCTACGTGATATGGCCGTTGACATTCAAAAATAAAAATTTACCCTACCAGTCCCAATGGATGAATAGAAAATCACTTCAAAGTGATAGAAATGTTTGTTCATTGAATTTGGACTCGTAACCATCGGGAATAAAAAAGCGCGATAAACTTTGAAAAACTCGCAATGAAATTTATCCAGAATCATTCCTATAGATGAATTGAACCTATCTCTATGCCATTGATATTTTTGATCTACGAATTTGGACTGGTAACCATCGCGATTAAAAAACGCGATAAACTTTGAAAAACTCTCAATGGAATTGATCCAGAATCATTCTTATAGATGAATTGAACCTATCTCTAAGGCATTGAAATGTTTTATCTACGAATTTGGACTGGTAACCATCGTGATTGAAAAAAATTTTCAAGAAATTTGTTATTGAAAACAAACTATTCATCGCCAACGACATCCCGTATTCCCAAGCGGTCACCCTTCCAAGTACTAACGGGACTCGATGTAACTTAACTTCTGGGAGTTGACGAGACCAGTTGCGTTCTACGAGATATGACCGTTGACATTCAAAAATGAAAACCTACCCTCCCAGTCCCAATGGATGAATAGAAAATCACTTCAAAGTGATAGAAATGTTTGTTCATTGAATTTGGACTCGTAACCATCGGGAATAAAAAAGCGCGATAAACTTTGAAAAACTCGCAATGAAATTTATCCAGAATCATTCCTATAGATGAATTGAACCTATCTCTATGCCATTGATATTTTTGATCTACGAATTTGGACTGGTAACCATCGCGATTAAAAAACGCGATAAACTTTGAAAAACTCTCAATGGAATTGATCCAGAATCATTCTTATAGATGAATTGAACCTATCTCTAAGGCATTGAAATGTTTTATCTACGAATTTGGACTGGTAACCATCGTGATTGAAAAAAATTTTCAAGAAATTTGTTATTGAAAACAAACTATTCATCGCCAACGACATCCCGTATTCCCAAGCGGTCACCCTTCCAAGTACTAACGGGACTCGATGTAACTTAACTTCTGGGAGTTGACGAGACCAGTTGCGTTCTACGAGATATGACCGTTGGCATTCAAAAATGAAAACTTACCCTCCTAGTCCCAATGGATGAATAGAAAATCACTTCAAAGTGATAGAAATGTTTGTTCATTGAATTTGGACTCGTAACCATCGCGAATAAAAAAGCGCGATAAACTTTGAAAAACTCGCAATGAAATTTATCCAGAATCATTCCTATAGATGAATTGAACCTATCTCTAAGGCATTGAAATGTTTTATCTACGAATTTGGACTGGTAACCATCGTGATTAAAAAAAAATTTTCAAGAAATTTGTTATTGAAAACAAACTATTCATCGCCAACGACATCCCGTATTCCCAAGCGGTCACCCTTCCAAGTACTAACGGGACTCGACGTAACTTAACTTCTGGGAGCTGACGAGACCAGGTGCGTTCTACGTGATATGGCCGTTGACATTCAAAAATGAAAAATTACCCTCCCAATCCCAATGGATGAATAGAAAATCACTTCAAAGTGATAGAAATGTTTGTTCATTGAATTTGGACTCGTAACCATCGCGAATAAAAAAGCGCGATAAACTTTGAAAAACTCGCAATGAAATTTATCCAGAATCATTCCTATAGATGAATTGAACCTATCTCTAAGGCATTGAAATGTTTTATCTACGAATTTGGACTGGTAACCATCGTGATTGAAAAAAAAATTTCAAAAAATTTATTATTGAAAACAAACTATTCATCGCCAACGACATCCCGTATTCCCAAGCGGTCACCCTTCCAAGTACTAACGGGACTCGACGTAACTTAACTTCTGGGAGCTGACGAGACCAGGGGCGTTCTACGTGATATGGCCGTTGACATTCAAAAATGAAAATTTACCCTACCAGTCCCAATGGATGAATAGAAAATCACTTCAAAGTGATAGAAATGTTTGTTCATTGAATTTGGACTCGTAACCATCGGGAATAAAAAAGCGCGATAAACTTTGAAAAACTCGCAATGAAATTTATCCAGAATCATTCCTATAGATGAATTGAACCTATCTCTATGCCATTGATATTTTTGATCTACGAATTTGGACTGGTAACCATCGCGATTAAAAAACGCGATAAACTTTGAAAAACTCTCAATGGAATTGATCCAGAATCATTCTTATAGATGAATTGAACCTATCTCTAAGGCATTGAAATGTTTTATCTACGAATTTGGACTGGTAACCATCGTGATTGAAAAAAATTTTCAAGAAATTTGTTATTGAAAACAAACTATTCATCGCCAACGACATCCCGTATTCCCAAGCGGTCACCCTTCCAAGTACTAACGGGACTCGATGTAACTTAACTTCTGGGAGTTGACGAGACCAGTTGCGTTCTACGAGATATGACCGTTGACATTCAAAAATGAAAACCTACCCTCCCAGTCCCAATGGATGAATAGAAAATCACTTCAAAGTGATAGAAATGTTTGTTCATTGAATTTGGACTCGTAACCATCGGGAATAAAAAAGCGCGATAAACTTTGAAAAACTCGCAATGAAATTTATCCAGAATCATTCCTATAGATGAATTGAACCTATCTCTATGCCATTGATATTTTTGATCTACGAATTTGGACTGGTAACCATCGCGATTAAAAAACGCGATAAACTTTGAAAAACTCTCAATGGAATTGATCCAGAATCATTCTTATAGATGAATTGAACCTATCTCTAAGGCATTGAAATGTTTTATCTACGAATTTGGACTGGTAACCATCGTGATTGAAAAAAATTTTCAAGAAATTTGTTATTGAAAACAAACTATTCATCGCCAACGACATCCCGTATTCCCAAGCGGTCACCCTTCCAAGTACTAACGGGACTCGATGTAACTTAACTTCTGGGAGTTGACGAGACCAGTTGCGTTCTACGAGATATGACCGTTGACATTCAAAAATGAAAACTTACCCTCCCAGTCCCAATGGATGAATAGAAAATCACTTCAAAGTGATAGAAATGTTTGTTCATTGAATTTGGACTCGTAACCATCGGGAATAAAAAAGCGCGATAAACTTTGAAAAACTCGCAATGAAATTTATCCAGAATCATTCCTATAGATGAATTGAACCTATCTCTATGCCATTGACATTTTTGATCTACGAATTTGGACTGGTAACCATCGCGATTAAAAAACGCGATAAACTTTGAAAAACTCTCAATGGAATTGATCCAGAATCATTCTTATAGATGAATTGAACCTATCTCTAAGGCATTGAAATGTTTTATCTACAAATTTGGACTGGTAACCATCGTGATTGAAAAAAATTTTCAAGAAATTTGTTATTGAAAACAAACTATTCATCGCCAACGACATCCCGTATTCCCAAGCGGTCACCCTTCCAAGTACTAACGGGACTCGATGTAACTTAACTTCTGGGAGTTGACGAGACCAGTTGCGTTCTACGAGATATGACCGTTGACATTCAAAAATGAAAACTTACCCTCCCAGTCCCAATGGATGAATAGAAAATCACTTCAAAGTGATAGAAATGTTTGTTCATTGAATTTGGACTCGTAACCATCGGGAATAAAAAAGCGCGATAAACTTTGAAAAACTCGCAATGAAATTTATCCAGAATCATTCCTATAGATGAATTGAACCTATCTCTATGCCATTGACATTTTTGATCTACGAATTTGGACTGGTAACCATCGCGATTAAAAAACGCGATAAACTTTGAAAAACTCTCAATGGAATTGATCCAGAATCATTCTTATAGATGAATTGAACCTATCTCTAAGGCATTGAAATGTTTTATCTACGAATTTGGACTGGTAACCATCGTGATTAAAAAAAAATTTTCAAGAAATTTGTTATTGAAAACAAACTATTCATCGCCAACGACATCCCGTATTCCCAAGCGGTCACCCTTCCAAGTACTAACGGGACTCGACGTAACTTAACTTCTGGGAGCTGACGAGACCAGGTGCGTTCTACGTGATATGGCCGTTGACATTCAAAAATGAAAAATTACCCTCCCAATCCCAATGGATGAATAGAAAATCACTTCAAAGTGATAGAAATGTTTGTTCATTGAATTTGGACTCGTAACCATCGCGAATAAAAAAGCGCGATAAACTTTGAAAAACTCGCAATGAAATTTATCCAGAATCATTCCTATAGATGAATTGAACCTATCTCTAAGGCATTGAAATGTTTTATCTACGAATTTGGACTGGTAACCATCGTGATTGAAAAAAAAATTTCAAGAAATTTATTATTGAAAACAAACTTTTCATCGCCAACGACATCCCGTATTCCCAAGCGGTCACCCTTCCAAGTACTAACGGGACTCGACGTAACTTAACTTCTGGGAGCTGACGAGACCAGGTGCGTTCTACGTGATATGGCCGTTGACATTCAAAAATGAAAAATTACCCTCCCAATCCCAATGGATGAATAGAAAATCACTTCAAAGTGATAGAAATGTTTGTTCATTGAATTTGGACTCGTAACCATCGCGAATAAAAAAGCGCGATAAACTTTGAAAAACTCGCAATGAAATTTATCCAGAATCATTCCTATAGATGAATTGAACCTATCTCTAAGGCATTGAAATGTTTTATCTACGAATTTGGACTGGTAACCATCGTGATTGAAAAAAAAATTTCAAGAAATTTGTTATTGAAAACAAACTATTCATCGCCAACGACATCCCGTATTCCCAAGCGGTCACCCTTCCAAGTACTAACGGGACTCGACGTAACTTAACTTCTGGGAGTTGACGAGACCAGTTGCGTTCTACGAGATATGACCGTTGACATTCAAAAATGAAAACTTACCCTCCCAGTCCCAATGGATGAATAGAAAATCACTTCAAAGTGATAGAAATGTTTGTTCATTGAATTTGGACTCGTAACCATCGGGAATAAAAAAGCGCGATAAACTTTGAAAAACTCGCAATGAAATTTATCCAGAATCATTCCTATAGATGAATTGAACCTATCTCTATGCCATTGACATTTTTGATCTACGAATTTGGACTGGTAACCATCGCGATTAAAAAACGCGATAAACTTTGAAAAACTCTCAATGGAATTGATCCAGAATCATTCTTATAGATGAATTGAACCTATCTCTAAGGCATTGAAATGTTTTATCTACGAATTTGGACTGGTAACCATCGTGATTAAAAAAAAATTTTCAAGAAATTTGTTATTGAAAACAAACTATTCATCGCCAACGACATCCCGTATTCCCAAGCGGTCACCCTTCCAAGTACTAACGGGACTCGACGTAACTTAACTTCTGGGAGCTGACGAGACCAGGTGCGTTCTACGTGATATGGCCGTTGACATTCAAAAATGAAAAATTACCCTCCCAATCCCAATGGATGAATAGAAAATCACTTCAAAGTGATAGAAATGTTTGTTCATTGAATTTGGACTCGTAACCATCGCGAATAAAAAAGCGCGATAAACTTTGAAAAACTCGCAATGAAATTTATCCAGAATCATTCAAATAGATGAATTGAACCTATCTCTATGCCATTGATATTTTTAATCTACGAATTTGGACTGGTAACCATCGCGATTAAAAAACGCGATAAACTTTGAAAAACTCTCAATGGAATTGATCCAGAATCATTCTTATAGATGAATTTAACCTATCTCTAAGGCATTGAAATGTTTTATCTACGAATTTGGACTGGTAACCATCGTGATTGAAAAAAAAATTTCAAGAAATTTGTTATTGAAAACAAACTATTCATCGCCAACGACATCCCGTATTCCCAAGCGGTCACCCTTCCAAGTACTAACGGGACTCGACGTAACTTAACTTCTGGGAGCTGACGAGACCAGGTGCGTTCTACGTGATATGGCCGTTGACATTCAAAAATGAAAATTTACCCTACCAGTCCCAATGGATGAATAGAAAATCACTTCAAAGTGATAGAAATGTTTGTTCATTGAATTTGGACTCGTAACCATCGGGAATAAAAAAGCGCGATAAACTTTGAAAAACTCGCAATGAAATTTATCCAGAATCATTCCTATAGATGAATTGAACCTATCTCTATGCCATTGATATTTTTGATCTACGAATTTGGACTGGTAACCATCGCGATTAAAAAACGCGATAAACTTTGAAAAACTCTCAATGGAATTGATCCAGAATCATTCTTATAGATGAATTGAACCTATCTCTAAGGCATTGAAATGTTTTATCTACGAATTTGGACTGGTAACCATCGTGATTGAAAAAAATTTTCAAGAAATTTGTTATTGAAAACAAACTATTCATCGCCAACGACATCCCGTATTCCCAAGCGGTCACCCTTCCAAGTACTAACGGGACTCGACGTAACTTAAATTCTGGGAGTTGACGAGACCAGTTGCGTTCTACGAGATATGACCGTTGACATTCAAAAATGAAAACTTACCCTCCCAGTCCCAATGGATGAATAGAAAATCACTTCAAAGTGATAGAAATGTTTGTTCATTGAATTTGGACTCGTAACCATCGCGAATAAAAAAGCGCGATAAACTTTGAAAAACTCGCAATGAAATTTATCCAGAATCATTCAAATAGATGAATTGAACCTATCTCTATGCCATTGATATTTTTAATCTACGAATTTGGACTGGTAACCATCGCGATTAAAAAACGCGATAAACTTTGAAAAACTCTCAATGGAATTGATCCAGAATCATTCTTATAGATGAATTTAACCTATCTCTAAGGCATTGAAATGTTTTATCTACGAATTTGGACTGGTAACCATCGTGATTGAAAAAAAAATTTCAAGAAATTTGTTATTGAAAACAAACTATTCATCGCCAACGACATCCCGTATTCCCAAGCGGTCACCCTTCCAAGTACTAACGGGACTCGACGTAACTTAACTTCTGGGAGCTGACGAGACCAGGTGCGTTCTACGTGATATGGCCGTTGACATTCAAAAATGAAAATTTACCCTACCAGTCCCAATGGATGAATAGAAAATCACTTCAAAGTGATAGAAATGTTTGTTCATTGAATTTGGACTCGTAACCATCGGGAATAAAAAAGCGCGATAAACTTTGAAAAACTCGCAATGAAATTTATCCAGAATCATTCCTATAGATGAATTGAACCTATCTCTATGCCATTGATATTTTTGATCTACGAATTTGGACTGGTAACCATCGCGATTAAAAAACGCGATAAACTTTGAAAAACTCTCAATGGAATTGATCCAGAATCATTCTTATAGATGAATTGAACCTATCTCTAAGGCATTGAAATGTTTTATCTACGAATTTGGACTGGTAACCATCGTGATTGAAAAAAATTTTCAAGAAATTTGTTATTGAAAACAAACTATTCATCGCCAACGACATCCCGTATTCCCAAGCGGTCACCCTTCCAAGTACTAACGGGACTCGACGTAACTTAACTTCTGGGAGTTGACGAGACCAGTTGCGTTCTACGAGATATGACCGTTGACATTCAAAAATGAAAACTTACCCTCCCAGTCCCAATGGATGAATAGAAAATCACTTCAAAGTGATAGAAATGTTTGTTCATTGAATTTGGACTCGTAACCATCGCGAATAAAAAAGCGCGATAAACTTTGAAAAACTCGCAATGAAATTTATCCAGAATCATTCAAATAGATGAATTGAACCTATCTCTATGCCATTGATATTTTTAATCTACGAATTTGGACTGGTAACCATCGCGATTAAAAAACGCGATAAACTTTGAAAAACTCTCAATGGAATTGATCCAGAATCATTCTTATAGATGAATTTAACCTATCTCTAAGGCATTGAAATGTTTTATCTACGAATTTGGACTGGTAACCATCGTGATTGAAAAAAAAATTTCAAGAAATTTGTTATTGAAAACAAACTATTCATCGCCAACGACATCCCGTATTCCCAAGCGGTCACCCTTCCAAGTACTAACGGGACTCGACGTAACTTAACTTCTGGGAGCTGACGAGACCAGGTGCGTTCTACGTGATATGGCCGTTGACATTCAAAAATGAAAATTTACCCTACCAGTCCCAATGGATGAATAGAAAATCACTTCAAAGTGATAGAAATGTTTGTTCATTGAATTTGGACTCGTAACCATCGGGAATAAAAAAGCGCGATAAACTTTGAAAAACTCGCAATGAAATTTATCCAGAATCATTCCTATAGATGAATTGAACCTATCTCTATGCCATTGATATTTTTGATCTACGAATTTGGACTGGTAACCATCGCGATTAAAAAACGCGATAAACTTTGAAAAACTCTCAATGGAATTGATCCAGAATCATTCTTATAGATGAATTGAACCTATCTCTAAGGCATTGAAATGTTTTATCTACGAATTTGGACTGGTAACCATCGTGATTGAAAAAAATTTTCAAGAAATTTGTTATTGAAAACAAACTATTCATCGCCAACGACATCCCGTATTCCCAAGCGGTCACCCTTCCAAGTACTAACGGGACTCGATGTAACTTAACTTCTGGGAGTTGACGAGACCAGTTGCGTTCTACGAGATATGACCGTTGACATTCAAAAATGAAAACTTACCCTCCCAGTCCCAATGGATGAATAGAAAATCACTTCAAAGTGATAGAAATGTTTGTTCATTGAATTTGGACTCGTAACCATCGGGAATAAAAAAGCGCGATAAACTTTGAAAAACTCGCAATGAAATTTATCCAGAATCATTCCTATAGATGAATTGAACCTATCTCTATGCCATTGATATTTTTGATCTACGAATTTGGACTGGTAACCATCGCGATTAAAAAACGCGATAAACTTTGAAAAACTCTCAATGGAATTGATCCAGAATCATTCTTATAGATGAATTGAACCTATCTCTAAGGCATTGAAATGTTTTATCTACGAATTTGGACTGGTAACCATCGTGATTGAAAAAAAAATTTCAAGAAATTTGTTATTGAAAACAAACTATTCATCGCCAACGACATCCCGTATTCCCAAGCGGTCACCCTTCCAAGTACTAACGGGACTCGACGTAACTTAACTTCTGGGAGTTGACGAGACCAGTTGCGTTCTACGAGATATGACCGTTGACATTCAAAAATGAAAACTTACCCTCCCAATCCCAATGGATGAATAGAAAATCACTTCAAAGTGATAGAAATGTTTGTTCATTGAATTTGGACTCGTAACCATCGCGAATAAAAAAGCGCGATAAACTTTGAAAAACTCGCAATGAAATTCATCCAGAATCATTCCTATAGATGAATTGAACCTATCTCTAAGGCATTGAAATGTTTTATCTACGAATTTGGACTGGTAACCATCGTGATTAAAAAAAAATTTTCAAGAAATTTGTTATTGAAAACAAACTATTCATCGCCAACGACATCCCGTATTCCCAAGCGGTCACCCTTCCAAGTACTAACGGGACTCGACGTAACTTAACTTCTGGGAGCTGACGAGACCAGGTGCGTTCTACGTGATATGGCCGTTGACATTCAAAAATGAAAAATTACCCTCCCAATCCCAATGGATGAATAGAAAATCACTTCAAAGTGATAGAAATGTTTGTTCATTGAATTTGGACTCGTAACCATCGCGAATAAAAAAGCGCGATAAACTTTGAAAAACTCGCAATGAAATTTATCCAGAATCATTCCTATAGATGAATTGAACCTATCTCTAAGGCATTGAAATGTTTTATCTACGAATTTGGACTGGTAACCATCGTGATTAAAAAAAAATTTTCAAGAAATTTGTTATTGAAAACAAACTATTCATCGCCAACGACATCCCGTATTCCCAAGCGGTCACCCTTCCAAGTACTAACGGGACTCGACGTAACTTAACTTCTGGGAGCTGACGAGACCAGGTGCGTTCTACGTGATATGGCCGTTGACATTCAAAAATGAAAAATTACCCTCCCAATCCCAATGGATGAATAGAAAATCACTTCAAAGTGATAGAAATGTTTGTTCATTGAATTTGGACTCGTAACCATCGCGAATAAAAAAGCGCGATAAACTTTGAAAAACTCGCAATGAAATTTATCCAGAATCATTCCTATAGATGAATTGAACCTATCTCTAAGGCATTGAAATGTTTTATCTACGAATTTGGACTGGTAACCATCGTGATTAAAAAAAAATTTTCAAGAAATTTGTTATTGAAAACAAACTATTCATCGCCAACGACATCCCGTATTCCCAAGCGGTCACCCTTCCAAGTACTAAGGGGACTCGACGTAACTTAACTTCTGGGAGCTGACGAGACCAGGTGCGTTCTACGTGATATGGCCGTTGACATTCAAAAATGAAAAATTACCCTCCCAATCCCAATGGATGAATAGAAAATCACTTCAAAGTGATAGAAATGTTTGTTCATTGAATTTGGACTCGTAACCATCGCGAATAAAAAAGCGCGATAAACTTTGAAAAACTCGCAATGAAATTTATCCAGAATCATTCCTATAGATGAATTGAACCTATCTCTAAGGCATTGAAATGTTTTATCTACGAATTTGGACTGGTAACCATCGTGATTGAAAAAAAAATTTCAAGAAATTTGTTATTGAAAACAAACTATTCATCGCCAACGACATCCCGTATTCCCAAGCGGTCACCCTTCCAAGTACTAACGGGACTCGACGTAACTTAACTTCTGGGAGTTGACGAGACCAGTTGCGTTCTACGAGATATGACCGTTGACATTCAAAAATGAAAACTTACCCTCCCAGTCCCAATGGATGAATAGAAAATCACTTCAAAGTGATAGAAATGTTTGTTCATTGAATTTGGACTCGTAACCATCGCGAATAAAAAAGCGCGATAAACTTTGAAAAACTCGCAATGAAATTTATCCAGAATCATTCCTATAGATGAATTGAACCTATCTCTAAGGCATTGAAATGTTTTATCTACGAATTTGGACTGGTAACCATCGTGATTGAAAAAAAAATTTCAAGAAATTTGTTATTGAAAACAAACTATTCATCGCCAACGACATCCCGTATTCCCAAGCGGTCACCCTTCCAAGTACTAACGGGACTCGACGTAACTTAACTTCTGGGAGTTGACGAGACCAGTTGCGTTCTACGAGATATGACCGTTGACATTCAAAAATGAAAACTTACCCTCCCAGTCCCAATGGATGAATAGAAAATCACTTCAAAGTGATAGAAATGTTTGTTCATTGAATTTGGACTCGTAACCATCGCGAATAAAAAAGCGCGATAAACTTTGAAAAACTCGCAATGAAATTTATCCAGAATCATTCCTATAGATGAATTGAACCTATCTCTAAGGCATTGAAATGTTTTATCTACGAATTTGGACTGGTAACCATCGTGATTAAAAAAAAATTTTCAAGAAATTTGTTATTGAAAACAAGCTATTCATCGCCAACGACATCCCGTATTCCCAAGCGGTCACCCTTCCAAGTACTAACGGGACTCGACGTAACTTAACTTCTGGGAGCTGACGAGACCAGGTGCGTTCTACGTGATATGGCCGTTGACATTCAAAAATGAAAAATTACCCTCCCAATCCCAATGGATGAATAGAAAATCACTTCAAAGTGATAGAAATGTTTGTTCATTGAATTTGGACTCGTAACCATCGCGAATAAAAAAGCGCGATAAACTTTGAAAAACTCGCAATGAAATTTATCCAGAATCATTCCTATAGATGAATTGAACCTATCTCTAAGGCATTGAAATGTTTTATCTACGAATTTGGACTGGTAACCATCGTGATTGAAAAAAAAATTTCAAGAAATTTGTTATTGAAAACAAACTATTCATCGCCAACGACATCCCGTATTCCCAAGCGGTCACCCTTCCAAGTACTAACGGGACTCGACGTAACTTAACTTCTGGGAGTTGACGAGACCAGTTGCGTTCTACGAGATATGACCGTTGACATTCAAAAATGAAAACTTACCCTCCCAGTCCCAATGGATGAATAGAAAATCACTTCAAAGTGATAGAAATGTTTGTTCATTGAATTTGGACTCGTAACCATCGCGAATAAAAAAGCGCGATAAACTTTGAAAAACTCGCAATGAAATTTATCCAGAATCATTCCTATAGATGAATTGAACCTATCTCTATGCCATTGATATTTTTAATCTACGAATTTGGACTGGTAACCATCGCGATTAAAAAACGCGATAAACTTTGAAAAACTCTCAATGGAATTGATCCAGAATCATTCTTATAGATGAATTTAACCTATCTCTAAGGCATTGAAATGTTTTATCTACGAATTTGGACTGGTAACCATCGTGATTGAAAAAAAAATTTCAAGAAATTTGTTATTGAAAACAAACTATTCATCGCCAACGACATCCCGTATTCCCAAGCGGTCACCCTTCCAAGTACTAACGGGACTCGATGTAACTTAACTTCTGGGAGTTGACGAGACCAGTTGCGTTCTACGAGATATGACCGTTGACATTCAAAAATGAAAACTTACCCTCCCAGTCCCAATGGATGAATAGAAAATCACTTCAAAGTGATAGAAATGTTTGTTCATTGAATTTGGACTCGTAACCATCGCGAATAAAAAAGCGCGATAAACTTTGAAAAACTCGCAATGAAATTTATCCAGAATCATTCCTATAGATGAATTGAACCTATCTCTATGCCATTGATATTTTTGATCTACGAATTTGGACTGGTAACCATCGCGATTAAAAAACGCGATAAACTTTGAAAAACTCTCAATGGAATTGATCCAGAATCATTCTTATAGATGAATTTAACCTATCTCTAAGGCATTGAAATGTTTTATCTACGAATTTGGACTGGTAACCATCGTGATTGAAAAAAAATTTCAAGAAATTTGTTATTGAAAACAAACTATTCATCGCCAACGACATGCCGTATTCCCAAGCGGTCACCCTTCCAAGTACTAACGGGACTCGACGTAACTTAACTTCTGGGAGCTGACGAGACCAGGTGCGTTCTACGTGATATGGCCGTTGACATTCAAAAATGAAAATTTACCCTACCAGTCCCAATGGATGAATAGAAAATCACTTCAAAGTGATAGAAATGTTTGTTCATTGAATTTGGACTCGTAACCATCGGGAATAAAAAAGCGCGATAAACTTTGAAAAACTCGCAATGAAATTTATCCAGAATCATTCCTATAGATGAATTGAACCTATCTCTATGCCATTGATATTTTTGATCTACGAATTTGGACTGGTAACCATCGCGATTAAAAAACGCGATAAACTTTGAAAAACTCTCAATGGAATTGATCCAGAATCATTCTTATAGATGAATTTAACCTATCTCTAAGGCATTGAAATGTTTTATCTACGAATTTGGACTGGTAACCATCGTGATTGAAAAAAAATTTCAAGAAATTTGTTATTGAAAACAAACTATTCATCGCCAACGACATCCCGTATTCCCAAGCGGTCACCCTTCCAAGTACTAACGGGACTCGATGTAACTTAACTTCTGGGAGTTGACGAGACCAGTTGCGTTCTACGAGATATGACCGTTGACATTCAAAAATGAAAACTTACCCTCCCAGTCCCAATGGATGAATAGAAAATCACTTCAAAGTGATAGAAATGTTTGTTCATTGAATTTGGACTCGTAACCATCGCGAATAAAAAAGCGCGATAAACTTTGAAAAACTCGCAATGAAATTTATCCAGAATCATTCCTATAGATGAATTGAACCTATCTCTATGCCATTGATATTTTTGATCTACGAATTTGGACTGGTAACCATCGCGATTAAAAAACGCGATAAACTTTGAAAAACTCTCAATGGAATTGATCCAGAATCATTCTTATAGATGAATTTAACCTATCTCTAAGGCATTGAAATGTTTTATCTACGAATTTGGACTGGTAACCATCGTGATTGAAAAAAAAATTTCAAGAAATTTGTTATTGAAAACAAACTATTCATCGCCAACGACATCCCGTATTCCCAAGCGGTCACCCTTCCAAGTACTAACGGGACTCGATGTAACTTAACTTCTGGGAGTTGACGAGACCAGTTGCGTTCTACGAGATATGACCGTTGACATTCAAAAATGAAAACTTACCCTCCCAGTCCCAATGGATGAATAGAAAATCACTTCAAAGTGATAGAAATGTTTGTTCATTGAATTTGGACTCGTAACCATCGCGAATAAAAAAGCGCGATAAACTTTGAAAAACTCGCAATGAAATTTATCCAGAATCATTCCTATAGATGAATTGAACCTATCTCTATGCCATTGATATTTTTGATCTACGAATTTGGACTGGTAACCATCGCGATTAAAAAACGCGATAAACTTTGAAAAACTCTCAATGGAATTGATCCAGAATCATTCTTATAGATGAATTTAACCTATCTCTAAGGCATTGAAATGTTTTATCTACGAATTTGGACTGGTAACCATCGTGATTGAAAAAAAATTTCAAGAAATTTGTTATTGAAAACAAACTATTCATCGCCAACGACATGCCGTATTCCCAAGCGGTCACCCTTCCAAGTACTAACGGGACTCGACGTAACTTAACTTCTGGGAGCTGACGAGACCAGGTGCGTTCTACGTGATATGGCCGTTGACATTCAAAAATGAAAATTTACCCTACCAGTCCCAATGGATGAATAGAAAATCACTTCAAAGTGATAGAAATGTTTGTTCATTGAATTTGGACTCGTAACCATCGGGAATAAAAAAGCGCGATAAACTTTGAAAAACTCGCAATGAAATTTATCCAGAATCATTCCTATAGATGAATTGAACCTATCTCTATGCCATTGATATTTTTGATCTACGAATTTGGACTGGTAACCATCGCGATTAAAAAACGCGATAAACTTTGAAAAACTCTCAATGGAATTGATCCAGAATCATTCTTATAGATGAATTTAACCTATCTCTAAGGCATTGAAATGTTTTATCTACGAATTTGGACTGGTAACCATCGTGATTGAAAAAAAATTTCAAGAAATTTGTTATTGAAAACAAACTATTCATCGCCAACGACATCCCGTATTCCCAAGCGGTCACCCTTCCAAGTACTAACGGGACTCGATGTAACTTAACTTCTGGGAGTTGACGAGACCAGTTGCGTTCTACGAGATATGACCGTTGACATTCAAAAATGAAAACTTACCCTCCCAGTCCCAATGGATGAATAGAAAATCACTTCAAAGTGATAGAAATGTTTGTTCATTGAATTTGGACTCGTAACCATCGCGAATAAAAAAGCGCGATAAACTTTGAAAAACTCGCAATGAAATTTATCCAGAATCATTCAAATAGATGAATTGAACCTATCTCTATGCCATTGATATTTTTAATCTACGAATTTGGACTGGTAACCATCGCGATTAAAAAACGCGATAAACTTTGAAAAACTCTCAATGGAATTGATCCAGAATCATTCTTATAGATGAATTTAACCTATCTCTAAGGCATTGAAATGTTTTATCTACGAATTTGGACTGGTAACCATCGTGATTGAAAAAAAAATTTCAAGAAATTTGTTATTGAAAACAAACTATTCATCGCCAACGACATCCCGTATTCCCAAGCGGTCACCCTTCCAAGTACTAACGGGACTCGACGTAACTTAACTTCTGGGAGCTGACGAGACCAGGTGCGTTCTACGTGATATGGCCGTTGACATTCAAAAATGAAAATTTACCCTACCAGTCCCAATGGATGAATAGAAAATCACTTCAAAGTGATAGAAATGTTTGTTCATTGAATTTGGACTCGTAACCATCGCGAATAAAAAAGCGCGATAAACTTTGAAAAACTCGCAATGAAATTTATCCAGAATCATTCCTATAGATGAATTGAACCTATCTCTAAGGCATTGAAATGTTTTATCTACGAATTTGGACTGGTAACCATCGTGATTAAAAAAAAATTTTCAAGAAATTTGTTATTGAAAACAAACTATTCATCGCCAACGACATGCCGTATTCCCAAGCGGTCACCCTTCCAAGTACTAACGGGACTCGACGTAACTTAACTTCTGGGAGCTGACGAGACCAGGTGCGTTCTACGTGATATGGCCGTTGACATTCAAAAATGAAAAATTACCCTCCCAATCCCAATGGATGAATAGAAAATCACTTCAAAGTGATAGAAATGTTTGTTCATTGAATTTGGACTCGTAACCATCGCGAATAAAAAAGCGCGATAAACTTTGAAAAACTCGCAATGAAATTTATCCAGAATCATTCCTATAGATGAATTGAACCTATCTCTAAGGCATTGAAATGTTTTATCTACGAATTTGGACTGGTAACCATCGTGATTGAAAAAAAAATTTCAAGAAATTTGTTATTGAAAACAAACTATTCATCGCCAACGACATCCCGTATTCCCAAGCGGTCACCCTTCCAAGTACTAACGGGACTCGACGTAACTTAACTTCTGGGAGTAGACGAGACCAGTTGCGTTCTACGAGATATGACCGTTGACATTCAAAAATGAAAACTTACCCTCCCAGTCCCAATGGATGAATAGAAAATCACTTCAAAGTGATAGAAATGTTTGTTCATTGAATTTGGACTCGTAACCATCGCGAATAAAAAAGCGCGATAAACTTTGAAAAACTCGCAATGAAATTTATCCAGAATCATTCAAATAGATGAATTGAACCTATCTCTATGCCATTGATATTTTTAATCTACGAATTTGGACTGGTAACCATCGCGATTAAAAAACGCGATAAACTTTGAAAAACTCTCAATGGAATTGATCCAGAATCATTCTTATAGATGAATTTAACCTATCTCTAAGGCATTGAAATGTTTTATCTACGAATTTGGACTGGTAACCATCGTGATTGAAAAAAAAATTTCAAGAAATTTGTTATTGAAAACAAACTATTCATCGCCAACGACATCCCGTATTCCCAAGCGGTCACCCTTCCAAGTACTAACGGGACTCGACGTAACTTAACTTCTGGGAGCTGACGAGACCAGGTGCGTTCTACGTGATATGGCCGTTGACATTCAAAAATGAAAATTTACCCTACCAGTCCCAATGGATGAATAGAAAATCACTTCAAAGTGATAGAAATGTTTGTTCATTGAATTTGGACTCGTAACCATCGGGAATAAAAAAGCGCGATAAACTTTGAAAAACTCGCAATGAAATTTATCCAGAATCATTCCTATAGATGAATTGAACCTATCTCTATGCCATTGATATTTTTGATCTACGAATTTGGACTGGTAACCATCGCGATTAAAAAACGCGATAAACTTTGAAAAACTCTCAATGGAATTGATCCAGAATCATTCTTATAGATGAATTTAACCTATCTCTAAGGCATTGAAATGTTTTATCTACGAATTTGGACTGGTAACCATCGTGATTGAAAAAAATTTTCAAGAAATTTGTTATTGAAAACAAACTATTCATCGCCAACGACATCCCGTATTCCCAAGCGGTCACCCTTCCAAGTACTAACGGGACTCGATGTAACTTAACTTCTGGGAGTTGACGAGACCAGTTGCGTTCTACGAGATATGACCGTTGACATTCAAAAATGAAAACTTACCCTCCCAGTCCCAATGGATGAATAGAAAATCACTTCAAAGTGATAGAAATGTTTGTTCATTGAATTTGGACTCGTAACCATCGCGAATAAAAAAGCGCGATAAACTTTGAAAAACTCGCAATGAAATTTATCCAGAATCATTCAAATAGATGAATTGAACCTATCTCTATGCCATTGATATTTTTAATCTACGAATTTGGACTGGTAACCATCGCGATTAAAAAACGCGATAAACTTTGAAAAACTCTCAATGGAATTGATCCAGAATCATTCTTATAGATGAATTTAACCTATCTCTAAGGCATTGAAATGTTTTATCTACGAATTTGGACTGGTAACCATCGTGATTGAAAAAAAAATTTCAAGAAATTTGTTATTGAAAACAAACTATTCATCGCCAACGACATCCCGTATTCCCAAGCGGTCACCCTTCCAAGTACTAACGGGACTCGACGTAACTTAACTTCTGGGAGCTGACGAGACCAGGTGCGTTCTACGTGATATGGCCGTTGACATTCAAAAATGAAAATTTACCCTACCAGTCCCAATGGATGAATAGAAAATCACTTCAAAGTGATAGAAATGTTTGTTCATTGAATTTGGACTCGTAACCATCGGGAATAAAAAAGCGCGATAAACTTTGAAAAACTCGCAATGAAATTTATCCAGAATCATTCCTATAGATGAATTGAACCTATCTCTATGCCATTGATATTTTTGATCTACGAATTTGGACTGGTAACCATCGCGATTAAAAAACGCGATAAACTTTGAAAAACTCTCAATGGAATTGATCCAGAATCATTATTATAGATGAATTTAACCTATCTCTAAGGCATTGAAATGTTTTATCTACGAATTTGGACTGGTAACCATCGTGATTGAAAAAAATTTTCAAGAAATTTGTTATTGAAAACAAACTATTCATCGCCAACGACATCCCGTATTCCCAAGCGGTCACCCTTCCAAGTACTAACGGGACTCGATGTAACTTAACTTCTGGGAGTTGACGAGACCAGTTGCGTTCTACGAGATATGACCGTTGACATTCAAAAATGAAAACTTACCCTCCCAGTCCCAATGGATGAATAGAAAATCACTTCAAAGTGATAGAAATGTTTGTTCATTGAATTTGGACTCGTAACCATCGCGAATAAAAAAGCGCGATAAACTTTGAAAAACTCGCAATGAAATTTATCCAGAATCATTCAAATAGATGAATTGAACCTATCTCTATGCCATTGATATTTTTGATCTACGAATTTGGACTGGTAACCATCGCGATTAAAAAACGCGATAAACTTTGAAAAACTCTCAATGGAATTGATCCAGAATCATTCTTATAGATGAATTTAACCTATCTCTAAGGCATTGAAATGTTTTATCTACGAATTTGGACTGGTAACCATCGTGATTAAAAAAAAATTTTCAAGAAATTTGTTATTGAAAACAAACTATTCATCGCCAACGACATCCCGTATTCCCAAGCGGTCACCATTCCAAGTACTAACGGGACTCGACGTAACTTAACTTCTGGGAGCTGACGAGACCAGGTGCGTTCTACGTGATATGGCCGTTGACATTCAAAAATGAAAAATTACCCTCCCAATCCCAATGGATGAATAGAAAATCACTTCAAAGTGATAGAAATGTTTGTTCATTGAATTTGGACTCGTAACCATCGCGAATAAAAAAGCGCGATAAACTTTGAAAAACTCGCAATGAAATTTATCCAGAATCATTCCTATAGATGAATTGAACCTATCTCTAAGGCATTGAAATGTTTTATCTACGAATTTGGACTGGTAACCATCGTGATTGAAAAAAAAATTTCAAGAAATTTATTATTGAAAACAAACTATTCATCGCCAACGACATCCCGTATTCCCAAGCGGTCACCCTTCCAAGTACTAACGGGACTCGACGTAACTTAACTTCTGGGAGCTGACGAGACCAGGTGCGTTCTACGTGATATGGCCGTTGACATTCAAAAATGAAAATTTACCCTACCAGTCCCAATGGATGAATAGAAAATCACTTCAAAGTGATAGAAATGTTTGTTCATTGAATTTGGACTCGTAACCATCGCGAATAAAAAAGCGCGATAAACTTTGAAAAACTCGCAATGAAATTTATCCAGAATCATTCAAATAGATGAATTGAACCTATCTCTATGACATTGATATTTTTAATCTACGAATTTGGACTGGTAACCATCGCGATTAAAAAACGCGATAAACTTTGAAAAACTCTCAATGGAATTGATCCAGAATCATTCTTATAGATGAATTGAACCTATCTCTAAGGCATTGAAATGTTTTATCTACGAATTTGGACTGGTAACCATCGTGATTGAAAAAAAAATTTCAAGAAATTTGTTATTGAAAACAAACTATTCATCGCCAACGACATCCCGTATTCCCAAGCGGTCACCCTTCCAAGTACTAACGGGACTCGACGTAACTTAACTTCTGGGAGCTGACGAGACCAGGTGCGTTCTACGTGATATGGCCGTTGACATTCAAAAATGAAAATTTACCCTACCAGTCCCAATGGATGAATAGAAAATCACTTCAAAGTGATAGAAATGTTTGTTCATTGAATTTGGACTCGTAACCATCGCGAATAAAAAAGCGCGATAAACTTTGAAAAACTCGCAATGAAATTTATCCAGAATCATTCAAATAGATGAATTGAACCTATCTCTATGCCATTGATATTTTTAATCTACGAATTTGGACTGGTAACCATCGCGATTAAAAAACGCGATAAACTTTGAAAAACTCTCAATGGAATTGATCCAGAATCATTCTTATAGATGAATTTAACCTATCTCTAAGGCATTGAAATGTTTTATCTACGAATTTGGACTGGTAACCATCGTGATTGAAAAAAAAATTTCAAGAAATTTGTTATTGAAAACAAACTATTCATCGCCAACGACATCCCGTATTCCCAAGCGGTCACCCTTCCAAGTACTAACGGGACTCGACGTAACTTAACTTCTGGGAGCTGACGAGACCAGGTGCGTTCTACGTGATATGGCCGTTGACATTCAAAAATGAAAATTTACCCTACCAGTCCCAATGGATGAATAGAAAATCACTTCAAAGTGATAGAAATGTTTGTTCATTGAATTTGGACTCGTAACCATCGGGAATAAAAAAGCGCGATAAACTTTGAAAAACTCGCAATGAAATTTATCCAGAATCATTCCTATAGATGAATTGAACCTATCTCTATGCCATTGATATTTTTGATCTACGAATTTGGACTGGTAACCATCGCGATTAAAAAACGCGATAAACTTTGAAAAACTCTCAATGGAATTGATCCAGAATCATTCTTATAGATGAATTTAACCTATCTCTAAGGCATTGAAATGTTTTATCTACGAATTTGGACTGGTAACCATCGTGATTGAAAAAAATTTTCAAGAAATTTGTTATTGAAAACAAACTATTCATCGCCAACGACATCCCGTATTCCCAAGCGGTCACCCTTCCAAGTACTAACGGGACTCGATGTAACTTAACTTCTGGGAGTTGACGAGACCAGTTGCGTTCTACGAGATATGACCGTTGACATTCAAAAATGAAAACTTACCCTCCCAGTCCCAATGGATGAATAGAAAATCACTTCAAAGTGATAGAAATGTTTGTTCATTGAATTTGGACTCGTAACCATCGCGAATAAAAAAGCGCGATAAACTTTGAAAAACTCGCAATGAAATTTATCCAGAATCATTCAAATAGATGAATTGAACCTATCTCTATGCCATTGATATTTTTAATCTACGAATTTGGACTGGTAACCATCGCGATTAAAAAACGCGATAAACTTTGAAAAACTCTCAATGGAATTGATCCAGAATCATTCTTATAGATGAATTTAACCTATCTCTAAGGCATTGAAATGTTTTATCTACGAATTTGGACTGGTAACCATCGTGATTGAAAAAAAAATTTCAAGAAATTTGTTATTGAAAACAAACTATTCATCGCCAACGACATCCCGTATTCCCAAGCGGTCACCCTTCCAAGTACTAACGGGACTCGACGTAACTTAACTTCTGGGAGCTGACGAGACCAGGTGCGTTCTACGTGATATGGCCGTTGACATTCAAAAATGAAAATTTACCCTACCAGTCCCAATGGATGAATAGAAAATCACTTCAAAGTGATAGAAATGTTTGTTCATTGAATTTGGACTCGTAACCATCGGGAATAAAAAAGCGCGATAAACTTTGAAAAACTCGCAATGAAATTTATCCAGAATCATTCCTATAGATGAATTGAACCTATCTCTATGCCATTGATATTTTTGATCTACGAATTTGGACTGGTAACCATCGCGATTAAAAAACGCGATAAACTTTGAAAAACTCTCAATGGAATTGATCCAGAATCATTATTATAGATGAATTTAACCTATCTCTAAGGCATTGAAATGTTTTATCTACGAATTTGGACTGGTAACCATCGTGATTGAAAAAAATTTTCAAGAAATTTGTTATTGAAAACAAACTATTCATCGCCAACGACATCCCGTATTCCCAAGCGGTCACCCTTCCAAGTACTAACGGGACTCGATGTAACTTAACTTCTGGGAGTTGACGAGACCAGTTGCGTTCTACGAGATATGACCGTTGACATTCAAAAATGAAAACTTACCCTCCCAGTCCCAATGGATGAATAGAAAATCACTTCAAAGTGATAGAAATGTTTGTTCATTGAATTTGGACTCGTAACCATCGCGAATAAAAAAGCGCGATAAACTTTGAAAAACTCGCAATGAAATTTATCCAGAATCATTCAAATAGATGAATTGAACCTATCTCTATGCCATTGATATTTTTGATCTACGAATTTGGACTGGTAACCATCGCGATTAAAAAACGCGATAAACTTTGAAAAACTCTCAATGGAATTGATCCAGAATCATTCTTATAGATGAATTTAACCTATCTCTAAGGCATTGAAATGTTTTATCTACGAATTTGGACTGGTAACCATCGTGATTAAAAAAAAATTTTCAAGAAATTTGTTATTGAAAACAAACTATTCATCGCCAACGACATCCCGTATTCCCAAGCGGTCACCATTCCAAGTACTAACGGGACTCGACGTAACTTAACTTCTGGGAGCTGACGAGACCAGGTGCGTTCTACGTGATATGGCCGTTGACATTCAAAAATGAAAAATTACCCTCCCAATCCCAATGGATGAATAGAAAATCACTTCAAAGTGATAGAAATGTTTGTTCATTGAATTTGGACTCGTAACCATCGCG
The DNA here is from genome assembly GCF_021234035.1 of Daphnia pulicaria. NCBI lineage: Eukaryota > Metazoa > Arthropoda > Branchiopoda > Diplostraca > Daphniidae > Daphnia > Daphnia pulicaria. Next base: position 4,660,203 of record NC_060915.1, read on the forward strand.
AATAAAAAAGCGCGATAAACTTTGAAAAACTCGCAATGAAATTTATCCAGAATCATTCCTATAGATGAATTGAACCTATCTCTAAGGCATTGAAATGTTTTATCTACGAATTTGGACTGGTAACCATCGTGATTGAAAAAAAAATTTCAAGAAATTTATTATTGAAAACAAACTATTCATCGCCAACGACATCCCGTATTCCCAAGCGGTCACCCTTCCAAGTACTAACGGGACTCGACGTAACTTAACTTCTGGGAGCTGACGAGACCAGGTGCGTTCTACGTGATATGGCCGTTGACATTCAAAAATGAAAATTTACCCTACCAGTCCCAATGGATGAATAGAAAATCACTTCAAAGTGATAGAAATGTTTGTTCATTGAATTTGGACTCGTAACCATCGCGAATAAAAAAGCGCGATAAACTTTGAAAAACTCGCAATGAAATTTATCCAGAATCATTCAAATAGATGAATTGAACCTATCTCTATGACATTGATATTTTTAATCTACGAATTTGGACTGGTAACCATCGCGATTAAAAAACGCGATAAACTTTGAAAAATTCTCAATGGAATTGATCCAGAATCATTCTTATAGATGAATTTAACCTATCTCTAAGGCATTGAAATGTTTTATCTACGAATTTGGACTGGTAACCATCGTGATTGAAAAAAAAATTTCAAGAAATTTGTTATTGAAAACAAACTATTCATCGCCAACGACATCCCGTATTCCCAAGCGGTCACCCTTCCAAGTACTAACGGGACTCGACGTAACTTAACTTCTGGGAGCTGACGAGACCAGGTGCGTTCTACGTGATATGGCCGTTGACATTCAAAAATGAAAATTTACCCTACCAGTCCCAATGGATGAATAGAAAATCACTTCAAAGTGATAGAAATGTTTGTTCATTGAATTTGGACTCGTAACCATCGCGAATAAAAAAGCGCGATAAACTTTGAAAAACTCGCAATGAAATTTATCCAGAATCATTCCTATAGATGAATTGAACCTATCTCTATGCCATTGATATTTTTGATCTACGAATTTGGACTGGTAACCATCGCGATTAAAAAACGCGATAAACTTTGAAAAACTCTCAATGGAATTGATCCAGAATCATTCTTATAGATGAATTGAACCTATCTCTAAGGCATTGAAATGTTTTATCTACGAATTTGGACTGGTAACCATCGTGATTGAAAAAAAAATTTCAAGAAATTTGTTATTGAAAACAAACTATTCATCGCCAACGACATCCCGTATTCCCAAGCGGTCACCCTTCCAAGTACTAACGGGACTCGACGTAACTTAACTTCTGGGAGCTGACGAGACCAGGTGCGTTCTACGTGATATGGCCGTTGACATTCAAAAATGAAAATTTACCCTACCAGTCCCAATGGATGAATAGAAAATCACTTCAAAGTGATAGAAATGTTTGTTCATTGAATTTGGACTCGTAACCATCGCGAATAAAAAAGCGCGATAAACTTTGAAAAACTCGCAATGAAATTTATCCAGAATCATTCCTATAGATGAATTGAACCTATCTCTATGCCATTGATATTTTTGATCTACGAATTTGGACTGGTAACCATCGCGATTAAAAAACGCGATAAACTTTGAAAAACTCTCAATGGAATTGATCCAGAATCATTCTTATAGATGAATTGAACCTATCTCTAAGGCATTGAAATGTTTTATCTACGAATTTGGACTGGTAACCATCGTGATTGAAAAAAAAATTTCAAGAAATTTGTTATTGAAAACAAACTATTCATCGCCAACGACATCCCGTATTCCCAAGCGGTCACCCTTCCAAGTACTAACGGGACTCGACGTAACTTAACTTCTGGGAGTTGACGAGACCAGTTGCGTTCTACGAGATATGACCGTTGACATTCAAAAATGAAAACTTACCCTCCCAATCCCAATGGATGAATAGAAAATCACTTCAAAGTGATAGAAATGTTTGTTCATTGAATTTGGACTCGTAACCATCGCGAATAAAAAAGCGCGATAAACTTTGAAAAACTCGCAATGAAATTTATCCAGAATCATTCCTATAGATGAATTAAACCTATCTCTAAGGCATTGAAATGTTTTATCTACGAATTTGGACTGGTAACCATCGTGATTAAAAAAAAATTTTCAAGAAATTTGTTATTGAAAACAAACTATTCATCGCCAACGACATCACGTATTCCCAAGCGGTCACCCTTCCAAGTACTAACGGGACTCGACGTAACTTAACTTCTGGGAGCTGACGAGACCAGGTGCGTTCTACGTGATATGGCCGTTGACATTCAAAAATGAAAAATTACCCTCCCAATCCCAATGGATGAATAGAAAATCACTTCAAAGTGATAGAAATGTTTGTTCATTGAATTTGGACTCGTAACCATCGCGAATAAAAAAGCGCGATAAACTTTGAAAAACTCGCAATGAAATTTATCCAGAATCATTCCTATAGATGAATTGAACCTATCTCTAAGGCATTGAAATGTTTTATCTACGAATTTGGACTGGTAACCATCGTGATTGAAAAAAAAATTTCAAGAAATTTGTTATTGAAAACAAACTATTCATCGCCAACGACATCCCGTATTCCCAAGCGGTCACCCTTCCAAGTACTAACGGGACTCGACGTAACTTAACTTCTGGGAGTTGACGAGACCAGTTGCGTTCTACGAGATATGACCGTTGACATTCAAAAATGAAAACTTACCCTCCCAGTCCCAATGGATGAATAGAAAATCACTTCAAAGTGATAGAAATGTTTGTTCATTGAATTTGGACTCGTAACCATCGGGAATAAAAAAGCGCGATAAACTTTGAAAAACTCGCAATGAAATTTATCCAGAATCATTCCTATAGATGAATTGAACCTATCTCTATGCCATTGATATTTTTGATCTACGAATTTGGACTGGTAACCATCGCGATTAAAAAACGCGATAAACTTTGAAAAACTCTCAATGGAATTGATCCAGAATCATTCTTATAGATGAATTTAACCTATCTCTAAGGCATTGAAATGTTTTATCTACGAATTTGGACTGGTAACCATCGTGATTGAAAAAAATTTTCAAGAAATTTGTTATTGAAAACAAACTATTCATCGCCAACGACATCCCGTATTCCCAAGCGGTCACCCTTCCAAGTACTAACGGGACTCGATGTAACTTAACTTCTGGGAGTTGACGAGACCAGTTGCGTTCTACGAGATATGACCGTTGACATTCAAAAATGAAAACTTACCCTCCCAGTCCCAATGGATGAATAGAAAATCACTTCAAAGTGATAGAAATGTTTGTTCATTGAATTTGGACTCGTAACCATCGCGAATAAAAAAGCGCGATAAACTTTGAAAAACTCGCAATGAAATTTATCCAGAATCATTCCTATAGATGAATTGAACCTATCTCTAAGGCATTGAAATGTTTTATCTACGAATTTGGACTGGTAACCATCGTGATTAAAAAAAAATTTTCAAGAAATTTGTTATTGAAAACAAACTATTCATCGCCAACGACATCCCGTATTCCCAAGCGGTCACCCTTCCAAGTACTAACGGGACTCGACGTAACTTAACTTCTGGGAGCTGACGAGACCAGGTGCGTTCTACGTGATATGGCCGTTGACATTCAAAAATGAAAATTTACCCTACCAGTCCCAATGGATGAATAGAAAATCACTTCAAAGTGATAGAAATGTTTGTTCATTGAATTTGGACTCGTAACCATCGCGAATAAAAAAGCGCGATAAACTTTGAAAAACTCGCAATGAAATTTATCCAGAATCATTCCTATAGATGAATTGAACCTATCTCTATGCCATTGATATTTTTGATCTACGAATTTGGACTGGTAACCATCGCGATTAAAAAACGCGATAAACTTTGAAAAACTCTCAATGGAATTGATCCAGAATCATTCTTATAGATGAATTGAACCTATCTCTAAGGCATTGAAATGTTTTATCTACGAATTTGGACTGGTAACCATCGTGATTGAAAAAAAAATTTCAAGAAATTTGTTATTGAAAACAAACTATTCATCGCCAACGACATCCCGTATTCCCAAGCGGTCACCCTTCCAAGTACTAACGGGACTCGACGTAACTTAACTTCTGGGAGTTGACGAGACCAGTTGCGTTCTACGAGATATGACCGTTGACATTCAAAAATGAAAACTTACCCTCCCAATCCCAATGGATGAATAGAAAATCACTTCAAAGTGATAGAAATGTTTGTTCATTGAATTTGGACTCGTAACCATCGCGAATAAAAAAGCGCGATAAACTTTGAAAAACTCGCAATGAAATTTATCCAGAATCATTCCTATAGATGAATTGAACCTATCTCTAAGGCATTGAAATGTTTTATCTACGAATTTGGACTGGTAACCATCGTGATTAAAAAAAAATTTTCAAGAAATTTGTTATTGAAAACAAACTATTCATCGCCAACGACATCACGTATACCCAAGCGGTCACCCTTCCAAGTACTAACGGGACTCGACGTAACTTAACTTCTGGGAGCTGACGAGACCAGGTGCGTTCTACGTGATATGGCCGTTGACATTCAAAAATGAAAAATTACCCTCCCAATCCCAATGGATGAATAGAAAATCACTTCAAAGTGATAGAAATGTTTGTTCATTGAATTTGGACTCGTAACCATCGCGAATAAAAAAGCGCGATAAACTTTGAAAAACTCGCAATGAAATTTATCCAGAATCATTCCTATAGATGAATTGAACCTATCTCTAAGGCATTGAAATGTTTTATCTACGAATTTGGACTGGTAACCATCGTGATTGAAAAAAAAATTTCAAGAAATTTGTTATTGAAAACAAACTATTCATCGCCAACGACATCCCGTATTCCCAAGCGGTCACCCTTCCAAGTACTAACGGGACTCGACGTAACTTAACTTCTGGGAGTTGACGAGACCAGTTGCGTTCTACGAGATATGACCGTTGACATTCAAAAATGAAAACTTACCCTCCCAGTCCCAATGGATGAATAGAAAATCACTTCAAAGTGATAGAAATGTTTGTTCATTGAATTTGGACTCGTAACCATCGGGAATAAAAAAGCGCGATAAACTTTGAAAAACTCGCAATGAAATTTATCCAGAATCATTCCTATAGATGAATTGAACCTATCTCTATGCCATTGATATTTTTGATCTACGAATTTGGACTGGTAACCATCGCGATTAAAAAACGCGATAAACTTTGAAAAACTCTCAATGGAATTGATCCAGAATCATTCTTATAGATGAATTTAACCTATCTCTAAGGCATTGAAATGTTTTATCTACGAATTTGGACTGGTAACCATCGTGATTGAAAAAAATTTTCAAGAAATTTGTTATTGAAAACAAACTATTCATCGCCAACGACATCCCGTATTCCCAAGCGGTCACCCTTCCAAGTACTAACGGGACTCGATGTAACTTAACTTCTGGGAGTTGACGAGACCAGTTGCGTTCTACGAGATATGACCGTTGACATTCAAAAATGAAAACTTACCCTCCCAGTCCCAATGGATGAATAGAAAATCACTTCAAAGTGATAGAAATGTTTGTTCATTGAATTTGGACTCGTAACCATCGCGAATAAAAAAGCGCGATAAACTTTGAAAAACTCGCAATGAAATTTATCCAGAATCATTCCTATAGATGAATTGAACCTATCTCTAAGGCATTGAAATGTTTTATCTACGAATTTGGACTGGTAACCATCGTGATTAAAAAAAAATTTTCAAGAAATTTGTTATTGAAAACAAACTATTCATCGCCAACGACATCCCGTATTCCCAAGCGGTCACCCTTCCAAGTACTAACGGGACTCGACGTAACTTAACTTCTGGGAGCTGACGAGACCAGGTGCGTTCTACGTGATATGGCCGTTGACATTCAAAAATGAAAATTTACCCTACCAGTCCCAATGGATGAATAGAAAATCACTTCAAAGTGATAGAAATGTTTGTTCATTGAATTTGGACTCGTAACCATCGCGAATAAAAAAGCGCGATAAACTTTGAAAAACTCGCAATGAAATTTATCCAGAATCATTCCTATAGATGAATTGAACCTATCTCTATGCCATTGATATTTTTGATCTACGAATTTGGACTGGTAACCATCGCGATTAAAAAACGCGATAAACTTTGAAAAACTCTCAATGGAATTGATCCAGAATCATTCTTATAGATGAATTGAACCTATCTCTAAGGCATTGAAATGTTTTATCTACGAATTTGGACTGGTAACCATCGTGATTGAAAAAAAAATTTCAAGAAATTTGTTATTGAAAACAAACTATTCATCGCCAACGACATCCCGTATTCCCAAGCGGTCACCCTTCCAAGTACTAACGGGACTCGACGTAACTTAACTTCTGGGAGTTGACGAGACCAGTTGCGTTCTACGAGATATGACCGTTGACATTCAAAAATGAAAACTTACCCTCCCAATCCCAATGGATGAATAGAAAATCACTTCAAAGTGATAGAAATGTTTGTTCATTGAATTTGGACTCGTAACCATCGCGAATAAAAAAGCGCGATAAACTTTGAAAAACTCGCAATGAAATTTATCCAGAATCATTCCTATAGATGAATTGAACCTATCTCTAAGGCATTGAAATGTTTTATCTACGAATTTGGACTGGTAACCATCGTGATTAAAAAAAAATTTTCAAGAAATTTGTTATTGAAAACAAACTATTCATCGCCAACGACATCACGTATACCCAAGCGGTCACCCTTCCAAGTACTAACGGGACTCGACGTAACTTAACTTCTGGGAGCTGACGAGACCAGGTGCGTTCTACGTGATATGGCCGTTGACATTCAAAAATGAAAAATTACCCTCCCAATCCCAATGGATGAATAGAAAATCACTTCAAAGTGATAGAAATGTTTGTTCATTGAATTTGGACTCGTAACCATCGCGAATAAAAAAGCGCGATAAACTTTGAAAAACTCGCAATGAAATTTATCCAGAATCATTCCTATAGATGAATTGAACCTATCTCTAAGGCATTGAAATGTTTTATCTACGAATTTGGACTGGTAACCATCGTGATTGAAAAAAAAATTTCAAGAAATTTGTTATTGAAAACAAACTATTCATCGCCAACGACATCCCGTATTCCCAAGCGGTCACCCTTCCAAGTACTAACGGGACTCGACGTAACTTAACTTCTGGGAGTTGACGAGACCAGTTGCGTTCTACGAGATATGACCGTTGACATTCAAAAATGAAAACTTACCCTCCCAGTCCCAATGGATGAATAGAAAATCACTTCAAAGTGATAGAAATGTTTGTTCATTGAATTTGGACTCGTAACCATCGGGAATAAAAAAGCGCGATAAACTTTGAAAAACTCGCAATGAAATTTATCCAGAATCATTCCTATAGATGAATTGAACCTATCTCTATGCCATTGATATTTTTGATCTACGAATTTGGACTGGTAACCATCGCGATTAAAAAACGCGATAAACTTTGAAAAACTCTCAATGGAATTGATCCAGAATCATTCTTATAGATGAATTTAACCTATCTCTAAGGCATTGAAATGTTTTATCTACGAATTTGGACTGGTAACCATCGTGATTGAAAAAAATTTTCAAGAAATTTGTTATTGAAAACAAACTATTCATCGCCAACGACATCCCGTATTCCCAAGCGGTCACCCTTCCAAGTACTAACGGGACTCGATGTAACTTAACTTCTGGGAGTTGACGAGACCAGTTGCGTTCTACGAGATATGACCGTTGACATTCAAAAATGAAAACTTACCCTCCCAGTCCCAATGGATGAATAGAAAATCACTTCAAAGTGATAGAAATGTTTGTTCATTGAATTTGGACTCGTAACCATCGCGAATAAAAAAGCGCGATAAACTTTGAAAAACTCGCAATGAAATTTATCCAGAATCATTCCTATAGATGAATTGAACCTATCTCTAAGGCATTGAAATGTTTTATCTACGAATTTGGACTGGTAACCATCGTGATTAAAAAAAAATTTTCAAGAAATTTGTTATTGAAAACAAACTATTCATCGCCAACGACATCCCGTATTCCCAAGCGGTCACCCTTCCAAGTACTAACGGGACTCGACGTAACTTAACTTCTGGGAGCTGACGAGACCAGGTGCGTTCTACGTGATATGGCCGTTGACATTCAAAAATGAAAAATTACCCTCCCAATCCCAATGGATGAATAGAAAATCACTTCAAAGTGATAGAAATGTTTGTTCATTGAATTTGGACTCGTAACCATCGCGAATAAAAAAGCGCGATAAACTTTGAAAAACTCGCAATGAAATTTATCCAGAATCATTCAAATAGATGAATTGAACCTATCTCTATGCCATTGATATTTTTAATCTACGAATTTGGACTGGTAACCATCGCGATTAAAAAACGCGATAAACTTTGAAAAATTCTCAATGGAATTGATCCAGAATCATTCTTATAGATGAATTTAACCTATCTCTAAGGCATTGAAATGTTTTATCTACGAATTTGGACTGGTAACCATCGTGATTGAAAAAAAAATTTCAAGAAATTTGTTATTGAAAACAAACTATTCATCGCCAACGACATCCCGTATTCCCAAGCGGTCACCCTTCCAAGTACTAACGGGACTCGACGTAACTTAACTTCTGGGAGCTGACGAGACCAGGTGCGTTCTACGTGATATGGCCGTTGACATTCAAAAATGAAAATTTACCCTACCAGTCCCAATGGATGAATAGAAAATCACTTCAAAGTGATAGAAATGTTTGTTCATTGAATTTGGACTCGTAACCATCGCGAATAAAAAAGCGCGATAAACTTTGAAAAACTCGCAATGAAATTTATCCAGAATCATTCCTATAGATGAATTGAACCTATCTCTATGCCATTGATATTTTTGATCTACGAATTTGGACTGGTAACCATCGCGATTAAAAAACGCGATAAACTTTGAAAAACTCTCAATGGAATTGATCCAGAATCATTCTTATAGATGAATTGAACCTATCTCTAAGGCATTGAAATGTTTTATCTACGAATTTGGACTGGTAACCATCGTGATTGAAAAAAAAATTTCAAGAAATTTGTTATTGAAAACAAACTATTCATCGCCAACGACATCCCGTATTCCCAAGCGGTCACCCTTCCAAGTACTAACGGGACTCGACGTAACTTAACTTCTGGGAGTTGACGAGACCAGTTGCGTTCTACGAGATATGACCGTTGACATTCAAAAATGAAAACTTACCCTCCCAGTCCCAATGGATGAATAGAAAATCACTTCAAAGTGATAGAAATGTTTGTTCATTGAATTTGGACTCGTAACCATCGCGAATAAAAAAGCGCGATAAACTTTGAAAAACTCGCAATGAAATTTATCCAGAATCATTCCTATAGATGAATTGAACCTATCTCTAAGGCATTGAAATGTTTTATCTACGAATTTGGACTGGTAACCATCGTGATTAAAAAAAAATTTTCAAGAAATTTGTTATTGAAAACAAACTATTCATCGCCAACGACATCCCGTATTCCCAAGCGGTCACCCTTCCAAGTACTAACGGGACTCGACGTAACTTAACTTCTGGGAGCTGACGAGACCAGGTGCGTTCTACGTGATATGGCCGTTGACATTCAAAAATGAAAAATTACCCTCCCAATCCCAATGGATGAATAGAAAATCACTTCAAAGTGATAGAAATGTTTGTTCATTGAATTTGGACTCGTAACCATCGCGAATAAAAAAGCGCGATAAACTTTGAAAAACTCGCAATGAAATTTATCCAGAATCATTCAAATAGATGAATTGAACCTATCTCTATGCCATTGATATTTTTAATCTACGAATTTGGACTGGTAACCATCGCGATTAAAAAACGCGATAAACTTTGAAAAATTCTCAATGGAATTGATCCAGAATCATTCTTATAGATGAATTTAACCTATCTCTAAGGCATTGAAATGTTTTATCTACGAATTTGGACTGGTAACCATCGTGATTGAAAAAAAAATTTCAAGAAATTTGTTATTGAAAACAAACTATTCATCGCCAACGACATCCCGTATTCCCAAGCGGTCACCCTTCCAAGTACTAACGGGACTCGACGTAACTTAACTTCTGGGAGCTGACGAGACCAGGTGCGTTCTACGTGATATGGCCGTTGACATTCAAAAATGAAAATTTACCCTACCAGTCCCAATGGATGAATAGAAAATCACTTCAAAGTGATAGAAATGTTTGTTCATTGAATTTGGACTCGTAACCATCGCGAATAAAAAAGCGCGATAAACTTTGAAAAACTCGCAATGAAATTTATCCAGAATCATTCCTATAGATGAATTGAACCTATCTCTATGCCATTGATATTTTTGATCTACGAATTTGGACTGGTAACCATCGCGATTAAAAAACGCGATAAACTTTGAAAAACTCTCAATGGAATTGATCCAGAATCATTCTTATAGATGAATTGAACCTATCTCTAAGGCATTGAAATGTTTTATCTACGAATTTGGACTGGTAACCATCGTGATTGAAAAAAAAATTTCAAGAAATTTGTTATTGAAAACAAACTATTCATCGCCAACGACATCCCGTATTCCCAAGCGGTCACCCTTCCAAGTACTAACGGGACTCGACGTAACTTAACTTCTGGGAGTTGACGAGACCAGTTGCGTTCTACGAGATATGACCGTTGACATTCAAAAATGAAAACTTACCCTCCCAGTCCCAATGGATGAATAGAAAATCACTTCAAAGTGATAGAAATGTTTGTTCATTGAATTTGGACTCGTAACCATCGCGAATAAAAAAGCGCGATAAACTTTGAAAAACTCGCAATGAAATTTATCCAGAATCATTCCTATAGATGAATTGAACCTATCTCTAAGGCATTGAAATGTTTTATCTACGAATTTGGACTGGTAACCATCGTGATTAAAAAAAAATTTTCAAGAAATTTGTTATTGAAAACAAACTATTCATCGCCAACGACATCCCGTATTCCCAAGCGGTCACCCTTCCAAGTACTAACGGGACTCGACGTAACTTAACTTCTGGGAGCTGACGAGACCAGGTGCGTTCTACGTGATATGGCCGTTGACATTCAAAAATGAAAAATTACCCTCCCAATCCCAATGGATGAATAGAAAATCACTTCAAAGTGATAGAAATGTTTGTTCATTGAATTTGGACTCGTAACCATCGCGAATAAAAAAGCGCGATAAACTTTGAAAAACTCGCAATGAAATTTATCCAGAATCATTCAAATAGATGAATTGAACCTATCTCTATGCCATTGATATTTTTAATCTACGAATTTGGACTGGTAACCATCGCGATTAAAAAACGCGATAAACTTTGAAAAATTCTCAATGGAATTGATCCAGAATCATTCTTATAGATGAATTTAACCTATCTCTAAGGCATTGAAATGTTTTATCTACGAATTTGGACTGGTAACCATCGTGATTGAAAAAAAAATTTCAAGAAATTTGTTATTGAAAACAAACTATTCATCGCCAACGACATCCCGTATTCCCAAGCGGTCACCCTTCCAAGTACTAACGGGACTCGACGTAACTTAACTTCTGGGAGCTGACGAGACCAGGTGCGTTCTACGTGATATGGCCGTTGACATTCAAAAATGAAAATTTACCCTACCAGTCCCAATGGATGAATAGAAAATCACTTCAAAGTGATAGAAATGTTTGTTCATTGAATTTGGACTCGTAACCATCGCGAATAAAAAAGCGCGATAAACTTTGAAAAACTCGCAATGAAATTTATCCAGAATCATTCCTATAGATGAATTGAACCTATCTCTATGCCATTGATATTTTTGATCTACGAATTTGGACTGGTAACCATCGCGATTAAAAAACGCGATAAACTTTGAAAAACTCTCAATGGAATTGATCCAGAATCATTCTTATAGATGAATTGAACCTATCTCTAAGGCATTGAAATGTTTTATCTACGAATTTGGACTGGTAACCATCGTGATTGAAAAAAAAATTTCAAGAAATTTGTTATTGAAAACAAACTATTCATCGCCAACGACATCCCGTATTCCCAAGCGGTCACCCTTCCAAGTACTAACGGGACTCGACGTAACTTAACTTCTGGGAGTTGACGAGACCAGTTGCGTTCTACGAGATATGACCGTTGACATTCAAAAATGAAAACTTACCCTCCCAGTCCCAATGGATGAATAGAAAATCACTTCAAAGTGATAGAAATGTTTGTTCATTGAATTTGGACTCGTAACCATCGCGAATAAAAAAGCGCGATAAACTTTGAAAAACTCGCAATGAAATTTATCCAGAATCATTCCTATAGATGAATTGAACCTATCTCTAAGGCATTGAAATGTTTTATCTACGAATTTGGACTGGTAACCATCGTGATTAAAAAAAAATTTTCAAGAAATTTGTTATTGAAAACAAACTATTCATCGCCAACGACATCCCGTATTCCCAAGCGGTCACCCTTCCAAGTACTAACGGGACTCGACGTAACTTAACTTCTGGGAGCTGACGAGACCAGGTGCGTTCTACGTGATATGGCCGTTGACATTCAAAAATGAAAAATTACCCTCCCAATCCCAATGGATGAATAGAAAATCACTTCAAAGTGATAGAAATGTTTGTTCATTGAATTTGGACTCGTAACCATCGCGAATAAAAAAGCGCGATAAACTTTGAAAAACTCGCAATGAAATTTATCCAGAATCATTCAAATAGATGAATTGAACCTATCTCTATGCCATTGATATTTTTAATCTACGAATTTGGACTGGTAACCATCGCGATTAAAAAACGCGATAAACTTTGAAAAATTCTCAATGGAATTGATCCAGAATCATTCTTATAGATGAATTTAACCTATCTCTAAGGCATTGAAATGTTTTATCTACGAATTTGGACTGGTAACCATCGTGATTGAAAAAAAAAATTTCAAGAAATTTGTTATTGAAAACAAACTATTCATCGCCAACGACATCCCGTATTCCCAAGCGGTCACCCTTCCAAGTACTAACGGGACTCGACGTAACTTAACTTCTGGGAGCTGACGAGACCAGGTGCGTTCTACGTGATATGGCCGTTGACATTCAAAAATGAAAATTTACCCTACCAGTCCCAATGGATGAATAGAAAATCACTTCAAAGTGATAGAAATGTTTGTTCATTGAATTTGGACTCGTAACCATCGCGAATAAAAAAGCGCGATAAACTTTGAAAAACTCGCAATGAAATTTATCCAGAATCATTCCTATAGATGAATTGAACCTATCTCTATGCCATTGATATTTTTGATCTACGAATTTGGACTGGTAACCATCGCGATTAAAAAACGCGATAAACTTTGAAAAACTCTCAATGGAATTGATCCAGAATCATTCTTATAGATGAATTGAACCTATCTCTAAGGCATTGAAATGTTTTATCTACGAATTTGGACTGGTAACCATCGTGATTGAAAAAAAAATTTCAAGAAATTTGTTATTGAAAACAAACTATTCATCGCCAACGACATCCCGTATTCCCAAGCGGTCACCCTTCCAAGTACTAACGGGACTCGACGTAACTTAACTTCTGGGAGTTGACGAGACCAGTTGCGTTCTACGAGATATGACCGTTGACATTCAAAAATGAAAACTTACCCTCCCAGTCCCAATGGATGAATAGAAAATCACTTCAAAGTGATAGAAATGTTTGTTCATTGAATTTGGACTCGTAACCATCGCGAATAAAAAAGCGCGATAAACTTTGAAAAACTCGCAATGAAATTTATCCAGAATCATTCCTATAGATGAATTGAACCTATCTCTAAGGCATTGAAATGTTTTATCTACGAATTTGGACTGGTAACCATCGTGATTAAAAAAAAATTTTCAAGAAATTTGTTATTGAAAACAAACTATTCATCGCCAACGACATCCCGTATTCCCAAGCGGTCACCCTTCCAAGTACTAACGGGACTCGACGTAACTTAACTTCTGGGAGCTGACGAGACCAGGTGCGTTCTACGTGATATGGCCGTTGACATTCAAAAATGAAAAATTACCCTCCCAATCCCAATGGATGAATAGAAAATCACTTCAAAGTGATAGAAATGTTTGTTCATTGAATTTGGACTCGTAACCATCGCGAATAAAAAAGCGCGATAAACTTTGAAAAACTCGCAATGAAATTTATCCAGAATCATTCCTATAGATGAATTGAACCTATCTCTAAGGCATTGAAATGTTTTATCTACGAATTTGGACTGGTAACCATCGTGATTGAAAAAAAAATTTCAAGAAATTTGTTATTGAAAACAAACTATTCATCGCCAACGACATCCCGTATTCCCAAGCGGTCACCCTTCCAAGTACTAACGGGACTCGACGTAACTTAACTTCTGGGAGCTGACGAGACCAGGTGTGTTCTACGTGATATGGCCGTTGACATTCAAAAATGAAAATTTACCCTACCAGTCCCAATGGATGAATAGAAAATCACTTCAAAGTGATAGAAATGTTTGTTCATTGAATTTGGACTCGTAACCATCGGGAATAAAAAAGCGCGATAAACTTTGAAAAACTCGCAATGAAATTTATCCAGAATCATTCAAATAGATGAATTGAACCTATCTCTATGCCATTGATATTTTTGATCTACGAATTTGGACTGGTAACCATCGCGATTAAAAAACGCGATAAACTTTGAAAAACTCTCAATGGAATTGATCCAGAATCATTCTTATAGATGAATTGAACCTATCTCTAAGGCATTGAAATGTTTTATCTACGAATTTGGACTGGTAACCATCGTGATTGAAAAAAATTTTCAAGAAATTTGTTATTGAAAACAAACTATTCATCGCCAACGACATCCCGTATTCCCAAGCGGTCACCCTTCCAAGTACTAACGGGACTCGATGTAACTTAACTTCTGGGAGTTGACGAGACCAGTTGCGTTCTACGAGATATGACCGTTGACATTCAAAAATGAAAACTTACCCTCCCAGTCCCAATGGATGAATAGAAAATCACTTCAAAGTGATAGAAATGTTTGTTCATTGAATTTGGACTCGTAACCATCGCGAATAAAAAAGCGCGATAAACTTTGAAAAACTCGCAATGAAATTTATCCAGAATCATTCCTATAGATGAATTGAACCTATCTCTAAGGCATTGAAATGTTTTATCTACGAATTTGGACTGGTAACCATCGTGATTAAAAAAAAATTTTCAAGAAATTTGTTATTGAAAACAAACTATTCATCGCCAACGACATCCCGTATTCCCAAGCGGTCACCCTTCCAAGTACTAACGGGACTCGACGTAACTTAACTTCTGGGAGCTGACGAGACCAGGTGCGTTCTACGTGATATGGCCGTTGACATTCAAAAATGAAAAATTACCCTCCCAATCTTAATGGATGAATAGAAAATCACTTCAAAGTGATAGAAATGTTTGTTCATTGAATTTGGACTCGTAACCATCGCGAATAAAAAAGCGCGATAAACTTTGAAAAACTCGCAATGAAATTTATCCAGAATCATTCCTATAGATGAATTGAACCTATCTCTAAGGCATTGAAATGTTTTATCTACGAATTTGGACTGGTAACCATCGTGATTGAAAAAAAAATTTCAAGAAATTTGTTATTGAAAACAAACTATTCATCTCCAACGACATCCCGTATTCCCAAGCGGTCACCCTTCCAAGTACTAACGGGACTCGACGTAACTTAACTTCTGGGAGCTGACGAGACCAGGTGTGTTCTACGTGATATGGCCGTTGACATTCAAAAATGAAAATTTACCCTACCAGTCCCAATGGATGAATAGAAAATCACTTCAAAGTGATAGAAATGTTTGTTCATTGAATTTGGACTCGTAACCATCGGGAATAAAAAAGCGCGATAAACTTTGAAAAACTCGCAATGAAATTTATCCAGAATCATTCCTATAGATGAATTGAACCTATCTCTATGCCATTGATATTTTTGATCTACGAATTTGGACTGGTAACCATCGCGATTAAAAAACGCGATAAACTTTGAAAAACTCTCAATGGAATTGATCCAGAATCATTCTTATAGATGAATTGAACCTATCTCTAAGGCATTGAAATGTTTTATCTACGAATTTGGACTGGTAACCATCGTGATTGAAAAAAAAATTTCAAGAAATTTGTTATTGAAAACAAACTATTCATCGCCAACGACATCCCGTATTCCCAAGCGGTCACCCTTCCAAGTACTAACGGGACTCGACGTAACTTAACTTCTGGGAGCTGACGAGACCAGGTGCGTTCTACGTGATATGGCCGTTGACATTCAAAAATGAAAATTTACCCTCCCAGTCCCAATGGATGAATAGAAAATCACTTCAAAGTGATAGAAATGTTTGTTCATTGAATTTGGACTCGTAACCATCGCGAATAAAAAAGCGCGATAAACTTTGAAAAACTCGCAATGAAATTTATCCAGAATCATTCCTATAGATGAATTGAACCTATCTCTATGCCATTGATATTTTTGATCTACGAATTTGGACTGGTAACCATCGCGATTAAAAAATGCGATAAACTTTGAAAAACTCTCAATGGAATTGATCCAGAATCATTCTTATAGATGAATTGAACCTATCTCTAAGGCATTGAAATTTTTTATCTACGAATTTGCACTGGTAACCATCGTGATTGAAAAAAAAATTTCAAGAAATTTGTTATTGAAAACAAACTATTCATCGCCAACGACATCCCGTATTCCCAAGCGGTCACCCTTCCAAGTACTAACGGGACTCGACGTAACTTAACTTCTGGGAGCTGACGAGACCAGGTGTGTTCTACGTGATATGGCCGTTGACATTCAAAAATGAAAATTTACCCTACCAGTCCCAATGGATGAATAGAAAATCACTTCAAAGTGATAGAAATGTTTGTTCATTGAATTTGGACTCGTAACCATCGCGAATAAAAAAGCGCGATAAACTTTGAAAAACTCGCAATGAAATTTATCCAGAATCATTCCTATAGATGAATTGAACCTATCTCTATGCCATTGATATTTTTGATCTACGAATTTGGACTGGTAACCATCGCGATTAAAAAACGCGATAAACTTTGAAAAACTCTCAATGGAATTGATCCAGAATCATTCTTATAGATGAATTGAACCTATCTCTAAGGCATTGAAATGTTTTATCTACGAATTTGGACTGGTAACCATCGTGATTGAAAAAAATTTTCAAGAAATTTGTTATTGAAAACAAACTATTCATCGCCAACGACATCCCGTATTCCCAAGCGGTCACCCTTCCAAGTACTAATGGGACTCGATGTAACTTAACTTCTGGGAGTTGACGAGACCAGTTGCGTTCTACGAGATATGACCGTTGACATTCAAAAATGAAAACTTACCCTCCCAGTCCCAATGGATGAATAGAAAATCACTTCAAAGTGATAGAAATGTTTGTTCATTGAATTTGGACTCGTAACCATCGCGAATAAAAAAGCGCGATAAACTTTGAAAAACTCGCAATGAAATTTATCCAGAATCATTCCTATAGATGAATTGAACCTATCTCTAAGGCATTGAAATGTTTTATCTACGAATTTGGACTGGTAACCATCGTGATTAAAAAAAAATTTTCAAGAAATTTGTTATTGAAAACAAACTATTCATCGCCAACGACATCCCGTATTCCCAAGCGGTCACCCTTCCAAGTACTAACGGGACTCGACGTAACTTAACTTCTGGGAGCTGACGAGACCAGGTGCGTTCTACGTGATATGGCCGTTGACATTCAAAAATGAAAAATTACCCTCCCAATCCCAATGGATGAATAGAAAATCACTTCAAAGTGATAGAAATGTTTGTTCATTGAATTTGGACTCGTAACCATCGCGAATAAAAAAGCGCGATAAACTTTGAAAAACTCGCAATGAAATTTATCCAGAATCATTCCTATAGATGAATTGAACCTATCTCTAAGGCATTGAAATGTTTTATCTACGAATTTGGACTGGTAACCATCGTGATTGAAAAAAAAATTTCAAGAAATTTGTTATTGAAAACAAACTATTCATCGCCAACGACATCCCGTATTCCCAAGCGGTCACCCTTCCAAGTACTAACGGGACTCGACGTAACTTAACTTCTGGGAGCTGACGAGACCAGGTGCGTTCTACGTGATATGGCCGTTGACATTCAAAAATGAAAAATTACCCTCCCAATCCCAATGGATGAATAGAAAATCACTTCAAAGTGATAGAAATGTTTGTTCATTGAATTTGGACTCGTAACCATCGCGAATAAAAAAGTGCGATAAACTTTGAAAAACTCGCAATGAAATTTATCCAGAATCATTCAAATAGATGAATTGAACCTATCTCTATGCCATTGATATTTTTAATCTACGAATTTGGACTGGTAACCATCGCGATTAAAAAACGCGATAAACTTTGAAAAACTCTCAATGGAATTGATCCAGAATCATTCTTATAGATGAATTTAACCTATCTCTAAGGCATTGAAATGTTTTATCTACGAATTTGGACTGGTAACCATCGTGATTGAAAAAAAAATTTCAAGAAATTTGTTATTGAAAACAAACTATTCATCGCCAACGACATCCCGTATTCCCAAGCGGTCACCCTTCCAAGTACTAACGGGACTCGACGTAACTTAACTTCTGGGAGCTGACGAGACCAGGTGCGTTCTACGTGATATGGCCGTTGACATTCAAAAATGAAAAATTACCCTCCCAATCCCAATGGATGAATAGAAAATCACTTCAAAGTGATAGAAATGTTTGTTCATTGAATTTGGACTCGTAACCATCGCGATTAAAAAACGCGATAAACTTTGAAAAACTCTCAATGGAATTGATCCAGAATCATTCTTATAGATGAATTTAACCTATCTCTAAGGCATTGAAATGTTTTATCTACGAATTTGGACTGGTAACCATCGTGATTGAAAAAAATTTTCAAGAAATTTGTTATTGAAAACAAACTATTCATCGCCAACGACATCCCGTATTCCCAAGCGGTCACCCTTCCAAGTACTAACGGGACTCGACGTAACTTAACTTCTGGGAGCTGACGAGACCAGGTGCGTTCTACGTGATATGGCCGTTGACATTCAAAAATGAAAAATTACCCTCCCAATCCCAATGGATGAATAGAAAATCACTTCAAAGTGATAGAAATGTTTGTTCATTGAATTTGGACTCGTAACCATCGCGAATAAAAAAGCGCGATAAACTTTGAAAAACTCGCAATGAAATTTATCCAGAATCATTCCTATAGATGAATTGAACCTATCTCTAAGGCATTGAAATGTTTTATCTACGAATTTGGACTGGTAACCATCGTGATTGAAAAAAAAATTTCAAGAAATTTGTTATTGAAAACAAACTATTCATCGCCAACGACATCCCGTATTCCCAAGCGGTCACCCTTCCAAGTACTAACGGGACTCGACGTAACTTAACTTCTGGGAGCTGACGAGACCAGGTGCGTTCTACGTGATATGGCCGTTGACATTCAAAAATGAAAAATTACCCTCCCAATCCCAATGGATGAATAGAAAATCACTTCAAAGTGATAGAAATGTTTGTTCATTGAATTTGGACTCGTAACCATCGCGAATAAAAAAGCGCGATAAACTTTGAAAAACTCGCAATGAAATTTATCCAGAATCATTCAAATAGATGAATTGAACCTATCTCTATGCCATTGATATTTTTAATCTACGAATTTGGACTGGTAACCATCGCGATTAAAAAACGCGATAAACTTTGAAAAACTCTCAATGGAATTGATCCAGAATCATTCTTATAGATGAATTTAACCTATCTCTAAGGCATTGAAATGTTTTATCTACGAATTTGGACTGGTAACCATCGTGATTGAAAAAAAAATTTCAAGAAATTTGTTATTGAAAACAAACTATTCATCGCCAACGACATCCCGTATTCCCAAGCGGTCACCCTTCCAAGTACTAACGGGACTCGACGTAACTTAACTTCTGGGAGCTGACGAGACCAGGTGCGTTCTACGTGATATGGCCGTTGACATTCAAAAATGAAAATTTACCCTCCCAGTCCCAATGGATGAATAGAAAATCACTTCAAAGTGATAGAAATGTTTGTTCATTTAATTTGGACTCGTAACCATCGCGAATAAAAAAGCGCGATAAACTTTGAAAAACTCGCAA
Source organism: Daphnia pulicaria (assembly GCF_021234035.1). Classification (NCBI taxonomy): domain Eukaryota; kingdom Metazoa; phylum Arthropoda; class Branchiopoda; order Diplostraca; family Daphniidae; genus Daphnia; species Daphnia pulicaria. The sequence goes on from NC_060915.1 coordinate 4,680,465, forward strand.
TGAAATTTATCCAGAATCATTCCTATAGATGAATTGAACCTATCTCTATGCCATTGATATTTTTGATCTACGAATTTGAACTGGTAACCATCGCGATTAAAAAATGCGATAAACTTTGAAAAACTCTCAATGGAATTGATCCAGAATCATTCTTATAGATGAATTGAACCTATCTCTAAGGCATTGAAATGTTTTATCTACGAATTTGGACTGGTAACCATCGTGATTGAAAAAAATTTTCAAGAAATTTGTTATTGAAAACAAACTATTCATCGCCAACGACATCCCGTATTCCCAAGCGGTCACCCTTCCAAGTACTAACGGGACTCGATGTAACTTAACTTCTGGGAGTTGACGAGACCAGTTGCGTTCTACGAGATATGACCGTTGACATTCAAAAATGAAAACTTACCCTCCCAGTCCCAATGGATGAATAGAAAATCACTTCAAAGTGATAGAAATGTTTGTTCATTGAATTTGGACTCGTAACCATCGGGAATAAAAAAGCGCGATAAACTTTGAAAAACTCGCAATGAAATTTATCCAGAATCATTCCTATAGATGAATTGAACCTATCTCTATGCCATTGATATTTTTGATCTACGAATTTGGACTGGTAACCATCGCGATTAAAAAATGCGATAAACTTTGAAAAACTCTCAATGGAATTGATCCAGAATCATTCTTATAGATGAATTGAACCTATCTCTAAGGCATTGAAATTTTTTATCTACGAATTTGCACTGGTAACCATCGTGATTGAAAAAAAAATTTCAAGAAATTTGTTATTGAAAACAAACTATTCATCGCCAACGACATCCCGTATTCCCAAGCGGTCACCCTTCCAAGTACTAACGGGACTCGACGTAACTTAACTTCTGGGAGCTGACGAGACCAGGTGCGTTCTACGTGATATGGCCGTTGACATTCAAAAATGAAAAATTACCCTCCCAATCCCAATGGATGAATAGAAAATCACTTCAAAGTGATAGAAATGTTTGTTCATTGAATTTGGACTCGTAACCATCGCGATTAAAAAACGCGATAAACTTTGAAAAACTCTCAATGGAATTGATCCAGAATCATTCTTATAGATGAATTTAACCTATCTCTAAGGCATTGAAATGTTTTATCTACGAATTTGGACTGGTAACCATCGTGATTGAAAAAAATTTTCAAGAAATTTGTTATTGAAAACAAACTATTCATCGCCAACGACATCCCGTATTCCCAAGCGGTCACCCTTCCAAGTACTAACGGGACTCGACGTAACTTAACTTCTGGGAGCTGACGAGACCAGGTGCGTTCTACGTGATATGGCCGTTGACATTCAAAAATGAAAAATTACCCTCCCAATCCCAATGGATGAATAGAAAATCACTTCAAAGTGATAGAAATGTTTGTTCATTGAATTTGGACTCGTAACCATCGCGAATAAAAAAGCGCGATAAACTTTGAAAAACTCGCAATGAAATTTATCCAGAATCATTCCTATAGATGAATTGAACCTATCTCTAAGGCATTGAAATGTTTTATCTACGAATTTGGACTGGTAACCATCGTGATTGAAAAAAAAATTTCAAGAAATTTGTTATTGAAAACAAACTATTCATCGCCAACGACATCCCGTATTCCCAAGCGGTCACCCTTCCAAGTACTAACGGGACTCGACGTAACTTAACTTCTGGGAGCTGACGAGACCAGGTGCGTTCTACGTGATATGGCCGTTGACATTCAAAAATGAAAAATTACCCTCCCAATCCCAATGGATGAATAGAAAATCACTTCAAAGTGATAGAAATGTTTGTTCATTGAATTTGGACTCGTAACCATCGCGAATAAAAAAGCGCGATAAACTTTGAAAAACTCGCAATGAAATTTATCCAGAATCATTCAAATAGATGAATTGAACCTATCTCTATGCCATTGATATTTTTAATCTACGAATTTGGACTGGTAACCATCGCGATTAAAAAACGCGATAAACTTTGAAAAACTCTCAATGGAATTGATCCAGAATCATTCTTATAGATGAATTTAACCTATCTCTAAGGCATTGAAATGTTTTATCTACGAATTTGGACTGGTAACCATCGTGATTGAAAAAAAAATTTCAAGAAATTTGTTATTGAAAACAAACTATTCATCGCCAACGACATCCCGTATTCCCAAGCGGTCACCCTTCCAAGTACTAACGGGACTCGACGTAACTTAACTTCTGGGAGCTGACGAGACCAGGTGCGTTCTACGTGATATGGCCGTTGACATTCAAAAATGAAAATTTACCCTCCCAGTCCCAATGGATGAATAGAAAATCACTTCAAAGTGATAGAAATGTTTGTTCATTTAATTTGGACTCGTAACCATCGCGAATAAAAAAGCGCGATAAACTTTGAAAAACTCGCAATGAAATTTATCCAGAATCATTCCTATAGATGAATTGAACCTATCTCTATGCCATTGATATTTTTGATCTACGAATTTGAACTGGTAACCATCGCGATTAAAAAATGCGATAAACTTTGAAAAACTCTCAATGGAATTGATCCAGAATCATTCTTATAGATGAATTGAACCTATCTCTAAGGCATTGAAATGTTTTATCTACGAATTTGGACTGGTAACCATCGTGATTGAAAAAAATTTTCAAGAAATTTGTTATTGAAAACAAACTATTCATCGCCAACGACATCCCGTATTCCCAAGCGGTCACCCTTCCAAGTACTAACGGGACTCGATGTAACTTAACTTCTGGGAGTTGACGAGACCAGTTGCGTTCTACGAGATATGACCGTTGACATTCAAAAATGAAAACTTACCCTCCCAGTCCCAATGGATGAATAGAAAATCACTTCAAAGTGATAGAAATGTTTGTTCATTGAATTTGGACTCGTAACCATCGGGAATAAAAAAGCGCGATAAACTTTGAAAAACTCGCAATGAAATTTATCCAGAATCATTCCTATAGATGAATTGAACCTATCTCTATGCCATTGATATTTTTGATCTACGAATTTGGACTGGTAACCATCGCGATTAAAAAATGCGATAAACTTTGAAAAACTCTCAATGGAATTGATCCAGAATCATTCTTATAGATGAATTGAACCTATCTCTAAGGCATTGAAATTTTTTATCTACGAATTTGCACTGGTAACCATCGTGATTGAAAAAAAAATTTCAAGAAATTTGTTATTGAAAACAAACTATTCATCGCCAACGACATCCCGTATTCCCAAGCGGTCACCCTTCCAAGTACTAACGGGACTCGACGTAACTTAACTTCTGGGAGCTGACGAGACCAGGTGCGTTCTACGTGATATGGCCGTTGACATTCAAAAATGAAAAATTACCCTCCCAATCCCAATGGATGAATAGAAAATCACTTCAAAGTGATAGAAATGTTTGTTCATTGAATTTGGACTCGTAACCATCGCGAATAAAAAAGCGCGATAAACTTTGAAAAACTCGCAATGAAATTTATCCAGAATCATTCAAATAGATGAATTGAACCTATCTCTATGCCATTGATATTTTTAATCTACGAATTTGGACTGGTAACCATCGCGATTAAAAAACGCGATAAACTTTGAAAAACTCTCAATGGAATTGATCCAGAATCATTCTTATAGATGAATTTAACCTATCTCTAAGGCATTGAAATGTTTTATCTACGAATTTGGACTGGTAACCATCGTGATTGAAAAAAAAATTTCAAGAAATTTGTTATTGAAAACAAACTATTCATCGCCAACGACATCCCGTATTCCCAAGCGGTCACCCTTCCAAGTACTAACGGGACTCGACGTAACTTAACTTCTGGGAGCTGACGAGACCAGGTGCGTTCTACGTGATATGGCCGTTGACATTCAAAAATGAAAATTTACCCTCCCAGTCCCAATGGATGAATAGAAAATCACTTCAAAGTGATAGAAATGTTTGTTCATTTAATTTGGACTCGTAACCATCGCGAATAAAAAAGCGCGATAAACTTTGAAAAACTCGCAATGAAATTTATCCAGAATCATTCCTATAGATGAATTGAACCTATCTCTATGCCATTGATATTTTTGATCTACGAATTTGAACTGGTAACCATCGCGATTAAAAAATGCGATAAACTTTGAAAAACTCTCAATGGAATTGATCCAGAATCATTCTTATAGATGAATTGAACCTATCTCTAAGGCATTGAAATGTTTTATCTACGAATTTGGACTGGTAACCATCGTGATTGAAAAAAATTTTCAAGAAATTTGTTATTGAAAACAAACTATTCATCGCCAACGACATCCCGTATTCCCAAGCGGTCACCCTTCCAAGTACTAACGGGACTCGATGTAACTTAACTTCTGGGAGTTGACGAGACCAGTTGCGTTCTACGAGATATGACCGTTGACATTCAAAAATGAAAACTTACCCTCCCAGTCCCAATGGATGAATAGAAAATCACTTCAAAGTGATAGAAATGTTTGTTCATTGAATTTGGACTCGTAACCATCGGGAATAAAAAAGCGCGATAAACTTTGAAAAACTCGCAATGAAATTTATCCAGAATCATTCCTATAGATGAATTGAACCTATCTCTATGCCATTGATATTTTTGATCTACGAATTTGGACTGGTAACCATCGCGATTAAAAAATGCGATAAACTTTGAAAAACTCTCAATGGAATTGATCCAGAATCATTCTTATAGATGAATTGAACCTATCTCTAAGGCATTGAAATTTTTTATCTACGAATTTGCACTGGTAACCATCGTGATTGAAAAAAAAATTTCAAGAAATTTGTTATTGAAAACAAACTATTCATCGCCAACGACATCCCGTATTCCCAAGCGGTCACCCTTCCAAGTACTAACGGGACTCGACGTAACTTAACTTCTGGGAGCTGACGAGACCAGGTGCGTTCTACGTGATATGGCCGTTGACATTCAAAAATGAAAATTTACCCTCCCAGTCCCAATGGATGAATAGAAAATCACTTCAAAGTGATAGAAATGTTTGTTCATTTAATTTGGACTCGTAACCATCGCGAATAAAAAAGCGCGATAAACTTTGAAAAACTCGCAATGAAATTTATCCAGAATCATTCCTATAGATGAATTGAACCTATCTCTATGCCATTGATATTTTTGATCTACGAATTTGAACTGGTAACCATCGCGATTAAAAAATGCGATAAACTTTGAAAAACTCTCAATGGAATTGATCCAGAATCATTCTTATAGATGAATTGAACCTATCTCTAAGGCATTGAAATGTTTTATCTACGAATTTGGACTGGTAACCATCGTGATTGAAAAAAATTTTCAAGAAATTTGTTATTGAAAACAAACTATTCATCGCCAACGACATCCCGTATTCCCAAGCGGTCACCCTTCCAAGTACTAACGGGACTCGACGTAACTTAACTTCTGGGAGCTGACGAGACCAGGTGCGTTCTACGTGATATGGCCGTTGACATTCAAAAATGAAAAATTACCCTCCCAATCCCAATGGATGAATAGAAAATCACTTCAAAGTGATAGAAATGTTTGTTCATTGAATTTGGACTCGTAACCATCGCGAATAAAAAAGCGCGATAAACTTTGAAAAACTCGCAATGAAATTTATCCAGAATCATTCTTATAGATGAATTGAACCTATCTCTAAGGCATTGAAATGTTTTATCTACGAATTTGGACTGGTAACCATCGTGATTGAAAAAAAATTTCAAGAAATTTGTTATTGAAAACAAACTATTCATCGCCAACGACATCCCGTATTCCCAAGCGGTCACCCTTCCAAGTACTAACGGGACTCGATGTAACTTAACTTCTGGGAGCTGACGAGACCAGTTGCGTTCTACGAGATATGACCGTTGACATTCAAAATTGAAAACTTACCCTCCCAGTCCCAATGGATGAATAGAAAATCACTTCAAAGTGATAGAAATGTTTGTTCATTGAATTTGGACTCGTAACCATCGCGAATAAAAAAGCGCGATAAACTTTGAAAAACTCGCAATGAAATTTATCCAGAATCATTCCTATAGATGAATTGAACCTATCTCTAAGGCATTGAAATGTTTTATCTACGAATTTGGACTGGTAACCATCGTGATTAAAAAAAAATTTTCAAGAAATTTGTTATTGAAAACAAACTATTCATCGCCAACGACATCCCGTATTCCCAAGCGGTCACCCTTCCAAGTACTAACGGGACTCGACGTAACTTAACTTCTGGGAGCTGACGAGACCAGGTGCGTTCTACGTGATATGGCCGTTGACATTCAAAAATGAAAAATTACCCTCCCAATCCCAATGGATGAATAGAAAATCACTTCAAAGTGATAGAAATGTTTGTTCATTGAATTTGGACTCGTAACCATCGCGAATAAAAAAGCGCGATAAACTTTGAAAAACTCGCTATGAAATTTATCCAGAATCATTCCTATAGATGAATTGAACCTATCTCTATGCCATTGATATTTTTGATCTACGAATTTGGACTGGTAACCATCGCGATTAAAAAATGCGATAAACTTTGAAAAACTCTCAATGGAATTGATCCAGAATCATTCTTATAGATGAATTGAACCTATCTCTAAGGCATTGAAATTTTTTATCTACGAATTTGCACTGGTAACCATCGTGATTGAAAAAAAAATTTCAAGAAATTTGTTATTGAAAACAAACTATTCATCGCCAACGACATCCCGTATTCCCAAGCGGTCACCCTTCCAAGTACTAACGGGACTCGACGTAACTTAACTTCTGGGAGCTGACGAGACCAGGTGCGTTCTACGTGATATGGCCGTTGACATTCAAAAATGAAAATTTACCCTCCCAGTCCCAATGGATGAATAGAAAATCACTTCAAAGTGATAGAAATGTTTGTTCATTGAATTTGGACTCGTAACCATCGGGAATAAAAAAGCGCGATAAACTTTGAAAAACTCGCAATGAAATTTATCCAGAATCATTCCTATAGATGAATTGAACCTATCTCTATGCCATTGATATTTTTGATCTACGAATTTGGACTGGTAACCATCGCGATTAAAAAACGCGATAAACTTTGAAAAACTCTCAATGGAATTGATCCAGAATCATTCTTATAGATGAATTGAACCTATCTCTAAGGCATTGAAATGTTTTATCTACGAATTTGGACTGGTAACCATCGTGATTGAAAAAAATTTCCAAGAAATTTGTTATTGAAAACAAACTATTCATCGCCAACGACATCCCGTATTCCCAAGCGGTCACCCTTCCAAGTACTAACGGGACTCGATGTAACTTAACTTCTGGGAGTTGACGAGACCAGTTGCGTTCTACGAGATATGACCGTTGACATTCAAAATTGAAAACTTACCCTCCCAGTCCCAATGGATGAATAGAAAATCACTTAAAAGTGATAGAAATGTTTGTTCATTGAATTTGGACTCGTAACCATCGCGAATAAAAAAGCGCGATAAACTTTGAAAAACTCGCAATGAAATTTATCCAGAATCATTCCTATAGATGAATTGAACCTATCTCTAAGGCATTGAAATGTTTTATCTACGAATTTGGACTGGTAACCATCGTGATTAAAAAAAAATTTTCAAGAAATTTGTTATTGAAAACAAACTATTCATCGCCAACGACATCCCGTATTCCCAAGCGGTCACCCTTCCAAGTACTAACGGGACTCGACGTAACTTAACTTCTGGGAGCTGACGAGACCAGGTGCGTTCTACGTGATATGGCCGTTGACATTCAAAAATGAAAAATTACCCTCCCAATCCCAATGGATGAATAGAAAATCACTTCAAAGTGATAGAAATGTTTGTTCATTGAATTTGGACTCGTAACCATCGCGAATAAAAAAGCGCGATAAACTTTGAAAAACTCGCTATGAAATTTATCCAGAATCATTCCTATAGATGAATTGAACCTATCTCTATGCCATTGATATTTTTGATCTACGAATTTGGACTGGTAACCATCGCGATTAAAAAATGCGATAAACTTTGAAAAACTCTCAATGGAATTGATCCAGAATCATTCTTATAGATGAATTGAACCTATCTCTAAGGCATTGAAATTTTTTATCTACGAATTTGCACTGGTAACCATCGTGATTGAAAAAAAAATTTCAAGAAATTTGTTATTGAAAACAAACTATTCATCGCCAACGACATCCCGTATTCCCAAGCGGTCACCCTTCCAAGTACTAACGGGACTCGACGTAACTTAACTTCTGGGAGCTGACGAGACCAGGTGCGTTCTACGTGATATGGCCGTTGACATTCAAAAATGAAAATTTACCCTCCCAGTCCCAATGGATGAATAGAAAATCACTTCAAAGTGATAGAAATGTTTGTTCATTGAATTTGGACTCGTAACCATCGCGAATAAAAAAGCGCGATAAACTTTGAAAAACTCGCAATGAAATTTATCCAGAATCATTCCTATAGATGAATTGAACCTATCTCTATGCCATTGATATTTTTAATCTACGAATTTGGACTGGTAACCATCGCGATTAAAAAACGCGATAAACTTTGAAAAACTCTCAATGGAATTGATCCAGAATCATTCTTATAGATGAATTGAACCTATCTCTAAGGCATTGAAATGTTTTATCTACGAATTTGGACTGGTAACCATCGTGATTGAAAAAAATTTCAAGAAATTTGTTATTGAAAACAAACTATTCATCGCCAACGACATCCCGTATTCCCAAGCGGTCACCCTTCCAAGTACTAACGGGACTCGATGTAACTTAACTTCTGGGAGTTGACGAGACCAGTTGCGTTCTACGAGATATGACCGTTGACATTCAAAAATGAAAACTTACCCTCCCAGTCCCAATGGATGAATAGAAAATTACTTCAAAGTGATAGAAATGTTTGTTCATTGAATTTGGACTCGTAACCATCGGGAATAAAAAAGCGCGATAAACTTTGAAAAACTCGCAATGAAATTTATCCAGAATCATTCAAATAGATGAATTGAACCTATCTCTATGCCATTGATATTTTTGATCTACGAATTTGGACTGGTAACCATCGCGATTAAAAAACGCGATAAACTTTGAAAAACTCTCAATGGAATTGATCCAGAATCATTCTTATAGATGAATTGAACCTATCTCTAAGGCATTGAAATTTTTTATCTACGAATTTGCACTGGTAACCATCGTGATTGAAAAAAAAATTTCAAGAAATTTGTTATTGAAAACAAACTATTCATCGCCAACGACATCCCGTATTCCCAAGCGGTCACCCTTCCAAGTACTAACGGGACTCGACGTAACTTAACTTCTGGGAGCTGACGTGACCAGGTGCGTTCTACGTGATATGGCCGTTGACATTCAAAAATGAAAATTTACCCTCCCAGTCCCAATGGATGAATAGAAAATCACTTCAAAGTGATAGAAATGTTTGTTCATTGAATTTGGACTCGTAACCATCGGGAATAAAAAAGCGCGATAAACTTTGAAAAACTCGCAATGAAATTTATCCAGAATCATTCCTATAGATGAATTGAACCTATCTCTATGCCATTGATATTTTTGATCTACGAATTTGGACTGGTAACCATCGCGATTAAAAAACGCGATAAACTTTGAAAAACTCTCAATGGAATTGATCCAGAATCATTCTTATAGATGAATTGAACCTATCTCTAAGGCATTGAAATGTTTTATCTACGAATTTGGACTGGTAACCATCGTGATTGAAAAAAATTTCCAAGAAATTTGTTATTGAAAACAAACTATTCATCGCCAACGACATCCCGTATTCCCAAGCGGTCACCCTTCCAAGTACTAACGGGACTCGATGTAACTTAACTTCTGGGAGTTGACGAGACCAGTTGCGTTCTACGAGATATGACCGTTGACATTCAAAATTGAAAACTTACCCTCCCAGTCCCAATGGATGAATAGAAAATCACTTAAAAGTGATAGAAATGTTTGTTCATTGAATTTGGACTCGTAACCATCGCGAATAAAAAAGCGCGATAAACTTTGAAAAACTCGCAATGAAATTTATCCAGAATCATTCCTATAGATGAATTGAACCTATCTCTAAGGCATTGAAATGTTTTATCTACGAATTTGGACTGGTAACCATCGTGATTAAAAAAAAATTTTCAAGAAATTTGTTATTGAAAACAAACTATTCATCGCCAACGACATCCCGTATTCCCAAGCGGTCACCCTTCCAAGTACTAACGGGACTCGACGTAACTTAACTTCTGGGAGCTGACGAGACCAGGTGCGTTCTACGTGATATGGCCGTTGACATTCAAAAATGAAAAATTACCCTCCCAATCCCAATGGATGAATAGAAAATCACTTCAAAGTGATAGAAATGTTTGTTCATTGAATTTGGACTCGTAACCATCGCGAATAAAAAAGCGCGATAAACTTTGAAAAACTCGCTATGAAATTTATCCAGAATCATTCCTATAGATGAATTGAACCTATCTCTATGCCATTGATATTTTTGATCTACGAATTTGGACTGGTAACCATCGCGATTAAAAAATGCGATAAACTTTGAAAAACTCTCAATGGAATTGATCCAGAATCATTCTTATAGATGAATTGAACCTATCTCTAAGGCATTGAAATTTTTTATCTACGAATTTGCACTGGTAACCATCGTGATTGAAAAAAAAATTTCAAGAAATTTGTTATTGAAAACAAACTATTCATCGCCAACGACATCCCGTATTCCCAAGCGGTCACCCTTCCAAGTACTAACGGGACTCGACGTAACTTAACTTCTGGGAGCTGACGAGACCAGGTGCGTTCTACGTGATATGGCCGTTGACATTCAAAAATGAAAATTTACCCTCCCAGTCCCAATGGATGAATAGAAAATCACTTCAAAGTGATAGAAATGTTTGTTCATTGAATTTGGACTCGTAACCATCGCGAATAAAAAAGCGCGATAAACTTTGAAAAACTCGCAATGAAATTTATCCAGAATCATTCCTATAGATGAATTGAACCTATCTCTATGCCATTGATATTTTTAATCTACGAATTTGGACTGGTAACCATCGCGATTAAAAAACGCGATAAACTTTGAAAAACTCTCAATGGAATTGATCCAGAATCATTCTTATAGATGAATTGAACCTATCTCTAAGGCATTGAAATGTTTTATCTACGAATTTGGACTGGTAACCATCGTGATTGAAAAAAATTTCAAGAAATTTGTTATTGAAAACAAACTATTCATCGCCAACGACATCCCGTATTCCCAAGCGGTCACCCTTCCAAGTACTAACGGGACTCGATGTAACTTAACTTCTGGGAGTTGACGAGACCAGTTGCGTTCTACGAGATATGACCGTTGACATTCAAAAATGAAAACTTACCCTCCCAGTCCCAATGGATGAATAGAAAATTACTTCAAAGTGATAGAAATGTTTGTTCATTGAATTTGGACTCGTAACCATCGGGAATAAAAAAGCGCGATAAACTTTGAAAAACTCGCAATGAAATTTATCCAGAATCATTCAAATAGATGAATTGAACCTATCTCTATGCCATTGATATTTTTGATCTACGAATTTGGACTGGTAACCATCGCGATTAAAAAACGCGATAAACTTTGAAAAACTCTCAATGGAATTGATCCAGAATCATTCTTATAGATGAATTGAACCTATCTCTAAGGCATTGAAATTTTTTATCTACGAATTTGCACTGGTAACCATCGTGATTGAAAAAAAAATTTCAAGAAATTTGTTATTGAAAACAAACTATTCATCGCCAACGACATCCCGTATTCCCAAGCGGTCACCCTTCCAAGTACTAACGGGACTCGACGTAACTTAACTTCTGGGAGCTGACGTGACCAGGTGCGTTCTACGTGATATGGCCGTTGACATTCAAAAATGAAAATTTACCCTCCCAGTCCCAATGGATGAATAGAAAATCACTTCAAAGTGATAGAAATGTTTGTTCATTGAATTTGGACTCGTAACCATCGCGAATAAAAAAGCGCGATAAACTTTGAAAAACTCGCAATGAAATTTATCCAGAATCATTCCTATAGATGAATTGAACCTATCTCTATGCCATTGATATTTTTAATCTGCGAATTTGGACTGGTAACCATCGCGATTAAAAAACGCGATAAACTTTGAAAAACTCTCAATGGAATTGATCCAGAATCATTCTTATAGATGAATTGAACCTATCTCTAAGGCATTGAAATGTTTTATCTACGAATTTGGACTGGTAACCATCGTGATTGAAAAAAATTTCAAGAAATTTGTTATTGAAAACAAACTATTCATCGCCAACGACATCCCGTATTCCCAAGCGGTCACCCTTCCAAGTACTAACGGGACTCGATGTAACTTAACTTCTGGGAGCTGACGAGACCAGGTGCGTTCTACGTGATATGGCCGTTGACATTCAAAAATGAAAATTTACCCTCCCAGTCCCAATGGATGAATAGAAAATCACTTCAAAGTGATAGAAATGTTTGTTCATTTAATTTGGACTCGTAACCATCGGGAATAAAAAAGCGCGATAAACTTTGAAAAACTCGCAATGAAATTTATCCAGAATCATTCCTATAGATGAATTGAACCTATCTCTATGCCATTGATATTTTTGATCTACGAATTTGGACTGGTAACCATCGCGATTAAAAAACGCGATAAACTTTGAAAAACTCTCAATGGAATTGATCCAGAATCATTCTTATAGATGAATTTAACCTATCTCTAAGGCATTGAAATGTTTTATCTACGAATTTGGACTGGTAACCATCGTGATTGAAAAAAATTTCAAGAAATTTGTTATTGAAAACAAACTATTCATCGCCAACGACATCCCGTATTCCCAAGCGGTCACCCTTCCAAGTACTAACGGGACTCGACGTAACTTAACTTCTGGGAGCTGACGAGACCAGGTGCGTTCTACGTGATATGGCCGTTGACATTCAAAAATGAAAAATTACCCTCCCAATCCCAATGGATGAATAGAAAATCACTTCAAAGTGATAGAAATGTTTGTTCATTGAATTTGGACTCGTAACCATCGCGAATAAAAAAGCGCGATAAACTTTGAAAAACTCGCAATGAAATTTATCCAGAATCATTCAAATAGATGAATTGAACCTATCTCTATGCCATTGATATTTTTAATCTACGAATTTGGACTGGTAACCATCGCGATTAAAAAACGCGATAAACTTTGAAAAACTCTCAATGGAATTGATCCAGAATCATTCTTATAGATGAATTGAACCTATCTCTAAGGCATTGAAATGTTTTATCTACGAATTTGGACTGGTAACCATCGTGATTGAAAAAAAAATTTCAAGAAATTTGTTATTGAAAACAAACTATTCATCGCCAACGACATCCCGTATTCCCAAGCGGTCACCCTTCCAAGTACTAACGGGACTCGACGTAACTTAACTTCTGGGAGCTGACGAGACCAGGTGCGTTCTACGTGATATGGCCGTTGACATTCAAAAATGAAAATTTACCCTCCCAGTCCCAATGGATGAATAGAAAATCACTTCAAAGTGATAGAAATGTTTGTTCATTGAATTTGGACTCGTAACCATCGCGAATAAAAAAGCGCGATAAACTTTGAAAAACTCGCAATGAAATTTATCCAGAATCATTCAAATAGATGAATTGAACCTATCTCTATGCCATTGATATTTTTAATCTACGAATTTGGACTGGTAACCATCGCGATTAAAAAACGCGATAAACTTTGAAAAACTCTCAATGGAATTGATCCAGAATCATTCTTATAGATGAATTTAACCTATCTCTAAGGCATTGAAATGTTTTATCTACGAATTTGGACTGGTAACCATCGTGATTGAAAAAAAAATTTCAAGAAATTTGTTATTGAAAACAAACTATTCATCGCCAACGACATCCCGTATTCCCAAGCGGTCACCCTTCCAAGTACTAACGGGACTCGACGTAACTTAACTTCTGGGAGCTGACGAGACCAGGTGCGTTCTACGTGATATGGCCGTTGACATTCAAAAATGAAAATTTACCCTCCCAGTCCCAATGGATGAATAGAAAATCACTTCAAAGTGATAGAAATGTTTGTTCATTGAATTTGGACTCGTAACCATCGCGAATAAAAAAGCGCGATAAACTTTGAAAAACTCGCAATGAAATTTATCCAGAATCATTCTTATAGATGAATTGAACCTATCTCTAAGGCATTGAAATGTTTTATCTACGAATTTGGACTGGTAACCATCGTGATTGAAAAAATTTTTCAAGAAATTTGTTATTGAAAACAAACTATTCATCGCCAACGCCATCCCGTATTCCCAAGCGGTCACCCTTCCAAGTACTAACGGGACTCGATGTAACTTAACTTCTGGGAGTTGACGAGACCAGTTGCGTTCTACGAGATATGACCGTTGACATTCAAAAATGAAAACTTACCCTCCCAGTCCCAATGGATGAATAGAAAATCACTTCAAAGTGATAGAAATGTTTGTTCATTGAATTTGGACTCGTAACCATCGGGAATAAAAAAGCGCGATAAACTTTGAAAAACTCGCAATGAAATTTATCCAGAATCATTCAAATAGATGAATTGAACCTATCTCTATGCCATTGATATTTTTAATCTACGAATTTGGACTGGTAACCATCGCGATTAAAAAACGCGATAAACTTTGAAAAACTCTCAATGGAATTGATCCAGAATAATTCTTATAGATGAATTGAACCTATCTCTAAGGCATTGAAATGTTTTATCTACGAATTTGGACTGGTAACCATCGTGATTGAAAAAAAATTTCAAGAAATTTGTTATTGAAAACAAACTATTCATCGCCAACGCCATCCCGTATTCCCAAGCGGTCACCCTTCCAAGTACTAACGGGACTCGATGTAACTTAACTTCTGGGAGTTGACGAGACCAGTTGCGTTCTACGAGATATGACCGTTGACATTCAAAAATGAAAACTTACCCTCCCAGTCCCAATGGATGAATAGAAAATCACTTCAAAGTGATAGAAATGTTTGTTCATTGAATTTGGACTCGTAACCATCGGGAATAAAAAAGCGCGATAAACTTTGAAAAACTCGCAATGAAATTTATCCAGAATCATTCAAATAGATGAATTGAACCTATCTCTATGCCATTGATATTTTTAATCTACGAATTTGGACTGGTAACCATCGCGATTAAAAAACGCGATAAACTTTGAAAAACTCTCAATGGAATTGATCCAGAATCATTCTTATAGATGAATTGAACCTATCTCTAAGGCATTGAAATGTTTTATCTACGAATTTGGACTGGTAACCATCGTGATTGAAAAAAAAATTTCAAGAAATTTGTTATTGAAAACAAACTATTCATCGCCAACGACATCCCGTATTCCCAAGCGGTCACCCTTCCAAGTACTAACGGGACTCGACGTAACTTAACTTCTGGGAGCTGACGAGACCAGGTGCGTTCTACGTGATATGGCCGTTGACATTCAAAAATGAAAATTTACCCTACTAGTCCCAATGGATGAATAGAAAATCACTTCAAAGTGATAGAAATGTTTGTTCATTGAATTTGGACTCGTAACCATCGGGAATAAAAAAGCGCGATAAACTTTGAAAAACTCGCAATGAAATTTATCCAGAATCATTCCTATAGATGAATTGAACCTATCTCTATGCCATTGATATTTTTGATCTACGAATTTGGACTGGTAACCATCGCGATTAAAAAACGCGATAAACTTTGAAAAACTCTCAATGGAATTGATCCAGAATAATTCTTATAGATGAATTGAACCTATCTCTAAGGCATTGAAATGTTTTATCTACGAATTTGGACTGGTAACCATCGTGATTGAAAAAAAATTTCAAGAAATTTGTTATTGAAAACAAACTATTCATCGCCAACGCCATCCCGTATTCCCAAGCGGTCACCCTTCCAAGTACTAACGGGACTCGATGTAACTTAACTTCTGGGAGTTGACGAGACCAGTTGCGTTCTACGAGATATGACCGTTGACATTCAAAAATGAAAACTTACCCTCCCAGTCCCAATGGATGAATAGAAAATCACTTCAAAGTGATAGAAATGTTTGTTCATTGAATTTGGACTCGTAACCATCGGGAATAAAAAAGCGCGATAAACTTTGAAAAACTCGCAATGAAATTTATCCAGAATCATTCAAATAGATGAATTGAACCTATCTCTATGCCATTGATATTTTTGATTTACGAATTTGGACTGGTAACCATCGCGATTAAAAAACGCGATAAACTTTGAAAAACTCTCAATGGAATTGATCCAGAATCATTCTTATAGATGAATTTAACCTATCTCTAAGGCATTGAAATGTTTTATCTACGAATTTGGACTGGTAACCATCGTGATTGAAAAAAAAATTTCAAGAAATTTGTTATTGAAAATAAACTATTCATCGCCAACGACATCCCGTATTCCCAAGCGGTCGCCCTTCCAAGTACTAACGGGACTCGACGTAACTTAACTTCTGGGAGCTGACGAGACCAGGTGCGTTCTACGTGATATGGCCGTTGACATTCAAAAATGAAAATTTACCCTACTAGTCCCAATGGATGAATAGAAAATCACTTAAAAGTGATAGAAATGTTTGTTCATTGAATTTGGACTCGTAACCATCGGGAATAAAAAAGCGCGATAAACTTTGAAAAACTCGCAATGAAATTTATCCAAATCATTCCTATAGATGAATTGAACCTATCTCTATGCCATTGATATTTTTGATCTACGAATTTGGACTGGTAACCATCGCGATTAAAAAACGCGATAAACTTTGAAAAACTCTCAATGGAATTGATCCAGAATCATTCTTATAGATGAATTTAACCTATCTCTAAGGCATTGAAATGTTTTATCTACGAATTTGGACTGGTAACCATCGTGATTGAAAAAAAAATTTCAAGAAATTTGTTATTGAAAATAAACTATTCATCGCCAACGACATCCCGTATTCCCAAGCGGTCGCCCTTCCAAGTACTAACGGGACTCGACGTAACTTAACTTCTGGGAGCTGACGAGACCAGGTGCGTTCTACGTGATATGGCCGTTGACATTCAAAAATGAAAATTTACCCTACTAGTCCCAATGGATGAATAGAAAATCACTTAAAAGTGATAGAAATGTTTGTTCATTGAATTTGGACTCGTAACCATCGGGAATAAAAAAGCGCGATAAACTTTGAAAAACTCGCAATGAAATTTATCCAAATCATTCCTATAGATGAATTGAACCTATCTCTATGCCATTGATATTTTTGATCTACGAATTTGGACTGGTAACCATCGCGATTAAAAAACGCGATAAACTTTGAAAAACTCTCAATGGAATTGATCCAGAATCATTCTTATAGATGAATTGAACCTATCTCTAAGGCATTGAAATGTTTTATCTACGAATTTGGACTGGTAACCATCGTGATTGAAAAATTTCCAAGAAATTTGTTATTGAAAACAAACTATTCATCGCCAACGACATCCCGTATTCCCAAGCGGTCACCCTTCCAAGTACTAACGGGACTCGATGTAACTTAACTTCTGGGAGTTGACGAGACCAGTTGCGTTCTACGAGATATGACCGTTGACATTCAAAATTGAAAACTTACCCTCCCAGTCCCAATGGATGAATAGAAAATCACTTCAAAGTGATAGAAATGTTTGTTCATTGAATTTGGACTCGTAACCATCGCGAATAAAAAAGCGCGATAAACTTTGAAAAACTCGCAATGAAATTTATCCAGAATCATTCCTATAGATGAATTGAACCTATCTCTAAGGCATTGAAATGTTTTATCTACGAATTTGGACTGGTAACCATCGTGATTAAAAAAAAAATTTCAAGAAATTTGTTATTGAAAACAAACTATTCATCGCCAACGACATCCCGTATTCCCAAGCGGTCACCCTTCCAAGTACTAACGGGACTCGACGTAACTTAACTTCTGGGAGCTGACGAGACCAGGTGCGTTCTACGTGATATGGCCGTTGACATTCAAAAATGAAAAATTACCCTCCCAATCCCAATGGATGAATAGAAAATCACTTCAAAGTGATAGAAATGTTTGTTCATTGAATTTGGACTCGTAACCATCGGGAATAAAAAAGCGCGATAAACTTTGAAAAACTCGCAATGAAATTTATCCAAATCATTCCTATAGATGAATTGAACCTATCTCTATGCCATTGATATTTTTGATCTACGAATTTGGACTGGTAACCATCGCGATTAAAAAACGCGATAAACTTTGAAAAACTCTCAATGGAATTGATCCAGAATCATTCTTATAGATGAATTTAACCTATCTCTAAGGCATTGAAATGTTTTATCTACGAATTTGGACTGGTAACCATCGTGATTGAAAAAAAAATTTCAAGAAATTTGTTATTGAAAATAAACTATTCATCGCCAACGACATCCCGTATTCCCAAGCGGTCGCCCTTCCAAGTACTAACGGGACTCGACGTAACTTAACTTCTGGGAGCTGACGAGACCAGGTGCGTTCTACGTGATATGGCCGTTGACATTCAAAAATGAAAATTTACCCTACTAGTCCCAATGGATGAATAGAAAATCACTTAAAAGTGATAGAAATGTTTGTTCATTGAATTTGGACTCGTAACCATCGGGAATAAAAAAGCGCGATAAACTTTGAAAAACTCGCAATGAAATTTATCCAAATCATTCCTATAGATGAATTGAACCTATCTCTATGCCATTGATATTTTTGATCTACGAATTTGGACTGGTAACCATCGCGATTAAAAAACGCGATAAACTTTGAAAAACTCTCAATGGAATTGATCCAGAATCATTCTTATAGATGAATTGAACCTATCTCTAAGGCATTGAAATGTTTTATCTACGAATTTGGACTGGTAACCATCGTGATTGAAAAATTTCCAAGAAATTTGTTATTGAAAACAAACTATTCATCGCCAACGACATCCCGTATTCCCAAGCGGTCACCCTTCCAAGTACTAACGGGACTCGATGTAACTTAACTTCTGGGAGTTGACGAGACCAGTTGCGTTCTACGAGATATGACCGTTGACATTCAAAATTGAAAACTTACCCTCCCAGTCCCAATGGATGAATAGAAAATCACTTCAAAGTGATAGAAATGTTTGTTCATTGAATTTGGACTCGTAACCATCGCGAATAAAAAAGCGCGATAAACTTTGAAAAACTCGCAATGAAATTTATCCAGAATCATTCCTATAGATGAATTGAACCTATCTCTAAGGCATTGAAATGTTTTATCTACGAATTTGGACTGGTAACCATCGTGATTAAAAAAAAATTTTCAAGAAATTTGTTATTGAAAACAAACTATTCATCGCCAACGACATCCCGTATTCCCAAGCGGTCACCCTTCCAAGTACTAACGGGACTCGACGTAACTTAACTTCTGGGAGCTGACGAGACCAGGTGCGTTCTACGTGATATGGCCGTTGACATTCAAAAATGAAAAATTACCCTCCCAATCCCAATGGATGAATAGAAAATCACTTCAAAGTGATAGAAATGTTTGTTCATTGAATTTGGACTCGTAACCATCGCGAATAAAAAAGCGCGATAAACTTTGAAAAACTCGCAATGAAATTTATCCAGAATCATTCCTATAGATGAATTGAACCTATCTCTAAGGCATTGAAATGTTTTATCTACGAATTTGGACTGGTAACCATCGTGATTGAAAAAAAAATTTCAAGAAATTTGTTATTGAAAACAAACTATTCATCGCCAACGACATCCCGTATTCCCAAGCGGTCACCCTTCCAAGTACTAACGGGACTCGACGTAACTTAACTTCTGGGAGCTGACGAGACCAGGTGCGTTCTACGTGATATGGCCGTTGACATTCAAAAATGAAAAATTACCCTCCCAATCCCAATGGATGAATAGAAAATCACTTCAAAGTGATAGAAATGTTTGTTCATTGAATTTGGACTCGTAACCATCGCGAATAAAAAAGCGCGATAAACTTTGAAAAACTCGCTATGAAATTTATCCAGAATCATTCCTATAGATGAATTGAACCTATCTCTATGCCATTGATATTTTTGATCTACGAATTTGGACTGGTAACCATCGCGATTAAAAAACGCGATAAACTTTGAAAAACTCTCAATGGAATTGATCCAGAATCATTCTTATAGATGAATTTAACCTATCTCTAAGGCATTGAAATGTTTTATCTACGAATTTGGACTGGTAACCATCGTGATTGAAAAAAAAATTTCAAGAAATTTGTTATTGAAAACAAACTATTCATCGCCAACGACATCCCGTATTCCCAAGCGGTCACCCTTCCAAGTACTAACGGGACTCGACGTAACTTAACTTCTGGGAGCTGACGAGACCAGGTGCGTTCTACGTGATATGGCCGTTGACATTCAAAAATGAAAATTTACCCTACTAGTCCCAATGGATGAATAGAAAATCACTTCAAAGTGATAGAAATGTTTGTTCATTGAATTTGGACTCGTAACCATCGGGAATAAAAAAGCGCGATAAACTTTGAAAAACTCGCAATGAAATTTATCCAGAATCATTCCTATAGATGAATTGAACCTATCTCTATGCCATTGATATTTTTGATCTACGAATTTGGACTGGTAACCATCGCGATTAAAAAACGCGATAAACTTTGAAAAACTCTCAATGGAATTGATCCAGAATCATTCTTATAGATGAATTGAACCTATCTCTAAGGCATTGAAATGTTTTATCTACGAATTTGGACTGGTAACCATCGTGATTGAAAAAAATTTTCAAGAAATTTGTTATTGAAAACAAACTATTCATCGCCAACGCCATCCCGTATTCCCAAGCGGTCACCCTTCCAAGTACTAACGGGACTCGATGTAACTTAACTTCTGGGAGTTGACGAGACCAGTTGCGTTCTACGAGATATGACCGTTGACATTCAAAAATGAAAACTTACCCTCCCAGTCCCAATGGATGAATAGAAAATCACTTCAAAGTGATAGAAATGTTTGTTCATTGAATTTGGACTCGTAACCATCGGGAATAAAAAAGCGCGATAAACTTTGAAAAACTCGCAATGAAATTTATCCAGAATCATTCAAATAGATGAATTGAACCTATCTCTATGCCATTGATATTTTTGATCTACGAATTTGGACTGGTAACCATCGCGATTAAAAAACGCGATAAACTTTGAAAAACTCTCAATGGAATTGATCCAGAATCATTCTTATAGATGAATTTAACCTATCTCTAAGGCATTGAAATGTTTTATCTACGAATTTGGACTGGTAACCATCGTGATTGAAAAAAAAATTTCAAGAAATTTGTTATTGAAAACAAACTATTCATCGCCAACGACATCCCGTATTCCCAAGCGGTCACCCTTCCAAGTACTAACGGGACTCGACGTAACTTAACTTCTGGGAGCTGACGAGACCAGGTGCGTTCTACGTGATATGGCCGTTGACATTCAAAAATGAAAATTTACCCTACTAGTCCCAATGGATGAATAGAAAATCACTTCAAAGTGATAGAAATGTTTGTTCATTGAATTTGGACTCGTAACCATCGGGAATAAAAAAGCGCGATAAACTTTGAAAAACTCGCAATGAAATTTATCCAGAATCATTCCTATAGATGAATTGAACCTATCTCTATGCCATTGATATTTTTGATCTACGAATTTGGACTGGTAACCATCGCGATTAAAAAACGCGATAAACTTTGAAAAACTCTCAATGGAATTGATCCAGAATCATTCTTATAGATGAATTGAACCTATCTCTAAGGCATTGAAATGTTTTATCTACGAATTTGGACTGGTAACCATCGTGATTGAAAAATTTCCAAGAAATTTGTTATTGAAAACAAACTATTCATCGCCAACGACATCCCGTATTCCCAAGCGGTCACCCTTCCAAGTACTAACGGGACTCGATGTAACTTAACTTCTGGGAGTTGACGAGACCAGTTGCGTTCTACGAGATATGACCGTTGACATTCAAAATTGAAAACTTACCCTCCCAGTCCCAATGGATGAATAGAAAATCACTTCAAAGTGATAGAAATGTTTGTTCATTGAATTTGGACTCGTAACCATCGCGAATAAAAAAGCGCGATAAACTTTGAAAAACTCGCAATGAAATTTATCCAGAATCATTCCTATAGATGAATTGAACCTATCTCTAAGGCATTGAAATGTTTTATCTACGAATTTGGACTGGTAACCATCGTGATTAAAAAAAAATTTTCAAGAAATTTGTTATTGAAAACAAACTATTCATCGCCAACGACATCCCGTATTCCCAAGCGGTCACCCTTCCAAGTACTAACGGGACTCGACGTAACTTAACTTCTGGGAGCTGACGAGACCAGGTGCGTTCTACGTGATATGGCCGTTGACATTCAAAAATGAAAAATTACCCTCCCAATCCCAATGGATGAATAGAAAATCACTTCAAAGTGATAGAAATGTTTGTTCATTGAATTTGGACTCGTAACCATCGGGAATAAAAAAGCGCGATAAACTTTGAAAAACTCGCAATGAAATTTATCCAAATCATTCCTATAGATGAATTGAACCTATCTCTATGCCATTGATATTTTTGATCTACGAATTTGGACTGGTAACCATCGCGATTAAAAAACGCGATAAACTTTGAAAAACTCTCAATGGAATTGATCCAGAATCATTCTTATAGATGAATTTAACCTATCTCTAAGGCATTGAAATGTTTTATCTACGAATTTGGACTGGTAACCATCGTGATTGAAAAAAAAATTTCAAGAAATTTGTTATTGAAAATAAACTATTCATCGCCAACGACATCCCGTATTCCCAAGCGGTCGCCCTTCCAAGTACTAACGGGACTCGACGTAACTTAACTTCTGGGAGCTGACGAGACCAGGTGCGTTCTACGTGATATGGCCGTTGACATTCAAAAATGAAAATTTACCCTACTAGTCCCAATGGATGAATAGAAAATCACTTAAAAGTGATAGAAATGTTTGTTCATTGAATTTGGACTCGTAACCATCGGGAATAAAAAAGCGCGATAAACTTTGAAAAACTCGCAATGAAATTTATCCAAATCATTCCTATAGATGAATTGAACCTATCTCTATGCCATTGATATTTTTGATCTACGAATTTGGACTGGTAACCATCGCGATTAAAAAACGCGATAAACTTTGAAAAACTCTCAATGGAATTGATCCAGAATCATTCTTATAGATGAATTGAACCTATCTCTAAGGCATTGAAATGTTTTATCTACGAATTTGGACTGGTAACCATCGTGATTGAAAAATTTCCAAGAAATTTGTTATTGAAAACAAACTATTCATCGCCAACGACATCCCGTATTCCCAAGCGGTCACCCTTCCAAGTACTAACGGGACTCGATGTAACTTAACTTCTGGGAGTTGACGAGACCAGTTGCGTTCTACGAGATATGACCGTTGACATTCAAAATTGAAAACTTACCCTCCCAGTCCCAATGGATGAATAGAAAATCACTTCAAAGTGATAGAAATGTTTGTTCATTGAATTTGGACTCGTAACCATCGCGAATAAAAAAGCGCGATAAACTTTGAAAAACTCGCAATGAAATTTATCCAGAATCATTCCTATAGATGAATTGAACCTATCTCTAAGGCATTGAAATGTTTTATCTACGAATTTGGACTGGTAACCATCGTGATTAAAAAAAAATTTTCAAGAAATTTGTTATTGAAAACAAACTATTCATCGCCAACGACATCCCGTATTCCCAAGCGGTCACCCTTCCAAGTACTAACGGGACTCGACGTAACTTAACTTCTGGGAGCTGACGAGACCAGGTGCGTTCTACGTGATATGGCCGTTGACATTCAAAAATGAAAAATTACCCTCCCAATCCCAATGGATGAATAGAAAATCACTTCAAAGTGATAGAAATGTTTGTTCATTGAATTTGGACTCGTAACCATCGCGAATAAAAAAGCGCGATAAACTTTGAAAAACTCGCAATGAAATTTATCCAGAATCATTCCTATAGATGAATTGAACCTATCTCTAAGGCATTGAAATGTTTTATCTACGAATTTGGACTGGTAACCATCGTGATTGAAAAAAAAATTTCAAGAAATTTGTTATTGAAAACAAACTATTCATCGCCAACGACATCCCGTATTCCCAAGCGGTCACCCTTCCAAGTACTAACGGGACTCGACGTAACTTAACTTCTGGGAGCTGACGAGACCAGGTGCGTTCTACGTGATATGGCCGTTGACATTCAAAAATGAAAAATTACCCTCCCAATCCCAATGGATGAATAGAAAATCACTTCAAAGTGATAGAAATGTTTGTTCATTGAATTTGGACTCGTAACCATCGCGAATAAAAAAGCGCGATAAACTTTGAAAAACTCGCTATGAAATTTATCCAGAATCATTCCTATAGATGAATTGAACCTATCTCTATGCCATTGATATTTTTGATCTACGAATTTGGACTGGTAACCATCGCGATTAAAAAACGCGATAAACTTTGAAAAACTCTCAATGGAATTGATCCAGAATCATTCTTATAGATGAATTTAACCTATCTCTAAGGCATTGAAATGTTTTATCTACGAATTTGGACTGGTAACCATCGTGATTGAAAAAAAAATTTCAAGAAATTTGTTATTGAAAACAAACTATTCATCGCCAACGACATCCCGTATTCCCAAGCGGTCACCCTTCCAAGTACTAACGGGACTCGACGTAACTTAACTTCTGGGAGCTGACGAGACCAGGTGCGTTCTACGTGATATGGCCGTTGACATTCAAAAATGAAAATTTACCCTACTAGTCCCAATGGATGAATAGAAAATCACTTCAAAGTGATAGAAATGTTTGTTCATTGAATTTGGACTCGTAACCATCGGGAATAAAAAAGCGCGATAAACTTTGAAAAACTCGCAATGAAATTTATCCAGAATCATTCCTATAGATGAATTGAACCTATCTCTATGCCATTGATATTTTTGATCTACGAATTTGGACTGGTAACCATCGCGATTAAAAAACGCGATAAACTTTGAAAAACTCTCAATGGAATTGATCCAGAATCATTCTTATAGATGAATTGAACCTATCTCTAAGGCATTGAAATGTTTTATCTACGAATTTGGACTGGTAACCATCGTGATTGAAAAAAATTTTCAAGAAATTTGTTATTGAAAACAAACTATTCATCGCCAACGCCATCCCGTATTCCCAAGCGGTCACCCTTCCAAGTACTAACGGGACTCGATGTAACTTAACTTCTGGGAGTTGACGAGACCAGTTGCGTTCTACGAGATATGACCGTTGACATTCAAAAATGAAAACTTACCCTCCCAGTCCCAATGGATGAATAGAAAATCACTTCAAAGTGATAGAAATGTTTGTTCATTGAATTTGGACTCGTAACCATCGGGAATAAAAAAGCGCGATAAACTTTGAAAAACTCGCAATGAAATTTATCCAGAATCATTCAAATAGATGAATTGAACCTATCTCTATGCCATTGATATTTTTGATCTACGAATTTGGACTGGTAACCATCGCGATTAAAAAACGCGATAAACTTTGAAAAACTCTCAATGGAATTGATCCAGAATCATTCTTATAGATGAATTTAACCTATCTCTAAGGCATTGAAATGTTTTATCTACGAATTTGGACTGGTAACCATCGTGATTGAAAAAAAAATTTCAAGAAATTTGTTATTGAAAACAAACTATTCATCGCCAACGACATCCCGTATTCCCAAGCGGTCACCCTTCCAAGTACTAACGGGACTCGACGTAACTTAACTTCTGGGAGCTGACGAGACCAGGTGCGTTCTACGTGATATGGCCGTTGACATTCAAAAATGAAAATTTACCCTACTAGTCCCAATGGATGAATAGAAAATCACTTCAAAGTGATAGAAATGTTTGTTCATTGAATTTGGACTCGTAACCATCGGGAATAAAAAAGCGCGATAAACTTTGAAAAACTCGCAATGAAATTTATCCAGAATCATTCCTATAGATGAATTGAACCTATCTCTATGCCATTGATATTTTTGATCTACGAATTTGGACTGGTAACCATCGCGATTAAAAAACGCGATAAACTTTGAAAAACTCTCAATGGAATTGATCCAGAATCATTCTTATAGATGAATTGAACCTATCTCTAAGGCATTGAAATGTTTTATCTACGAATTTGGACTGGTAACCATCGTGATTGAAAAAAATTTTCAAGAAATTTGTTATTGAAAACAAACTATTCATCGCCAACGCCATCCCGTATTCCCAAGCGGTCACCCTTCCAAGTACTAACGGGACTCGATGTAACTTAACTTCTGGGAGTTGACGAGACCAGTTGCGTTCTACGAGATATGACCGTTGACATTCAAAAATGAAAACTTACCCTCCCAGTCCCAATGGATGAATAGAAAATCACTTCAAAGTGATAGAAATGTTTGTTCATTGAATTTGGACTCGTAACCATCGGGAATAAAAAAGCGCGATAAACTTTGAAAAACTCGCAATGAAATTTATCCAGAATCATTCAAATAGATGAATTGAACCTATCTCTATGCCATTGATATTTTTGATCTACGAATTTGGACTGGTAACCATCGCGATTAAAAAACGCGATAAACTTTGAAAAACTCTCAATGGAATTGATCCAGAATCATTCTTATAGATGAATTTAACCTATCTCTAAGGCATTGAAATGTTTTATCTACGAATTTGGACTGGTAACCATCGTGATTGAAAAAAAAATTTCAAGAAATTTGTTATTGAAAACAAACTATTCATCGCCAACGACATCCCGTATTCCCAAGCGGTCACCCTTCCAAGTACTAACGGGACTCGACGTAACTTAACTTCTGGGAGCTGACGAGACCAGGTGCGTTCTACGTGATATGGCCGTTGACATTCAAAAATGAAAATTTACCCTACTAGTCCCAATGGATGAATAGAAAATCACTTCAAAGTGATAGAAATGTTTGTTCATTGAATTTGGACTCGTAACCATCGGGAATAAAAAAGCGCGATAAACTTTAAAAAACTCGCAATGAAATTTATCCAGAATCATTCCTATAGATGAATTGAACCTATCTCTATGCCATTGATATTTTTGATCTACGAATTTGGACTGGTAACCATCGCGATTAAAAAACGCGATAAACTTTGAAAAACTCTCAATGGAATTGATCCAGAATCATTCTTATAGATGAATTGAACCTATCTCTAAGGCATTGAAATGTTTTATCTACGAATTTGGACTGGTAACCATCGTGATTGAAAAAAATTTCCAAGAAATTTGTTATTGAAAACAAACTATTCATCGCCAACGACATCCCGTATTCCCAAGCGGTCACCCTTCCAAGTACTAACGGGACTCGATGTAACTTAACTTCTGGGAGTTGACGAGACCAGTTGCGTTCTACGAGATATGACCGTTGACATTCAAAATTGAAAACTTACCCTCCCAGTCCCAATGGATGAATAGAAAATCACTTCAAAGTGATAGAAATGTTTGTTCATTGAATTTGGACTCGTAACCATCGCGAATAAAAAAGCGCGATAAACTTTGAAAAACTCGCAATGAAATTTATCCAGAATCACTCCTATAGATGAATTGAACCTATCTCTAAGGCATTGAAATGTTTTATCTACGAATTTGGACTGGTAACCATCGTGATTGAAAAAAAAATTTCAAGAAATTTGTTATTGAAAACAAACTATTCATCGCCAACGACATCCCGTATTCCCAAGCGGTCACCCTTCCAAGTACTAACGGGACTCGACGTAACTTAACTTCTGGGAGCTGACGAGACCAGGTGCGTTCTACGTGATATGGCCGTTGACATTCAAAAATGAAAAATTACCCTCCCAATCCCAATGGATGAATAGAAAATCACTTCAAAGTGATAGAAATGTTTGTTCATTGAATTTGGACTCGTAACCATCGCGAATAAAAAAGCGCGATAAACTTTGAAAAACTCGCTATGAAATTTATCCAGAATCATTCCTATAGATGAATTGAACCTATCTCTATGCCATTGATATTTTTGATCTACGAATTTGGACTGGTAACCATCGCGATTAAAAAACGCGATAAACTTTGAAAAACTCTCAATGGAATTGATCCAGAATCATTCTTATAGATGAATTGAACCTATCTCTAAGGCATTGAAATGTTTTATCTACGAATTTGGACTGGTAACCATCGTGATTGAAAAAAATTTTCAAGAAATTTGTTATTGAAAACAAACTATTCATCGCCAACGCCATCCCGTATTCCCAAGCGGTCACCCTTCCAAGTACTAACGGGACTCGATGTAACTTAACTTCTGGGAGTTGACGAGACCAGTTGCGTTCTACGAGATATGACCGTTGACATTCAAAAATGAAAACTTACCCTCCCAGTCCCAATGGATGAATAGAAAATCACTTCAAAGTGATAGAAATGTTTGTTCATTGAATTTGGACTCGTAACCATCGGGAATAAAAAAGCGCGATAAACTTTGAAAAACTCGCAATGAAATTTATCCAGAATCATTCAAATAGATGAATTGAACCTATCTCTATGCCATTGATATTTTTGATCTACGAATTTGGACTGGTAACCATCGCGATTAAAAAACGCGATAAACTTTGAAAAACTCTCAATGGAATTGATCCAGAATCATTCTTATAGATGAATTTAACCTATCTCTAAGGCATTGAAATGTTTTATCTACGAATTTGGACTGGTAACCATCGTGATTGAAAAAAAAATTTCAAGAAATTTGTTATTGAAAACAAACTATTCATCGCCAACGACATCCCGTATTCCCAAGCGGTCACCCTTCCAAGTACTAACGGGACTCGACGTAACTTAACTTCTGGGAGCTGACGAGACCAGGTGCGTTCTACGTGATATGGCCGTTGACATTCAAAAATGAAAATTTACCCTACTAGTCCCAATGGATGAATAGAAAATCACTTCAAAGTGATAGAAATGTTTGTTCATTGAATTTGGACTCGTAACCATCGGGAATAAAAAAGCGCGATAAACTTTAAAAAACTCGCAATGAAATTTATCCAGAATCATTCCTATAGATGAATTGAACCTATCTCTATGCCATTGATATTTTTGATCTACGAATTTGGACTGGTAACCATCGCGATTAAAAAACGCGATAAACTTTGAAAAACTCTCAATGGAATTGATCCAGAATCATTCTTATAGATGAATTGAACCTATCTCTAAGGCATTGAAATGTTTTATCTACGAATTTGGACTGGTAACCATCGTGATTGAAAAAAATTTCCAAGAAATTTGTTATTGAAAACAAACTATTCATCGCCAACGACATCCCGTATTCCCAAGCGGTCACCCTTCCAAGTACTAACGGGACTCGATGTAACTTAACTTCTGGGAGTTGACGAGACCAGTTGCGTTCTACGAGATATGACCGTTGACATTCAAAATTGAAAACTTACCCTCCCAGTCCCAATGGATGAATAGAAAATCACTTCAAAGTGATAGAAATGTTTGTTCATTGAATTTGGACTCGTAACCATCGCGAATAAAAAAGCGCGATAAACTTTGAAAAACTCTCAATGGAATTGATCCAGAATCATTCTTATAGATGAATTGAACCTATATCTAAGGCATTGAAATTTTTTATCTACGAATTTGCACTGGTAACCATCGTGATTGAAAAAAAAATTTCAAGAAATTTGTTATTGAAAACAAACTATTCATCCCCAACGA
Organism: Daphnia pulicaria; assembly: GCF_021234035.1. Classification (NCBI taxonomy): domain Eukaryota; kingdom Metazoa; phylum Arthropoda; class Branchiopoda; order Diplostraca; family Daphniidae; genus Daphnia; species Daphnia pulicaria. Next base: position 4,710,260 of record NC_060915.1, read on the forward strand.
CATCCCGTATTCCCAAGCGGTCACCCTTCCAAGTACTAACGGGACTCGACGTAACTTAACTTCTGGGAGCTGACGAGACCAGGTGCGTTCTACGTGATATGGCCGTTGACATTCAAAAATGAAAATTTACCCTCCCAGTCCCAATGGATGAATAGAAAATCACTTCAAAGTGATAGAAATGTTTGTTCATTGAATTTGGACTCGTAACCATCGCGAATAAAAAAGCGCGATAAACTTTGAAAAACTCGCAATGAAATTTATCCAGAATCATTCCTATAGATGAATTGAACCTATCTCTATGCCATTGATATTTTTAATCTACGAATTTGGACTGGTAACCATCGCGATTAAAAAACGCGATAAACTTTGAAAAACTCTCAATGGAATTGATCCAGAATCATTCTTATAGATGAATTGAACCTATCTCTAAGGCATTGAAATGTTTTATCTACGAATTTGGACTGGTAACCATCGTGATTGAAAAAAATTTCAAGAAATTTGTTATTGAAAACAAACTATTCATCGCCAACGACATCCCGTATTCCCAAGCGGTCACCCTTCCAAGTACTAACGGGACTCGACGTAACTTAACTTCTGGGAGCTGACGAGACCAGGTGCGTTCTACGTGATATGGCCGTTGACATTCAAAAATGAAAATTTACCCTACTAGTCCCAATGGATGAATAGAAAATCACTTCAAAGTGATAGAAATGTTTGTTCATTGAATTTGGACTCGTAACCATCGGGAATAAAAAAGCGCGATAAACTTTGAAAAACTCGCAATGAAATTTATCCAGAATCATTCCTATAGATGAATTGAACCTATCTCTATGCCATTGATATTTTTGATCTACGAATTTGGACTGGTAACCATCGCGATTAAAAAACGCGATAAACTTTGAAAAACTCTCAATGGAATTGATCCAGAATCATTCTTATAGATGAATTTAACCTATCTCTAAGGCATTGAAATGTTTTATCTACGAATTTGGACTGGTAACCATCGTGATTGAAAAAAAAATTTCAAGAAATTTGTTTTTGAAAACAAACTTATTCATCGCCAACGACATCCCGTATTCCCAAGCGGTCACCCTTCCAAGTACTAACGAGACTCGACGTAACTTAACTTCTGGGAGCTGACGAGACCAGGTGCGTTCTACGTGATATGGCCGTTGACATTCAAAAATGAAAATTTACCCTACTAGTCCCAATGGATGAATAGAAAATCACTTCAAAGTGATAGAAATGTTTGTTCATTGAATTTGGACTCGTAACCATCGGGAATAAAAAAGCGCGATAAACTTTAAAAAACTCGCAATGAAATTTATCCAGAATCATTCCTATAGATGAATTGAACCTATCTCTATGCCATTGATATTTTTGATCTACGAATTTGGACTGGTAACCATCGCGATTAAAAAACGCGATAAACTTTGAAAAACTCTCAATGGAATTGATCCAGAATCATTCTTATAGATGAATTTAACCTATCTCTAAGGCATTGAAATGTTTTATCTACGAATTTGGACTGGTAACCATCGTGATTGAAAAAAAAATTTCAAGAAATTTGTTATTGAAAACAAACTTATTCATCGCCAACGACATCCCGTATTCCCAAGCGGTCACCCTTCCAAGTACTAACGAGACTCGACGTAACTTAACTTCTGGGAGCTGACGAGACCAGGTGCGTTCTACGTGATATGGCCGTTGACATTCAAAAATGAAAATTTACCCTACTAGTCCCAATGGATGAATAGAAAATCACTTCAAAGTGATAGAAATGTTTGTTCATTGAATTTGGACTCGTAACCATCGGGAATAAAAAAGCGCGATAAACTTTAAAAAACTCGCAATGAAATTTATCCAGAATCATTCCTATAGATGAATTGAACCTATCTCTATGCCATTGATATTTTTGATCTACGAATTTGGACTGGTAACCATCGCGATTAAAAAACGCGATAAACTTTGAAAAACTCTCAATGGAATTGATCCAGAATCATTCTTATAGATGAATTGAACCTATCTCTAAGGCATTGAAATGTTTTATCTACGAATTTGGACTGGTAACCATCGTGATTGAAAAAAATTTCCAAGAAATTTGTTATTGAAAACAAACTATTCATCGCCAACGACATCCCGTATTCCCAAGCGGTCACCCTTCCAAGTACTAACGGGACTCGATGTAACTTAACTTCTGGGAGTTGACGAGACCAGTTGCGTTCTACGAGATATGACCGTTGACATTCAAAATTGAAAACTTACCCTCCCAGTCCCAATGGATGAATAGAAAATCACTTCAAAGTGATAGAAATGTTTGTTCATTGAATTTGGACTCGTAACCATCGCGAATAAAAAAGCGCGATAAACTTTGAAAAACTCGCAATGAAATTTATCCAGAATCACTCCTATAGATGAATTGAACCTATCTCTAAGGCATTGAAATGTTTTATCTACGAATTTGGACTGGTAACCATCGTGATTGAAAAAAAAATTTCAAGAAATTTGTTATTGAAAACAAACTATTCATCGCCAACGACATCCCGTATTCCCAAGCGGTCACCCTTCCAAGTACTAACGGGACTCGACGTAACTTAACTTCTGGGAGCTGACGAGACCAGGTGCGTTCTACGTGATATGGCCGTTGACATTCAAAAATGAAAAATTACCCTCCCAATCCCAATGGATGAATAGAAAATCACTTCAAAGTGATAGAAATGTTTGTTCATTGAATTTGGACTCGTAACCATCGCGAATAAAAAAGCGCGATAAACTTTGAAAAACTCGCTATGAAATTTATCCAGAATCATTCCTATAGATGAATTGAACCTATCTCTATGCCATTGATATTTTTGATCTACGAATTTGGACTGGTAACCATCGCGATTAAAAAACGCGATAAACTTTGAAAAACTCTCAATGGAATTGATCCAGAATCATTCTTATAGATGAATTGAACCTATCTCTAAGGCATTGAAATGTTTTATCTACGAATTTGGACTGGTAACCATCGTGATTGAAAAAAATTTTCAAGAAATTTGTTATTGAAAACAAACTATTCATCGCCAACGCCATCCCGTATTCCCAAGCGGTCACCCTTCCAAGTACTAACGGGACTCGATGTAACTTAACTTCTGGGAGTTGACGAGACCAGTTGCGTTCTACGAGATATGACCGTTGACATTCAAAAATGAAAACTTACCCTCCCAGTCCCAATGGATGAATAGAAAATCACTTCAAAGTGATAGAAATGTTTGTTCATTGAATTTGGACTCGTAACCATCGGGAATAAAAAAGCGCGATAAACTTTGAAAAACTCGCAATGAAATTTATCCAGAATCATTCAAATAGATGAATTGAACCTATCTCTATGCCATTGATATTTTTGATCTACGAATTTGGACTGGTAACCATCGCGATTAAAAAACGCGATAAACTTTAAAAAACTCTCAATGGAATTGATCCAGAATCATTCTTATAGATGAATTTAACCTATCTCTAAGGCATTGAAATGTTTTATCTACGAATTTGGACTGGTAACCATCGTGATTGAAAAAAAAATTTCAAGAAATTTGTTATTGAAAACAAACTATTCATCGCCAACGACATCCCGTATTCCCAAGCGGTCACCCTTCCAAGTACTAACGGGACTCGACGTAACTTAACTTCTGGGAGCTGACGAGACCAGGTGCGTTCTACGTGATATGGCCGTTGACATTCAAAAATGAAAATTTACCCTCCCAGTCCCAATGGATGAATAGAAAATCACTTCAAAGTGATAGAAATGTTTGTTCATTGAATTTGGACTCGTAACCATCGCGAATAAAAAAGCGCGATAAACTTTGAAAAACTCGCAATGAAATTTATCCAGAATCATTCCTATAGATGAATTGAACCTATCTCTATGCCATTGATATTTTTAATCTACGAATTTGGACTGGTAACCATCGCGATTAAAAAACGCGATAAACTTTGAAAAACTCTCAATGGAATTGATCCAGAATCATTCTTATAGATGAATTGAACCTATCTCTAAGGCATTGAAATGTTTTATCTACGAATTTGGACTGGTAACCATCGTGATTGAAAAAAATTTCAAGAAATTTGTTATTGAAAACAAACTATTCATCGCCAACGACATCCCGTATTCCCAAGCGGTCACCCTTCCAAGTACTAACGGGACTCGATGTAACTTAACTTCTGGGAGTTGACGAGACCAGTTGCGTTCTACGAGATATGACCGTTGACATTCAAAAATGAAAACTTACCCTCCCAGTCCCAATGGATGAATAGAAAATCACTTCAAAGTGATAGAAATGTTTGTTCATTGAATTTGGACTCGTAACCATCGGGAATAAAAAAGCGCGATAAACTTTGAAAAACTCGCAATGAAATTTATCCAGAATCATTCCTATAGATGAATTGAACCTATCTCTATGCCATTGATATTTTTGATCTACGAATTTGGACTGGTAACCATCGCGATTAAAAAACGCGATAAACTTTGAAAAACTCTCAATGGAATTGATCCAGAATCATTCTTATAGATGAATTTAACCTATCTCTAAGGCATTGAAATGTTTTATCTACGAATTTGGACTGGTAACCATCGTGATTGAAAAAAAAATTTCAAGAAATTTGTTATTGAAAACAAACTATTCATCGCCAACGACATCCCGTATTCCCAAGCGGTCACCCTTCCAAGTACTAACGAGACTCGATGTAACTTAACTTCTGGGAGTTGACGAGACCAGTTGCGTTCTACGAGATATGACCGTTGACATTCAAAAATGAAAACTTACCCTCCCAGTCCCAATGGATGAATAGAAAATCACTTCAAAGTGATAGAAATGTTTGTTCATTGAATTTGGACTGGTAACCATCGCGAATAAAAAAGCGCGATAAACTTTGAAAAACTCGCAATGAAATTTATCCAGAATCATTCCTATAGATGAATTGAACCTATCTCTAAGGCATTGAAATGTTTTATCTACGAATTTGGACTGGTAACCATCGTGATTAAAAAAAAATTTTCAAGAAATTTGTTATTGAAAACAAACTATTCATCGCCAACGACATCCCGTATTCCCAAGCGGTCACCCTTCCAAGTACTAACGGGACTCGACGTAACTTAACTTCTGGGAGCTGACGAGACCAGGTGCGTTCTACGTGATATGGCCGTTGACATTCAAAAATGAAAATTTACCCTCCCAGTCCCAATGGATGAATAGAAAATCACTTCAAAGTGATAGAAATGTTTGTTCATTAAATTTGGACTCGTAACCATCGCGAATAAAAAAGCGCGATAAACTTTGAAAAACTCGCAATGAAATTTATCCAGAATCATTCCTATAGATGAATTGAACCTATCTCTATGCCATTGATATTTTTAATCTACGAATTTGGACTGGTAACCATCGCGATTAAAAAACGCGATAAACTTTGAAAAACTCTCAATGGAATTGATCCAGAATCATTCTTATAGATGAATTTAACCTATCTCTAAGGCATTGAAATGTTTTATCTACGAATTTGGACTGGTAACCATCGTGATTGAAAAAAAAATTTCAAGAAATTTGTTATTGAAAACAAACTATTCATCGCCAACGACATCCCGTATTCCCAAGCGGTCACCCTTCCAAGTACTAACGGGACTCGACGTAACTTAACTTCTGGGAGCTGACGAGACCAGGTGCGTTCTACGTGATATGGCCGTTGACATTCAAAAATGAAAATTTACCCTACCAGTCCCAATGGATGAATAGAAAATCACTTCAAAGTGATAGAAATGTTTGTTCATTGAATTTGGACTCGTAACCATCGGGAATAAAAAAGCGCGATAAACTTTGAAAAACTCGCAATGAAATTTATCCAGAATCATTCCTATAGATGAATTGAACCTATCTCTATGCCATTGATATTTTTGATCTACGAATTTGGACTGGTAACCATCGCGATTAAAAAACGCGATAAACTTTGAAAAACTCTCAATGGAATTGATCCAGAATCATTCTTATAGATGAATTGAACCTATCTCTAAGGCATTGAAATGTTTTATCTACGAATTTGGACTGGTAACCATCGTGATTGAAAAAAATTTTCAAGAAATTTGTTATTGAAAACAAACTATTCATCGCCAACGACATCCCGTATTCCCAAGCGGTCACCCTTCCAAGTACTAACGAGACTCGATGTAACTTAACTTCTGGGAGTTGACGAGACCAGTTGCGTTCTACGAGATATGACCGTTGACATTCAAAAATGAAAACTTACCCTCCCAGTCCCAATGGATGAATAGAAAATCACTTCAAAGTGATAGAAATGTTTGTTCATTGAATTTGGACTGGTAACCATCGCGAATAAAAAAGCGCGATAAACTTTGAAAAACTCGCAATGAAATTTATCCAGAATCATTCCTATAGATGAATTGAACCTATCTCTAAGGCATTGAAATGTTTTATCTACGAATTTGGACTGGTAACCATCGTGATTAAAAAAAAATTTTCAAGAAATTTGTTATTGAAAACAAACTATTCATCGCCAACGACATCCCGTATTCCCAAGCGGTCACCCTTCCAAGTACTAACGGGACTCGACGTAACTTAACTTCTGGGAGCTGACGAGACCAGGTGCGTTCTACGTGATATGGCCGTTGACATTCAAAAATGAAAATTTACCCTACCAGTCCCAATGGATGAATAGAAAATCACTTCAAAGTGATAGAAATGTTTGTTCATTGAATTTGGACTCGTAACCATCGGGAATAAAAAAGCGCGATAAACTTTGAAAAACTCGCAATGAAATTTATCCAGAATCATTCCTATAGATGAATTGAACCTATCTCTATGCCATTGATATTTTTGATCTACGAATTTGGACTGGTAACCATCGCGATTAAAAAACGCGATAAACTTTGAAAAACTCTCAATGGAATTGATCCAGAATCATTCTTATAGATGAATTGAACCTATCTCTAAGGCATTGAAATGTTTTATCTACGAATTTGGACTGGTAACCATCGTGATTGAAAAAAATTTTCAAGAAATTTGTTATTGAAAACAAACTATTCATCGCCAACGACATCCCGTATTCCCAAGCGGTCACCCTTCCAAGTACTAACGAGACTCGATGTAACTTAACTTCTGGGAGTTGACGAGACCAGTTGCGTTCTACGAGATATGACCGTTGACATTCAAAAATGAAAACTTACCCTCCCAGTCCCAATGGATGAATAGAAAATCACTTCAAAGTGATAGAAATGTTTGTTCATTGAATTTGGACTCGTAACCATCGCGAATAAAAAAGCGCGATAAACTTTGAAAAACTCGCAATGAAATTTATCCAGAATCATTCCTATAGATGAATTGAACCTATCTCTATGCCATTGATATTTTTGATCTACGAATTTGGACTGGTAACCATCGCGATTAAAAAATGCGATAAACTTTGAAAAACTCTCAATGGAATTGATCCAGAATCATTCTTATAGATGAATTGAACCTATCTCTAAGGCATTGAAATTTTTTATCTACGAATTTGCACTGGTAACCATCGTGATTGAAAAAAAAATTTCAAGAAATTTGTTATTGAAAACAAACTATTCATCGCCAACGACATCCCGTATTCCCAAGCGGTCACCCTTCCAAGTACTAACGGGACTCGACGTAACTTAACTTCTGGGAGCTGACGAGACCAGGTGCGTTCTACGTGATATGGCCGTTGACATTCAAAAATGAAAATTTACCCTCCCAGTCCCAATGGATGAATAGAAAATCACTTCAAAGTGATAGAAATGTTTGTTCATTGAATTTGGACTCGTAACCATCGCGAATAAAAAAGCGCGATAAACTTTGAAAAACTCGCAATGAAATTTATCTAGAACCATTCCTATAGATGAATTGAACCTATCTCTATGCCATTGATATTTTTAATCTACGAATTTGGACTGGTAACCATCGCGATTAAAAAACGCGATAAACTTTGAAAAACTCTCAATGGAATTGATCCAGAATCATTCTTATAGATGAATTTAACCTATCTCTAAGGCATTGAAATGTTTTATCTACGAATTTGGACTGGTAACCATCGTGATTGAAAAAAAAATTTCAAGAAATTTGTTATTGAAAACAAACTATTCATCGCCAACGACATCCCGTATTCCCAAGCGGTCACCCTTCCAAGTACTAACGGGATTCGACGTAACTTAACTTCTGGGAGCTGACGAGACCAGGTGCGTTCTACGTGATATGGCCGTTGACATTCAAAAATGAAAATTTACCCTCCCAGTCCCAATGGATGAATAGAAAATCACTTCAAAGTGATAGAAATGTTTGTTCATTGAATTTGGACTGGTAACCATCGCGAATAAAAAAGCGCGATAAACTTTGAAAAACTCGCAATGAAATTTATCCAGAATCATTCCTATAGATGAATTGAACCTATCTCTATGCCATTGATATTTTTTATCTACGAATTTGGACTGGTAACCATCGCGATTAAAAAATGCGATAAACTTTGAAAAACTCTCAATGGAATTGATCCAGAATCATTCTTATAGATGAATTGAACCTATCTCTAAGGCATTGAAATTTTTTATCTACGAATTTGCACTGGTAACCATCGTGATTGAAAAAAAATTTCAAGAAATTTGTTATTGAAAACAAACTATTCATCGCCAACGAGATCCCGTATTCCCAAGCGGTCACCCTACCAAGTACTAACGGGACTCGACGTAACTTAACTTCTGGGAGCTGACGAGACCAGGTGCGTTCTACGTGATATGGCCGTTGACATTCAAAAATGAAAATTTACCCTCCCTTTCCCAATGGATGAATAGAAAATCACTTCAAAGTGATAGAAATGTTTGTTCGTTGAATTTGGACTCGTAACCATCGCGAATAAAAAAGCGCGATAAACTTTGAAAAACTCGCAATGAAATTTATCCAGAATCATTCTTATAGATGAATTGAACCTATCTCTAAGGCATTGAAATTTTTTATCTACGAATTTGCACTGGTAACCATCGTGATTGAAAAAAAATTTCAAGAAATTTGTTATTGAAAACAAACTATTCATCGCCAACGACATCCCGTATTCCCAAGCGGTCACCCTACCAAGTACTAACGGGACTCGACGTAACTTAACTTCTGGGAGCTGACGAGACCAGGTGCGTTCTACGTGATATGGCCGTTGACATTCAAAAATGAAAATTTACCCTCCCAGTCCCAATGGATGAATAGAAAATCACTTCAAAGTGATAGAAATGTTTGTTCATTTAATTTGGACTCGTAACCATCGGGAATAAAAAAGCGCGATAAACTTTGAAAAACTCGCAATGAAATTTATCCAGAATCATTCCTATAGATGAATTGAACCTATCTCTATGCCATTGATATTTTTGATCTACGAATTTGGACTGGTAACCATCGCGATTAATAAATGCGATAAACTTTGAAAAACTCTCAATGGAATTGATCCAGAATCATTCTTATAGATGAATTGAACCTATCTCTAAGGCATTGAAATTTTTTATCTACGAATTTGCACTGGTAACCATCGTGATTGAAAAAAAAATTTCAAGAAATTTGTTATTGAAAACAAACTATTCATCGCCAACGACATCCCGTATTCCCAAGCGGTCACCCTTCCAAGTACTAACGGGACTCGACGTAACTTAACTTCTGGGAGCTGACGAGACCAGGTGCGTTCTACGTGATATGGCCGTTGACATTCAAAAATGAAAATTTACCCTCCCTTTCCCAATGGATGAATAGAAAATCACTTCAAAGTGATAGAAATGTTTGTTCATTTAATTTGGACTCGTAACCATCGGGAATAAAAAAGCGCGATAAACTTTGAAAAACTCGCAATGAAATTTATCCAGAATCATTCCTATAGATGAATTGAACCTATCTCTATGCCATTGATATTTTTGATCTACGAATTTGGACTGGTAACCATCTCGATTAAAAAACGCGATAAACTTTGAAAAACTCTCAATGGAATTGATCCAGAATCATTCTTATAGATGAATTGAACCTATCTCTAAGGCATTGAAATTTTTTATCTACGAATTTGCACTGGTAACCATCGTGATTGAAAAAAAAATTTCAAGAAATTTGTTATTGAAAACAAACTATTCATCGCCAACGACATCCCGTATTCCCAAGCGGTCACCCTTCCAAGTACTAACGGGACTCGACGTAACTTAACTTCTGGGAGCTGACGAGACCAGGTGCGTTCTACGTGATATGGCCGTTGACATTCAAAAATGAAAATTTACCCTCCCTTTCCCAATGGATGAATAGAAAATCACTTCAAAGTGATAGAAATGTTTGTTCATTGAATTTGGACTCGTAACCATCGCGAATAAAAAAGCGCGATAAACTTTGAAAAACTCGCAATGAAATTTATCCAGAATCATTCCTATAGATGAATTGAACCTATCTCTATGCCATTGATATTTTTGATCTACGAATTTGGACTGGTAACCATCTCGATTAAAAAACGCGATAAACTTTGAAAAACTCTCAATGGAATTGATCCAGAATCATTCTTATAGATGAATTGAACCTATCTCTAAGGCATTGAAATTTTTTATCTACGAATTTGCACTGGTAACCATCGTGATTGAAAAAAAAATTTCAAGAAATTTGTTATTGAAAACAAACTATTCATCGCCAACGACATCCCGTATTCCCAAGCGGTCACCCTTCCAAGTACTAACGGGACTCGACGTAACTTAACTTCTGGGAGCTGACGAGACCAGGTGCGTTCTACGTGATATGGCCGTTGACATTCAAAAATGAAAATTTACCCTCCCTTTCCCAATGGATGAATAGAAAATCACTTCAAAGTGATAGAAATGTTTGTTCATTGAATTTGGACTCGTAACCATCGGGAATAAAAAAGCGCGATAAACTTTGAAAAACTCGCAATGAAATTTATCCAGAATCATTCCTATAGATGAATTGAACCTATCTCTATGCCATTGATATTTTTGATCTACGAATTTGGACTGGTAACCATCTCGATTAAAAAACGCGATAAACTTTGAAAAACTCTCAATGGAATTGATCCAGAATCATTCTTATAGATGAATTGAACCTATCTCTAAGGCATTGAAATTTTTTATCTACGAATTTGCACTGGTAACCATCGTGATTGAAAAAAAAATTTCAAGAAATTTGTTATTGAAAACAAACTATTCATCGCCAACGACATCCCGTATTCCCAAGCGGTCACCCTTCCAAGTACTAACGGGACTCGACGTAACTTAACTTCTGGGAGCTGACGAGACCAGGTGCGTTCTACGTGATATGGCCGTTGACATTCAAAAATGAAAATTTACCCTCCCTTTCCCAATGGATGAATAGAAAATCACTTCAAAGTGATAGAAATGTTTGTTCATTGAATTTGGACTCGTAACCATCGCGAATAAAAAAGCGCGATAAACTTTGAAAAACTCGCAATGAAATTTATCCAGAATCATTCCTATAGATGAATTGAACCTATCTCTATGCCATTGATATTTTTGATCTACGAATTTGGACTGGTAACCATCTCGATTAAAAAACGCGATAAACTTTGAAAAACTCTCAATGGAATTGATCCAGAATCATTCTTATAGATGAATTGAACCTATCTCTAAGGCATTGAAATTTTTTATCTACGAATTTGCACTGGTAACCATCGTGATTGAAAAAAAAATTTCAAGAAATTTGTTATTGAAAACAAACTATTCATCGCCAACGACATCCCGTATTCCCAAGCGGTCACCCTTCCAAGTACTAACGGGACTCGACGTAACTTAACTTCTGGGAGCTGACGAGACCAGGTGCGTTCTACGTGATATGGCCGTTGACATTCAAAAATGAAAATTTACCCTCCCTTTCCCAATGGATGAATAGAAAATCACTTCAAAGTGATAGAAATGTTTGTTCATTGAATTTGGACTCGTAACCATCGCGAATAAAAAAGCGCGATAAACTTTGAAAAACTCGCAATGAAATTTATCCAGAATCATTCCTATAGATGAATTGAACCTATCTCTATGCCATTGATATTTTTGATCTACGAATTTGGACTGGTAACCATCTCGATTAAAAAACGCGATAAACTTTGAAAAACTCTCAATGGAATTGATCCAGAATCATTCTTATAGATGAATTGAACCTATCTCTAAGGCATTGAAATTTTTTATCTACGAATTTGGACTGGTAACCATCGTGATTGAAAAAAAAATTTCAAGAAATTTGTTATTGAAAACAAACTATTCATCGCTAACGACATCCCGTATTCCCAAGCGGTCACCCTTCCAAGTACTAACGGGACTCGACGTAACTTAACTTCTGGGAGCTGACGAGACCAGGTGCGTTCTACGTGATATGGCCGTTAACATTCAAAAATGAAAATTTACCCTCCCTTTCCCAATGGATGAATAGAAAATCACTTCAAAGTGATAGAAATGTTTGTTCATTGAATTTGGACTCGTAACCATCGGGAATAAAAAAGCGCGATAAACTTTGAAAAACTCGCAATGAAATTTATCCAGAATCATTCCTATAGATGAATTGAACCTATCTCTATGCCATTGATATTTTTGATCTACGAATTTGGACTGGTAACCATCGCGATTAAAAAATGCGATAAACTTTGAAAAACTCTCAATGGAATTGATCCAGAATCATTCTTATAGATGAATTGAACCTATCTCTAAGGCATTGAAATTTTTTATCTACGAATTTGCACTGGTAACCATCGTGATTGAAAAAAAAATTTCAAGAAATTTGTTATTGAAAACAAACTATTCATCGCCAACGACATCCCGTATTCCCAAGCGGTCACCCTTCCAAGTACTAACGGGACTCGACGTAACTTAACTTCTGGGAGCTGACGAGACCAGGTGCGTTCTACGTGATATGGCCGTTGACATTCAAAAATGAAAATTTACCCTCCCAGTCCCAATGGATGAATAGAAAATCACTTCAAAGTGATAGAAATGTTTGTTCATTGAATTTGGACTCGTAACCATCGCGAATAAAAAAGCGCGATAAACTTTGAAAAACTCGCAATGAAATTTATCCAGAATCATTCCTATAGATGAATTGAACCTATCTCTATGCCATTGATATTTTTGATCTACGAATTTGGACTGGTAACCATCGCGATTAAAAAATGCGATAAACTTTGAAAAACTCTCAATGGAATTGATCCAGAATCATTCTTATAGATGAATTGAACCTATCTCTAAGGCATTGAAATTTTTTATCTACGAATTTGCACTGGTAACCATCGTGATTGAAAAAAAAATTTCAAGAAATTTGTTATTGAAAACAAACTTTTCATCGCCAACGACATCCCGTATTCCCAAGCGGTCACCCTTCCAAGTACTAACGGGACTCGACGTAACTTAACTTCTGGGAGCTGACGAGACCAGGTGCGTTCTACGTGATATGGCCGTTGACATTCAAAAATGAAAATTTACCCTCCCAGTCCCAATGGATGAATAGAAAATCACTTCAAAGTGATAGAAATGTTTGTTCATTGAATTTGGACTCGTAACCATCGCGAATAAAAAAGCGCGATAAACTTTGAAAAACTCGCAATGAAATTTATCCAGAATCATTCCTATAGATGAATTGAACCTATCTCTATGCCATTGATATTTTTGATCTACGAATTTGGACTGGTAACCATCGCGATTAAAAAATGCGATAAACTTTGAAAAACTCTCAATGGAATTGATCCAGAATCATTCTTATAGATGAATTGAACCTATCTCTAAGGCATTGAAATTTTTTATCTACGAATTTGCACTGGTAACCATCGTGATTGAAAAAAAAATTTCAAGAAATTTGTTATTGAAAACAAACTTTTCATCGCCAACGACATCCCGTATTCCCAAGCGGTCACCCTTCCAAGTACTAACGGGACTCGACGTAACTTAACTTCTGGGAGCTGACGAGACCAGGTGCGTTCTACGTGATATGGCCGTTGACATTCAAAAATGAAAATTTACCCTCCCAGTCCCAATGGATGAATAGAAAATCACTTCAAAGTGATAGAAATGTTTGTTCATTGAATTTGGACTCGTAACCATCGCGAATAAAAAAGCGCGATAAACTTTGAAAAACTCGCAATGAAATTTATCCAGAATCATTCCTATAGATGAATTGAACCTATCTCTATGCCATTGATATTTTTGATCTACGAATTTGGACTGGTAACCATCGCGATTAAAAAATGCGATAAACTTTGAAAAACTCTCAATGGAATTGATCCAGAATCATTCTTATAGATGAATTGAACCTATCTCTAAGGCATTGAAATTTTTTATCTACGAATTTGCACTGGTAACCATCGTGATTGAAAAAAAAATTTCAAGAAATTTGTTATTGAAAACAAACTTTTCATCGCCAACGACATCCCGTATTCCCAAGCGGTCACCCTTCCAAGTACTAACGGGACTCGACGTAACTTAACTTCTGGGAGCTGACGAGACCAGGTGCGTTCTACGTGATATGGCCGTTGACATTCAAAAATGAAAATTTACCCTCCCAGTCCCAATGGATGAATAGAAAATCACTTCAAAGTGATAGAAATGTTTGTTCATTAAATTTGGACTCGTAACCATCGCGAATAAAAAAGCGCGATAAACTTTGAAAAACTCGCAATGAAATTTATCCAGAATCATTCCTATAGATGAATTGAACCTATCTCTATGCCATTGATATTTTTGATCTACGAATTTGGACTGGTAACCATCGCGATTAAAAAATGCGATAAACTTTGAAAAACTCTCAATGGAATTGATCCAGAATCATTCTTATAGATGAATTGAACCTATCTCTAAGGCATTGAAATTTTTTATCTACGAATTTGCACTGGTAACCATCGTGATTGAAAAAAAAATTTCAAGAAATTTGTTATTGAAAACAAACTATTCATCGCCAACGACATCCCGTATTCCCAAGCGGTCACCCTTCCAAGTACTAACGGGACTCGACGTAACTTAACTTCTGGGAGCTGACGAGACCAGGTGCGTTCTACGTGATATGGCCGTTGACATTCAAAAATGAAAATTTACCCTCCCAGTCCCAATGGATGAATAGAAAATCACTTCAAAGTGATAGAAATGTTTGTTCATTGAATTTGGACTCGTAACCATCGCGAATAAAAAAGCGCGATAAACTTTGAAAAACTCGCAATGAAATTTATCCAGAATCATTCCTATAGATGAATTGAACCTATCTCTATGCCATTGATATTTTTGATCTACGAATTTGGACTGGTAACCATCGCGATTAAAAAATGCGATAAACTTTGAAAAACTCTCAATGGAATTGATCCAGAATCATTCTTATAGATGAATTGAACCTATCTCTAAGGCATTGAAATTTTTTATCTACGAATTTGCACTGGTAACCATCGTGATTGAAAAAAAAATTTCAAGAAATTTGTTATTGAAAACAAACTATTCATCGCCAACGACATCCCGTATTCCCAAGCGGTCACCCTTCCAAGTACTAACGGGACTCGACGTAACTTAACTTCTGGGAGCTGACGAGACCAGGTGCGTTCTACGTGATATGGCCGTTGACATTCAAAAATGAAAATTTACCCTCCCAGTCCCAATGGATGAATAGAAAATCACTTCAAAGTGATAGAAATGTTTGTTCATTGAATTTGGACTCGTAACCATCGCGAATAAAAAAGCGCGATAAACTTTGAAAAACTCGCAATGAAATTTATCCAGAATCATTCCTATAGATGAATTGAACCTATCTCTATGCCATTGATATTTTTGATCTACGAATTTGGACTGGTAACCATCGCGATTAAAAAATGCGATAAACTTTGAAAAACTCTCAATGGAATTGATCCAGAATCATTCTTATAGATGAATTGAACCTATCTCTAAGGCATTGAAATTTTTTATCTACGAATTTGCACTGGTAACCATCGTGATTGAAAAAAAAATTTCAAGAAATTTGTTATTGAAAACAAACTTTTCATCGCCAACGACATCCCGTATTCCCAAGCGGTCACCCTTCCAAGTACTAACGGGACTCGACGTAACTTAACTTCTGGGAGCTGACGAGACCAGGTGCGTTCTACGTGATATGGCCGTTGACATTCAAAAATGAAAATTTACCCTCCCAGTCCCAATGGATGAATAGAAAATCACTTCAAAGTGATAGAAATGTTTGTTCATTGAATTTGGACTCGTAACCATCGCGAATAAAAAAGCGCGATAAACTTTGAAAAACTCGCAATGAAATTTATCCAGAATCATTCCTATAGATGAATTGAACCTATCTCTATGCCATTGATATTTTTGATCTACGAATTTGGACTGGTAACCATCGCGATTAAAAAATGCGATAAACTTTGAAAAACTCTCAATGGAATTGATCCAGAATCATTCTTATAGATGAATTGAACCTATCTCTAAGGCATTGAAATTTTTTATCTACGAATTTGCACTGGTAACCATCGTGATTGAAAAAAAAATTTCAAGAAATTTGTTATTGAAAACAAACTATTCATCGCCAACGACATCCCGTATTCCCAAGCGGTCACCCTTCCAAGTACTAACGGGACTCGACGTAACTTAACTTCTGGGAGCTGACGAGACCAGGTGCGTTCTACGTGATATGGCCGTTGACATTCAAAAATGAAAATTTACCCTCCCAGTCCCAATGGATGAATAGAAAATCACTTCAAAGTGATAGAAATGTTTGTTCATTGAATTTGGACTCGTAACCATCGCGAATAAAAAAGCGCGATAAACTTTGAAAAACTCGCAATGAAATTTATCCAGAATCATTCCTATAGATGAATTGAACCTATCTCTATGCCATTGATATTTTTGATCTACGAATTTGGACTGGTAACCATCGCGATTAAAAAATGCGATAAACTTTGAAAAACTCTCAATGGAATTGATCCAGAATCATTCTTATAGATGAATTGAACCTATCTCTAAGGCATTGAAATTTTTTATCTACGAATTTGCACTGGTAACCATCGTGATTGAAAAAAAAATTTCAAGAAATTTGTTATTGAAAACAAACTTTTCATCGCCAACGACATCCCGTATTCCCAAGCGGTCACCCTTCCAAGTACTAACGGGACTCGACGTAACTTAACTTCTGGGAGCTGACGAGACCAGGTGCGTTCTACGTGATATGGCCGTTGACATTCAAAAATGAAAATTTACCCTCCCAGTCCCAATGGATGAATAGAAAATCACTTCAAAGTGATAGAAATGTTTGTTCATTGAATTTGGACTCGTAACCATCGCGAATAAAAAAGCGCGATAAACTTTGAAAAACTCGCAATGAAATTTATCCAGAATCATTCCTATAGATGAATTGAACCTATCTCTATGCCATTGATATTTTTGATCTACGAATTTGGACTGGTAACCATCGCGATTAAAAAATGCGATAAACTTTGAAAAACTCTCAATGGAATTGATCCAGAATCATTCTTATAGATGAATTGAACCTATCTCTAAGGCATTGAAATTTTTTATCTACGAATTTGCACTGGTAACCATCGTGATTGAAAAAAAAATTTCAAGAAATTTGTTATTGAAAACAAACTTTTCATCGCCAACGACATCCCGTATTCCCAAGCGGTCACCCTTCCAAGTACTAACGGGACTCGACGTAACTTAACTTCTGGGAGCTGACGAGACCAGGTGCGTTCTACGTGATATGGCCGTTGACATTCAAAAATGAAAATTTACCCTCCCAGTCCCAATGGATGAATAGAAAATCACTTCAAAGTGATAGAAATGTTTGTTCATTGAATTTGGACTCGTAACCATCGCGAATAAAAAAGCGCGATAAACTTTGAAAAACTCGCAATGAAATTTATCCAGAATCATTCCTATAGATGAATTGAACCTATCTCTATGCCATTGATATTTTTGATCTACGAATTTGGACTGGTAACCATCGCGATTAAAAAATGCGATAAACTTTGAAAAACTCTCAATGGAATTGATCCAGAATCATTCTTATAGATGAATTGAACCTATCTCTAAGGCATTGAAATTTTTTATCTACGAATTTGCACTGGTAACCATCGTGATTGAAAAAAAAATTTCAAGAAATTTGTTATTGAAAACAAACTTTTCATCGCCAACGACATCCCGTATTCCCAAGCGGTCACCCTTCCAAGTACTAACGGGACTCGACGTAACTTAACTTCTGGGAGCTGACGAGACCAGGTGCGTTCTACGTGATATGGCCGTTGACATTCAAAAATGAAAATTTACCCTCCCAGTCCCAATGGATGAATAGAAAATCACTTCAAAGTGATAGAAATGTTTGTTCATTGAATTTGGACTCGTAACCATCGCGAATAAAAAAGCGCGATAAACTTTGAAAAACTCGCAATGAAATTTATCCAGAATCATTCCTATAGATGAATTGAACCTATCTCTATGCCATTGATATTTTTGATCTACGAATTTGGACTGGTAACCATCGCGATTAAAAAATGCGATAAACTTTGAAAAACTCTCAATGGAATTGATCCAGAATCATTCTTATAGATGAATTGAACCTATCTCTAAGGCATTGAAATTTTTTATCTACGAATTTGCACTGGTAACCATCGTGATTGAAAAAAAAATTTCAAGAAATTTGTTATTGAAAACAAACTTTTCATCGCCAACGACATCCCGTATTCCCAAGCGGTCACCCTTCCAAGTACTAACGGGACTCGACGTAACTTAACTTCTGGGAGCTGACGAGACCAGGTGCGTTCTACGTGATATGGCCGTTGACATTCAAAAATGAAAATTTACCCTCCCAGTCCCAATGGATGAATAGAAAATCACTTCAAAGTGATAGAAATGTTTGTTCATTGAATTTGGACTCGTAACCATCGCGAATAAAAAAGCGCGATAAACTTTGAAAAACTCGCAATGAAATTTATCCAGAATCATTCCTATAGATGAATTGAACCTATCTCTATGCCATTGATATTTTTGATCTACGAATTTGGACTGGTAACCATCGCGATTAAAAAATGCGATAAACTTTGAAAAACTCTCAATGGAATTGATCCAGAATCATTCTTATAGATGAATTGAACCTATCTCTAAGGCATTGAAATTTTTTATCTACGAATTTGCACTGGTAACCATCGTGATTGAAAAAAAAATTTCAAGAAATTTGTTATTGAAAACAAACTTTTCATCGCCAACGACATCCCGTATTCCCAAGCGGTCACCCTTCCAAGTACTAACGGGACTCGACGTAACTTAACTTCTGGGAGCTGACGAGACCAGGTGCGTTCTACGTGATATGGCCGTTGACATTCAAAAATGAAAATTTACCCTCCCAGTCCCAATGGATGAATAGAAAATCACTTCAAAGTGATAGAAATGTTTGTTCATTGAATTTGGACTCGTAACCATCGCGAATAAAAAAGCGCGATAAACTTTGAAAAACTCGCAATGAAATTTATCCAGAATCATTCCTATAGATGAATTGAACCTATCTCTATGCCATTGATATTTTTGATCTACGAATTTGGACTGGTAACCATCGCGATTAAAAAATGCGATAAACTTTGAAAAACTCTCAATGGAATTGATCCAGAATCATTCTTATAGATGAATTGAACCTATCTCTAAGGCATTGAAATTTTTTATCTACGAATTTGCACTGGTAACCATCGTGATTGAAAAAAAAATTTCAAGAAATTTGTTATTGAAAACAAACTTTTCATCGCCAACGACATCCCGTATTCCCAAGCGGTCACCCTTCCAAGTACTAACGGGACTCGACGTAACTTAACTTCTGGGAGCTGACGAGACCAGGTGCGTTCTACGTGATATGGCCGTTGACATTCAAAAATGAAAATTTACCCTCCCAGTCCCAATGGATGAATAGAAAATCACTTCAAAGTGATAGAAATGTTTGTTCATTGAATTTGGACTGGTAACCATCGCGAATAAAAAAGCGCGATAAACTTTGAAAAACTCGCAATGAAATTTATCCAGAATCATTCCTATAGATGAATTGAACCTATCTCTATGCCATTGATATTTTTTATCTACGAATTTGGACTGGTAACCATCGCGATTAAAAAATGCGATAAACTTTGAAAAACTCTTAATGGAATTGATCCAGAATCATTCTTATAGATGAATTGAACCTATCTCTAAGGCATTGAAATTTTTTATCTACGAATTTGCACTGGTAACCATCGTGATTGAAAAAAAAATTTCAAGAAATTTGTTATTGAAAACAAACTATTCATCGCTAACGACATCCCGTATTCCCAAGCGGTCACCCTTCCAAGTACTAACGGGACTCGACGTAACTTAACTTCTGGGAGCTGACGAGACCAGGTGCGTTCTACGTGATATGGCCGTTGACATTCAAAAATGAAAATTTACCCTCCCTTTCCCAATGGATGAATAGAAAATCACTTCAAAGTGATAGAAATGTTTGTTCATTGAATTTGGACTCGTAACCATCGCGAATAAAAAAGCGCGATAAACTTTGAAAAACTCGCAATGAAATTTATCCAGAATCATTCCTATAGATGAATTGAACCTATCTCTATGCCATTGATATTTTTGATCTACGAATTTGGACTGGTAACCATCTCGATTAAAAAACGCGATAAACTTTGAAAAACTCTCAATGGAATTGATCCAGAATCATTCTTATAGATGAATTGAACCTATCTCTAAGGCATTGAAATTTTTTATCTACGAATTTGCACTGGTAACCATCGTGATTGAAAAAAAAATTTCAAGAAATTTGTTATTGAAAACAAACTATTCATCGCTAACGACATCCCGTATTCCCAAGCGGTCACCCTTCCAAGTACTAACGGGACTCGACGTAACTTAACTTCTGGGAGCTGACGAGACCAGGTGCGTTCTACGTGATATGGCCGTTAACATTCAAAAATGAAAATTTACCCTCCCTTTCCCAATGGATGAATAGAAAATCACTTCAAAGTGATAGAAATGTTTGTTCATTGAATTTGGACTCGTAACCATCGGGAATAAAAAAGCGCGATAAACTTTGAAAAACTCGCAATGAAATTTATCCAGAATCATTCCTATAGATGAATTGAACCTATCTCTATGCCATTGATATTTTTGATCTACGAATTTGGACTGGTAACCATCGCGATTAAAAAACGCGATAAACTTTGAAAAACTCTCAATGGAATTGATCCAGAATCATTCTTATAGATGAATTGAACCTATCTCTAAGGCATTGAAATGTTTTATCTACGAATTTGAACTGGTAACCATCGTGATTGAAAAAAAAATTTCAAGAAATTTGTTATTGAAAACAAACTATTCATCGCCAACGACATCCCGTATTCCCAAGCGGTCACCCTTCCAAGTACTAACGGGACTCGACGTAACTTAACTTCTGGGAGCTGACGAGACCAGGTGCGTTCTACGTGATATGGCCGTTGACATTCAAAAATGAAAATTTACCCTCCCAGTCCCAATGGATGAATAGAAAATCACTTCAAAGTGATAGAAATGTTTGTTCATTGAATTTGGACTCGTAACCATCGCGAATAAAAAAGCGCGATAAACTTTGAAAAACTCGCAATGAAATTTATCCAGAATCATTCCTATAGATGAATTGAACCTATCTCTATGCCATTGATATTTTTGATCTACGAATTTGGACTGGTAACCATCGCGATTAAAAAATGCGATAAACTTTGAAAAACTCTCAATGGAATTGATCCAGAATCATTCTTATAGATGAATTGAACCTATCTCTAAGGCATTGAAATTTTTTATCTACGAATTTGCACTGGTAACCATCGTGATTGAAAAAAAAATTTCAAGAAATTTGTTATTGAAAACAAACTATTCATCGCCAACGACATCCCGTATTCCCAAGCGGTCACCCTTCCAAGTACTAACGGGACTCGACGTAACTTAACTTCTGGGAGCTGACGAGACCAGGTGCGTTCTACGTGATATGGCCGTTGACATTCAAAAATGAAAATTTACCCTCCCAGTCCCAATGGATGAATAGAAAATCACTTCAAAGTGATAGAAATGTTTGTTCATTGAATTTGGACTCGTAACCATCGCGAATAAAAAAGCGCGATAAACTTTGAAAAACTCGCAATGAAATTTATCCAGAATCATTCCTATAGATGAATTGAACCTATCTCTATGCCATTGATATTTTTGATCTACGAATTTGGACTGGTAACCATCGCGATTAAAAAATGCGATAAACTTTGAAAAACTCTCAATGGAATTGATCCAGAATCATTCTTATAGATGAATTGAACCTATCTCTAAGGCATTGAAATTTTTTATCTACGAATTTGCACTGGTAACCATCGTGATTGAAAAAAAAATTTCAAGAAATTTGTTATTGAAAACAAACTTTTCATCGCCAACGACATCCCGTATTCCCAAGCGGTCACCCTTCCAAGTACTAACGGGACTCGACGTAACTTAACTTCTGGGAGCTGACGAGACCAGGTGCGTTCTACGTGATATGGCCGTTGACATTCAAAAATGAAAATTTACCCTCCCAGTCCCAATGGATGAATAGAAAATCACTTCAAAGTGATAGAAATGTTTGTTCATTGAATTTGGACTCGTAACCATCGCGAATAAAAAAGCGCGATAAACTTTGAAAAACTCGCAATGAAATTTATCCAGAATCATTCCTATAGATGAATTGAACCTATCTCTATGCCATTGATATTTTTGATCTACGAATTTGGACTGGTAACCATCGCGATTAAAAAATGCGATAAACTTTGAAAAACTCTCAATGGAATTGATCCAGAATCATTCTTATAGATGAATTGAACCTATCTCTAAGGCATTGAAATTTTTTATCTACGAATTTGCACTGGTAACCATCGTGATTGAAAAAAAAATTTCAAGAAATTTGTTATTGAAAACAAACTATTCATCGCCAACGACATCCCGTATTCCCAAGCGGTCACCCTTCCAAGTACTAACGGGACTCGACGTAACTTAACTTCTGGGAGCTGACGAGACCAGGTGCGTTCTACGTGATATGGCCGTTGACATTCAAAAATGAAAATTTACCCTCCCAGTCCCAATGGATGAATAGAAAATCACTTCAAAGTGATAGAAATGTTTGTTCATTGAATTTGGACTCGTAACCATCGCGAATAAAAAAGCGCGATAAACTTTGAAAAACTCGCAATGAAATTTATCCAGAATCATTCCTATAGATGAATTGAACCTATCTCTATGCCATTGATATTTTTGATCTACGAATTTGGACTGGTAACCATCGCGATTAAAAAATGCGATAAACTTTGAAAAACTCTCAATGGAATTGATCCAGAATCATTCTTATAGATGAATTGAACCTATCTCTAAGGCATTGAAATTTTTTATCTACGAATTTGCACTGGTAACCATCGTGATTGAAAAAAAAATTTCAAGAAATTTGTTATTGAAAACAAACTATTCATCGCCAACGACATCCCGTATTCCCAAGCGGTCACCCTTCCAAGTACTAACGGGACTCGACGTAACTTAACTTCTGGGAGCTGACGAGACCAGGTGCGTTCTACGTGATATGGCCGTTGACATTCAAAAATGAAAATTTACCCTCCCAGTCCCAATGGATGAATAGAAAATCACTTCAAAGTGATAGAAATGTTTGTTCATTGAATTTGGACTCGTAACCATCGCGAATAAAAAAGCGCGATAAACTTTGAAAAACTCGCAATGAAATTTATCCAGAATCATTCCTATAGATGAATTGAACCTATCTCTATGCCATTGATATTTTTGATCTACGAATTTGGACTGGTAACCATCGCGATTAAAAAATGCGATAAACTTTGAAAAACTCTCAATGGAATTGATCCAGAATCATTCTTATAGATGAATTGAACCTATCTCTAAGGCATTGAAATTTTTTATCTACGAATTTGCACTGGTAACCATCGTGATTGAAAAAAAAATTTCAAGAAATTTGTTATTGAAAACAAACTATTCATCGCCAACGACATCCCGTATTCCCAAGCGGTCACCCTTCCAAGTACTAACGGGACTCGACGTAACTTAACTTCTGGGAGCTGACGAGACCAGGTGCGTTCTACGTGATATGGCCGTTGACATTCAAAAATGAAAATTTACCCTCCCAGTCCCAATGGATGAATAGAAAATCACTTCAAAGTGATAGAAATGTTTGTTCATTGAATTTGGACTCGTAACCATCGCGAATAAAAAAGCGCGATAAACTTTGAAAAACTCGCAATGAAATTTATCCAGAATCATTCCTATAGATGAATTGAACCTATCTCTATGCCATTGATATTTTTAATCTACGAATTTGGACTGGTAACCATCGCGATTAAAAAACGCGATAAACTTTGAAAAACTCTCAATGGAATTGATCCAGAATCATTCTTATAGATGAATTTAACCTATCTCTAAGGCATTGAAATGTTTTATCTACGAATTTGGACTGGTAACCATCGTGATTGAAAAAAAAATTTCAAGAAATTTGTTATTGAAAACAAACTATTCATCGCCAACGACATCCCGTATTCCCAAGCGGTCACCCTTCCAAGTACTAACGGGATTCGACGTAACTTAACTTCTGGGAGCTGACGAGACCAGGTGCGTTCTACGTGATATGGCCGTTGACATTCAAAAATGAAAATTTACCCTCCCAGTCCCAATGGATGAATAGAAAATCACTTCAAAGTGATAGAAATGTTTGTTCATTGAATTTGGACTGGTAACCATCGCGAATAAAAAAGCGCGATAAACTTTGAAAAACTCGCAATGAAATTTATCCAGAATCATTCCTATAGATGAATTGAACCTATCTCTATGCCATTGATATTTTTGATCTACGAATTTGGACTGGTAACCATCGCGATTAAAAAATGCGATAAACTTTGAAAAACTCTCAATGGAATTGATCCAGAATCATTCTTATAGATGAATTGAACCTATCTCTAAGGCATTGAAATTTTTTATCTACGAATTTGCACTGGTAACCATCGTGATTGAAAAAAAAATTTCAAGAAATTTGTTATTGAAAACAAACTTTTCATCGCCAACGACATCCCGTATTCCCAAGCGGTCACCCTTCCAAGTACTAACGGGACTCGACGTAACTTAACTTCTGGGAGCTGACGAGACCAGGTGCGTTCTACGTGATATGGCCGTTGACATTCAAAAATGAAAATTTACCCTCCCAGTCCCAATGGATGAATAGAAAATCACTTCAAAGTGATAGAAATGTTTGTTCATTGAATTTGGACTCGTAACCATCGCGAATAAAAAAGCGCGATAAACTTTGAAAAACTCGCAATGAAATTTATCCAGAATCATTCCTATAGATGAATTGAACCTATCTCTATGCCATTGATATTTTTGATCTACGAATTTGGACTGGTAACCATCGCGATTAAAAAATGCGATAAACTTTGAAAAACTCTCAATGGAATTGATCCAGAATCATTCTTATAGATGAATTGAACCTATCTCTAAGGCATTGAAATTTTTTATCTACGAATTTGCACTGGTAACCATCGTGATTGAAAAAAAAATTTCAAGAAATTTGTTATTGAAAACAAACTATTCATCGCCAACGACATCCCGTATTCCCAAGCGGTCACCCTTCCAAGTACTAACGGGACTCGACGTAACTTAACTTCTGGGAGCTGACGAGACCAGGTGCGTTCTACGTGATATGGCCGTTGACATTCAAAAATGAAAATTTACCCTCCCAGTCCCAATGGATGAATAGAAAATCACTTCAAAGTGATAGAAATGTTTGTTCATTGAATTTGGACTGGTAACCATCGCGAATAAAAAAGCGCGATAAACTTTGAAAAACTCGCAATGAAATTTATCCAGAATCATTCCTATAGATGAATTGAACCTATCTCTATGCCATTGATATTTTTGATCTACGAATTTGGACTGGTAACCATCGCGATTAAAAAATGCGATAAACTTTGAAAAACTCTCAATGGAATTGATCCAGAATCATTCTTATAGATGAATTGAACCTATCTCTAAGGCATTGAAATTTTTTATCTACGAATTTGCACTGGTAACCATCGTGATTGAAAAAAAAATTTCAAGAAATTTGTTATTGAAAACAAACTTTTCATCGCCAACGACATCCCGTATTCCCAAGCGGTCACCCTTCCAAGTACTAACGGGACTCGACGTAACTTAACTTCTGGGAGCTGACGAGACCAGGTGCGTTCTACGTGATATGGCCGTTGACATTCAAAAATGAAAATTTACCCTCCCAGTCCCAATGGATGAATAGAAAATCACTTCAAAGTGATAGAAATGTTTGTTCATTGAATTTGGACTCGTAACCATCGCGAATAAAAAAGCGCGATAAACTTTGAAAAACTCGCAATGAAATTTATCCAGAATCATTCCTATAGATGAATTGAACCTATCTCTATGCCATTGATATTTTTGATCTACGAATTTGGACTGGTAACCATCGCGATTAAAAAATGCGATAAACTTTGAAAAACTCTCAATGGAATTGATCCAGAATCATTCTTATAGATGAATTGAACCTATCTCTAAGGCATTGAAATTTTTTATCTACGAATTTGCACTGGTAACCATCGTGATTGAAAAAAAAATTTCAAGAAATTTGTTATTGAAAACAAACTATTCATCGCCAACGACATCCCGTATTCCCAAGCGGTCACCCTTCCAAGTACTAACGGGACTCGACGTAACTTAACTTCTGGGAGCTGACGAGACCAGGTGCGTTCTACGTGATATGGCCGTTGACATTCAAAAATGAAAATTTACCCTCCCAGTCCCAATGGATGAATAGAAAATCACTTCAAAGTGATAGAAATGTTTGTTCATTGAATTTGGACTCGTAACCATCGCGAATAAAAAAGCGCGATAAACTTTGAAAAACTCGCAATGAAATTTATCCAGAATCATTCCTATAGATGAATTGAACCTATCTCTATGCAATTGATATTTTTAATCTACGAATTTGGACTGGTAACCATCGCGATTAAAAAACGCGATAAACTTTGAAAAACTCTCAATGGAATTGATCCAGAATCATTCTTATAGATGAATTTAACCTATCTCTAAGGCATTGAAATGTTTTATCTACGAATTTGGACTGGTAACCATCGTGATTGAAAAAAAAATTTCAAGAAATTTGTTATTGAAAACAAACTATTCATCGCCAACGACATCCCGTATTCCCAAGCGGTCACCCTTCCAAGTACTAACGGGATTCGACGTAACTTAACTTCTGGGAGCTGACGAGACCAGGTGCGTTCTACGTGATATGGCCGTTGACATTCAAAAATGAAAATTTACCCTCCCAGTCCCAATGGATGAATAGAAAATCACTTCAAAGTGATAGAAATGTTTGTTCATTGAATTGGGACTGGTAACCATCGCGAATAAAAAAGCGCGATAAACTTTGAAAAACTCGCAATGAAATTTATCCAGAATCATTCCTATAGATGAATTGAACCTATCTCTATGCCATTGATATTTTTTATCTACGAATTTGGACTGGTAACCATCGCGATTAAAAAATGCGATAAACTTTGAAAAACTCTCAATGGAATTGATCCAGAATCATTCTTATAGATGAATTGAACCTATCTCTAAGGCATTGAAATTTTTTATCTACGAATTTGCACTGGTAACCATCGTGATTGAAAAAAAATTTCAAGAAATTTGTTATTGAAAACAAACTATTCATCGCCAACGAGATCCCGTATTCCCAAGCGGTCACCCTACCAAGTACTAACGGGACTCGACGTAACTTAACTTCTGGGAGCTGACGAGACCAGGTGCGTTCTACGTGATATGGCCGTTGACATTCAAAAATGAAAATTTACCCTCCCTTTCCCAATGGATGAATAGAAAATCACTTCAAAGTGATAGAAATGTTTGTTCGTTGAATTTGGACTCGTAACCATCGCGAATAAAAAAGCGCGATAAACTTTGAAAAACTCGCAATGAAATTTATCCAGAATCATTCTTATAGATGAATTGAACCTATCTCTAAGGCATTGAAATTTTTTATCTACGAATTTGCACTGGTAACCATCTCGATTAAAAAACGCGATAAACTTTGAAAAACTCTCAATGGAATTGATCCAGAATCATTCTTATAGATGAATTGAACCTATCTCTAAGGCATTGAAATTTTTTATCTACGAATTTGCACTGGTAACCATCGTGATTGAAAAAAAATTTCAAGAAATTTGTTATTGAAAACAAACTATTCATCGCCAACGAGATCCCGTATTCCCAAGCGGTCACCCTACCAAGTACTAACGGGACTCGACGTAACTTAACTTCTGGGAGCTGACGAGACCAGGTGCGTTCTACGTGATATGGCCGTTGACATTCAAAAATGAAAATTTACCCTCCCTTTCCCAATGGATGAATAGAAAATCACTTCAAAGTGATAGAAATGTTTGTTCGTTGAATTTGGACTCGTAACCATCGCGAATAAAAAAGCGCGATAAACTTTGAAAAACTCGCAATGAAATTTATCCAGAATCATTCTTATAGATGAATTGAACCTATCTCTAAGGCATTGAAATTTTTTATCTACGAATTTGCACTGGTAACCATCTCGATTAAAAAACGCGATAAACTTTGAAAAACTCTCAATGGAATTGATCCAGAATCATTCTTATAGATGAATTGAACCTATCTCTAAGGCATTGAAATTTTTTATCTACGAATTTGCACTGGTAACCATCGTGATTGAAAAAAAATTTCAAGAAATTTGTTATTGAAAACAAACTATTCATCGCCAACGAGATCCCGTATTCCCAAGCGGTCACCCTACCAAGTACTAACGGGACTCGACGTAACTTAACTTCTGGGAGCTGACGAGACCAGGTGCGTTCTACGTGATATGGCCGTTGACATTCAAAAATGAAAATTTACCCTCCCTTTCCCAATGGATGAATAGAAAATCACTTCAAAGTGATAGAAATGTTTGTTCGTTGAATTTGGACTCGTAACCATCGCGAATAAAAAAGCGCGATAAACTTTGAAAAACTTGCAATGAAATTTATCCAGAATCATTCCTATAGATGAATTGAACCTATCTCTATGCCATTGATATTTTTGATCTACGAATTTGGACTGGTAACCATCGCGATTAAAAAATGCGATAAACTTTGAAAAACTCTCAATGGAATTGATCCAGAATCATTCTTATAGATGAATTGAACCTATCTCTAAGGCATTGAAATTTTTTATCTACGAATTTGGACTGGTAACCATCGTGATTGAAAAAAAAATTTCAAGAAATTTGTTATTGAAAACAAACTATTCATCGCCAACGACATCTCGTATTCCCAAGCGGTCACCCTTCCAAGTACTAACGGGACTCGACGTAACTTAACTTCTGGGAGCTGACGAGACCAGGTGCGTTCTACGTGATATGGCCGTTGACATTCAAAAATGAAAATTTACCCTCCCTTTCCCAATGGATGAATAGAAAATCACTTCAAAGTGATAGAAATGTTTGTTCATTGAATTTGGACTCGTAACCATCGCGAATAAAAAAGCGCGATAAACTTTGAAAAACTCGCAATGAAATTTATCCAGAATCATTCAAATAGATGAATTGAACCTATCTCTATGCCATTGATATTTTTGATCTACGAATTTGGACTGGTAACCATCGCGATTAAAAAACGCGATAAACTTTGAAAAACTCTCAATGGAATTGATCCAGAATCATTCTTATAGATGAATTTAACCTATCTCTAAGGCATTGAAATGTTTTATCTACGAATTTGAACTGGTAACCATCGTGATTGAAAAAAAAATTCAAGAAATTTGTTATTGAAAACAAACTATTCATCGCCAACGACATCCCGTATTCCCAAGCGGTCACCCTTCCAAGTACTAACGGGACTCGACGTAACTTAACTTCTGGGAGCTGACGAGACCAGGTGCGTTCTACGTGATATGGCCGTTGACATTCAAAAATGAAAATTTACCCTCCCAGTCCCAATGGATGAATAGAAAATCACTTCAAAGTGATAGAAATGTTTGTTCATTGAATTTGGACTCGTAACCATCGCGAATAAAAAAGCGCGATAAACTTTGAAAAACTCGCAATGAAATTTATCCAGAATCATTCCTATAGATGAATTGAACCTATCTCTATGCCATTGATATTTTTGATCTACGAATTTGGACTGGTAACCATCTCGATTAAAAAACGCGATAAACTTTGAAAAACTCTCAATGGAATTGATCCAGAATCATTCTTATAGATGAATTGAACCTATCTCTAAGGCATTGAAATTTTTTATCTACGAATTTGGACTGGTAACCATCGTGATTGAAAAAAAAATTTCAAGAAATTTGTTATTGAAAACAAACTATTCATCGCCAACGAGATCCCGTATTCCCAAGCGGTCACCCTTCCAAGTACTAACGGGACTCGACGTAACTTAACTTCTGGGAGCTGACGAGACCAGGTGCGTTCTACGTGATATGGCCGTTGACATTCAAAAATGAAAATTTACCCTCCCAGTCCCAATGGATGAATAGAAAATCACTTCAAAGTGATAGAAATGTTTGTTCATAGAATTTGGACTCGTAACCATCGCGAATAAAAAAGCGCGATAAACTTTGAAAAACTCGCAATGAAATTTATCCAGAATCATTCCTATAGATGAATTGAACCTATCTCTATGCCATTGATATTTTTGATCTACGAATTTGGACTGGTAACCATCGCGATTAAAAAACGCGATAAACTTTGAAAAACTCTCAATGGAATTGATCCAGAATCATTCTTATAGATGAATTGAACCTATCTCTAAGGCATTGAAATGTTTTATCTACGAATTGGGACTGGTAACCCTCGTGATTGAAAAAAAATTTCAAGAAATTTGTTATTGAAAACAAACAATTCATCGCCAACGACATCCCGTATTCCCAATCACCCTTCCAAGTACTAACGGGACTCGACATAACTTAACTTCTGGGAGCTGACGAGACCAGGTGCGTTCTACGTGATATGGCCGTTGACATTCAAAAATGAAAATTTACCCTCCCAGTCCCAATGGATGAATAGAAAATCACTTCAAAGTGATAGAAATGTTTGTTCATTGAATTTGGACTCGTAACCATCGCGAATAAAAAAGCGCGATAAACTTTGAAAAACTCGCAATGAAATTTATCCAGAATCATTCCTATAGATGAATTGAACCTATCTCTATGCCATTGATATTTTTGATCTACGAATTTGGACTGGTAACCATCTCGATTAAAAAACGCGATAAACTTTGAAAAACTCTCAATGGAATTGATCCAGAATCATTCTTATAGATGAATTGAACCTATCTCTAAGGCATTGAAATTTTTTATCTACGAATTTGGACTGGTAACCATCGTGATTGAAAAAAAAATTTCAAGAAATTTGTTATTGAAAACAAACTATTCATCGCCAACGACATCCCGTATTCCCAAGCGGTCACCCTTCCAAGTACTAACGGGACTCGACGTAACTTAACTTCTGGGAGCTGACGAGACCAGGTGCGTTCTACGTGATATGGCCGTTGACATTCAAAAATGAAAATTTACCCTCCCAGTCCCAATGGATGAATAGAAAATCACTTCAAAGTGATAGAAATGTTTGTTCATTGAATTTGGACTCGTAACCATCGCGAATAAAAAAGCGCGATAAACTTTGAAAAACTCGCAATGAAATTTATCCAGAATCATTCCTATAGATGAATTGAACCTATCTCTGTGCCATTGATATTTTTGATCTACGAATTTGGACTGGTAACCATCTCGATTAAAAAACGCGATAAACTTTGAAAAACTCTCAATGGAATTGATCCAGAATCATTCTTATAGATGAATTGAACCTATCTCTAAGGCATTGAAATTTTTTATCTACGAATTTGGACTGGTAACCATCGTGATTGAAAAAAAAAATTTCAAGATATTTGTTATTGAAAACAAACTATTCATCGCCAACGACATCCCGTATTCCCAAGCGGTCACCCTTCCAAGTACTAACGGGACTCGACGTAACTTAACTTCTGGGAGCTGACGAGACCAGGTGCGTTCTACGTGATATGGCCGTTGACATTCAAAAATGAAAATTTACCCTCCCAGTCCCAATGGATGAATAGAAAATCACTTCAAAGTGATAGAAATGTTTGTTCATTGAATTTGGACTCGTAACCATCGCGAATAAAAAAGCGCGATAAACTTTGAAAAACTCGCAATGAAATTTATCCAGAATCATTCCTATAGATGAATTGAACCTATCTCTGTGCCATTGATATTTTTGATCTACGAATTTGGACTGGTAACCATCTCGATTAAAAAACGCGATAAACTTTGAAAAACTCTCAATGGAATTGATCCAGAATCATTCTTATAGATGAATTGAACCTATCTCTAAGGCATTGAAATTTTTTATCTACGAATTTGGACTGGTAACCATCGTGATTGAAAAAAAAAATTTCAAGATATTTGTTATTGAAAACAAACTATTCATCGCCAACGACATCCCGTATTCCCAAGCGGTCACCCTTCCAAGTACTAACGGGACTCGACGTAACTTAACTTCTGGGAGCTGACGAGACCAGGTGCGTTCTACGTGATATGGCCGTTGACATTCAAAAATGAAAATTTACCCTCCCTTTCCCAATGGATGAATAGAAAATCACTTAAAAGTGATAGAAATGTTTGTTCATTAAATTTGGACTCGTAACCATCGGGAATAAAAAAGCGCGATAAACTTTGAAAAACTCGCAATGAAATTTATCCAGAATCATTCCTATAGATGAATTGAACCTATCTCTATGCCATTGATATTTTTGATCTACGAATTTGGACTGGTAACCATCGCGATTAAAAAACGCGATAAACTTTGAAAAACTCTCAATGGAATTGATCCAGAATCATTCTTATAGATGAATTGAACCTATCTCTAAGGCATTGAAATGTTTTATTTACGATTTTGAACTGGTAACCATCGTGATTGAAAAAAAAATTTCAAGAAATTTGTTATTGAAAACAAACTATTCATCGCCAACGACATCCCGTATTCCCAAGCGGTCACCCTTCCAAGTACTAACGGGACTCGACGTAACTTAACTCCTGGGAGCTGACGAGACCAGGTGCGTTCTACGTGATATGGCCGTTGACATTCAAAAATGAAAATTTACCCTCCCAGTCCCAATGGATGAATAGAAAATCACTTCAAAGTGATAGAAATGTTTGTTCATTGAATTTGGACTCGTAACCATCGCGAATAAAAAAGCGCGATAAACTTTGAAAAACTCGCAATGAAATTTATCCAGAATCATTCCTATAGATGAATTGAACCTATCTCTATGCCATTGATATTTTTGATCTACGAATTTGGACTGGTAACCATCTCGATTAAAAAACGCGATAAACTTTGAAAAACTCTCAATGGAATTGATCCAGAATCATTCTTATAGATGAATTGAACCTATCTCTAAGGCATTGAAATTTTTTATCTACGAATTTGGACTGGTAACCATCGTGATTGAAAAAAAAAATTTCAAGAAATTTGTTATTGAAAACAAACTATTCATCGCCAACGACATCCCGTATTCCCAAGCGGTCACCCTTCCAAGTACTAACGGGACTCGACGTAACTTAACTTCTGGGAGCTGACGAGACCAGGTGCGTTCTACGTGATATGGCCGTTGACATTCAAAAATGAAAATTTACCCTCCCTTTCCCAATGGATGAATAGAAAATCACTTCAAAGTGATAGAAATGTTTGTTCATTAAATTTGGACTCGTAACCATCGGGAATAAAAAAGCGCGATAAACTTTGAAAAACTCGCAATGAAATTTATCCAGAATCATTCCTATAGATGAATTGAACCTATCTCTATGCCATTGATATTTTTGATCTACGAATTTGGACTGGTAACCATCGCGATTAAAAAACGCGATAAACTTTGAAAAACTCTCAATGGAATTGATCCAGAATCATTCTTATAGATGAATTGAACCTATCTCTAAGGCATTGAAATGTTTTATTTACGATTTTGAACTGGTAACCATCGTGATTGAAAAAAAAATTTCAAGAAATTTGTTATTGAAAACAAACTATTCATCGCCAACGACATCCCGTATTCCCAAGCGGTCACCCTTCCAAGTACTAACGGGACTCGACGTAACTTAACTTCTGGGAGCTGACGAGACCAGGTGCGTTCTACGTGATATGGCCGTTGACATTCAAAAATGAAAATTTACCCTCCCAGTCCCAATGGATGAATAGAAAATCACTTCAAAGTGATAGAAATGTTTGTTCATAGAATTTGGACTCGTAACCATCGCGAATAAAAAAGCGCGATAAACTTTGAAAAACTCGCAATGAAATTTATCCAGAATCATTCCTATAGATGAATTGAACCTATCTCTATGCCATTGATATTTTTGATCTACGAATTTGGACTGGTAACCATCGCGATTAAAAAACGCGATAAACTTTGAAAAACTCTCAATGGAATTGATCCAGAATCATTCTTATAGATGAATTGAACCTATCTCTAAGGCATTGAAATGTTTTATGTACGAATTGGGACTGGTAACCCTCGTGATTGAAAAAAATTTCAAGAAATTTGTTATTGAAAACAAACAATTCATCGCCAACGACATCCCGTATTCCCAAGCGGTCACCCTTCCAAGTACTAACGGGACTCGACGTAACTTAACTTCTGGGAGTTGACGAGACCAGGTGCGTTCTACGTGATATGGCCGTTGACATTCAAAAATGAAAATTTACCCTCCCTTTCCCAATGGATGAATAGAAAATCACTTCAAAGTGATAGAAATGTTTGTTCATTAAATTTGGACTCGTAACCATCGGGAATAAAAAAGCGCGATAAACTTTGAAAAACTCGCAATGAAATTTATCCAGAATCATTCCTATAGATGAATTGAACCTATCTCTATGCCATTGATATTTTTGATCTACGAATTTGGACTGGTAACCATCGCGATTAAAAAACGCGATAAACTTTGAAAAACTCTCAATGGAATTGATCCAGAATCATTCTTATAGATGAATTGAACCTATCTCTAAGGCATTGAAATTTTTTATCTACGAATTTGGACTGGTAACCATCGTGATTGAAAAAAAAAATTTCAAGAAATTTGTTATTGAAAACAAACTATTCATCGCCAACGACATCCCGTATTCCCAAGCGGTCACCCTTCCAAGTACTAACGGGACTCGACGTAACTTAACTTCTGGGAGCTGACGAGACCAGGTGCGTTCTACGTGATATGGCCGTTGACATTCAAAAATGAAAATTTACCCTCCCAGTCCCAATGGATGAATAGAAAATCACTTCAAAGTGATAGAAATGTTTGTTCATAGAATTTGGACTCGTAACCATCGCGAATAAAAAAGCGCGATAAACTTTGAAAAACTCGCAATGAAATTTATCCAGAATCATTCCTATAGATGAATTGAACCTATCTCTATGCCATTGATATTTTTGATCTACGAATTTGGACTGGTAACCATCGCGATTAAAAAACGCGATAAACTTTGAAAAACTCTCAATGGAATTGATCCAGAATCATTCTTATAGATGAATTGAACCTATCTCTAAGGCATTGAAATGTTTTATCTACGAATTGGGACTGGTAACCCTCGTGATTGAAAAAAAATTTCAAGAAATTTGTTATTGAAAACAAACAATTCATCGCCAACGACATCCCGTATTCCCAAGCGGTCACCCTTCCAAGTACTAACGGGACTCGACGTAACTTAACTTCTGGGAGCTGACGAGACCAGGTGCGTTCTACGTGATATGGCCGTTGACATTCAAAAATGAAAATTTACCCTCCCAGTCCCAATGGATGAATAGAAAATCACTTCAAAGTGATAGAAATGTTTGTTCATAGAATTTGGACTCGTAACCATCGCGAATAAAAAAGCGCGATAAACTTTGAAAAACTCGCAATGAAATTTATCCAGAATCATTCCTATAGATGAATTGAACCTATCTCTATGCCATTGATATTTTTGATCTACGAATTTGGACTGGTAACCATCGCGATTAAAAAACGCGATAAACTTTGAAAAACTCTCAATGGAATTGATCCAGAATCATTCTTATAGATGAATTGAACCTATCTCTAAGGCATTGAAATGTTTTATGTACGAATTGGGACTGGTAACCCTCGTGATTGAAAAAAATTTCAAGAAATTTGTTATTGAAAACAAACAATTCATCGCCAACGACATCCCGTATTCCCAAGCGGTCACCCTTCCAAGTACTAACGGGACTCGACGTAACTTAACTTCTGGGAGTTGACGAGACCAGGTGCGTTCTACGTGATATGGCCGTTGACATTCAAAAATGAAAATTTACCCTCCCTTTCCCAATGGATGAATAGAAAATCACTTCAAAGTGATAGAAATGTTTGTTCATTAAATTTGGACTCGTAACCATCGGGAATAAAAAAGCGCGATAAACTTTGAAAAACTCGCAATGAAATTTATCCAGAATCATTCCTATAGATGAATTGAACCTATCTCTATGCCATTGATATTTTTGATCTACGAATTTGGACTGGTAACCATCGCGATTAAAAAACGCGATAAACTTTGAAAAACTCTCAATGGAATTGATCCAGAATCATTCTTATAGATGAATTGAACCTATCTCTAAGGCATTGAAATTTTTTATCTACGAATTTGGACTGGTAACCATCGTGATTGAAAAAAAAAATTTCAAGAAATTTGTTATTGAAAACAAACTATTCATCGCCAACGACATCCCGTATTCCCAAGCGGTCACCCTTCCAAGTACTAACGGGACTCGACGTAACTTAACTTCTGGGAGCTGACGAGACCAGGTGCGTTCTACGTGATATGGCCGTTGACATTCAAAAATGAAAATTTACCCTCCCAGTCCCAATGGATGAATAGAAAATCACTTCAAAGTGATAGAAATGTTTGTTCATAGAATTTGGACTCGTAACCATCGCGAATAAAAAAGCGCGATAAACTTTGAAAAACTCGCAATGAAATTTATCCAGAATCATTCCTATAGATGAATTGAACCTATCTCTATGCCATTGATATTTTTGATCTACGAATTTGGACTGGTAACCATCGCGATTAAAAAACGCGATAAACTTTGAAAAACTCTCAATGGAATTGATCCAGAATCATTCTTATAGATGAATTGAACCTATCTCTAAGGCATTGAAATGTTTTATGTACGAATTGGGACTGGTAACCCTCGTGATTGAAAAAAATTTCAAGAAATTTGTTATTGAAAACAAACAATTCATCGCCAACGACATCCCGTATTCCCAAGCGGTCACCCTTCCAAGTACTAACGGGACTCGACGTAACTTAACTTCTGGGAGTTGACGAGACCAGGTGCGTTCTACGTGATATGGCCGTTGACATTCAAAAATGAAAATTTACCCTCCCTTTCCCAATGGATGAATAGAAAATCACTTCAAAGTGATAGAAATGTTTGTTCATTAAATTTGGACTCGTAACCATCGGGAATAAAAAAGCGCGATAAACTTTGAAAAACTCGCAATGAAATTTATCCAGAATCATTCCTATAGATGAATTGAACCTATCTCTATGCCATTGATATTTTTGATCTACGAATTTGGACTGGTAACCATCGCGATTAAAAAACGCGATAAACTTTGAAAAACTCTCAATGGAATTGATCCAGAATCATTCTTATAGATGAATTGAACCTATCTCTAAGGCATTGAAATTTTTTATCTACGAATTTGGACTGGTAACCATCGTGATTGAAAAAAAAAATTTCAAGAAATTTGTTATTGAAAACAAACTATTCATCGCCAACGACATCCCGTATTCCCAAGCGGTCACCCTTCCAAGTACTAACGGGACTCGACGTAACTTAACTTCTGGGAGCTGACGAGACCAGGTGCGTTCTACGTGATATGGCCGTTGACATTCAAAAATGAAAATTTACCCTCCCAGTCCCAATGGATGAATAGAAAATCACTTCAAAGTGATAGAAATGTTTGTTCATAGAATTTGGACTCGTAACCATCGCGAATAAAAAAGCGCGATAAACTTTGAAAAACTCGCAATGAAATTTATCCAGAATCATTCCTATAGATGAATTGAACCTATCTCTATGCCATTGATATTTTTGATCTACGAATTTGGACTGGTAACCATCGCGATTAAAAAACGCGATAAACTTTGAAAAACTCTCAATGGAATTGATCCAGAATCATTCTTATAGATGAATTGAACCTATCTCTAAGGCATTGAAATGTTTTATCTACGAATTGGGACTGGTAACCCTCGTGATTGAAAAAAAATTTCAAGAAATTTGTTATTGAAAACAAACAATTCATCGCCAACGACATCCCGTATTCCCAAGCGGTCACCCTTCCAAGTACTAACGGGACTCGACGTAACTTAACTTCTGGGAGCTGACGAGACCAGGTGCGTTCTACGTGATATGGCCGTTGACATTCAAAAATGAAAATTTACCCTCCCAGTCCCAATGGATGAATAGAAAATCACTTCAAAGTGATAGAAATGTTTGTTCATTGAATTTGGACTCGTAACCATCGCGAATAAAAAAGCGCGATAAACTTTGAAAAACTCGCAATGAAATTTATCCAGAATCATTCCTATAGATGAATTGAACCTATCTCTATGCCATTGATATTTTTGATCTACGAATTTGGACTGGTAACCATCTCGATTAAAAAACGCGATAAACTTTGAAAAACTCTCAATGGAATTGATCCAGAATCATTCTTATAGATGAATTGAACCTATCTCTAAGGCATTGAAATTTTTTATCTACGAATTTGGACTGGTAACCATCGTGATTGAAAAAAAAAATTTCAAGAAATTTGTTATTGAAAACAAACTATTCATCGCCAACGACATCCCGTATTCCCAAGCGGTCACCCTTCCAAGTACTAACGGGACTCGACGTAACTTAACTTCTGGGAGCTGACGAGACCAGGTGCGTTCTACGTGATATGGCCGTTGACATTCAAAAATGAAAATTTACCCTCCCAGTCCCAATGGATGAATAGAAAATCACTTCAAAGTGATAGAAATGTTTGTTCATAGAATTTGGACTCGTAACCATCGCGAATAAAAAAGCGCGATAAACTTTGAAAAACTCGCAATGAAATTTATCCAGAATCATTCCTATAGATGAATTGAACCTATCTCTATGCCATTGATATTTTTGATCTACGAATTTGGACTGGTAACCATCGCGATTAAAAAACGCGATAAACTTTGAAAAACTCTCAATGGAATTGATCCAGAATCATTCTTATAGATGAATTTAACCTATCTCTAAGGCATTGAAATGTTTTATGTACGAATTGGGACTGGTAACCCTCGTGATTGAAAAAAATTTCAAGAAATTTGTTATTGAAAACAAACAATTCATCGCCAACGACATCCCGTATTCCCAAGCGGTCACCCTTCCAAGTACTAACGGGACTCGACGTAACTTAACTTCTGGGAGTTGACGAGACCAGGTGCGTTCTACGTGATATGGCCGTTGACATTCAAAAATGAAAATTTACCCTCCCTTTCCCAATGGATGAATAGAAAATCACTTCAAAGTGATAGAAATGTTTGTTCATTAAATTTGGACTCGTAACCATCGGGAATAAAAAAGCGCGATAAACTTTGAAAAACTCGCAATGAAATTTATCCAGAATCATTCCTATAGATGAATTGAACCTATCTCTATGCCATTGATATTTTTGATCTACGAATTTGGACTGGTAACCATCGCGATTAAAAAACGCGATAAACTTTGAAAAACTCTCAATGGAATTGATCCAGAATCATTCTTATAGATGAATTGAACCTATCTCTAAGGCATTGAAATGTTTTATTTACGATTTTGAACTGGTAACCATCGTGATTGAAAAAAAAATTTCAAGAAATTTGTTATTGAAAACAAACTATTCATCGCCAACGACATCCCGTATTCCCAAGCGGTCACCCTTCCAAGTACTAACGGGACTCGACGTAACTTAACTTCTGGGAGCTGACGAGACCAGGTGCGTTCTACGTGATATGGCCGTTGACATTCAAAAATGAAAATTTACCCTCCCAGTCCCAATGGATGAATAGAAAATCACTTCAAAGTGATAGAAATGTTTGTTCATAGAATTTGGACTCGTAACCATCGCGAATAAAAAAGCGCGATAAACTTTGAAAAACTCGCAATGAAATTTATCCAGAATCATTCCTATAGATGAATTGAACCTATCTCTATGCCATTGATATTTTTGATCTACGAATTTGGACTGGTAACCATCGCGATTAAAAAACGCGATAAACTTTGAAAAACTCTCAATGGAATTGATCCAGAATCATTCTTATAGATGAATTGAACCTATCTCTAAGGCATTGAAATGTTTTGCTTACGATTTTGAACTGGTAACCATCGTGATTGAAAAAAAAATTTCAAGAAATTTGTTATTGAAAACAAACTATTCATCGCCAACGACATCCCGTATTCCCAAGCGGTCACCCTTCCAAGTACTAACGGGACTCGACGTAACTTAACTTCTTGGAGCTGACGAGACCAGGTGCGTTCTACGTGATATGGCCGTTGACATTCAAAAATGAAAATTTACCCTCCCAGTCCCAATGGATGAATAGAAAATCACTTCAAAGTGATAGAAATGTTTGTTCATAGAATTTGGACTCGTAACCATCGCGAATAAAAAAGCGCGATAAACTTTGAAAAACTCGCAATGAAATTTATCCAGAATCATTCCTATAGATGAATTGAACCTATCTCTATGCCATTGATATTTTTGATCTACGAATTTGGACTGGTAACCATCGCGATTAAAAAACGCGATAAACTTTGAAAAACTCTCAATGGAA
This sequence comes from Daphnia pulicaria, assembly GCF_021234035.1. Classification (NCBI taxonomy): domain Eukaryota; kingdom Metazoa; phylum Arthropoda; class Branchiopoda; order Diplostraca; family Daphniidae; genus Daphnia; species Daphnia pulicaria. The sequence goes on from NC_060915.1 coordinate 4,751,224, forward strand.
TTGATCCAGAATCATTCTTATAGATGAATTTAACCTATCTCTAAGGCATTGAAATGTTTTATGTACGAATTGGGACTGGTAACCCTCGTGATTGAAAAAAATTTCAAGAAATTTGTTATTGAAAACAAACAATTCATCGCCAACGACATCCCGTATTCCCAAGCGGTCACCCTTCCAAGTACTAACGGGACTCGACGTAACTTAACTTCTGGGAGTTGACGAGACCAGGTGCGTTCTACGTGATATGGCCGTTGACATTCAAAAATGAAAATTTACCCTCCCTTTCCCAATGGATGAATAGAAAATCACTTCAAAGTGATAGAAATGTTTGTTCATTAAATTTGGACTCGTAACCATCGCGAATAAAAAAGCGCGATAAACTTTGAAAAACTCGCAATGAAATTTATCCAGAATCATTCCTATAGATGAATTGAACCTATCTCTATGCCATTGATATTTTTGATCTACGAATTTGGACTGGTAACCATCGCGATTAAAAAACGCGATAAACTTTGAAAAACTCTCAATGGAATTGATCCAGAATCATTCTTATAGATGAATTGAACCTATCTCTAAGGCATTGAAATGTTTTATTTACGATTTTGAACTGGTAACCATCGTGATTGAAAAAAAAATTTCAAGAAATTTGTTATTGAAAACAAACTATTCATCGCCAACGACATCCCGTATTCCCAAGCGGTCACCCTTCCAAGTACTAACGGGACTCGACGTAACTTAACTTCTGGGAGCTGACGAGACCAGGTGCGTTCTACGTGATATGGCCGTTGACATTCAAAAATGAAAATTTACCCTCCCAGTCCCAATGGATGAATAGAAAATCACTTCAAAGTGATAGAAATGTTTGTTCATAGAATTTGGACTCGTAACCATCGCGAATAAAAAAGCGCGATAAACTTTGAAAAACTCGCAATGAAATTTATCCAGAATCATTCCTATAGATGAATTGAACCTATCTCTATGCCATTGATATTTTTGATCTACGAATTTGGACTGGTAACCATCGCGATTAAAAAACGCGATAAACTTTGAAAAACTCTCAATGGAATTGATCCAGAATCATTCTTATAGATGAATTTAACCTATCTCTAAGGCATTGAAATGTTTTATGTACGAATTGGGACTGGTAACCCTCGTGATTGAAAAAAATTTCAAGAAATTTGTTATTGAAAACAAACAATTCATCGCCAACGACATCCCGTATTCCCAAGCGGTCACCCTTCCAAGTACTAACGGGACTCGACGTAACTTAACTTCTGGGAGTTGATGAGACCAGGTGCGTTCTACGTGATATGGCCGTTGACATTCAAAAATGAAAATTTACCCTCCCTTTCCCAATGGATGAATAGAAAATCACTTCAAAGTGATAGAAATGTTTGTTCATTAAATTTGGACTCGTAACCATCGGGAATAAAAAAGCGCGATAAACTTTGAAAAACTCGCAATGAAATTTATCCAGAATCATTCCTATAGATGAATTGAACCTATCTCTATGCCATTGATATTTTTGATCTACGAATTTGGACTGGTAACCATCGCGATTAAAAAACGCGATAAACTTTGAAAAACTCTCAATGGAATTGATCCAGAATCATTCTTATAGATGAATTGAACCTATCTCTAAGGCATTGAAATGTTTTGCTTACGATTTTGAACTGGTAACCATCGTGATTGAAAAAAAAAATTTCAAGAAATTTGTTATTGAAAACAAACTATTCATCGCCAACGACATCCCGTATTCCCAAGCGGTCACCCTTCCAAGTACTAACGGGACTCGACGTAACTTAACTTCTGGGAGCTGACGAGACCAGGTGCGTTCTACGTGATATGGCCGTTGACATTCAAAAATGAAAATTTACCCTCCCAGTCCCAATGGATGAATAGAAAATCACTTCAAAGTGATAGAAATGTTTGTTCATAGAATTTGGACTCGTAACCATCGCGAATAAAAAAGCGCGATAAACTTTGAAAAACTCGCAATGAAATTTATCCAGAATCATTCCTATAGATGAATTGAACCTATCTCTATGCCATTGATATTTTTGATCTACGAATTTGGACTGGTAACCATCTCGATTAAAAAACGCGATAAACTTTGAAAAACTCTCAATGGAATTGATCCAGAATCATTCTTATAGATGAATTGAACCTATCTCTAAGGCATTGAAATTTTTTATCTACGAATTTGGACTGGTAACCATCGTGATTGAAAAAAAAAATTTCAAGAAATTTGTTATTGAAAACAAACTATTCATCGCCAACGACATCCCGTATTCCCAAGCGGTCACCCTTCCAAGTACTAACGGGACTCGACGTAACTTAACTTCTGGGAGCTGACGAGACCAGGTGCGTTCTACGTGATATGGCCGTTGACATTCAAAAATGAAAATTTACCCTCCCAGTCCCAATGGATGAATAGAAAATCACTTCAAAGTGATAGAAATGTTTGTTCATAGAATTTGGACTCGTAACCATCGCGAATAAAAAAGCGCGATAAACTTTGAAAAACTCGCAATGAAATTTATCCAGAATCATTCCTATAGATGAATTGAACCTATCTCTATGCCATTGATATTTTTGATCTACGAATTTGGACTGGTAACCATCGCGATTAAAAAACGCGATAAACTTTGAAAAACTCTCAATGGAATTGATCCAGAATCATTCTTATAGATGAATTGAACCTATCTCTAAGGCATTGAAATGTTTTGCTTACGATTTTGAACTGGTAACCATCGTGATTGAAAAAAAAAATTTCAAGAAATTTGTTATTGAAAACAAACTATTCATCGCCAACGACATCCCGTATTCCCAAGCGGTCACCCTTCCAAGTACTAACGGGACTCGACGTAACTTAACTTCTGGGAGCTGACGAGACCAGGTGCGTTCTACGTGATATGGCCGTTGACATTCAAAAATGAAAATTTACCCTCCCAGTCCCAATGGATGAATAGAAAATCACTTCAAAGTGATAGAAATGTTTGTTCATAGAATTTGGACTCGTAACCATCGCGAATAAAAAAGCGCGATAAACTTTGAAAAACTCGCAATGAAATTTATCCAGAATCATTCCTATAGATGAATTGAACCTATCTCTATGCCATTGATATTTTTGATCTACGAATTTGGACTGGTAACCATCGCGATTAAAAAACGCGATAAACTTTGAAAAACTCTCAATGGAATTGATCCAGAATCATTCTTATAGATGAATTTAACCTATCTCTAAGGCATTGAAATGTTTTATGTACGAATTGGGACTGGTAACCCTCGTGATTGAAAAAAATTTCAAGAAATTTGTTATTGAAAACAAACAATTCATCGCCAACGACATCCCGTATTCCCAAGCGGTCACCCTTCCAAGTACTAACGGGACTCGACGTAACTTAACTTCTGGGAGTTGACGAGACCAGGTGCGTTCTACGTGATATGGCCGTTGACATTCAAAAATGAAAATTTACCCTCCCTTTCCCAATGGATGAATAGAAAATCACTTCAAAGTGATAGAAATGTTTGTTCATTAAATTTGGACTCGTAACCATCGGGAATAAAAAAGCGCGATAAACTTTGAAAAACTCGCAATGAAATTTATCCAGAATCATTCCTATAGATGAATTGAACCTATCTCTATGCCATTGATATTTTTGATCTACGAATTTGGACTGGTAACCATCGCGATTAAAAAACGCGATAAACTTTGAAAAACTCTCAATGGAATTGATCCAGAATCATTCTTATAGATGAATTGAACCTATCTCTAAGGCATTGAAATGTTTTGCTTACGATTTTGAACTGGTAACCATCGTGATTGAAAAAAAAAATTTCAAGAAATTTGTTATTGAAAACAAACTATTCATCGCCAACGACATCCCGTATTCCCAAGCGGTCACCCTTCCAAGTACTAACGGGACTCGACGTAACTTAACTTCTGGGAGCTGACGAGACCAGGTGCGTTCTACGTGATATGGCCGTTGACATTCAAAAATGAAAATTTACCCTCCCAGTCCCAATGGATGAATAGAAAATCACTTCAAAGTGATAGAAATGTTTGTTCATAGAATTTGGACTCGTAACCATCGCGAATAAAAAAGCGCGATAAACTTTGAAAAACTCGCAATGAAATTTATCCAGAATCATTCCTATAGATGAATTGAACCTATCTCTATGCCATTGATATTTTTGATCTACGAATTTGGACTGGTAACCATCTCGATTAAAAAACGCGATAAACTTTGAAAAACTCTCAATGGAATTGATCCAGAATCATTCTTATAGATGAATTGAACCTATCTCTAAGGCATTGAAATTTTTTATCTACGAATTTGGACTGGTAACCATCGTGATTGAAAAAAAAAATTTCAAGAAATTTGTTATTGAAAACAAACTATTCATCGCCAACGACATCCCGTATTCCCAAGCGGTCACCCTTCCAAGTACTAACGGGACTCGACGTAACTTAACTTCTGGGAGCTGACGAGACCAGGTGCGTTCTACGTGATATGGCCGTTGACATTCAAAAATGAAAATTTACCCTCCCAGTCCCAATGGATGAATAGAAAATCACTTCAAAGTGATAGAAATGTTTGTTCATAGAATTTGGACTCGTAACCATCGCGAATAAAAAAGCGCGATAAACTTTGAAAAACTCGCAATGAAATTTATCCAGAATCATTCCTATAGATGAATTGAACCTATCTCTATGCCATTGATATTTTTGATCTACGAATTTGGACTGGTAACCATCGCGATTAAAAAACGCGATAAACTTTGAAAAACTCTCAATGGAATTGATCCAGAATCATTCTTATAGATGAATTGAACCTATCTCTAAGGCATTGAAATGTTTTGCTTACGATTTTGAACTGGTAACCATCGTGATTGAAAAAAAAAATTTCAAGAAATTTGTTATTGAAAACAAACTATTCATCGCCAACGACATCCCGTATTCCCAAGCGGTCACCCTTCCAAGTACTAACGGGACTCGACGTAACTTAACTTCTGGGAGCTGACGAGACCAGGTGCGTTCTACGTGATATGGCCGTTGACATTCAAAAATGAAAATTTACCCTCCCAGTCCCAATGGATGAATAGAAAATCACTTCAAAGTGATAGAAATGTTTGTTCATAGAATTTGGACTCGTAACCATCGCGAATAAAAAAGCGCGATAAACTTTGAAAAACTCGCAATGAAATTTATCCAGAATCATTCCTATAGATGAATTGAACCTATCTCTATGCCATTGATATTTTTGATCTACGAATTTGGACTGGTAACCATCTCGATTAAAAAACGCGATAAACTTTGAAAAACTCTCAATGGAATTGATCCAGAATCATTCTTATAGATGAATTGAACCTATCTCTAAGGCATTGAAATTTTTTATCTACGAATTTGGACTGGTAACCATCGTGATTGAAAAAAAAAATTTCAAGAAATTTGTTATTGAAAACAAACTATTCACCGCCAACGACATCCCGTATTCCCAAGCGGTCACCCTTCCAAGTACTAACGGGACTCGACGTAACTTAACTTCTGGGAGCTGACGAGACCAGGTGCGTTCTACGTGATATGGCCGTTGACATTCAAAAATGAAAATTTACCCTCCCAGTCCCAATGGATGAATAGAAAATCACTTCAAAGTGATAGAAATGTTTGTTCATAGAATTTGGACTCGTAACCATCGCGAATAAAAAAGCGCGATAAACTTTGAAAAACTCGCAATGAAATTTATCCAGAATCATTCCTATAGATGAATTGAACCTATCTCTATGCCATTGATATTTTTGATCTACGAATTTGGACTGGTAACCATCGCGATTAAAAAACGCGATAAACTTTGAAAAACTCTCAATGGAATTGATCCAGAATCATTCTTATAGATGAATTGAACCTATCTCTAAGGCATTGAAATGTTTTGCTTACGATTTTGAACTGGTAACCATCGTGATTGAAAAAAAAAATTTCAAGAAATTTGTTATTGAAAACAAACTATTCATCGCCAACGACATCCCGTATTCCCAAGCGGTCACCCTTCCAAGTACTAACGGGACTCGACGTAACTTAACTTCTGGGAGCTGACGAGACCAGGTGCGTTCTACGTGATATGGCCGTTGACATTCAAAAATGAAAATTTACCCTCCCAGTCCCAATGGATGAATAGAAAATCACTTCAAAGTGATAGAAATGTTTGTTCATAGAATTTGGACTCGTAACCATCGCGAATAAAAAAGCGCGATAAACTTTGAAAAACTCGCAATGAAATTTATCCAGAATCATTCGTATAGATGAATTGAACCTATCTCTATGCCATTGATATTTTTGATCTACGAATTTGGACTGGTAACCATCGCGATTAAAAAACGCGATAAACTTTGAAAAACTCTCAATGGAATTGATCCAGAATCATTCTTATAGATGAATTGAACCTATCTCTAAGGCATTGAAATGTTTTATTTACGATTTTGAACTGGTAACCATCGTGATTGAAAAAAAAATTTCAAGAAATTTGTTATTGAAAACAAACTATTCATCGCCAACGACATCCCGTATTCCCAAGCGGTCACCCTTCCAAGTACTAACGGGACTCGACGTAACTTAACTTCTGGGAGCTGACGAGACCAGGTGCGTTCTACGTGATATGGCCGTTGACATTCAAAAATGAAAATTTACCCTCCCAGTCCCAATGGATGAATAGAAAATCACTTCAAAGTGATAGAAATGTTTGTTCATAGAATTTGGACTCGTAACCATCGCGAATAAAAAAGCGCGATAAACTTTGAAAAACTCGCAATGAAATTTATCCAGAATCATTCCTATAGATGAATTGAACCTATCTCTATGCCATTGATATTTTTGATCTACGAATTTGGACTGGTAACCATCGCGATTAAAAAACGCGATAAACTTTGAAAAACTCTCAATGGAATTGATCCAGAATCATTCTTATAGATGAATTTAACCTATCTCTAAGGCATTGAAATGTTTTATGTACGAATTGGGACTGGTAACCCTCGTGATTGAAAAAAATTTCAAGAAATTTGTTATTGAAAACAAACAATTCATCGCCAACGACATCCCGTATTCCCAAGCGGTCACCCTTCCAAGTACTAACGGGACTCGTCGTAACTTAACTTCTGGGAGCTGACGAGACCAGGTGCGTTCTACGTGATATGGCCGTTGACATTCAAAAATGAAAATTTACCCTCCCAGTCCCAATGGATGAATAAAAAATCACTTCAAAGTGATAGAAATGTTTGTTCATTGAATTTGGACTCGTAACCATCGCGAATAAAAAAGCGCGATAAACTTTGAAAAACTCGCAATGAAATTTATCCAGAATCATTCCTATAGATGAATTGAACCTATCTCTATGCCATTGATATTTTTGATCTACGAATTTGGACTGGTAACCATCGCGATTAAAAAACGCGATAAACTTTGAAAAACTCTCAATGGAATTGATCCAGAATCATTCTTATAGATGAATTGAACCTATCTCTAAGGCATTGAAATGTTTTATTTACGATTTTGAACTGGTAACCATCGTGATTGAAAAAAAAAATTTCAAGATATTTGTTATTGAAAACAAACTATTCATCGCCAACGACATCCCGTATTCCCAAGCGGTCACCCTTCCAAGTACTAACGGGACTCGACGTAACTTAACTTCTGGGAGCTGACGAGACCAGGTGCGTTCTACGTGATATGGCCGTTGACATTCAAAAATGAAAATTTACCCTCCCTTTCCCAATGGATGAATAGAAAATCACTTCAAAGTGATAGAAATGTTTGTTCATTAAATTTGGACTCGTAACCATCGCGAATAAAAAAGCGCGATAAACTTTGAAAAACTCGCAATGAAATTTATCCAGAATCATTCCTATAGATGAATTGAACCTATCTCTATGCCATTGATATTTTTGATCTACGAATTTGGACTGGTAACCATCGCGATTAAAAAACGCGATAAACTTTGAAAAACTCTCAATGGAATTGATCCAGAATCATTCTTATAGATGAATTGAACCTATCTCTAAGGCATTGAAATGTTTTATTTACGATTTTGAACTGGTAACCATCGTGATTGAAAAAAAAATTTCAAGAAATTTGTTATTGAAAACAAACTATTCATCGCCAACGACATCCCGTATTCCCAAGCGGTCACCCTTCCAAGTACTAACGGGACTCGACGTAACTTAACTTCTGGGAGCTGACGAGACCAGGTGCGTTCTACGTGATATGGCCGTTGACATTCAAAAATGAAAATTTACCCTCCCAGTCCCAATGGATGAATAGAAAATCACTTCAAAGTGATAGAAATGTTTGTTCATAGAATTTGGACTCGTAACCATCGCGAATAAAAAAGCGCGATAAACTTTGAAAAAATCGCAATGAAATTTATCCAGAATCATTCCTATAGATGAATTGAACCTATCTCTATGCCATTGATATTTTTGATCTACGAATTTGGACTGGTAACCATCGCGATTAAAAAACGCGATAAACTTTGAAAAATTCTCAATGGAATTGATCCAGAATCATTCTTATAGATGAATTGAACCTATCTCTAAGGCATTGAAATGTTTTATCTACGAATTGGGACTGGTAACCCTCGTGATTGAAAAAAAATTTCAAGAAATTTGTTATTGAAAACAAACAATACATCGCCAACGACATCCCGTATTCCCAAGCGGTCACCCTTCCAAGTACTAACGGGACTCGACGTAACTTAACTTCTGGGAGCTGACGAGACCAGGTGCGTTCTACGTGATATGGCCGTTGACATTCAAAAATGAAAATTTACCCTCCCAGTCCCAATGGATGAATAGAAAATCACTTCAAAGTGATAGAAATGTTTGTTCATAGAATTTGGACTCGTAACCATCGCGAATAAAAAAGCGCGATAAACTTTGAAAAACTCGCAATGAAATTTATCCAGAATCATTCCTATAGATGAATTGAACCTATCTCTATGCCATTGATATTTTTGATCTACGAATTTGGACTGAAAACCATCGCGATTAAAAAACGCGATAAACTTTGAAAAACTCTCAATGGAATTGATCCAGAATCATTCTTATAGATGAATTGAACCTATCTCTAAGGCATTGAAATGTTTTATTTACGATTTTGAACTGGTAACCATCGTGATTGAAAAAAAAATTTCAAGAAATTTGTTATTGAAAACAAACTATTCATCGCCAACGACATCCCGTATTCCCAAGCGGTCACCCTTCCAAGTACTAACGGGACTCGTCGTAACTTAACTTCTGGGAGCTGACGAGACCAGGTGCGTTCTACGTGATATGGCCGTTGACATTCAAAAATGAAAATTTACCCTCCCAGTCCCAATGGATGAATAAAAAATCACTTCAAAGTGATAGAAATGTTTGTTCATTGAATTTGGACTCGTAACCATCGCGAATAAAAAAGCGCGATAAACTTTGAAAAACTCGCAATGAAATTTATCCAGAATCATTCCTATAGATGAATTGAACCTATCTCTATGCCATTGATATTTTTGATCTACGAATTTGGACTGGTAACCATCGCGATTAAAAAACGCGATAAACTTTGAAAAACTCTCAATGGAATTGATCCAGAATCATTCTTATAGATGAATTGAACCTATCTCTAAGGCATTGAAATGTTTTATTTACGATTTTGAACTGGTAACCATCGTGATTGAAAAAAAAAATTTCAAGATATTTGTTATTGAAAACAAACTATTCATCGCCAACGACATCCCGTATTCCCAAGCGGTCACCCTTCCAAGTACTAACGGGACTCGACGTAACTTAACTTCTGGGAGCTGACGAGACCAGGTGCGTTCTACGTGATATGGCCGTTGACATTCAAAAATGAAAATTTACCCTCCCTTTCCCAATGGATGAATAGAAAATCACTTCAAAGTGATAGAAATGTTTGTTCATTAAATTTGGACTCGTAACCATCGCGAATAAAAAAGCGCGATAAACTTTGAAAAACTCGCAATGAAATTTATCCAGAATCATTCCTATAGATGAATTGAACCTATCTCTATGCCATTGATATTTTTGATCTACGAATTTGGACTGGTAACCATCGCGATTAAAAAACGCGATAAACTTTGAAAAACTCTCAATGGAATTGATCCAGAATCATTCTTATAGATGAATTGAACCTATCTCTAAGGCATTGAAATGTTTTATTTACGATTTTGAACTGGTAACCATCGTGATTGAAAAAAAAATTTCAAGAAATTTGTTATTGAAAACAAACTATTCATCGCCAACGACATCCCGTATTCCCAAGCGGTCACCCTTCCAAGTACTAACGGGACTCGACGTAACTTAACTTCTGGGAGCTGACGAGACCAGGTGCGTTCTACGTGATATGGCCGTTGACATTCAAAAATGAAAATTTACCCTCCCAGTCCCAATGGATGAATAGAAAATCACTTCAAAGTGATAGAAATGTTTGTTCATAGAATTTGGACTCGTAACCATCGCGAATAAAAAAGCGCGATAAACTTTGAAAAACTCGCAATGAAATTTATCCAGAATCATTCCTATAGATGAATTGAACCTATCTCTATGCCATTGATATTTTTGATCTACGAATTTGGACTGGTAACCATCGCGATTAAAAAACGCGATAAACTTTGAAAAACTCTCAATGGAATTGATCCAGAATCATTCTTATAGATGAATTGAACCTATCTCTAAGGCATTGAAATGTTTTGCTTACGATTTTGAACTGGTAACCATCGTGATTGAAAAAAAAAATTTCAAGAAATTTGTTATTGAAAACAAACTATTCATCGCCAACGACATCCCGTATTCCCAAGCGGTCACCCTTCCAAGTACTAACGGGACTCGACGTAACTTAACTTCTGGGAGCTGACGAGACCAGGTGCGTTCTACGTGATATGGCCGTTGACATTCAAAAATGAAAATTTACCCTCCCAGTCCCAATGGATGAATAGAAAATCACTTCAAAGTGATAGAAATGTTTGTTCATAGAATTTGGACTCGTAACCATCGCGAATAAAAAAGCGCGATAAACTTTGAAAAACTCGCAATGAAATTTATCCAGAATCATTCCTATAGATGAATTGAACCTATCTCTATGCCATTGATATTTTTGATCTACGAATTTGGACTGGTAACCATCTCGATTAAAAAACGCGATAAACTTTGAAAAACTCTCAATGGAATTGATCCAGAATCATTCTTATAGATGAATTGAACCTATCTCTAAGGCATTGAAATTTTTTATCTACGAATTTGGACTGGTAACCATCGTGATTGAAAAAAAAAATTTCAAGAAATTTGTTATTGAAAACAAACTATTCACCGCCAACGACATCCCGTATTCCCAAGCGGTCACCCTTCCAAGTACTAACGGGACTCGACGTAACTTAACTTCTGGGAGCTGACGAGACCAGGTGCGTTCTACGTGATATGGCCGTTGACATTCAAAAATGAAAATTTACCCTCCCAGTCCCAATGGATGAATAGAAAATCACTTCAAAGTGATAGAAATGTTTGTTCATAGAATTTGGACTCGTAACCATCGCGAATAAAAAAGCGCGATAAACTTTGAAAAACTCGCAATGAAATTTATCCAGAATCATTCCTATAGATGAATTGAACCTATCTCTATGCCATTGATATTTTTGATCTACGAATTTGGACTGGTAACCATCGCGATTAAAAAACGCGATAAACTTTGAAAAACTCTCAATGGAATTGATCCAGAATCATTCTTATAGATGAATTGAACCTATCTCTAAGGCATTGAAATGTTTTGCTTACGATTTTGAACTGGTAACCATCGTGATTGAAAAAAAAAATTTCAAGAAATTTGTTATTGAAAACAAACTATTCATCGCCAACGACATCCCGTATTCCCAAGCGGTCACCCTTCCAAGTACTAACGGGACTCGACGTAACTTAACTTCTGGGAGCTGACGAGACCAGGTGCGTTCTACGTGATATGGCCGTTGACATTCAAAAATGAAAATTTACCCTCCCAGTCCCAATGGATGAATAGAAAATCACTTCAAAGTGATAGAAATGTTTGTTCATAGAATTTGGACTCGTAACCATCGCGAATAAAAAAGCGCGATAAACTTTGAAAAACTCGCAATGAAATTTATCCAGAATCATTCGTATAGATGAATTGAACCTATCTCTATGCCATTGATATTTTTGATCTACGAATTTGGACTGGTAACCATCGCGATTAAAAAACGCGATAAACTTTGAAAAACTCTCAATGGAATTGATCCAGAATCATTCTTATAGATGAATTGAACCTATCTCTAAGGCATTGAAATGTTTTATTTACGATTTTGAACTGGTAACCATCGTGATTGAAAAAAAAATTTCAAGAAATTTGTTATTGAAAACAAACTATTCATCGCCAACGACATCCCGTATTCCCAAGCGGTCACCCTTCCAAGTACTAACGGGACTCGACGTAACTTAACTTCTGGGAGCTGACGAGACCAGGTGCGTTCTACGTGATATGGCCGTTGACATTCAAAAATGAAAATTTACCCTCCCAGTCCCAATGGATGAATAGAAAATCACTTCAAAGTGATAGAAATGTTTGTTCATAGAATTTGGACTCGTAACCATCGCGAATAAAAAAGCGCGATAAACTTTGAAAAACTCGCAATGAAATTTATCCAGAATCATTCCTATAGATGAATTGAACCTATCTCTATGCCATTGATATTTTTGATCTACGAATTTGGACTGGTAACCATCGCGATTAAAAAACGCGATAAACTTTGAAAAACTCTCAATGGAATTGATCCAGAATCATTCTTATAGATGAATTTAACCTATCTCTAAGGCATTGAAATGTTTTATGTACGAATTGGGACTGGTAACCCTCGTGATTGAAAAAAATTTCAAGAAATTTGTTATTGAAAACAAACAATTCATCGCCAACGACATCCCGTATTCCCAAGCGGTCACCCTTCCAAGTACTAACGGGACTCGTCGTAACTTAACTTCTGGGAGCTGACGAGACCAGGTGCGTTCTACGTGATATGGCCGTTGACATTCAAAAATGAAAATTTACCCTCCCAGTCCCAATGGATGAATAAAAAATCACTTCAAAGTGATAGAAATGTTTGTTCATTGAATTTGGACTCGTAACCATCGCGAATAAAAAAGCGCGATAAACTTTGAAAAACTCGCAATGAAATTTATCCAGAATCATTCCTATAGATGAATTGAACCTATCTCTATGCCATTGATATTTTTGATCTACGAATTTGGACTGGTAACCATCGCGATTAAAAAACGCGATAAACTTTGAAAAACTCTCAATGGAATTGATCCAGAATCATTCTTATAGATGAATTGAACCTATCTCTAAGGCATTGAAATGTTTTATTTACGATTTTGAACTGGTAACCATCGTGATTGAAAAAAAAAATTTCAAGATATTTGTTATTGAAAACAAACTATTCATCGCCAACGACATCCCGTATTCCCAAGCGGTCACCCTTCCAAGTACTAACGGGACTCGACGTAACTTAACTTCTGGGAGCTGACGAGACCAGGTGCGTTCTACGTGATATGGCCGTTGACATTCAAAAATGAAAATTTACCCTCCCTTTCCCAATGGATGAATAGAAAATCACTTCAAAGTGATAGAAATGTTTGTTCATTAAATTTGGACTCGTAACCATCGCGAATAAAAAAGCGCGATAAACTTTGAAAAACTCGCAATGAAATTTATCCAGAATCATTCCTATAGATGAATTGAACCTATCTCTATGCCATTGATATTTTTGATCTACGAATTTGGACTGGTAACCATCGCGATTAAAAAACGCGATAAACTTTGAAAAACTCTCAATGGAATTGATCCAGAATCATTCTTATAGATGAATTGAACCTATCTCTAAGGCATTGAAATGTTTTGCTTACGATTTTGAACTGGTAACCATCGTGATTGAAAAAAAAAATTTCAAGAAATTTGTTATTGAAAACAAACTATTCATCGCCAACGACATCCCGTATTCCCAAGCGGTCACCCTTCCAAGTACTAACGGGACTCGACGTAACTTAACTTCTGGGAGCTGACGAGACCAGGTGCGTTCTACGTGATATGGCCGTTGACATTCAAAAATGAAAATTTACCCTCCCAGTCCCAATGGATGAATAGAAAATCACTTCAAAGTGATAGAAATGTTTGTTCATAGAATTTGGACTCGTAACCATCGCGAATAAAAAAGCGCGATAAACTTTGAAAAACTCGCAATGAAATTTATCCAGAATCATTCGTATAGATGAATTGAACCTATCTCTATGCCATTGATATTTTTGATCTACGAATTTGGACTGGTAACCATCGCGATTAAAAAACGCGATAAACTTTGAAAAACTCTCAATGGAATTGATCCAGAATCATTCTTATAGATGAATTGAACCTATCTCTAAGGCATTGAAATGTTTTATTTACGATTTTGAACTGGTAACCATCGTGATTGAAAAAAAAATTTCAAGAAATTTGTTATTGAAAACAAACTATTCATCGCCAACGACATCCCGTATTCCCAAGCGGTCACCCTTCCAAGTACTAACGGGACTCGACGTAACTTAACTTCTGGGAGCTGACGAGACCAGGTGCGTTCTACGTGATATGGCCGTTGACATTCAAAAATGAAAATTTACCCTCCCAGTCCCAATGGATGAATAGAAAATCACTTCAAAGTGATAGAAATGTTTGTTCATAGAATTTGGACTCGTAACCATCGCGAATAAAAAAGCGCGATAAACTTTGAAAAACTCGCAATGAAATTTATCCAGAATCATTCCTATAGATGAATTGAACCTATCTCTATGCCATTGATATTTTTGATCTACGAATTTGGACTGGTAACCATCGCGATTAAAAAACGCGATAAACTTTGAAAAACTCTCAATGGAATTGATCCAGAATCATTCTTATAGATGAATTTAACCTATCTCTAAGGCATTGAAATGTTTTATGTACGAATTGGGACTGGTAACCCTCGTGATTGAAAAAAATTTCAAGAAATTTGTTATTGAAAACAAACAATTCATCGCCAACGACATCCCGTATTCCCAAGCGGTCACCCTTCCAAGTACTAACGGGACTCGTCGTAACTTAACTTCTGGGAGCTGACGAGACCAGGTGCGTTCTACGTGATATGGCCGTTGACATTCAAAAATGAAAATTTACCCTCCCAGTCCCAATGGATGAATAAAAAATCACTTCAAAGTGATAGAAATGTTTGTTCATTGAATTTGGACTCGTAACCATCGCGAATAAAAAAGCGCGATAAACTTTGAAAAACTCGCAATGAAATTTATCCAGAATCATTCCTATAGATGAATTGAACCTATCTCTATGCCATTGATATTTTTGATCTACGAATTTGGACTGGTAACCATCGCGATTAAAAAACGCGATAAACTTTGAAAAACTCTCAATGGAATTGATCCAGAATCATTCTTATAGATGAATTGAACCTATCTCTAAGGCATTGAAATGTTTTATTTACGATTTTGAACTGGTAACCATCGTGATTGAAAAAAAAAATTTCAAGATATTTGTTATTGAAAACAAACTATTCATCGCCAACGACATCCCGTATTCCCAAGCGGTCACCCTTCCAAGTACTAACGGGACTCGACGTAACTTAACTTCTGGGAGCTGACGAGACCAGGTGCGTTCTACGTGATATGGCCGTTGACATTCAAAAATGAAAATTTACCCTCCCTTTCCCAATGGATGAATAGAAAATCACTTCAAAGTGATAGAAATGTTTGTTCATTAAATTTGGACTCGTAACCATCGCGAATAAAAAAGCGCGATAAACTTTGAAAAACTCGCAATGAAATTTATCCAGAATCATTCCTATAGATGAATTGAACCTATCTCTATGCCATTGATATTTTTGATCTACGAATTTGGACTGGTAACCATCGCGATTAAAAAACGCGATAAACTTTGAAAAACTCTCAATGGAATTGATCCAGAATCATTCTTATAGATGAATTGAACCTATCTCTAAGGCATTGAAATGTTTTATTTACGATTTTGAACTGGTAACCATCGTGATTGAAAAAAAAATTTCAAGAAATTTGTTATTGAAAACAAACTATTCATCGCCAACGACATCCCGTATTCCCAAGCGGTCACCCTTCCAAGTACTAACGGGACTCGACGTAACTTAACTTCTGGGAGCTGACGAGACCAGGTGCGTTCTACGTGATATGGCCGTTGACATTCAAAAATGAAAATTTACCCTCCCAGTCCCAATGGATGAATAGAAAATCACTTCAAAGTGATAGAAATGTTTGTTCATAGAATTTGGACTCGTAACCATCGCGAATAAAAAAGCGCGATAAACTTTGAAAAAATCGCAATGAAATTTATCCAGAATCATTCCTATAGATGAATTGAACCTATCTCTATGCCATTGATATTTTTGATCTACGAATTTGGACTGGTAACCATCGCGATTAAAAAACGCGATAAACTTTGAAAAATTCTCAATGGAATTGATCCAGAATCATTCTTATAGATGAATTGAACCTATCTCTAAGGCATTGAAATGTTTTATCTACGAATTGGGACTGGTAACCCTCGTGATTGAAAAAAAATTTCAAGAAATTTGTTATTGAAAACAAACAATACATCGCCAACGACATCCCGTATTCCCAAGCGGTCACCCTTCCAAGTACTAACGGGACTCGACGTAACTTAACTTCTGGGAGCTGACGAGACCAGGTGCGTTCTACGTGATATGGCCGTTGACATTCAAAAATGAAAATTTACCCTCCCAGTCCCAATGGATGAATAGAAAATCACTTCAAAGTGATAGAAATGTTTGTTCATAGAATTTGGACTCGTAACCATCGCGAATAAAAAAGCGCGATAAACTTTGAAAAACTCGCAATGAAATTTATCCAGAATCATTCCTATAGATGAATTGAACCTATCTCTATGCCATTGATATTTTTGATCTACGAATTTGGACTGAAAACCATCGCGATTAAAAAACGCGATAAACTTTGAAAAACTCTCAATGGAATTGATCCAGAATCATTCTTATAGATGAATTGAACCTATCTCTAAGGCATTGAAATGTTTTATTTACGATTTTGAACTGGTAACCATCGTGATTGAAAAAAAAATTTCAAGAAATTTGTTATTGAAAACAAACTATTCATCGCCAACGACATCCCGTATTCCCAAGCGGTCACCCTTCCAAGTACTAACGGGACTCGTCGTAACTTAACTTCTGGGAGCTGACGAGACCAGGTGCGTTCTACGTGATATGGCCGTTGACATTCAAAAATGAAAATTTACCCTCCCAGTCCCAATGGATGAATAAAAAATCACTTCAAAGTGATAGAAATGTTTGTTCATTGAATTTGGACTCGTAACCATCGCGAATAAAAAAGCGCGATAAACTTTGAAAAACTCGCAATGAAATTTATCCAGAATCATTCCTATAGATGAATTGAACCTATCTCTATGCCATTGATATTTTTGATCTACGAATTTGGACTGGTAACCATCGCGATTAAAAAACGCGATAAACTTTGAAAAACTCTCAATGGAATTGATCCAGAATCATTCTTATAGATGAATTGAACCTATCTCTAAGGCATTGAAATGTTTTATTTACGATTTTGAACTGGTAACCATCGTGATTGAAAAAAAAAATTTCAAGATATTTGTTATTGAAAACAAACTATTCATCGCCAACGACATCCCGTATTCCCAAGCGGTCACCCTTCCAAGTACTAACGGGACTCGACGTAACTTAACTTCTGGGAGCTGACGAGACCAGGTGCGTTCTACGTGATATGGCCGTTGACATTCAAAAATGAAAATTTACCCTCCCTTTCCCAATGGATGAATAGAAAATCACTTCAAAGTGATAGAAATGTTTGTTCATTAAATTTGGACTCGTAACCATCGCGAATAAAAAAGCGCGATAAACTTTGAAAAACTCGCAATGAAATTTATCCAGAATCATTCCTATAGATGAATTGAACCTATCTCTATGCCATTGATATTTTTGATCTACGAATTTGGACTGGTAACCATCGCGATTAAAAAACGCGATAAACTTTGAAAAACTCTCAATGGAATTGATCCAGAATCATTCTTATAGATGAATTGAACCTATCTCTAAGGCATTGAAATGTTTTATTTACGATTTTGAACTGGTAACCATCGTGATTGAAAAAAAAATTTCAAGAAATTTGTTATTGAAAACAAACTATTCATCGCCAACGACATCCCGTATTCCCAAGCGGTCACCCTTCCAAGTACTAACGGGACTCGACGTAACTTAACTTCTGGGAGCTGACGAGACCAGGTGCGTTCTACGTGATATGGCCGTTGACATTCAAAAATGAAAATTTACCCTCCCAGTCCCAATGGATGAATAGAAAATCACTTCAAAGTGATAGAAATGTTTGTTCATAGAATTTGGACTCGTAACCATCGCGAATAAAAAAGCGCGATAAACTTTGAAAAAATCGCAATGAAATTTATCCAGAATCATTCCTATAGATGAATTGAACCTATCTCTATGCCATTGATATTTTTGATCTACGAATTTGGACTGGTAACCATCGCGATTAAAAAACGCGATAAACTTTGAAAAACTCTCAATGGAATTGATCCAGAATCATTCTTATAGATGAATTGAACCTATCTCTAAGGCATTGAAATGTTTTATTTACGATTTTGAACTGGTAACCATCGTGATTGAAAAAAAAAATTTCAAGATATTTGTTATTGAAAACAAACTATTCATCGCCAACGACATCCCGTATTCCCAAGCGGTCACCCTTCCAAGTACTAACGGGACTCGACGTAACTTAACTTCTGGGAGCTGACGAGACCAGGTGCGTTCTACGTGATATGGCCGTTGACATTCAAAAATGAAAATTTACCCTCCCTTTCCCAATGGATGAATAGAAAATCACTTCAAAGTGATAGAAATGTTTGTTCATTAAATTTGGACTCGTAACCATCGCGAATAAAAAAGCGCGATAAACTTTGAAAAACTCGCAATGAAATTTATCCAGAATCATTCCTATAGATGAATTGAACCTATCTCTATGCCATTGATATTTTTGATCTACGAATTTGGACTGGTAACCATCGCGATTAAAAAACGCGATAAACTTTGAAAAACTCTCAATGGAATTGATCCAGAATCATTCTTATAGATGAATTGAACCTATCTCTAAGGCATTGAAATGTTTTATTTACGATTTTGAACTGGTAACCATCGTGATTGAAAAAAAAATTTCAAGAAATTTGTTATTGAAAACAAACTATTCATCGCCAACGACATCCCGTATTCCCAAGCGGTCACCCTTCCAAGTACTAACGGGACTCGACGTAACTTAACTTCTGGGAGCTGACGAGACCAGGTGCGTTCTACGTGATATGGCCGTTGACATTCAAAAATGAAAATTTACCCTCCCAGTCCCAATGGATGAATAGAAAATCACTTCAAAGTGATAGAAATGTTTGTTCATAGAATTTGGACTCGTAACCATCGCGAATAAAAAAGCGCGATAAACTTTGAAAAAATCGCAATGAAATTTATCCAGAATCATTCCTATAGATGAATTGAACCTATCTCTATGCCATTGATATTTTTGATCTACGAATTTGGACTGGTAACCATCGCGATTAAAAAACGCGATAAACTTTGAAAAATTCTCAATGGAATTGATCCAGAATCATTCTTATAGATGAATTGAACCTATCTCTAAGGCATTGAAATGTTTTATCTACGAATTGGGACTGGTAACCCTCGTGATTGAAAAAAAATTTCAAGAAATTTGTTATTGAAAACAAACAATACATCGCCAACGACATCCCGTATTCCCAAGCGGTCACCCTTCCAAGTACTAACGGGACTCGACGTAACTTAACTTCTGGGAGCTGACGAGACCAGGTGCGTTCTACGTGATATGGCCGTTGACATTCAAAAATGAAAATTTACCCTCCCAGTCCCAATGGATGAATAGAAAATCACTTCAAAGTGATAGAAATGTTTGTTCATAGAATTTGGACTCGTAACCATCGCGAATAAAAAAGCGCGATAAACTTTGAAAAACTCGCAATGAAATTTATCCAGAATCATTCCTATAGATGAATTGAACCTATCTCTATGCCATTGATATTTTTGATCTACGAATTTGGACTGAAAACCATCGCGATTAAAAAACGCGATAAACTTTGAAAAACTCTCAATGGAATTGATCCAGAATCATTCTTATAGATGAATTGAACCTATCTCTAAGGCATTGAAATGTTTTATTTACGATTTTGAACTGGTAACCATCGTGATTGAAAAAAAAATTTCAAGAAATTTGTTATTGAAAACAAACTATTCATCGCCAACGACATCCCGTATTCCCAAGCGGTCACCCTTCCAAGTACTAACGGGACTCGACGTAACTTAACTTCTGGGAGCTGACGAGACCAGGTGCGTTCTACGTGATATGGCCGTTGACATTCAAAAATGAAAATTTACCCTCCCAGTCCCAATGGATGAATAGAAAATCACTTCAAAGTGATAGAAATGTTTGTTCATAGAATTTGGACTCGTAACCATCGCGAATAAAAAAGCGCGATAAACTTTGAAAAACTCGCAATGAAATTTATCCAGAATCATTCCTATAGATGAATTGAACCTATCTCTATGCCATTGATATTTTTGATCTACGAATTTGGACTGAAAACCATCGCGATTAAAAAACGCGATAAACTTTGAAAAACTCTCAATGGAATTGATCCAGAATCATTCTTATAGATGAATTGAACCTATCTCTAAGGCATTGAAATGTTTTATTTACGATTTTGAACTGGTAACCATCGTGATTGAAAAAAAAATTTCAAGAAATTTGTTATTGAAAACAAACTATTCATCGCCAACGACATCCCGTATTCCCAAGCGGTCACCCTTCCAAGTACTAACGGGACTCGACGTAACTTAACTTCTGGGAGCTGACGAGACCAGGTGCGTTCTACGTGATATGGCCGTTGACATTCAAAAATGAAAATTTACCCTCCCAGTCCCAATGGATGAATAGAAAATCACTTCAAAGTGATAGAAATGTTTGTTCATAGAATTTGGACTCGTAACCATCGCGAATAAAAAAGCGCGATAAACTTTGAAAAACTCGCAATGAAATTTATCCAGAATCATTCCTATAGATGAATTGAACCTATCTCTATGCCATTGATATTTTTGATCTACGAATTTGGACTGGTAACCATCGGGATTAAAAAACGCGATAAACTTTGAAAAACTCTCAATGGAATTGATCCAGAATCATTCTTATAGATGAATTTAACCTATCTCTAAGGCATTGAAATGTTTTATGTACGAATTGGGACTGGTAACCCTCGTGATTGAAAAAAATTTCAAGAAATTTGTTATTGAAAACAAACAATTCATCGCCAACGACATCCCGTATTCCCAAGCGGTCACCCTTCCAAGTACTAACGGGACTCGACGTAACTTAACTTCTGGGAGCTGACGAGACCAGGTGCGTTCTACGTGATATGGCCGTTGACATTCAAAAATGAAAATTTACCCTCCCAGTCCCAATGGATGAATAGAAAATCACTTCAAAGTGATAGAAATGTTTGTTCATTGAATTTGGACTCGTAACCATCGCGAATAAAAAAGCGCGATAAACTTTGAAAAACTCGCAATGAAATTTATCCAGAATCATTCCTATAGATGAATTGAACCTATCTCTATGCCATTGATATTTTTGATCTACGAATTTGGACTGGTAACCATCGCGATTAAAAAACGCGATAAACTTTGAAAAACTCTCAATGGAATTGATCCAGAATCATTCTTATAGATGAATTGAACCTATCTCTAAGGCATTGAAATGTTTTATTTACGATTTTGAACTGGTAACCATCGTGATTGAAAAAAAAAATTTCAAGATATTTGTTATTGAAAACAAACTATTCATCGCCAACGACATCCCGTATTCCCAAGCGGTCACCCTTCCAAGTACTAACGGGACTCGACGTAACTTAACTTCTGGGAGCTGACGAGACCAGGTGCGTTCTACGTGATATGGCCGTTGACATTCAAAAATGAAAATTTACCCTCCCTTTCCCAATGGATGAATAGAAAATCACTTCAAAGTGATAGAAATGTTTGTTCATTAAATTTGGACTCGTAACCATCGGGAATAAAAAAGCGCGATAAACTTTGAAAAACTCGCAATGAAATTTATCCAGAATCATTCCTATAGATGAATTGAACCTATCTCTATGCCATTGATATTTTTGATCTACGAATTTGGACTGGTAACCATCGCGATTAAAAAACGCGATAAACTTTGAAAAACTCTCAATGGAATTGATCCAGAATCATTCTTATAGATGAATTGAACCTATCTCTAAGGCATTGAAATGTTTTATTTACGATTTTGAACTGGTAACCATCGTGATTGAAAAAAAAATTTCAAGAAATTTGTTATTGAAAACAAACTATTCATCGCCAACGACATCCCGTATTCCCAAGCGGTCACCCTTCCAAGTACTAACGGGACTCGACGTAACTTAACTTCTGGGAGCTGACGAGACCAGGTGCGTTCTACGTGATATGGCCGTTGACATTCAAAAATGAAAATTTACCCTCCCAGTCCCAATGGATGAATAGAAAATCACTTCAAAGTGATAGAAATGTTTGTTCATAGAATTTGGACTCGTAACCATCGCGAATAAAAAAGCGCGATAAACTTTGAAAAACTCGCAATGAAATTTATCCAGAATCATTCCTATAGATGAATTGAACCTATCTCTATGCCATTGATATTTTTGATCTACGAATTTGGACTGAAAACCATCGCGATTAAAAAACGCGATAAACTTTGAAAAACTCTCAATGGAATTGATCCAGAATCATTCTTATAGATGAATTGAACCTATCTCTAAGGCATTGAAATGTTTTATTTACGATTTTGAACTGGTAACCATCGTGATTGAAAAAAAAATTTCAAGAAATTTGTTATTGAAAACAAACTATTCATCGCCAACGACATCCCGTATTCCCAAGCGGTCACCCTTCCAAGTACTAACGGGACTCGACGTAACTTAACTTCTGGGAGCTGACGAGACCAGGTGCGTTCTACGTGATATGGCCGTTGACATTCAAAAATGAAAATTTACCCTCCCAGTCCCAATGGATGAATAGAAAATCACTTCAAAGTGATAGAAATGTTTGTTCATAGAATTTGGACTCGTAACCATCGCGAATAAAAAAGCGCGATAAACTTTGAAAAACTCGCAATGAAATTTATCCAGAATCATTCCTATAGATGAATTGAACCTATCTCTATGCCATTGATATTTTTGATCTACGAATTTGGACTGGTAACCATCGCGATTAAAAAACGCGATAAACTTTGAAAAACTCTCAATGGAATTGATCCAGAATCATTCTTATAGATGAATTGAACCTATCTCTAAGGCATTGAAATGTTTTATTTACGATTTTGAACTGGTAACCATCGTGATTGAAAAAAAAATTTCAAGAAATTTGTTATTGAAAACAAACTATTCATCGCCAACGACATCCCGTATTCCCAAGCGGTCACCCTTCCAAGTACTAACGGGACTCGACGTAACTTAACTTCTGGGAGCTGACGAGACCAGGTGCGTTCTACGTGATATGGCCGTTGACATTCAAAAATGAAAATTTACCCTCCCAGTCCCAATGGATGAATAGAAAATCACTTCAAAGTGATAGAAATGTTTGTTCATAGAATTTGGACTCGTAACCATCGCGAATAAAAAAGCGCGATAAACTTTGAAAAACTCGCAATGAAATTTATCCAGAATCATTCCTATAGATGAATTGAACCTATCTCTATGCCATTGATATTTTTGATCTACGAATTTTGACTGGTAACCATCGCGATTAAAAAACGCGATAAACTTTGAAAAACTCTCAATGGAATTGATCCAGAATCATTCTTATAGATGAATTTAACCTATCTCTAAGGCATTGAAATGTTTTATGTACGAATTGGGACTGGTAACCCTCGTGATTGAAAAAAATTTCAAGAAATTTGTTATTGAAAACAAACAATTCATCGCCAACGACATCCCGTATTCCCAAGCGGTCACCCTTCCAAGTACTAACGGGACTCGACGTAACTTAACTTCTGGGAGCTGACGAGACCAGGTGCGTTCTACGTTATATGGCCGTTGACATTCAAAAATGAAAATTTACCCTCCCAGTCCCAATGGATGAATAGAAAATCACTTCAAAGTGATAGAAATGTTTGTTCATTGAATTTGGACTCGTAACCATCGCGAATAAAAAAGCGCGATAAACTTTGAAAAACTCGCAATGAAATTTATCCAGAATCATTCCTATAGATGAATTGAACCTATCTCTATGCCATTGATATTTTTGATCTACGAATTTGGACTGGTAACCATCGCGATTAAAAAACGCGATAAACTTTGAAAAACTCTCAATGGAATTGATCCAGAATCATTCTTATAGATGAATTGAACCTATCTCTAAGGCATTGAAATGTTTTATTTACGATTTTGAACTGGTAACCATCGTGATTGAAAAAAAAAATTTCAAGATATTTGTTATTGAAAACAAACTATTCATCGCCAACGACATCCCGTATTCCCAAGCGGTCACCCTTCCAAGTACTAACGGGACTCGACGTAACTTAACTTCTGGGAGCTGACGAGACCAGGTGCGTTCTACGTGATATGGCCGTTGACATTCAAAAATGAAAATTTACCCTCCCTTTCCCAATGGATGAATAGAAAATCACTTCAAAGTGATAGAAATGTTTGTTCATTAAATTTGGACTCGTAACCATCGGGAATAAAAAAGCGCGATAAACTTTGAAAAACTCGCAATGAAATTTATCCAGAATCATTCCTATAGATGAATTGAACCTATCTCTATGCCATTGATATTTTTGATCTACGAATTTGGACTGGTAACCATCGCGATTAAAAAACGCGATAAACTTTGAAAAACTCTCAATGGAATTGATCCAGAATCATTCTTATAGATGAATTGAACCTATCTCTAAGGCATTGAAATGTTTTATTTACGATTTTGAACTGGTAACCATCGTGATTGAAAAAAAAATTTCAAGAAATTTGTTATTGAAAACAAACTATTCATCGCCAACGACATCCCGTATTCCCAAGCGGTCACCCTTCCAAGTACTAACGGGACTCGACGTAACTTAACTTCTGGGAGCTGACGAGACCAGGTGCGTTCTACGTGATATGGCCGTTGACATTCAAAAATGAAAATTTACCCTCCCAGTCCCAATGGATGAATAGAAAATCACTTCAAAGTGATAGAAATGTTTGTTCATTGAATTTGGACTCGTAACCATCGGGAATAAAAAAGCGCGATAAACTTTGAAAAACTCGCAATGAAATTTATCCAGAATCATTCCTATAGATGAATTGAACCTATCTCTATGCCATTGATATTTTTGATCTACGAATTTGGACTGGTAACCATCTCGATTAAAAAACGCGATAAACTTTGAAAAACTCTCAATGGAATTGATCCAGAATCATTCTTATAGATGAATTGAACCTATCTCTAAGGCATTGAAATTTTTTATCTACGAATTTGGACTGGTAACCATCGTGATTGAAAAAAAAAATTTCAAGAAATTTGTTATTGAAAACAAACTATTCATCGCCAACGACATCCCGTATTCCCAAGCGGTCACCCTTCCAAGTACTAACGGGACTCGACGTAACTTAACTTCTGGGAGCTGACGAGACCAGGTGCGTTCTACGTGATATGGCCGTTGACATTCAAAAATGAAAATTTACCCTCCCTTTCCCAATGGATGAATAGAAAATCACTTCAAAGTGATAGAAATGTTTGTTCATTAAATTTGGACTCGTAACCATCGGGAATAAAAAAGCGCGATAAACTTTGAAAAACTCGCAATGAAATTTATCCAGAATCATTCCTATAGATGAATTGAACCTATCTCTATGCCATTGATATTTTTGATCTACGAATTTGGACTGGTAACCATCGCGATTAAAAAACGCGATAAACTTTGAAAAACTCTCAATGGAATTGATCCAGAATCATTCTTATAGATGAATTGAACCTATCTCTAAGGCATTGAAATGTTTTATTTACGATTTTGAACTGGTAACCATCGTGATTGAAAAAAAAATTTCAAGAAATTTGTTATTGAAAACAAACTATTCATCGCCAACGACATCCCGTATTCCCAAGCGGTCACCCTTCCAAGTACTAACGGGACTCGACGTAACTTAACTTCTGGGAGCTGACGAGACCAGGTGCGTTCTACGTGATATGGCCGTTGACATTCAAAAATGAAAATTTACCCTCCCAGTCCCAATGGATGAATAGAAAATCACTTCAAAGTGATAGAAATGTTTGTTCATAGAATTTGGACTCGTAACCATCGCGAATAAAAAAGCGCGATAAACTTTGAAAAACTCGCAATGGAATTGATCCAGAATCATTCTTATAGATGAATTGAACCTATCTCTAAGGCATTGAAATTTTTTATCTACGAATTTGGACTGGTAACCATCGTGATTGAAAAAAAAAATTTCAAGAAATTTGTTATTGAAAACAAACTATTCATCGCCAACGACATCCCGTATTCCCAAGCGGTCACCCTTCCAAGGACTAACGGGACTCGACGTAACTTAACTTCTGGGAGCTGACGAGACCAGGTGCGTTCTACGTGATATGGCCGTTGACATTCAAAAATGAAAATTTACCCTCCCTTTCCCAATGGATGAATAGAAAATCACTTCAAAGTGATAGAAATGTTTGTTCATTAAATTTGGACTCGTAACCATCGGGAATAAAAAAGCGCGATAAACTTTGAAAAACTCGCAATGAAATTTATCCAGAATCATTCCTATAGATGAATTGAACCTATCTCTATGCCATTGATATTTTTGATCTACGAATTTGGACTGGTAACCATCGCGATTAAAAAACGCGATAAACTTTGAAAAACTCTCAATGGAATTGATCCAGAATCATTCTTATAGATGAATTGAACCTATCTCTAAGGCATTGAAATGTTTTATTTACGATTTTGAACTGGTAACCATCGTGATTGAAAAAAAAATTTCAAGAAATTTGTTATTGAAAACAAACTATTCATCGCCAACGACATCCCGTATTCCCAAGCGGTCACCCTTCCAAGTACTAACGGGACTCGACGTAACTTAACTTCTGGGAGCTGACGAGACCAGGTGCGTTCTACGTGATATGGCCGTTGACATTCAAAAATGAAAATTTACCCTCCCAGTCCCAATGGATGAATAGAAAATCACTTCAAAGTGATAGAAATGTTTGTTCATAGAATTTGGACTCGTAACCATCGCGAATAAAAAAGCGCGATAAACTTTGAAAAAATCGCAATGAAATTTATCCAGAATCATTCCTATAGATGAATTGAACCTATCTCTATGCCATTGATATTTTTGATCAACGAATTTGGACTGGTAACCATCGCGATTAAAAAACGCGATAAACTTTGAAAAATTCTCAATGGAATTGATCCAGAATCATTCTTATAGATGAATTGAACCTATCTCTAAGGCATTGAAATGTTTTATCTACGAATTGGAACTGGTAACCCTCGTGATTGAAAAAAAATTTCAAGAAATTTGTTATTGAAAACAAACAATTCATCGCCAACGACATCCCGTATTCCCAAGCGGTCACCCTTCCAAGTACTAACGGGACTCGACGTAACTTAACTTCTGGGAGCTGACGAGACCAGGTGCGTTCTACGTGATATGGCCGTTGACATTCAAAAATGAAAATTTACCCTCCCAGTCCCAATGGATGAATAGAAAATCACTTCAAAGTGATAGAAATGTTTGTTCATAGAATTTGGACTCGTAACCATCGCGAATAAAAAAGCGCGATAAACTTTGAAAAACTCGCAATGGAATTGATCCAGAATCATTCTTATAGATGAATTGAACCTATCTCTAAGGCATTGAAATTTTTTATCTACGAATTTGGACTGGTAACCATCGTGATTGAAAAAAAAAATTTCAAGATATTTGTTATTGAAAACAAACTATTCATCGCCAACGACATCCCGTATTCCCAAGCGGTCACCCTTCCAAGGACTAACGGGACTAGACGTAACTTAACTTCTGGGAGCTGACGAGACCAGGTGCGTTCTACGTGATATGGCCGTTGACATTCAAAAATGAAAATTTACCCTCCCTTTCCCAATGGATGAATAGAAAATCACTTCAAAGTGATAGAAATGTTTGTTCATTGAATTTGGACTCGTAACCATCGGGAATAAAAAAGCGCGATAAACTTTGAGAAACTCGCAATGAAATTTATCCAGAATCATTCCTATAGATGAATTGAACCTATCTCTATGCCATTGATATTTTTGATCAACGAATTTGGACTGGTAACCATCGCGATTAAAAAACGCGATAAACTTTGAAAAATTCTCAATGGAATTGATCCAGAATCATTCTTATAGATGAATTGAACCTATCTCTAAGGCATTGAAATGTTTTATCTACGAATTGGAACTGGTAACCCTCGTGATTGAAAAAAAATTTCAAGAAATTTGTTATTGAAAACAAACAATTCATCGCCAACGACATCCCGTATTCCCAAGCGGTCACCCTTCCAAGTACTAACGGGACTCGACGTAACTTAACTTCTGGGAGCTGACGAGACCAGGTGCGTTCTACGTGATATGGCCGTTGACATTCAAAAATGAAAATTTACCCTCCCAGTCCCAATGGATGAATAGAAAATCACTTCAAAGTGATAGAAATGTTTGTTCATAGAATTTGGACTCGTAACCATCGCGAATAAAAAAGCGCGATAAACTTTGAAAAACTCGCAATGGAATTGATCCAGAATCATTCTTATAGATGAATTGAACCTATCTCTAAGGCATTGAAATTTTTTATCTACGAATTTGGACTGGTAACCATCGTGATTGAAAAAAAAAATTTCAAGAAATTTGTTATTGAAAACAAACTATTCATCGCCAACGACATCCCGTATTCCCAAGCGGTCACCCTTCCAAGGACTAACGGGACTCGACGTAACTTAACTTCTGGGAGCTGACGAGACCAGGTGCGTTCTACGTGATATGGCCGTTGACATTCAAAAATGAAAATTTACCCTCCCTTTCCCAATGGATGAATAGAAAATCACTTCAAAGTGATAGAAATGTTTGTTCATTAAATTTGGACTCGTAACCATCGGGAATAAAAAAGCGCGATAAACTTTGAAAAACTCGCAATGAAATTTATCCAGAATCATTCCTATAGATGAATTGAACCTATCTCTATGCCATTGATATTTTTGATCTACGAATTTGGACTGGTAACCATCGCGATTAAAAAACGCGATAAACTTTGAAAAACTCTCAATGGAATTGATCCAGAATCATTCTTATAGATGAATTGAACCTATCTCTAAGGCATTGAAATGTTTTATTTACGATTTTGAACTGGTAACCATCGTGATTGAAAAAAAAATTTCAAGAAATTTGTTATTGAAAACAAACTATTCATCGCCAACGACATCCCGTATTCCCAAGCGGTCACCCTTCCAAGTACTAACGGGACTCGACGTAACTTAACTTCTGGGAGCTGACGAGACCAGGTGCGTTCTACGTGATATGGCCGTTGACATTCAAAAATGAAAATTTACCCTCCCAGTCCCAATGGATGAATAGAAAATCACTTCAAAGTGATAGAAATGTTTGTTCATTGAATTTGGACTCGTAACCATCGGGAATAAAAAAGCGCGATAAACTTTGAAAAACTCGCAATGAAATTTATCCAGAATCATTCCTATAGATGAATTGAACCTATCTCTATGCCATTGATATTTTTGATCTACGAATTTGGACTGGTAACCATCTCGATTAAAAAACGCGATAAACTTTGAAAAACTCTCAATGGAATTGATCCAGAATCATTCTTATAGATGAATTGAACCTATCTCTAAGGCATTGAAATTTTTTATCTACGAATTTGGACTGGTAACCATCGTGATTGAAAAAAAAAATTTCAAGAAATTTGTTATTGAAAACAAACTATTCATCGCCAACGACATCCCGTATTCCCAAGCGGTCACCCTTCCAAGTACTAACGGGACTCGACGTAACTTAACTTCTGGGAGCTGACGAGACCAGGTGCGTTCTACGTGATATGGCCGTTGACATTCAAAAATGAAAATTTACCCTCCCTTTCCCAATGGATGAATAGAAAATCACTTCAAAGTGATAGAAATGTTTGTTCATTAAATTTGGACTCGTAACCATCGGGAATAAAAAAGCGCGATAAACTTTGAAAAACTCGCAATGAAATTTATCCAGAATCATTCCTATAGATGAATTGAACCTATCTCTATGCCATTGATATTTTTGATCTACGAATTTGGACTGGTAACCATCGCGATTAAAAAACGCGATAAACTTTGAAAAACTCTCAATGGAATTGATCCAGAATCATTCTTATAGATGAATTGAACCTATCTCTAAGGCATTGAAATGTTTTATTTACGATTTTGAACTGGTAACCATCGTGATTGAAAAAAAAATTTCAAGAAATTTGTTATTGAAAACAAACTATTCATCGCCAACGACATCCCGTATTCCCAAGCGGTCACCCTTCCAAGTACTAACGGGACTCGACGTAACTTAACTTCTGGGAGCTGACGAGACCAGGTGCGTTCTACGTGATATGGCCGTTGACATTCAAAAATGAAAATTTACCCTCCCAGTCCCAATGGATGAATAGAAAATCACTTCAAAGTGATAGAAATGTTTGTTCATAGAATTTGGACTCGTAACCATCGCGAATAAAAAAGCGCGATAAACTTTGAAAAACTCGCAATGGAATTGATCCAGAATCATTCTTATAGATGAATTGAACCTATCTCTAAGGCATTGAAATTTTTTATCTACGAATTTGGACTGGTAACCATCGTGATTGAAAAAAAAAATTTCAAGAAATTTGTTATTGAAAACAAACTATTCATCGCCAACGACATCCCGTATTCCCAAGCGGTCACCCTTCCAAGGACTAACGGGACTCGACGTAACTTAACTTCTGGGAGCTGACGAGACCAGGTGCGTTCTACGTGATATGGCCGTTGACATTCAAAAATGAAAATTTACCCTCCCTTTCCCAATGGATGAATAGAAAATCACTTCAAAGTGATAGAAATGTTTGTTCATTAAATTTGGACTCGTAACCATCGGGAATAAAAAAGCGCGATAAACTTTGAAAAACTCGCAATGAAATTTATCCAGAATCATTCCTATAGATGAATTGAACCTATCTCTATGCCATTGATATTTTTGATCTACGAATTTGGACTGGTAACCATCGCGATTAAAAAACGCGATAAACTTTGAAAAACTCTCAATGGAATTGATCCAGAATCATTCTTATAGATGAATTGAACCTATCTCTAAGGCATTGAAATGTTTTATTTACGATTTTGAACTGGTAACCATCGTGATTGAAAAAAAAATTTCAAGAAATTTGTTATTGAAAACAAACTATTCATCGCCAACGACATCCCGTATTCCCAAGCGGTCACCCTTCCAAGTACTAACGGGACTCGACGTAACTTAACTTCTGGGAGCTGACGAGACCAGGTGCGTTCTACGTGATATGGCCGTTGACATTCAAAAATGAAAATTTACCCTCCCAGTCCCAATGGATGAATAGAAAATCACTTCAAAGTGATAGAAATGTTTGTTCATAGAATTTGGACTCGTAACCATCGCGAATAAAAAAGCGCGATAAACTTTGAAAAAATCGCAATGAAATTTATCCAGAATCATTCCTATAGATGAATTGAACCTATCTCTATGCCATTGATATTTTTGATCAACGAATTTGGACTGGTAACCATCGCGATTAAAAAACGCGATAAACTTTGAAAAATTCTCAATGGAATTGATCCAGAATCATTCTTATAGATGAATTGAACCTATCTCTAAGGCATTGAAATGTTTTATCTACGAATTGGAACTGGTAACCCTCGTGATTGAAAAAAAATTTCAAGAAATTTGTTATTGAAAACAAACAATTCATCGCCAACGACATCCCGTATTCCCAAGCGGTCACCCTTCCAAGTACTAACGGGACTCGACGTAACTTAACTTCTGGGAGCTGACGAGACCAGGTGCGTTCTACGTGATATGGCCGTTGACATTCAAAAATGAAAATTTACCCTCCCAGTCCCAATGGATGAATAGAAAATCACTTCAAAGTGATAGAAATGTTTGTTCATAGAATTTGGACTCGTAACCATCGCGAATAAAAAAGCGCGATAAACTTTGAAAAACTCGCAATGGAATTGATCCAGAATCATTCTTATAGATGAATTGAACCTATCTCTAAGGCATTGAAATTTTTTATCTACGAATTTGGACTGGTAACCATCGTGATTGAAAAAAAAAATTTCAAGATATTTGTTATTGAAAACAAACTATTCATCGCCAACGACATCCCGTATTCCCAAGCGGTCACCCTTCCAAGGACTAACGGGACTAGACGTAACTTAACTTCTGGGAGCTGACGAGACCAGGTGCGTTCTACGTGATATGGCCGTTGACATTCAAAAATGAAAATTTACCCTCCCTTTCCCAATGGATGAATAGAAAATCACTTCAAAGTGATAGAAATGTTTGTTCATTGAATTTGGACTCGTAACCATCGGGAATAAAAAAGCGCGATAAACTTTGAGAAACTCGCAATGAAATTTATCCAGAATCATTCCTATAGATGAATTGAACCTATCTCTATGCCATTGATATTTTTGATCAACGAATTTGGACTGGTAACCATCGCGATTAAAAAACGCGATAAACTTTGAAAAATTCTCAATGGAATTGATCCAGAATCATTCTTATAGATGAATTGAACCTATCTCTAAGGCATTGAAATGTTTTATCTACGAATTGGAACTGGTAACCCTCGTGATTGAAAAAAAATTTCAAGAAATTTGTTATTGAAAACAAACAATTCATCGCCAACGACATCCCGTATTCCCAAGCGGTCACCCTTCCAAGTACTAACGGGACTCGACGTAACTTAACTTCTGGGAGCTGACGAGACCAGGTGCGTTCTACGTGATATGGCCGTTGACATTCAAAAATGAAAATTTACCCTCCCAGTCCCAATGGATGAATAGAAAATCACTTCAAAGTGATAGAAATGTTTGTTCATAGAATTTGGACTCGTAACCATCGCGAATAAAAAAGCGCGATAAACTTTGAAAAACTCGCAATGGAATTGATCCAGAATCATTCTTATAGATGAATTGAACCTATCTCTAAGGCATTGAAATTTTTTATCTACGAATTTGGACTGGTAACCATCGTGATTGAAAAAAAAAATTTCAAGAAATTTGTTATTGAAAACAAACTATTCATCGCCAACGACATCCCGTATTCCCAAGCGGTCACCCTTCCAAGGACTAACGGGACTCGACGTAACTTAACTTCTGGGAGCTGACGAGACCAGGTGCGTTCTACGTGATATGGCCGTTGACATTCAAAAATGAAAATTTACCCTCCCTTTCCCAATGGATGAATAGAAAATCACTTCAAAGTGATAGAAATGTTTGTTCATTAAATTTGGACTCGTAACCATCGGGAATAAAAAAGCGCGATAAACTTTGAAAAACTCGCAATGAAATTTATCCAGAATCATTCCTATAGATGAATTGAACCTATCTCTATGCCATTGATATTTTTGATCTACGAATTTGGACTGGTAACCATCGCGATTAAAAAACGCGATAAACTTTGAAAAACTCTCAATGGAATTGATCCAGAATCATTCTTATAGATGAATTGAACCTATCTCTAAGGCATTGAAATGTTTTATTTACGATTTTGAACTGGTAACCATCGTGATTGAAAAAAAAATTTCAAGAAATTTGTTATTGAAAACAAACTATTCATCGCCAACGACATCCCGTATTCCCAAGCGGTCACCCTTCCAAGTACTAACGGGACTCGACGTAACTTAACTTCTGGGAGCTGACGAGACCAGGTGCGTTCTACGTGATATGGCCGTTGACATTCAAAAATGAAAATTTACCCTCCCAGTCCCAATGGATGAATAGAAAATCACTTCAAAGTGATAGAAATGTTTGTTCATAGAATTTGGACTCGTAACCATCGCGAATAAAAAAGCGCGATAAACTTTGAAAAAATCGCAATGAAATTTATCCAGAATCATTCCTATAGATGAATTGAACCTATCTCTATGCCATTGATATTTTTGATCAACGAATTTGGACTGGTAACCATCGCGATTAAAAAACGCGATAAACTTTGAAAAATTCTCAATGGAATTGATCCAGAATCATTCTTATAGATGAATTGAACCTATCTCTAAGGCATTGAAATGTTTTATCTACGAATTGGAACTGGTAACCCTCGTGATTGAAAAAAAATTTCAAGAAATTTGTTATTGAAAACAAACAATTCATCGCCAACGACATCCCGTATTCCCAAGCGGTCACCCTTCCAAGTACTAACGGGACTCGACGTAACTTAACTTCTGGGAGCTGACGAGACCAGGTGCGTTCTACGTGATATGGCCGTTGACATTCAAAAATGAAAATTTACCCTCCCAGTCCCAATGGATGAATAGAAAATCACTTCAAAGTGATAGAAATGTTTGTTCATAGAATTTGGACTCGTAACCATCGCGAATAAAAAAGCGCGATAAACTTTGAAAAACTCGCAATGGAATTGATCCAGAATCATTCTTATAGATGAATTGAACCTATCTCTAAGGCATTGAAATTTTTTATCTACGAATTTGGACTGGTAACCATCTCGATTAAAAAACGCGATAAACTTTGAAAAACTCTCAATGGAATTGATCCAGAATCATTCTTATAGATGAATTGAACCTATCTCTAAGGCATTGAAATTTTTTATCTACGAATTTGGACTGGTAACCATCGTGATTGAAAAAAAAAATTTCAAGATATTTGTTATTGAAAACAAACTATTCATCGCCAACGACATCCCGTATTCCCAAGCGGTCACCCTTCCAAGGACTAACGGGACTAGACGTAACTTAACTTCTGGGAGCTGACGAGACCAGGTGCGTTCTACGTGATATGGCCGTTGACATTCAAAAATGAAAATTTACCCTCCCTTTCCCAATGGATGAATAGAAAATCACTTCAAAGTGATAGAAATGTTTGTTCATTGAATTTGGACTCGTAACCATCGGGAATAAAAAAGCGCGATAAACTTTGAGAAACTCGCAATGAAATTTATCCAGAATCATTCCTATAGATGAATTGAACCTATCTCTATGCCATTGATATTTTTGATCAACGAATTTGGACTGGTAACCATCGCGATTAAAAAACGCGATAAACTTTGAAAAATTCTCAATGGAATTGATCCAGAATCATTCTTATAGATGAATTGAACCTATCTCTAAGGCATTGAAATGTTTTATCTACGAATTGGAACTGGTAACCCTCGTGATTGAAAAAAAATTTCAAGAAATTTGTTATTGAAAACAAACAATTCATCGCCAACGACATCCCGTATTCCCAAGCGGTCACCCTTCCAAGTACTAACGGGACTCGACGTAACTTAACTTCTGGGAGCTGACGAGACCAGGTGCGTTCTACGTGATATGGCCGTTGACATTCAAAAATGAAAATTTACCCTCCCAGTCCCAATGGATGAATAGAAAATCACTTCAAAGTGATAGAAATGTTTGTTCATAGAATTTGGACTCGTAACCATCGCGAATAAAAAAGCGCGATAAACTTTGAAAAACTCGCAATGGAATTGATCCAGAATCATTCTTATAGATGAATTGAACCTATCTCTAAGGCATTGAAATTTTTTATCTACGAATTTGGACTGGTAACCATCTCGATTAAAAAACGCGATAAACTTTGAAAAACTCTCAATGGAATTGATCCAGAATCATTCTTATAGATGAATTGAACCTATCTCTAAGGCATTGAAATTTTTTATCTACGAATTTGGACTGGTAACCATCGTGATTGAAAAAAAAAATTTCAAGATATTTGTTATTGAAAACAAACTATTCATCGCCAACGACATCCCGTATTCCCAAGCGGTCACCCTTCCAAGGACTAACGGGACTCGACGTAACTTAACTTCTGGGAGCTGACGAGACCAGGTGCGTTCTACGTGATATGGCCGTTGACATTCAAAAATGAAAATTTACCCTCCCAGTCCCAATGGATGAATAGAAAATCACTTCAAAGTGATAGAAATGTTTGTTCATTGAATTTGGACTCGTAACCATCGGGAATAAAAAAGCGCGATAAACTTTGAAAAACTCGCAATGAAATTTATCCAGAATCATTCCTATAGATGAATTGAACCTATCTCTATGCCATTGATATTTTTGATCTACGAATTTGGACTGGTAACCATCTCGATTAAAAAACGCGATAAACTTTGAAAAACTCTCAATGGAATTGATCCAGAATCATTCTTATAGATGAATTGAACCTATCTCTAAGGCATTGAAATTTTTTATCTACGAATTTGGACTGGTAACCATCGTGATTGAAAAAAAAAATTTCAAGAAATTTGTTATTGAAAACAAACTATTCATCGCCAACGACATCCCGTATTCCCAAGCGGTCACCCTTCCAAGTACTAACGGGACTCGACGTAACTTAACTTCTGGGAGCTGACGAGACCAGGTGCGTTCTACGTGATATGGCCGTTGACATTCAAAAATGAAAATTTACCCTCCCTTTCCCAATGGATGAATAGAAAATCACTTCAAAGTGATAGAAATGTTTGTTCATTAAATTTGGACTCGTAACCATCGGGAATAAAAAAGCGCGATAAACTTTGAAAAACTCGCAATGAAATTTATCCAGAATCATTCCTATAGATGAATTGAACCTATCTCTATGCCATTGATATTTTTGATCTACGAATTTGGACTGGTAACCATCGCGATTAAAAAACGCGATAAACTTTGAAAAACTCTCAATGGAATTGATCCAGAATCATTCTTATAGA
The DNA here is from genome assembly GCF_021234035.1 of Daphnia pulicaria. Taxonomy (NCBI): domain Eukaryota; kingdom Metazoa; phylum Arthropoda; class Branchiopoda; order Diplostraca; family Daphniidae; genus Daphnia; species Daphnia pulicaria. Next base: position 4,788,388 of record NC_060915.1, read on the forward strand.
TGAATTGAACCTATCTCTAAGGCATTGAAATGTTTTATTTACGATTTTGAACTGGTAACCATCGTGATTGAAAAAAAAATTTCAAGAAATTTGTTATTGAAAACAAACTATTCATCGCCAACGACATCCCGTATTCCCAAGCGGTCACCCTTCCAAGTACTAACGGGACTCGACGTAACTTAACTTCTGGGAGCTGACGAGACCAGGTGCGTTCTACATGATATGGCCGTTGACATTCAAAAATGAAAATTTACCCTCCCAGTCCCAATGGATGAATAGAAAATCACTTCAAAGTGATAGAAATGTTTGTTCATAGAATTTGGACTCGTAACCATCGCGAATAAAAAAGCGCGATAAACTTTGAAAAACTCGCAATGGAATTGATCCAGAATCATTCTTATAGATGAATTGAACCTATCTCTAAGGCATTGAAATTTTTTATCTACGAATTTGGACTGGTAACCATCGTGATTGAAAAAAAAAATTTCAAGAAATTTGTTATTGAAAACAAACTATTCATCGCCAACGACATCCCGTATTCCCAAGCGGTCACCCTTCCAAGGACTAACGGGACTCGACGTAACTTAACTTCTGGGAGCTGACGAGACCAGGTGCGTTCTACGTGATATGGCCGTTGACATTCAAAAATGAAAATTTACCCTCCCTTTCCCAATGGATGAATAGAAAATCACTTCAAAGTGATAGAAATGTTTGTTCATAGAATTTGGACTCGTAACCATCGCGAATAAAAAAGCGCGATAAACTTTGAAAAAATCGCAATGAAATTTATCCAGAATCATTCCTATAGATGAATTGAACCTATCTCTATGCCATTGATATTTTTGATCAACGAATTTGGACTGGTAACCATCGCGATTAAAAAACGCGATAAACTTTGAAAAATTCTCAATGGAATTGATCCAGAATCATTCTTATAGATGAATTGAACCTATCTCTAAGGCATTGAAATGTTTTATCTACGAATTGGAACTGGTAACCCTCGTGATTGAAAAAAAATTTCAAGAAATTTGTTATTGAAAACAAACAATTCATCGCCAACGACATCCCGTATTCCCAAGCGGTCACCCTTCCAAGTACTAACGGGACTCGACGTAACTTAACTTCTGGGAGCTGACGAGACCAGGTGCGTTCTACGTGATATGGCCGTTGACATTCAAAAATGAAAATTTACCCTCCCAGTCCCAATGGATGAATAGAAAATCACTTCAAAGTGATAGAAATGTTTGTTCATAGAATTTGGACTCGTAACCATCGCGAATAAAAAAGCGCGATAAACTTTGAAAAACTCGCAATGGAATTGATCCAGAATCATTCTTATAGATGAATTGAACCTATCTCTAAGGCATTGAAATTTTTTATCTACGAATTTGGACTGGTAACCATCTCGATTAAAAAACGCGATAAACTTTGAAAAACTCTCAATGGAATTGATCCAGAATCATTCTTATAGATGAATTGAACCTATCTCTAAGGCATTGAAATTTTTTATCTACGAATTTGGACTGGTAACCATCGTGATTGAAAAAAAAAATTTCAAGATATTTGTTATTGAAAACAAACTATTCATCGCCAACGACATCCCGTATTCCCAAGCGGTCACCCTTCCAAGGACTAACGGGACTAGACGTAACTTAACTTCTGGGAGCTGACGAGACCAGGTGCGTTCTACGTGATATGGCCGTTGACATTCAAAAATGAAAATTTACCCTCCCTTTCCCAATGGATAAATAGAAAATCACTTCAAAGTGATAGAAATGTTTGTTCATTGAATTTGGACTCGTAACCATCGGGAATAAAAAAGCGCGATAAACTTTGAGAAACTCGCAATGAAATTTATCCAGAATCATTCCTATAGATGAATTGAACCTATCTCTATGCCATTGATATTTTTGATCAACGAATTTGGACTGGTAACCATCGCGATTAAAAAACGCGATAAACTTTGAAAAATTCTCAATGGAATTGATCCAGAATCATTCTTATAGATGAATTGAACCTATCTCTAAGGCATTGAAATGTTTTATCTACGAATTGGAACTGGTAACCCTCGTGATTGAAAAAAAATTTCAAGAAATTTGTTATTGAAAACAAACAATTCATCGCCAACGACATCCCGTATTCCCAAGCGGTCACCCTTCCAAGTACTAACGGGACTCGACGTAACTTAACTTCTGGGAGCTGACGAGACCAGGTGCGTTCTACGTGATATGGCCGTTGACATTCAAAAATGAAAATTTACCCTCCCAGTCCCAATGGATGAATAGAAAATCACTTCAAAGTGATAGAAATGTTTGTTCATAGAATTTGGACTCGTAACCATCGCGAATAAAAAAGCGCGATAAACTTTGAAAAACTCGCAATGGAATTGATCCAGAATCATTCTTATAGATGAATTGAACCTATCTCTAAGGCATTGAAATTTTTTATCTACGAATTTGGACTGGTAACCATCTCGATTAAAAAACGCGATAAACTTTGAAAAACTCTCAATGGAATTGATCCAGAATCATTCTTATAGATGAATTGAACCTATCTCTAAGGCATTGAAATTTTTTATCTACGAATTTGGACTGGTAACCATCGTGATTGAAAAAAAAAATTTCAAGATATTTGTTATTGAAAACAAACTATTCATCGCCAACGACATCCCGTATTCCCAAGCGGTCACCCTTCCAAGTACTAACGGAACTCGACGTAACTTAACTTCTGGGAGCTGACGAGACCAGGTGCGTTCTACGTGATATGGCCGTTGACATTCAAAAATGAAAATTTACCCTCCCAGTCCCAATGGATGAATAGAAAATCACTTCAAAGTGATAGAAATGTTTGTTCATTGAATTTGGACTCGTAACCATCGCGAATAAAAAAGCGCGATAAACTTTGAAAAACTCGCAATGAAATTTATCCAGAATCATTCCTATAGATGAATTGAACCTATCTCTATGCCATTGATATTTTTGATCTACGAATTTGGACTGGTAACCATCGCGATTAAAAAACGCGATAAACTTTGAAAAACTCTCAATGGAATTGATCCAGAATCATTCTTATAGATGAATTGAACCTATCTCTAAGGCATTGAAATGTTTTATCTACGAATTTGGACTGGTAACCATCGTGATTGAAAAAAAAATTTCAAGAAATTTGTTATTGAAAACAAACTATTCATCGCCAACGACATCCCGTATTCCCAAGCGGTCACCCTTCCAAGTACTAACGGGACTCGACGTAACTTAACTTCTGGGAGCTGACGAGACCAGGTGCGTTCTACGTGATATGGCCGTTGACATTCAAAAATGAAAATTTACCCTCCCAGTCCCAATGGATGAATAGAAAATCACTTCAAAGTGATAGAAATGTTTGTTCATTGAATTTGGACTCGTAACCATCGCGAATAAAAAAGCGCGATAAACTTTGAAAAACTCGCAATGAAATTTATCCAGAATCATTCAAATAGATGAATTTAACCTATCTCTATGCCATTGATATTTTTGATCTACGAATTTGGACTGGTAACCATCGCGATTAAACAACGCGATAAACTTTGAAAAACTCTCAATGGAATTGATCCAGAATCATTCTTATAGATGAATTTATATGGCGCGCCGAAAGTGCCACAAAAAAAAAAAAAATAAAATAAAATAAAAAAAAAAAACGCCACCACCATCTAGCGGTCAAATTTGGTACTACCCCTAAAATTTTTTTTTCTTCATTTCCGACTGTTTTTGATTTCCTTTTTGTTATTTTTGATTACATCACCCGACTCGAATGTTTTTGATAGTTGGCCAAACCGAAAATTCTGGTTATCTCGGCAGCAGCAGCAGCCTATATTATTATTCATTGAAGCCGTGGTTATTATTACATGATATTCTTACGCCGCCGTCCATATTATATTAAACCCGTTTCCGAAATGACGATGATTTTGTTTTGTTTTCCAGATGAAAATTGGGTCAAAGATCGACATGTCTAGCCCCAACAAGAAATATGTACACATTGTTTTATTCTCTCTTCGGCCAGCAGTTTGGTGTGGGCCAAAAAATTGAAAAGTCACTACATATACTCTATGTACCCGCTATGCATATTAAACAAGGCCTACATATATCTAGAGACCCTATAGGTATAGTGTCTGGTGCCAAGAGACTGAAATGGACGTCGGCATTTGGGAAGAAGAAATGCCTTTCGGCTCGAAGGACTTTTTATTTTTCTTCATTATTTCACACGTCCGAGAAGAAAAAGAAGAAGAGGAACACGACGGTCGAATAAAAAAGAATAAAGGCTACACAACTACAAGACTGTGTTGGTGGGTAACAAAAAGAAAAGAAATAACATCTTTTTAAAAATTCAAACTACCCGCCCTTTTTATTTTTTGAAAAAATATCGCCCGCAAAGGATTGGCTGATGGAAATGTCTTTGTGTATAATATTAAGATATCCATTATAACGGGAATAATGGAATTGCAGAAATGCAGAGAGATAACGAGATAAAAAGAAGAAGGAAAAGTGCGTTATTGGTCCATTCTTTCGATTGTACTTACATGAATCGGATGGAAGAGGACAGACGACCAGTTTGAGCGGGACTGCCCGATCGATCGACACAAGTCGTCATCTCGCTCAATCAAATATATAGTCAAACGATTTTTGGGTTGTTATTTTCTTCTTTCTTTTCACGTGTGTCTGTTGGCTGTTTCACAATACGCACCGGTTTCAACTATCCGCTTTTAACTCATGAATGAAAAGATTTTGCAACATTATTTACTAACCTACAAGATGTTGCAATTCAACCCGGGTAATCTGCTTAACCATTTCACTTCATTTATATAAGGATTTTGTACGAGAAACGCCAAGGAAATGTGAAATAACCAGCACAGTGAATTGTGAGTAGTGTTCTTGTGAGAGTTTTTTTTATATTTTTTTTTTATTTTTTTTTTTGTGGCACAAACGGCGCGCCATAATTTGGTAGAAAAAAGTTTTTATGTTTGATTGAGAAGAATATGGTTCCATTAGGGAGAGAAAAATTTTTATGTTTGATTGAGAAGAATATGGTGCCATTTGTAAAAGAAAAGTTTTTTATGTTTGATTGAGGAGAATATGGTGCCATTAGGGAGAGTAAAGTTTTGATAATTGATTGAGAAGAATATGGTGCCATTTGGGAGAGAAAAGTTTTTATATTTGATTAAGAAGAATATGGTGCCATTTGGGAGAGAAAAGTTTTTATGTTTGATTGAGAAGATTATGGTGCCATTTGGAAAAGAAAATTTTTTTATGTTTGATTGAGGAGAATATGGTGCAATTTGGGAGAGAAAAGATTTGATGTTTGATTGAGAAGAATATGGTGCCATTTGGGAGAGAAAAGTTTTTATATTTGATTGAAAAGAATATGGTGCCATTTGGGAGAGAAAAGTTTTTATATTTGATTGAAAAGAATTTGGTGCCATTTGGGAGAGAAAAGTTTTTATGTTTGATTGAGAAGAATATGGTGCCATTTGGAAAAGAAAGTTTTTTAATGTTTGATTGAGAAGAATATGGTGCCATTTGGGAGAGAAAAGTTTTTATGTTTGATTGAGAAGAATATGGTGCCATTTGGAAAAGAAAAGTTTTTTATGTTTGATTGAGGAGAATATGGTGCCATTAGGGAGAGAAAAGTTTTTATGTTTGATTGAGAAGAATATGGTGCCATTTGGGAGAGAAAAGTTTTTATGTTTGATTGAGAAGAATTTGGTGCCATTCGGGAGAGCAAATTTTTTATGTTTGATTGAGAAGAATGTTGTGCCATTCGGGAGAGCAAATTTTTTATGTTTGATTGAGAAGAATTTTGTGCCATTTGGGAGAGAAAAGTTTTTATATTTGATTGAAATGAATATGGTGCCATTTGGAAGAGATAATTTTTTTTATGTTTGATTGAGAAGAATATGGTGCCATTTGGTAAGGAAAGTTTTTTATGTTTGATTGAGGAGAATATGGTGCCATTTGGGAGAGAAAAGTTTTTATGTTTGATTGAGAAGAATATGGTGCCATTTGAGAGAGAAAAGTTTTGATGTTTGATTGAGAAGAATATGGTGCCATTTGGGAGAGAAAAGTTTTTATATTTGATTGAAAAGAATATGGTGCCATTTGGGAGAGAAAAGTTTTTATATTTGATTGAAAATAATTTGGTGCCATTTGGGAGAGAAAAGTTTTTATGTTTGATTGAGAAGAATATGGAGCCATTTGGAAAAGAAAATTTTTTAATGTTTGATTGAGGAGAATATGGTGCCATTTGGGAGAGAAAAGTTTTTATGTTTGATTGAGAAAAATGTGGTGCCATTTGGGAGAGAAAAGTTTTTATGTTTGATTGAGAAGAATGTGGTTCCATTAGGGAGAAAAAAGTTTTTATGTTTGATTGAAAAGAATATGGTGCCATTTGGGAGAGAAAAATTTTTATGTTTGATTAAAAAGAATTTGGTGCCATTTGGGAGAGAATAATTTTTATGTTTGATTGAGAAGAATTTTGTGCCATTCGGGAGAGCAAATTTTTTATGTTTGATTGAGAAGAATGTTGTACCATTTGGGAGAGAAAAGTTTTTATATTTGATTGAAATGAATATGGTGCCATTTGGAAGAGATAATTTTTTTTATGTTTGATTGAGAAGAATATGGTGCCATTTGGAAAAGAAAATTTTTTATGTTTGATTGAGAAGAATATGGTGCCATTTGGTAAGGAAAGTTTTTTATGTTTGATTGAAGAGAATATGGTGCCATTTGGGAGAGAAAAGTTTTTATGTTTGATTGAGAAGAATATGGTGCCATTTGGGAGAGAAAAGTTTTTATGTTTGATTGAGAAGAATTTGGTGTCATTCGGGAGAGACAAGTTTTGATGTTTGATTGAGAAGAATGTGGTGCCATTTGGGAGAGAAAAGTTTTTATATTTGATTGAGAAGAATATGGTGCCATTTGGGAGAGAAAAGTTTTGATGTTTGATTAAGAAGAATATGTTGCCATTTGGGAGAGAAAAGTTTTTATATTTGATTGAAAAGAATATGGTGCCATCTGGGAGAGATAAGTTTTGATGTTTGATTGAGAAGAATATGGTGCCATTTGGGAGAGAAAAAATTTTATGTTTGATTGAGAAGAATATGGTGCCATTTGGGAGAGAAAAGTTATTATTTTTGATTAAGAAGAATATTGTGCCATATGGGAGAGAAAAGTTTTTAAGTTTGAATGAGAAGAATATGGTGCCATTTGGTAGAAAAAAGTTTTTATGTTTGATTGAGAAGAATATGGTTCCATTAGGGAGAGAAAAGTTTTTATGTTTGATTGAAAAGAATATGGTGCCATTTGGGAGAGAAAAATTTTTATGTTAGATTGAAAAGAATTTGGTGCCATTTGGGAGAGAAAAATTTTTATGTTTGATTGAGAAGAATATGGTGCCATTTGTAAAAGAAAAGTTTTTTATGTTTGATTGAGGAGAATATGGTGCCATTAGGGAGAGTAAAGTTTTGATAATTGATTGAGAAGAATATGGTGCCATTTGGGAGAGAAAAGTTTTTATATTTGATTAAGAAGAATATGGTGCCATTTGGGAGAGAAAAGTTTTTATGTTTGATTGAGAAGATTATGGTGCAATTTGGAAAAGAAAATTTTTTTATGTTTGATTGAGGAGAATATGGTGCAATTTGGGAGAGAAAAGATTTGATGTTTGATTGAGAAGAATATGGTGCCATTTGGGAGAGAAAAGTTTTTATATTTGATTGAAAAGAATATGTTGCCATTTGGGAGAGAAAAGTTTTTATATTTGATTGAAAAGAATTTGGTGCTATTTGGGAGAGAAAAGTTTTTATGTTTGATTGAGAAGAATATGGTGCCATTTGGAAAAGAAAATTTTTTAATGTTTGATTGAGAAGAATATGGTGCCATTTGGGAGAGAAAAGTTTTTATGTTTGATTGAGAAGAATATGGTGCCATTTGGAAAAGAAAAGTTTTTTATGTTTGATTGAGGAGAATATGGTGCCATTAGGGAGAGAAAAGTTTTTATGTTTGATTGAGAAGAATATGGTGCCATTTGGGAGAGAAAAGTTTTTATGTTTGATTGAGAAGAATTTGGTGCCATTCGGGAGAGCAAATTTTTTATGTTTGATTGAGAAGAATGTTGTGCCATTCGGGAGAGCAAATTTTTTATGTTTGATTGAGAAGAATTTTGTGCCATTTGGGAGAGAAAATTTTTTATATTTGATTGAAATGAATATGGTGCCATTTGGAAGAGATAATTTTTTTTATGTTTGATTGAGAAGAATATGGTGCCATTTGGTAAGGAAAGTTTTTTATGTTTGATTGAGGAGAATATGGTGCCATTTGGGAGAGAAAAGTTTTTATGTTTGATTGAGAAGAATATGGTGCCATTTGGGAGAGAAAAGTTTTGATGTTTGATTGAGAAGAATATGGTGCCATTTGGAAAAGAAAATTTTTTAATGTTTGATTGAGGAGAATATGGTGCCATTTGGGAGAGAAAAGTTTTTATGTTTGATTGAGAAGAATATGGTGCCATTTGGAAAAGAAAAGTTTTTTATGTTTGATTGAGGAGAATATGGTGCCATTAGGGAGAGAAAAGTTTTTATGTTTGATTGAGAAGAATATGGTGCCATTTGGGAGAGAAAAGTTTTTATGTTTGATTGAGAAGAATATGGTGTCATTTGGAAGAGAAAAGTTTTTATATTTGAATGAAAAGAATTTTGTGCCATTTGGGAGAGATAAATTTTTATGTTTGATTGAGAAGAATATGGTGCCATTTGGGAGAGAAAAGTTTTTATGTTTGATTGAGAAGAATATGGTGCCATTTGGAAAAGAAAATTTTTTTTATGTTTGATTGAGAAGAATATGGTGCCATTTGGTAAGGAAAGTTTTTTATGTTTGATTGAAGAGAATATGGTGCCATTTGGAGGAGAGAAGTTTATATGTTTGATTGAGAAGAATATGGTGCCATTTGGGAAAGAAAAGTTTTTATGTTTGATTGAGAAGAATTTGGTGCCATTCGGGAGAGAAAAGTTTTGATGTTTGATTGAGAAGAATGTGGTGCCATTTGAGAGAGAAAAGTTTTTATGTTTGATTGAGAAGAATATGGTTCCATTAGGGAGAAAAAAGTTTTTATGTTTGATTGAAAAGAATATGGTGCCATTTGGGAGAGAAAAGTTATTATTTTTGATTAAGAAGAATATTGTGCCATATGGGAGAGAAAAGTTTTTATGTTTGAATGAGAAGAATATGGTGCCATTTGGTAGAAAAAAGTTTTTATGTTTGATTGAGAAGAATATGGTTCCATTAGGGAGAGAAAAGTTTTTATGTTTGATTGAAAAGAATATGGTGCCATTTGGGAGAGAAAAATTTTTATGTTTGATTGAGAAGAATTTGGTGCCATTCGGGAGAGCAAATTTTTTATGTTTGATTGAGAAGAATGTTGTGCCATTCGGGAGAGCAAATTTTTTATGTTTGATTGAGAAGAATTTTGTGCCATTTGGGAGAGAAAATTTTTTATATTTGATTGAAATGAATATGGTGCCATTTGGAAGAGATAATTTTTTTTATGTTTGATTGAGAAGAATATGGTGCCATTTGGTAAGGAAAGTTTTTTATGTTTGATTGAGGAGAATATGGTGCCATTTGGGAGAGAAAAGTTTTTATGTTTGATTGAGAAGAATATGGTGCCATTTGGGAGAGAAAAGTTTTGATGTTTGATTGAGAAGAATATGGTGCCATTTGGAAAAGAAAATTTTTTAATGTTTGATTGAGGAGAATATGGTGCCATTTGGGAGAGAAAAGTTTTTATGTTTGATTGAGAAGAATATGGTGCCATTTGGAAAAGAAAAGTTTTTTATGTTTGATTGAGGAGAATATGGTGCCATTAGGGAGAGAAAAGTTTTTATGTTTGATTGAGAAGAATATGGTGCCATTTGGGAGAGAAAAGTTTTTATGTTTGATTGAGAAGAATATGGTGTCATTTGGAAGAGAAAAGTTTTTATATTTGAATGAAAAGAATTTTGTGCCATTTGGGAGAGATAAATTTTTATGTTTGATTGAGAAGAATATGGTGCCATTTGGGAGAGAAAAGTTTTTATGTTTGATTGAGAAGAATATGGTGCCATTTGGAAAAGAAAATTTTTTTTATGTTTGATTGAGAAGAATATGGTGCCATTTGGTAAGGAAAGTTTTTTATGTTTGATTGAAGAGAATATGGTGCCATTTGGAGGAGAGAAGTTTATATGTTTGATTGAGAAGAATATGGTGCCATTTGGGAAAGAAAAGTTTTTATGTTTGATTGAGAAGAATTTGGTGCCATTCGGGAGAGAAAAGTTTTGATGTTTGATTGAGAAGAATGTGGTGCCATTTGAGAGAGAAAAGTTTTTATGTTTGATTGAGAAGAATATGGTTCCATTAGGGAGAAAAAAGTTTTTATGTTTGATTGAAAAGAATATGGTGCCATTTGGGAGAGAAAAGTTATTATTTTTGATTAAGAAGAATATTGTGCCATATGGGAGAGAAAAGTTTTTATGTTTGAATGAGAAGAATATGGTGCCATTTGGTAGAAAAAAGTTTTTATGTTTGATTGAGAAGAATATGGTTCCATTAGGGAGAGAAAAGTTTTTATGTTTGATTGAAAAGAATATGGTGCCATTTGGGAGAGAAAAATTTTTATGTTTGATTGAAAAGAATTTGGTGCCATTTGGGAGAGAAAAATTTTTATGTTTGATTGAGAAGAATTTGGTGTCATTCGGGAGAGAAAAGTTTTGATGTTTGATTGAGAAGAATGTGGTGCCATTTGGGAGAGAAAAGTTTTTATGTTTGATTGAGAAGAATATGGTGCCATTTGGGAGAGAAAAGTTTTGATGTTTGATTAAGAAGAATATGTTGCCATTTGGGAGAGAAAAGTTTTTTTATGTTTGATTGAAAAGAATATGGTGCCATTTGGGAGAGAAAAAATTTTATGTTTGATTGAAAAGAATTTGGTGCCATTTGGGAGAGAAAAATTTTTATGTTTGATTGAGAAGAATATGGTGCCATTTGGTAAGGAAAGTTTTTTATGTTTGATTGAAGAGAATATGGTGCCATTTGGGAGAGAAAAGTTTTTATGTTTGATTGAGAAGATTATGGTGCCATTTGGAAAAGAAAATTTTTTTATGTTTGATTGAGGAGAATATGGTGCAATTTGGGAGAGAAAAGTTTTGATGTTTGATTGAGAAGAATATGGTGCCATTTGGGAGAGAAAAGTTTTTATATTTGATTGAAAAGAATATGGTTCAATTTGGGAGAGAAAAGTTTTGATGTTTGATTGAGAAGAATATGGTGCAATTTGGGAGAGAAAAGTTTTTATATTTGATTGAAAAGAATATGGTGCCATTTGGGAGAGAAAAGTTTTTATATTTGATTGAAAAGAATTTGGTGCCATTTGGGAGAGAAAAGTTTTTATGTTTGATTGAGAAGAATATGGTGCCATTTGGAAAAGAAAAGTTTTTTATGTTTGATTGAGGAGAATATGGTGCCATTAGGGAGAGAAAAGTTTTTATGTTTGATTGAGAAGAATATGGTGCCATTTGGGAGAGAAAAGTTTTTATGTTTGATTGAGAAGAATTTGGTGCCATTCGGGAAAGCAAATTTTTTATGTTTGATTGAGAAGAATGTTGTGCCATTCGGGAGAGAAAATTTTTTATGTTTGATTGAGAAGAATGTTTTTCCATTTGGGAGAGAAAAGTTTTTATATTTGATTGAAATGAATATGGTGCCATTTGGAAGAGATAATTTTTTTTATGTTTGATTGAGAAGAATATGGTGCCATTTGGAAAAGAAAATTTTTTATGTTTGATTGAAAAGAATATGGTGCTATTTGGGAGAGAAAAGTTTTTATGTTTGATTGAGAAGAATATGGTGCCATTTGGGAGAGAAAAGTTTTTCTATTTGATTGAAAAGAATATGGTGCCATTTGGAAGAGAAAAGTTTTTATGTTTGATTGAGAAGAATATGGTGCCATTTGGGAGAGAAAAGTTTTGATGTTTGATTGAGAAGAATATGGTGCCATTTGGGAGAGAAAAGTTTTGATGTTTGATTGAGAAGAATATGGTGCCATTTGGGAGAGAAAAGTTTTTATATTTGATTGAAAAGAATATGGTGCCATTTGGGAGAGAAAAGTTTTTATATTTGATTGAAAAGAATTTGGTGCCATTTGCGAGAGAAAAGTTTTTATGTTTGATTGAGAAGATTATGGAGCCATTTGGTAAAGAAAATTTTTTAATGTTTGATTGAGGAGAATATGGTGCCATTTGGGAGAGAAAAGTTTTTATGTTTGATTGAGAAGAATATGGTGCCATTTGGGAGAGAAAAGTTTTTATGTTTGATTGAGAAGAATATGGTGTCATTTGGAAGAGAAAAGTTTTTATATTTGAATGAAAAGAATTTTGTGCCATTTGGGAGAGATAAATTTTTATGTTTGATTGAGAAGAATATGGTGCCATTTGGGAGAGAAAAGTTTTTATGTTTGATTGAGAAGAATATGGTGCCATTTGGAAAAGAAAATTTTTTTTTATGTTTGATTGAGAAGAATATGGTGCCATTTGGTAAGGAAAGTTTTTTATGTTTGATTGAAGAGAATATGGTGCCATTTGGAGGAGAGAAGTTTTAATGTTTGATTGAGAAGAATATGGTGCCATTTGGGAAAGAAAAGTTTTTATGTTTGATTGAGAAGAATTTGGTGCCATTCGGGAGAGAAAAGTTTTGATGTTTGATTGAGAAGAATGTGGTGCCATTTGAGAGAGAAAAGTTTTTATGTTTGATTGAGAAGAATATGGTTCCATTAGGGAGAGAAAAGTTTTTATGTTTGATTGAAAAGAATATGGTGCCATTTGGGAGAGAAAAATTTTTATGTTTGATTGAAAAGAATTTGGTGCCATTTGGGAGAGAAAAGTTTTTATATTTGATTGAAAAGAATTTGGTGCCATTTGCGAGAGAAAAGTTTTTATGTTTGATTGAGAAGATTATGGAGCCATTTGGTAAAGAAAATTTTTTAATGTTTGATTGAGGAGAATATGGTGCCATTTGGGAGAGAAAAGTTTTTATGTTTGATTGAGAAGAATATGGTGCCATTTGGGAGAGAAAAGTTTTTATGTTTGATTGAGAAGAATATGGTGTCATTTGGAAGAGAAAAGTTTTTATATTTGAATGAAAAGAATTTTGTGCCATTTGGGAGAGATAAATTTTTATGTTTGATTGAGAAGAATATGGTGCCATTTGGGAGAGAAAAGTTTTTATGTTTGATTGAGAAGAATATGGTGCCATTTGGAAAAGAAAATTTTTTTTTATGTTTGATTGAGAAGAATATGGTGCCATTTGGTAAGGAAAGTTTTTTATGTTTGATTGAAGAGAATATGGTGCCATTTGGAGGAGAGAAGTTTTAATGTTTGATTGAGAAGAATATGGTGCCATTTGGGAAAGAAAAGTTTTTATGTTTGATTGAGAAGAATTTGGTGCCATTCGGGAGAGAAAAGTTTTGATGTTTGATTGAGAAGAATGTGGTGCCATTTGAGAGAGAAAAGTTTTTATGTTTGATTGAGAAGAATATGGTTCCATTAGGGAGAAAAAAGTTTTTATGTTTGATTGAAAAGAATATGGTGCCATTTGGGAGAGAAAAAATTTTATGTTTGATTAAAAAGAATATGGTGCCATTTGTGAGAGAAAAGTTATTATTTTTGATTAAGAAGAATATTGTGCCATATGGGAGAGAAAAGTTTTTATGTTTGAATGAGAAGAATATGGTGCCATTTGGTAGAAAAAAGTTTTTATGTTTGATTGAGAAGAATATGGTTCCATTAGGGAGAGAAAAGTTTTTATGTTTGATTGAAAAGAATATGGTGCCATTTGGGAGAGAAAAATTTTTATGTTTGATTGAAAAGAATTTGGTGCCATTTGGGAGAGAAAAATTTTTATGTTTGATTGAGAAGAATTTGGTGTCATTCGGGAGAGAAAAGTTTTGATGTTTGATTGAGAAGAATGTGGTGCCATTTGGGAGAGAAAAGTTTTTATGTTTGATTGAGAAGAATATGGTGCCATTTGGGAGAGAAAAGTTTTGATGTTTGATTAAGAAGAATATGTTGCCATTTGGGAGAGAAAAGTTTTTATATTTGATTTAAAAGAATTTGGTGCCAGTTGGGAGAGAAAAAATTTTATGTTTGATTGAGAAGAATATGGTGCCATTTGGGAGAGATAATTTTTTTTATGTTTGATTGAAAAGAATATGGTGCCATTTGGGAGAGAAAAAATTTTATGTTTGATTGAAAAGAATTTGGTGCCATTTGGGAGAGAAAAATTTTTATGTTTGATTGAGAAGAATATGGTACCATTTGGTAAGGAAAGTTTTTTATGTTTGATTGAAGAGAATATGGTGCCATTTGGGAGAGAAAAGTTTTTATGTTTGATTGAGAAGATTATGGTGCCATTTGGAAAAGAAAATTTTTTTATGTTTGATTGAGGAGAATATGGTGCAATTTGGGAGAGAAAAGTTTTGATGTTTGATTGAGAAGAATATGGTGCCATTTGGGAGAGAAAAGTTTTTATATTTGATTGAAAAGAATATGGTTCAATTTGGGAGAGAAAAGTTTTGATGTTTGATTGAGAAGAATATGGTGCAATTTGGGAGAGAAAAGTTTTTATATTTGATTGAAAAGAATATGGTGCCATTTGGGAGAGAAAAGTTTTTATATTTGATTGAAAAGAATTTGGTGCCATTTGGGAGAGAAAAGTTTTTATGTTTGATTGAGAAGAATATGGTGCCATTTGGAAAAGAAAAGTTTTTTATGTTTGATTGAGGAGAATATGGTGCCATTAGGGAGAGAAAAGTTTTTATGTTTGATTGAGAAGAATATGGTGCCATTTGGGAGAGAAAAGTTTTTATGTTTGATTGAGAAGAATTTGGTGCCATTCGGGAAAGCAAATTTTTTATGTTTGATTGAGAAGAATGTTGTGCCATTCGGGAGAGCAAATTTTTTATGTTTGATTGAGAAGAATGTTTTTCCATTTGGGAGAGAAAAGTTTTTATATTTGATTGAAATGAATATGGTGCCATTTGGAAGAGATAATTTTTTTTATGTTTGATTGAGAAGAATATGGTGCCATTTGGGAGAGAAAAGTTTTTCTATTTGATTGAAAAGAATATGGTGCCATTTGGAAGAAAAAAGTTTTTATGTTTGATTGAGAAGAATATGGTGCCATTTGGGAGAGAAAAGTTTTGATGTTTGATTGAGAAGAATATGGTGCCATTTGGGAGAGAAAAGTTTTGATGTTTGATTGAGAAGAATATGGTGCCATTTGGGAGAGAAAAGTTTTTATATTTGATTGAAAAGAATATGGTGCCATTTGGGAGAGAAAAGTTTTTATATTTGATTGAAAAGAATTTGGTGCCATTTGCGAGAGAAAAGTTTTTATGTTTGATTGAGAAGATTATGGAGCCATTTGGAAAAGAAAATTTTTTAATGTTTGATTGAGGAGAATATGGTGCCATTTGGGAGAGAAAAGTTTTTATGTTTGATTGAGAAGAATATGGTGCCATTTGGGAGAGAAAAGTTTTTATGTTTGATTGAGAAGAATTTGGTGCCATTTGGGAGAGAAAAGTTTTTATGTTTGATTGAGAAGAATATGGTGCCATTTGGGAGAGAAAAGTTATTATTTTTGATTAAGAAGAATATTGTGCCATATGGGGTAGAAAAGTTTTTATGTTTGAATGAGAAGAATATGGTGCCATTTGGTAGAAAAAAGTTTTTATGTTTGATTGAGAAGAATATGGTTCCATTAGGGAGAGAAAAGTTTTTATGTTTGATTGAGAAGAATATGGTGCCATTTGTAAAAGAAAAGTTTTTTATGTTTGATTGAGGAGAATATGGTGCCATTAGGGAGAGAAAAGTTTTGATAATTTGAGAAGAATATGGTGCCATTTGGGAGAGAAAAGTTTTTATGTTTGATTGAGAAGAATATGGTTCCATTAGGGAGAGAAAAGTTTTTATGTTTGATTGAAAAGAATATGGTGCCATTTGGGAGAGAAAAATTTTTATGTTAGATTGAAAAGAATTTGGTGCCATTTGGGAGAGAAAAATTTTTATGTTTGATTGAGAAGAATATGGTGCCATTTGTTAAAGAAAAGTTTTTTATGTTTGATTGAGGAGAATATGGTGCCATTAGGGAGAGTAAAGTTTTGATAATTGATTGAGAAGAATATGGTGCCATTTGGGAGAGAAAAGTTTTTATATTTGATTAAGAAGAATATGGTGCCATTTGGGAGAGAAAAGTTTTTATGTTTGATTGAGAAGATTATGGTGCCATTTGGAAAAGAAAATTTTTTTATGTTTGATTGAGGAGAATATGGTTCAATTTGGGAGAGAAAAGTTTTGATGTTTGATTGAGAAGAATATGGTGCCATTTGGGAGAGAAAAGTTTTTATATTTGATTGAAAAGAATATGGTGCCATTTGGGAGAGAAAAGTTTTTATATTTGATTGAAAAGAATTTGGTGCCATTTGGGAGAGAAAAGTTTTTATGTTTGATTGAGAAGAATATGGTTCCATTTGGAAAAGAAAAGTTTTTTATGTTTGATTGAGGAGAATATGGTGCCATTAGGGAGAGAAAAGTTTTTATGTTTGATTGAGAAGAATATGGTGCCATTTGGAAGAGATAATTTTTTTTATGTTTGATTGAGAAGAATATGGTGCCATTTGGAAAAGAAAATTTATTATGTTTGATTGAGAAGAATATGGTGGCTTTTGGGAGAGAAAAGATTTTATGTTTGATTGAGAAGAATATGGTGCCATTTGGGAGAGAAAAGTTTTTCTATTTGATTGAAAAGAATATGGTGCCATTTGGAAGAGAAAAGTTTTGATGTTTGATTGAGAAGAATATGGTGCCATTTGGGAGAGAAAAGTTTTCATATTTGATTGAAAAGAATATGGTGCCATTTGGGAGAGAAAAGTTTTTATATTTGATTGAAAAGAATTTGGTGCCATTTGCGAGAGAAAAGTTTTTATGTTTGATTGAGAAGATTATGGAGCCATTTGGAAAAGAAAATTTTTTAATGTTTGATTGAGGAGAATATGGTGCCATTTGGGAGAGAAAAGTTTTTATGTTTGATTGAGAAGAATATGGTGCCATTTGGGAGAGAAAAGTTTTTATGTTTGATTGAGAAGAATATGGTGCCATTTGGGAGAGAAAAGTTTTTATGTTTGATTGAGAAGAATATGGTGCCATTTGGGAGAGAAAAGTTATTATTTTTGATTAAGAAGAATATTGTGCCATATGGGAGAGAAAAGTTTTTATGTTTGAATAAGAAGAATATGGTGCCATTTAGTAGAAAAAAGTTTTTATGTTTGATTGAGAAGAATATGGTTCCATTAGGGAGAGAAAAGTTTTTATGTTTGATTGAAAAGAATATGGTGCCATTTGTAAAAGAAAAGTTTTTTATGTTTGATTGAGGAGAATATGGTGCCATTAGGGAGAGAAAAGTTTTTATGTTTGATTGAGAAGAATATGGTGCCATTTTTAAAAGAAAAGTTTTTTATGTTTGATTGAGGAGAATATGGTGCCATTAGGGAGAGAAAAGTTTTGATAATTTGAGAAGAATATGGTGCCATTTGGGAGAGAAAAGTTTTTATGTTTGATTGAGAAGAATATGGTTCCATTAGGGAGAGAAAAGTTTTTATGTTTGATTGAAAAGAATATGGTGCCATTTGGGAGAGAAAAATTTTTATGTTAGATTGAAAAGAATTTGGTGCCATTTGGGAGAGAAAAATTTTTATGTTTGATTGAGAAGAATATGGTGCCATTTGTTAAAGAAAAGTTTTTTATGTTTGATTGAGGAGAATATGGTGCCATTAGGGAGAGTAAAGTTTTGATAATTGATTGAGAAGAATATGGTGCCATTTGGGAGAGAAAAGTTTTTATATTTGATTAAGAAGAATATATTGCCATTTGGGAGAGAAAAGTTTTTATGTTTGATTGAGAAGATTATGGTGCCATTTGGAAAAGAAAATTTTTTTATGTTTGATTGAGGAGAATATGGTTCAATTTGGGAGAGAAAAGTTTTGATGTTTGATTGAGAAGAATATGGTGCCATTTGGGAGAGAAAAGTTTTTATATTTGATTGAAAAGAATATGGTGCCATTTGGGAGAGAAAAGTTTTTATATTTGATTGAAAAGAATTTGGTGCCATTTGGGAGAGAAAAGTTTTTATGTTTGATTGAGAAGAATATGGTGCCATTTGGAAAAGAAAAGTTTTTTATGTTTGATTGAGGAGAATATGGTGCCATTAGGGAGAGAAAAGTTTTTATGTTTGATTGAGAAGAATATGGTGCCATTTGGGAGAGAAAAGTTTTTATGTTTGATTGAGAAGAATTTGGTGCCATTCGGGAAAGCAAATTTTTTATGTTTGATTGAGAAGAATGTTGTGCCATTCGGGAGAGCAAATTTTTTATGTTTGATTGAGAAGAATGTTTTTCCATTTGGGAGAGAAAAGTTTTTATATTTGATTGAAATGAATATGGTGCCATTTGGAAGAGATAATTTTTTTTATGTTTGATTGAGAAGAATATGGTGCCATTTGGAAAAGAAAATTTTTTATGTTTGATTGAGAAGAATATGGTGCTATTTGGGAGAGAAAAGTTTTTATGTTTGATTGAGAAGAATATGGTGCCATTTGGGAGAGAAAAGTTTGTATGTTTGATTGAAAAGAATATGGTGCCATTTGGGAGAGAAAAGTTTTTATATTTGATTGAGAAGAATATGGTGCCATTTGGGAGAGAAAAGTTTTTCTATTTGATTGAAAAGAATATGGTGCCATTTGGAAGAGAAAAGTTTTTATGTTTGATTGAGAAGAATATGGTGCCATTTGGGAACGAAAAGTTTTGATGTTTGATTGAGAAGAATATGGTGCCATTTGGGAGAGAAAAGTTTTGATGTTTGATTGAGAAGAATATGGTGCCATTTGGGAGAGAAAAGTTTTTATATTTGATTGAAAAGAATTTGGTGCCATTTGCGAGAGAAAAGTTTTTATGTTTGATTGAGAAGATTATGGAGCCATTTGGAAAAGAAAATTTTTTAATGTTTGATTGAGGAGAATATGGTGCCATTTGGGAGAGAAAAGTTTTTATGTTTGATTGAGAAGAATATGGTGCCATTTGGGAGAGAAAAGTTTTTATGTTTGATTGAGAAGAATTTGGTGTCATTCGGGAGAGAAAAGTTTTGATGTTTGATTGAGAAGAATGTGGTGCCATTTGGGAGAGAAAAGTTTTTATGTTTGATTGAGAAGAATATGGTGCCATTTGGGAGAGAAAAGTTTGTATGTTTGATTGAAAAGAATATGGTGCCATTTGGGAGAGAAAAGTTTTTATATTTGATTGAGAAGAATATGGTGCCATTTGGGAGAGAAAAGTTATTATTTTTGATTAAGAAGAATATTGTGCCATATGGGAGAGAAAAGTTTTTATGTTTGAATGAGAAGAATATGGTGCCATTTGGTAGAAAAAAGTTTTTATGTTTGATTGAGAAGAATATGGTTCCATTAGGGAGAGAAAAGTTTTTATGTTTGATTGAAAAGAATATGGTGCCATTTGGGAGAGAAAAATTTTTATGTTAGATTGAAAAGAATTTGGTGCCATTTGGGAGAGAAAAATTTTTATGTTTGATTGAGAAGAATATGGTGCCATTTGTAAAAGAAAAGTTTTTTATGTTTGATTGAGGAGAATATGGTGCTGAGGGAGAGTAAAGTTTTGATAATTGATTGAGAAGAATATGGTGCCATTTGGGAGAGAAAAGTTTTTATATTTGATTAAGAAGAATATGGTGCCATTTGGGAGAGAAAAGTTTTTATGTTTGATTGAAAAGATTATGGTGCCATTTGGAAAATAAAATTTTTTTATGTTTGATTGAGGAGAATATGGTGCAATTTGGGAGAGAAAAGTTTTGATGTTTGATTGAGAAGAATATGGTGGCATTTGGGAGAGAAAAGTGTTTATATTTGATTGAAATGAATATGGTGCCATTTGGAAGAGATAATTTTTTTTATGTTTGATTGAGAAGAATATGGTGCCATTTGGAAAAGAAAATTTTTTATGTTTGATTGAGAAGAATATGGTGCTATTTGGGAGAGAAAAGTTTTTATGTTTGATTGAGAAGAATATGGTGCCATTTGGGAGAGAAAAGTTTTTCTATTTGATTGAAAAGAATATGGTGCCATTTGGAAGAGAAAAGTTTTTATGTTTGATTGAGAAGAATATGGTGCCATTTGGGAGAGAAAAGTTTTTATGTTTGATTGAGAAGAATTTTGTGCCATTCGGGAGAGCAAATTTTTTATGTTTGATTGAGAAGAATGTTGTTCCATTTGGGAGAGAAAAGTTTTTATATTTGATTGAAATGAATATGGTGCCATTTGGAAGAGATAATTTTTTTTATGTTTGATTGAGAAGAATATGGTGCCATTTGGAAAAGAAAATTTTTTATGTTTGATTGAGAAGAATATGGTGCTATTTGGGAGAGAAAAGTTTTAATGTTTGATTGAGAAGAATATGGTGCCATTTGGAAGAGAAAAGTTTTTATATTTGATTGAGAAGAATATGGTGCCATTTGGGAGAGAAAAGTTATTATTTTTGATTAAGAAGAATATTGTGCCATATGGGAGAGAAAAGTTTTTATGTTTGAATGAGAAGAATATGGTGCCATTTGGTAGAAAAAAGTTTTTATGTTTGATTGAGAAGAATATGGTTCCATTAGGGAGAGAAAAGTTTTTATGTTTGATTGAAAAGAATATGGTGCCATTTGGGAGAGAAAAATTTTTATGTTAGATTGAAAAGAATTTGGTGCCATTTGGGAGAGAAAAATTTTTATGTTTGATTGAGAAGAATATGGTGCCATTTGTAAAAGAAAAGTTTTTTATGTTTGATTGAGGAGAATATGGTGCTGAGGGAGAGTAAAGTTTTGATAATTGATTGAGAAGAATATGGTGCCATTTGGGAGAGAAAAGTTTTTATATTTGATTAAGAAGAATATGGTGCCATTTGGGAGAGAAAAGTTTTTATGTTTGATTGAGAAGATTATGGTGCCATTTGGAAAATAAAATTTTTTTATGTTTGATTGAGGAGAATATGGTGCAATTTGGGAGAGAAAAGTTTTGATGTTTGATTGAGAAGAATATGGTGGCATTTGGGAGAGAAAAGTTTTTATATTTGATTGAAAAGAATATGGTGCCATTTGGGAGAGAAAAGTTTTTATATTTGATTGAAAAGAATTTGGTGCCATTTGGGAGAGAAAAGTTTTTATGTTTGATTGAGAAGAATATGGTGCCATTTGGAAAAGAAAATTTTTTAATGTTTGATTGAGGAGAATATTGTGCCATTTGGGAGAGTAAAGTTTTTATGTTTGATTGAGAAGAATATGGTGCCATTTGGAAAAGAAAAGTTTTTTATGTTTGATTGAGGAGAATATGGTGCCATTAGGGAGAGAAAAGTTTTTATGTTTGATTGAGAAGAATATGGTGCCATTTGGGAGAGAAAAGTTTTTATGTTTGATTGAGAAGAATTTGGTGCCATTCGGGAGAGCAAATTTTTTATGTTTGATTGAGAAGAATGTTGTGCCATTCGGGAGAGCAAATTTTTTATGTTTGATTGAGAAGAATGTTGTGCCATTTGGGAGAGAAAAGTTTTTATATTTGATTGAAATGAATATGGTGCCATTTGGAAGAGATAATTTTTTTTATGTTTGATTGAGAAGAATATGGTGCCATTTGGTAAGGAAAGTTTTTTATGTTTGATTGAGGAGAATATGGTGCCATTTGGGAGAGAAAAGTTTTTATGTTTGATTGAGAAGAATATGGTGCCATTTGGGAGAGAAAAGTTTTTATGTTTGATTGAGAAGAATTTTGTGCCATTCGGGAGAGCAAATTTTTTATGTTTGATTGAGAAGAATGTTGTAACATTTGGGAAAGAAAAGTTTTTATATTTGATTGAAATGAATATGGTGCCATTTGGAAGAGATAATTTTTTTTATGTTTGATTGAGAAGAATATGGTGCCATTTGGAAAAGAAAATTTTTTATGTTTGATTGAGAAGAATATGGTGCTATTTGGGAGAGAAAAGTTTTTATGTTTGATTGAGAAGAATATGGTGCCATTTGGGAGAGAAAAGTTTTTCTATTTGATTGAAAAGAATATGGTGCCATTTGGAAGAGAAAAGTTTTTATGTTTGATTGAGAAGAATATGGTGCCATTTGGGAGAGAAAAGTTTTTATGTTTGATTGAGAAGAATTTGGTGTCATTCGGGAGAGAAAAGTTTTGATGTTTGATTGAGAAGAATGTGGTGCCATTTGGGAGAGAAAAGTTTTTATGTTTGATTGAGAAGAATATGGTGCCATTTGGGAGAGAAAAGTTTGTATGTTTGATTGAAAAGAATATGGTGCCATTTGGGAGAGAAAAGTTTTTATATTTGATTGAGAAGAATATGGTGCCATTTGGGAGAGAAAAGTTATTATTTTTGATTAAGAAGAATATTGTGCCATATGGGAGAGAAAAGTTTTTATGTTTGAATGAGAAGAATATGGTGCCATTTGGTAGAAAAAAGTTTTTATGTTTGATTGAGAAGAATATGGTTCCATTAGGGAGAGAAAAGTTTTTATGTTTGATTGAAAAGAATATGGTGCCATTTGGGAGAGAAAAATTTTTATGTTAGATTGAAAAGAATTTGGTGCCATTTGGGAGAGAAAAATTTTTATGTTTGATTGAGAAGAATATGGTGCCATTTGTAAAAGAAAAGTTTTTTATGTTTGATTGAGGAGAATATGGTGCAATTTGGGAGAGAAAAGTTTTGATGTTTGATTGAGAAGAATATGGTGGCATTTGGGAGAGAAAAGTTTTTATATTTGATTGAAAAGAATATGGTGCCATTTGGGAGAGAAAAGTTTTTATATTTGATTGAAAAGAATTTGGTGCCATTTTGGAGAGAAAAGTTTTTATGTTTGATTGAAAAGAATATGGTGCCATTTGGAAAAGAAAATTTTTTAATGTTTGATTGAGGAGAATATGGTGCCATTTGGGAGAGAAAAGTTTTTATGTTTGATTGAGAAGAATATGGTGCCATTTGGAAAAGAAAAGTTTTTTATGTTTGATTGAGGAGAATATGGTGCCATTAGGGAGAGAAAAGTTTTTATGTTTGATTGAGAAGAATATGGTGCCATTTGGGAGAGAAAAGTTTTTATGTTTGATTGAGAAGAATTTGGTGCCATTCGGGAGAGCAAATTTTTTATGTTTGATTGAGAAGAATGTTGTGCCATTTGGGAGAGAAAAGTTTTTATATTTGATTGAAATGAATATGGTGCCATTTGGAAGAGATAATTTTTTTTATGTTTGATTGAGAAGAATATGGTGCCATTTGGTAAGGAAAGTTTTTTATGTTTGATTGAGGAGAATATGGTGCCATTTGGGAGAGAAAAGTTTTTATGTTTGATTGAGAAGAATATGGTGCCATTTGGGAGAGAAAAGTTTTTATGTTTGATTGAGAAGAATTTTGTGCCATTCGGGAGAGCAAATTTTTTATGTTTGATTGAGAAGAATGTTGTAACATTTGGGAGAGAAAAGTTTTTCTATTTGATTGAAAAGAATATGGTGCCATTTGGAAGAGAAAAGTTTTTATGTTTGATTGAGAAGAATATGGTGCCATTTGGGAGAGAAAAGTTTTTATGTTTGATTGAGAAGAATTTGGTGTCATTCGGGAGAGAAAAGTTTTGATGTTTGATTGAGAAGAATGTGGTGCCATTTGGGAGAGAAAAGTTTTTATGTTTGATTGAGAAGAATATGGTGCCATTTGGGAGAGAAAAGTTTGTATGTTTGATTAAGAAGAATATGTTGCCATTTGGGAGAGAAAAGTTTTTATATTTGATTGAAAAGAATATGGTGCCATCTGGGAGAGATAAGTTTTGATGTTTGATTGAGAAGAATATGGTTCCATTTGGGAGAGAAAAGTTTTTATGTTTGATTGAGAAGAATATGGTGCCATTTGGGAGAGAAAAGTTATTATTTTTGATTAAGAAGAATATTGTGCCATATGGGAGAGAAAAGTTTTTATGTTTGAATGAGAAAAATATGGTGCCATTTGGTAGAAAAAAGTTTTTAAGTTTGATTGAGAAGAATATGGTGCCATTTGGTAAGGAAAGTTTTTTATGTTTGATTGAGGAGAATATGGTGCCATTTGGGAGAGAAAAGTTTTTATGTTTGATTGAGAAGAATATGGTGCCATTTGGGAGAGAAAATTTTTATGTTTGATTGAGAAGAATTTTGTGCCATTCGGGAGAGCAAATTTTTTATGTTTGATTGAGAAGAATGTTGTTCCATTTGGGAGAGAAAAGTTTTTATATTTGATTGAAATGAGTATGGTGCCATTTGGAAGAGATAATTTTTTTTATGTTTGATTGAGAAGAATATGGTGCCATTTGGAAGAGATAATTTTTTTTATTATTGATTGAGAAGAATATGGTGCCATTTGGAAAAGAAAATTTTTTATGTTTGATTGAGAAGAATATGGTGCCATTTGGGAGAGAAAAGTTTTTATGTTTGATTGAGAAGAATTTGTGTCATTCGGGAGAGAAAAGTTTTGATGTTTGATTGAGAAGAATGTGGTGCCATTTGGGAGAGAAAAGTTTTTATGTTTGATTGAGAAGAATATGGTGCCATTTGGGAGAGAAAAGTTTGTATGTTTGATTGAAAAGAATATGGTGCCATTTGGGAGAGAAAAGTTTTTATGTTTGATTGAGAAGAATATGGTGCCATTTGGGAGAGAAAAGTTTATATGTTTGATTAAGAAGAATATGTTGCCATTTGGGAGAGAAAAGTTTTTATATTTGATTGAAAAGAATATGGTGCCATCTGGGAGAGATAAGTTTTGATGTTTGATTGAGAAGAATATGGTGCCATTTGGGAGAGAAAAGTTTTTATGTTTGATTGAGAAGAATATGGTGCCATTTGGGAGAGAAAAGTTATTATTTTTGATTAAGAAGAATATTGTGCCATATGGGAGAGAAAAGTTTTTATGTTTGAATGAGAAGAATATGGTGCCATTTGGTAGAAGAAAGTTTTTATGTTTGATTGAGAAGAATATGGTTCCATTAGGGAGAGAAAAGTTTTTATGTTTGATTGAAAAGAATATGGTGCCATTTGTAAAAGAAAAGTTTTTTATGTTTGATTGAGGAGAATATGGTGCCATTAGGGAGAGAAAAGTTTTGATGTTTGAATTAGAAGAATATGGTGCCATTTGGGAGAGAAAAGTTTTTATGTTTGATTGAGAAGAATATGGTGCCATTTGGGAGAGAAAAGTTTTTATATTTGATTGAAATGAATATGGTGCCATTTGGAAGAGATAATTTTTTTTATGTTTGATTGAGAAGAATATGGTGCCATTTGGTAAGGAAAGTTTTTTATGTTTGATTAAGAAGAATATGGTGCCATTTGGGAGAGAAAAGTTTTTATGTTTGATTGAGAAGAATTTTGTGCCATTCGGGAGAGCAAATTTTTTATGTTTGATTGAGAAGAATGTTGTTCCATTTTGGAGAGAAAAGTTTTTATATTTGATTGAAATGAATATGGTGCCATTTGGAAGAGATAATTTTTTTTATGTTTGATTGAGAAGAATATGGTGCCATTTGGAAGAGATAATTTTTTTTATGTTTGATTGAGAAGAATATGGTGCCATTTGGAAAAGAAAATTTTTTAATGTTTGATTGAGGAGAATATGGTGCCATTTGGGAGAGAAAAGTTTTTATGTTTGATTGAGAAGAATATGGTGCCATTTGGAAAAGAAAAGTTTTTTATGTTTGATTGAGGAGAATATGGTGCCATTTGGGAGAGAAAAGTTTTTATGTTTGATTGAGAAGAATATGGTGCCATTTGGAAAAGAAAATTTTTTAATGTTTGATTGAGGAGAATATGGTGCCATTTGGGAGAGAAAAGTTTTTATGTTTGAATGAGAAGAATATGGTGCCATTTGGAAAAGAAAAGTTTTTTAATGTTTGATTGAGGAGAATATGGTGCCATTAGGGAGAGAAAAGTTTTTATGTTTGATTGAGAAGAATATGGTGCCATTTGGGAGAGAAAAGTTTTTATGTTCTATTGAGAAGAATTTGGTGCCATTCGGGAGAGCAAATTTTTTATGTTTGATTGAGAAGAATGTTGTGCCATTCGGGAGAGCAAATTTTTTATGTTTGATTGAGAAGAATGTTGTGCCATTTGGGATAGAAAAGTTTTTATATTTGATTGAAATGAATATGGTGCCATTTGGAAGAGATAATTTTTTTTATGTTTGATTGAGAAGAATATGGTGCCATTTGGTAAGGAAAGTTTTTTATGTTTGATTGAGGAGAATATGGTGCCATTTGGAAGAGAAAAGTTTTTATGTTTGATTGAGAAGAATATGGTGCCATTTGAGAGAGAAAAGTTTTTATGTTTGATTGAGAAGAATTTTGTGCCATTCGGGAGAGCAAATTTTTTATGTTTGATTGAGAAGAATGTTGTTCCATTTGGGAGAGAAAAGTTTTTATATTTGATTGAAATGAATATGGTGCCATTTGGAAGAGATAATTTTTTTTATGTTTGATTGAGAAGAATATGGTGCCATTTGGAAGAGATAATTTTTTTTATGTTTGATTGAGAAGAATATGGTGCCATTTGGGAGAGAAAAGTTTTTCTATTTGATTGAAAAGAATATGGTGCCATTTGGAAGAGAAAAGTTTTTATGTTTGATTGAGAAGAATATGGTGCCATTTGGGAGAGAAAAGTTTTTATGTTTGATTGAGAAGAATTTGGTGTCATTTGGGAGAGAAAAGTTTTGATGTTTGATTGAGAAGAATGTGGTGCCATTTGGGAGAGAAAAGTTTTTATGTTTGATTGAGAAGAATATGGTGCCATTTGGGAGAGAAAAGTTTGTATGTTTGATTGAAAAGAATATGGTGCCATTTGGGAGAGAAAAGTTTTTATATTTGATTGAGAAGAATATGGTGCCATTTGGGAGAGAAAAGTTATTTTTTTTTATTAAGAAGAATATTGTGCCATATGGGAGAGAAAAGTTTTTATGTTTGAATGAGAAGAATATGGTGCCATTTGGTAGAAAAAAGTTTTTATGTTTGATTGAGAAGAATATGGTTCCATTAGGGAGAGAAAAGTTTTTATGTTTGATTGAAAAGAATATGGTGCCATTTGGGAGAGAAAAATTTTTATGTTAGATTGAAAAGAATTTGGTGCCATTTGGGAGAGAAAAATTTTTATGTTTGATTGAGAAGAATATGGTGCCATTTGTAAAAGAAAAGTTTTTTATGTTTGATTGAGGAGAATATGGTGCTATTTGGGAGAGAAAAGTTTTTATGTTTGATTGAGAAGAATATGGTGCCATTTGGGAGAGAAAAGTTTTTATGTTTGATTGAGAAGAATTTTGTGCCATTCGGGAGAGCAAATTTTTTATGTTTGATTGAGAAGAATGTTGTTCCATTTGGGAGAGAAAAGTTTTTATATTTGATTGAAATGAATATGGTGCCATTTGGAAGAGATAATTTTTTTTATGTTTGATTGAGAAGAATATGGTGCCATTTGGAAGAGATATTTTTTTTAATGTTTGATTGAGAAGAATATGGTGCCATTTGGA
The DNA here is from genome assembly GCF_021234035.1 of Daphnia pulicaria. Classification (NCBI taxonomy): domain Eukaryota; kingdom Metazoa; phylum Arthropoda; class Branchiopoda; order Diplostraca; family Daphniidae; genus Daphnia; species Daphnia pulicaria. Next base: position 4,816,069 of record NC_060915.1, read on the forward strand.
AAAGAAAATTTTTTATGTTTGATTGAGAAGAATATGGTGCTATTTGGGAGAGAAAAGTTTTTATGTTTGATTGAGAAGAATATGGTGCCATTTGGGAGAGAAAAGTTTTTCTATTTGATTGAAAAGAATATGGTGCCATTTGGAAGAGAAAAGTTTTTATGTTTGATTGAGAAGAATATGGTGCCATTTGGGAGAGAAAAGTTTTTATGTTTGATTGAGAAGAATTTGGTGTCATTTGGGAGAGAAAAGTTTTGATGTTTGATTGAGAAGAATGTGGTGCCATTTGGGAGAGAAAAGTTTTTATGTTTGATTGAGAAGAATATGGTGCCATTTGGGAGAGAAAAGTTTGTATGTTTGATTGAAAAGAATATGGTGCCATTTGGGAGAGAAAAGTTTTTATATTTGCTTGAGAAGAATATGGTGCCATTTGGGAGAGAAAAGTTATTATTTATGATTAAGAAGAATATTGTGCCATATGGGAGAGAAAAGTTTTTATGTTTGAATGAGAAGAATATGGTGCCATTTGGTAGAAAAAAGTTTTTATGTTTGATTGAGAAGAATATGGTTCCATTAGGGAGAGAAAAGTTTTTATGTTTGATTGAAAAGAATATGGTGCCATTTAGGAGAGAAAAATTTTTATGTTAGATTGAAAATAATTTGGTGCCATTTGGGAGAGAAAAATTTTTATGTTTGATTGAGAAGAATATGGTGCAATTTGTAAAAGAAAAGTTTTTTATGTTTGATTGAGGAGAATATGGTGCTGAGGGAGAGTAAAGTTTTGATAATTGATTGAGAAAAATATGGTGCCATTTGGGAGAGAAAAGTTTTTATATTTGATTAAGAAGAATATGGTGCCATTTGGGAGAGAAAAGTTTTTATGTTTGATTGAGAAGATTATGGTGCCATTTGGAAAAGAAAATTTTTTTATGTTTGATTGAGGAGAATATGGTGCAATTTGGGAGAGAAAAGTTTTGATGTTTGATTGAGAAGAATATGGTGGCATTTGAGAGAGAAAAGTTTTTATATTTGATTGAAAAGAATATGGTGCCATTTGGGAGAGAAAAGTTTTTATATTTGATTGAAAAGAATTTGGTGCCATTTGGGAGAGAAAAGTTTTTATGTTTGATTGAGAAGAATATGGTGCCATTTGGAAAAGAAAATTTTTTAATGTTTGATTGAGGAGAATATGGTGCCATTTGGGAGAGAAAAGTTTTTATGTTTGATTGAGAAGAATATGGTGCCATTTGGAAAAGAAAAGTTTTTTATGTTTGATTGAGGAGAATATGGTGCCATTAGGGAGAGAAAAGTTTTTATGTTTGATTGAGAAGAATATGGTGCCATTTGGGAGAGAAAAGTTTTTATGTTTGATTGAGAAGAATTTGGTGCCATTCGGGAGAGCAAATTTTTTATGTTTGATTGAGAAGAATGTTGTGCCATTCGGGAGAGCAAATTTTTTATGTTTGATTGAGAAGAATGTTGTGCCATTTGGGAGAGAAAAGTTTTTATATTTGATTGAAATAAATATGGTGCCATTTGGAAGAGATAATTTTTTTTATGTTTGATTGAGAAGAATATGGTGCCATTTGGTAAGGAAAGTTTTTTTATGTTTGATTGAAGAGAATATGGTGCCATTTGGGAGAGAAAAGTTTTTATGTTTGATTGAGAAGAATATGGTGCCATTTGGGAGAGAAAAGTTTTTATGTTTGATTGAGAAGAATTTTGTGCCATTCGGGAGAGCAAAATTTTTATGTTTGATTGAGAAGAATGTTGTAACATTTGGGAGAGAAAAGTTTTTATATTTGATTGAAATGAATATGGTGCCATTTGGAAGAGATAATTTTTTTAATGTTTGATTGAGAAGAATATGGTGCCATTTGGAAAAGAAAATTTTTTATGTTTGATTGAGAAGAATATGGTGCTATTTGGGAGAGAAAAGTTTTTATGTTTGATTGAGAAGAATATGGTGCCATTTGGGAGAGAAAAGTTTTTCTATTTGATTGAAAAGAATATGGTGCCATTTGGAAGAGAAAAGTTTTTATGTTTGATTGAGAAGAATATGGTGCCATTTGGGAGAGAAAAGTTTTTATGTTTGATTGAGAAGAATTTTGTGCCATTCGGGAGAGCAAATTTTTTATGTTTGATTGAGAAGAATGTTGTTCCATTTGGGAGAGAAAAGTTTTTATATTTGATTGAAATGAATATGGTGCCATTTGGAAGAGATAATTTTTTTTATGTTTGATTGAGAAGAATATGGTGCCATTTGGAAGAGATAATTTTTTTTATGTTTGATTGAGAAGAATATGGTGCCATTTGGAAAAGAAAATTTTTTATGTTTGATGGAGAAGAATATGGTGCCATTTGGGAGAGAAAAGTTTTTATATTTGATTGAGAAGAATATGGTGCCATTTGGGAGAGAAAAGTTATTATTTTTGATTAAGAAGAATATTGTGCCATATGGGAGAGAAAAGTTTTTATGTTTGAATGAGAAGAATATGGTGCCATTTGGTAGAAAAAAGTTTTTATGTTTGATTGAGAAGAATATGGTTCCATTAGGGAGAGAAAAGTTTTTATGTTTGATTGAAAAGAATATGGTGCCATTTGGGAGAGAAAAATTTTTATGTTAGATTGAAAAGAATTTGGTGCCATTTGGGAGAGAAAAATTTTTATGTTTGATTGAGAAGAATATGGTGCCATTTGTAAAAGAAAAGTTTTTTATGTTTGATTGAGGAGAATATGGTGCTGAGGGAGAGTAAAGTTTTGATAATTGATTGAGAAGAATATGGTGCCATTTGGGAGAGAAAAGTTTTTATATTTGATTAAGAAGAATATGGTGCCATTTGGGAGAGAAAAGTTTTTATGTTTGATTGAGAAGATTATGGTGCCATTTGGAAAAGAAAATTTTTTTATGTTTGATTGAGGAGAATATGGTGCAATTTGGGAGAGAAAAGTTTTGATGTTTGATTGAGAAGAATATGGTGGCATTTGGGAGAGAAAAGTTTTTATATTTGATTGAAAAGAATATGGTGCCATTTGGGAGAGAAAAAATTTTATATTTGATTGAAAAGAATTTGGTGCCATTTGGGAGAGAAAAGTTTTTATGTTTGATTGAGAAGAATATGGTGCCATTTGTAAAAGAAAAGTTTTTTATGTTTGATTGAGGAGAATATGGTGCCATTAGGGAAAGAAAAGTTTTGATAATTGATTGAGAATAATATGGTGCCATTTGGGAGAGAAAAGTTTTTATATTTGATTAAGAAGAATATGGTGCCATTTGGGAGAGAAAAGTTTTTATGTTTGATTGAGAAGATTATGGTGCCATTTGGAAAAGAAAATTTTTTTATGTTTGATTGAGGAGAATATGGTGCAATTTGGGAGAGAAAAGTTTTGATGTTTGATTGAGAAGAATATGGTGCCATTTGGGAGAGAAAAGTTTTTATATTTGATTGAAAAGAATATGGTGCCATTTGGGAGAGAAAAGTTTTTATATTTGATTGAGAAGAATATTGTGCCATATGGGAGAGAAAAGTTTTTATGTTTGAATGAGAAGAATATTCTGCCATTTGGTAGAAAAAAGTTTTTATGTTTGATTGAGAAGAATATGGTTCCATTAAGGAGAGAAAAGTTTTTATGTTTGATTGAGAAGAATATGGTGCCATTTGGGAGAGAAAAGTTTTTATGTTCGATTGAGAAGAATTTGGTGCCCTTCGGGAGAGCAAATTTTTTATGTTTGATTGAGAAGAATGTTGTGCCATTTGGGAGAGCAAATTTTTTAAGTTTGATTGAGAAGAATGTTGTGCCATTTGGGAGAGAAAAGTTTTTATATTTGATTGAAATGAATATGGTGCCATTTGGAAGAGATAATTTTTTTTATGTTTGATTGAGAAGAATATGGTGCCATTTGGAAAAGAAAATTTTTTATGTTTGATTGAGAAGAATATGGTGCTATTTGGGAGAGAAAAGTTTTTATGTTTGATTGAGAAGAACATGGTGCCATTTGGGAGAGAAAAGTTTTTCTATTTGATTGAAAAGAATATGGTGCCATTTGGAAGAGAAAAGTTTTTATGTTTGATTGAGAAGAATATGGTGCCATTTGGGAGAGAAAAGTTTTTATGTTTGATTGAGAAGAATATGGTGCCATTTGGGAGAGAAAAGTTTTGATGTTTGATTGAGAAGAATATGGTGCCATCTGGGAGAGATAAGTTTTGAAGTTTGATTGAAAAAAATATGGTGCCATCTGGGAGAGATAAGTTTTGATGTTTGATTGAGAAGAATATGGTGCCATTTGGGAGAGAAAAGTTTTTATGTTTGATTGAGAAGAATATGGTGCCATTTGGGAGAGAAAAGTTATTATTTTTGATTAAGAAGAATATTGTGCCATATGGGAGAGAAAAGTTTTTATGTTTGAATGATAAGAATATGGTGCCATTTGGTAGAAAAAAGTTTTTATGTTGGATTGAGAAGAATATGGTTCCATTAGGGAGAGAAAAGTTTTTATGTTTGATTGAAAAGAATATGGTGCCATTTGTAAAAGAAAAGTTTTTTATGTTTGATTGAGGAGAATATGGTGCCATTAGGGAGAGAAAAGTTTTTATGTTTGATTGAGAAGAATATGGTGCCATTTGTAAAAGAAAAGTTTTTTATGTTTGATTGAGGAGAATATGGTGCCATTAGGGAGAGAAAAGTTTTGATAATTTTAGAAGAATATGGTGCCATTTGGGAGAGAAAAGTTTTTATATTTGATTAAGAAGAATATGGTGCCATTTGGGAGAGAAAAGTTTTTATGTTTGATTGAGAAGATTATGGTGCCATTTGGAAAAGAAAATTTTTTTATGTTTGATTGAGGAGAATATGGTGCAATTTGGGAGAGAAAAGTTTTTATGTTTGATTGAGAAGAATATGGTGCCATTTGGGAGAGAAAAGTTTTTATATTTGATTGAAAAGAATATGGTGCCATTTGGGAGAGAAAAGTTTTTATATTTGATTGAGAAGAATATGGTGCCATTTGGGAGAGAAAAGTTATTATTTTTGATTAAGAAGAATATTGTGCCATATGGGAGAGAAAAGTTTTTATGTTTGAATAAGAAGAATATGGTTCCATTAGGGAGAGAAAAGTTTTTATGTTTGATTGAAAAGAATATGGTGCCATTTGGGATAGAAAAATTTTTATGTTAGATTGAAAAGAATTTGGTGCCATTTGGGAGAGAAAAATTTTTATGTTTGATTGAGAAGAATATGGTGCCATTTGTAAAAGAAAAGTTTTTTATGTTTGATTGAGGAGAATATGGTGCCATTAGGGAGAGTAAAGTTTTGATAATTGATTGAGAAGAATATGGTGCCATTTGGGAGAGAAAAGTTTTTATATTTGATTAAGAAGAATATGGTGCCATTTGGGAGAGAAAAGTTTTTATGTTTGATTGAGAAGATTATGGTGCCATTTGGAAAAGAAAATTTTTTTATGTTTGATTGAGGAGAATATGGTGCAATTTGGGAGAGAAAAGTTTTGATGTTTGATTGAGAAGAATATGGTGCCATTTGGGAGAGAAAAGTTTTTATATTTGATTGAAAAGAATATGGTGCCATTTGGGAGAGAAAAGTTTTTATATTTGATTGAAAAGAATTTGGTGCCATTTGGGAGAGAACAGTTTTTATGTTTGATTGAGAAGAATATGGTGCCATTTGGAAAAGAAAATTTTTTAATGTTTGATTGAGGAGAATATGGTGCCATTTGGGAGAGAAAAGTTTTTATGTTTGATTGAGAAGAATATGGTGCCATTTGGAAAAGAAAAGTTTTTTATGTTTGATTGAGGAGAATATGGTGCCATTAGGGAGAGAAAAGTTTTTATGTTTGATTGAGAAGAATATGGTGCCATTTGGGAGAGAAAAGTTTTTATGTTTGATTGAGAAGAATTTGGTGCCATTCGGGAGAGCAAATTTTTTATGTTTGATTGAGAAGAATGTTGTGCCATTCGGGAGAGCAAATTTTTTATGTTTGATTGAGAAGAATGTTGTGCCATTTGGGAGAGAAAAGTTTTTATATTTGAATGAAATTAATATGGTGCCATTTGGAAGAGATAATTTTTTTTATGTTTGATTGAGAAGAATATGGTGCCATTTGGTAAGGAAAGTTTTTTATGTTTGATTGAGGAGAATATGGTGCCATTTGGGAGAGAAAAGTTTTTATGTTTGATTGAGAAGAATATAGTGCCATTTGGGAGAGAAAAGTTTTTATGTTTGATTGAGAAGAATTTTGTGCCATTCGGGAGAGCAAATTTTTTATGTTTGATTGAGAAGAATGTTGTTCCATTTGGGAGAGAAAAGTTTTTATATTTGATTGAAATGAATATGGTGCCATTTGGAAGAGATAATTTTTTTTATGTTTGATTGAGAAGAATATGGTGCCATTTGGAAAAGAAAATTTTTTATGTTTGATTGAGAAGAATATGGTGCTATTTGGGAGAGAAAAGTTTTTATGTTTGATTGAGAAGAATATGGTGCCATTTGGGAGAGAAAAGTTTTTCTATTTGATTGAAAAGAATATGGTGCCATTTGGGAGAGAAAAATTTTGATGTTTGATTGAGAAGAATATGGTGCCATTTGGGAGAGAAAAGTTTTTATATTTGATTGGAAAGAATATGGTGCCATTTGGGAGAGAAAAGTTTTTATATTTGATTGAAAAGAATTTGGTGCCATTTGCGAGAGAAAAGTTTTTATGTTTGATTGAGAAGAATATGGAGCCATTTGGAAAAAAAAATTTTTTAATGTTTGATTGAGGAGAATATGGTGCCATTTGGGAGAGAAAAGTTTTTATGTTTGATTGAGAAGAATATGGTGCCATTTGGGAGAGAAAAGTTTGTATGTTTGATTAAGAAGAATATGTTGCCATTTGGGAGAGAAAAGTTATTATTTTTGATTAAGAAGAATATTGTGCCATATGGGAGAGAAAAGTTTTTATGTTTGAATGAGAAGAATATGGTGCCATTTGGTAGAAAAAAGTTTTTATGTTTGATTGAGAAGAATATGGTGCCATTTGGAAAAGAAAATTTTTTTATGTTTGATTGAGGAGAATATGGTGCAATTTGGGAGAGAAAAGTTTTGATGTTTGATTGAGAAGAATATGGTGCCATTTGGGAGAGAAAAGTTTTTATATTTGATTGAAAAGAATATGGTGCCATTTGGGAGAGAAAAGTTTTTATATTTGATTGAAAAGAATTTGGTGCCATTTGGGAGAGAAAAGTTTTTATGTTTGATTGAGAAGAATATGGTGCCATTTGGAAAAGAAAATTTTTTAATGTTTGATTGAGGAGAATATGGTGCCATTTGGGAGAGAAAAGTTTTTATGTTTGATTGAGAAGAATATGGTGCCATTTGGAAAAGAAAAGTTTTTTATGTTTGATTGAGGAGAATATGGTGCCATTAGGGAGAGAAAAGTTTTTATGTTTGATTGAGAAGAATATGGTGCCATTTGGGAGAGAAAAGTTTTTATGTTTGATTGAGAAGAATTTGGTGCCATTCGGGAGAGCAAATTTTTTATGTTTGATTGAGAAGAATGTTGTGCCATTCGGGAGAGCAAATTTTTTATGTTTGATTGAGAAGAATGTTGTGCCATTTGGGAGAGAAAAGTTTTTATATTTGAATGAAATGAATATGGTGCCATTTGGAAGAGATAATTTTTTTTATGTTAGATTGAGAAGAATATGGTGCCATTTGGTAAGGAAAGTTTTTTATGTTTGATTGAGGAGAATATGGTGCCATTTGGGAGAGAAAAGTTTTTATGTTTGATTGAGAAGAATTTTGTGCCATTCGGGAGAGCAAATTTTTTATGTTTGATTGAGAAGAATGTTGTTCCATTTGGGAGAGAAAAGTTTTTATATTTGATTGAAATGAATATGGTGCCATTTGGAAGAGATAATTTTTTTTATGTTTGATTGAGAAGAATATGGTGCCATTTGGAAAAGAAAATTTTTTATGTTTGATTGAGAAGAATATGGTGCTATTTGGGAGAGAAAAGTTTTTATGTTTGATTGAGAAGAATATGGTGCCATTTGGGAGAGAAAAGTTTTTCTATTTGATTGAAAAGAATATGGTGCCATTTGGAAGAGAAAAGTTTTTATGTTTGATTGAGAAGAATATGGTGCCATTTGGGAGAGAAAAGTTTTGATGTTTGATTGAGAAGAATATGGTGCCATTTGTAAAAGAAAAGTTTTTTATGTTTGATTGAGGAGAATATGGTGCCATTAGGGAGAGAAAAGTTTTTATGTTTGATTGAGAAGAATATGGTGCCATTTGTAAAAGAAAAGTTTTTTATGTTTGATTGAGGAGAATATGGTGCCATTAAGGAAGAGAAAAGTTTTGATAATTTGAGAAGAATATGGTGCCATTTGGGAGAGAAAAGTTTTTATATTTGATTAAGAAGAATATGGTGCCATTTGGGAGAGAAAAGTTTTTATGTTTGATTGAGAAGATTATGGTGCCATTTGGGAGAGAAAAGTTTTTATATTTGATTAAGAAGAATATGGTGCCATTTGGGAGAGAAAAGTTTTTATGTTTGATTGAGAAGATTATGGTGCCATTTGGAAAAGAAAATTTTTTTATGTTTGATTGAGGAGAATATGGTGCAATTTGGGAGAGAAAAGTTTTGATGTTTGATTGAGAAGAATATGGTGCCATTTGGGAGAGAAAAGTTTTTATATTTGATTGAAAAGAATATGGTGCCATTTGGGAGAGAAAAGTTTTTATATTTGATTGAGAAGAATATGGTGCCATTTGGGAGAGAAAAGTTATTATTTTTGATTAAGAAGAATATTGTGCCATATGGGAGAGAAAAGTTTTTATGTTTGAATGAGAAGAATATGGTTCCATTAGGGAGAGAAAAGTTTTTATGTTTGATTGAAAAGAATATGGTGCCATTTGGGAGAGAAAAATTTTTATGTTAGATTGAAAAGAATTTGGTGCCATTTGGGAGAGAAAAATTTTTATGTTTGATTGAGAAGAATATGGTGCCATTTGTAAAAGAAAAGTTTTTTATGTTTGATTGAGGAGAATATGGTGCCATTAGGGAGAGTAAAGTTTTGATAATTGATTGAGAAGAATATGGTGCCATTTGGGAGAGAAAAGTTTTTATATTTGATTAAGAAGAATATGGTGCCATTTGGGAGAGAAAAGTTTTTATGTTTGATTGAGAAGATTATGGTGCCATTTGGAAAAGAAAATTTTTTTATGTTTGATTGAGGAGAATATGGTGCAATTAGGGAGAGAAAAGTTTTGATGTTTGATTGAGAAGAATATGGTGCCATTTGGGAGAGAAAAGTTTTTATATTTGATTGAAAAGAATATGGTGCCATTTGGGAGAGAAAAGTTTTTATATTTGATTGAAAAGAATTTGGTGCCATTTGGGAGAGAAAAGTTTTTATGTTTGATTGAGAAGAATATGGTGCCATTTGGAAAAGAAAATTTTTTAATGTTTGATTGAGGAGAATATGGTGCCATTTGGGAGAGAAAAGTTTTTATGTTTGATTGAGAAGAATATGGTGCCATTTGTAAAAGAAAAGTTTTTTATGTTTGATTGAGGAGAATATGGTGCCATTAGGGAGAGAAAAGTTTTTATGTTTTATTGAGAAGAATATGGTGCCATTTGGGAGAGAAAAGTTTTTATATTTGATTAAGAAGAATATGGTGCCATTTTGGGAGAGAAAAGTTTTTATGTTTGATTGAGAAGATTATGGTGCCATTTGGAAAAGAAAATTTTTTTATGTTTGATTGAGGAGAATATGGTGCAATTTGGGAGATAAAAGTTTTGATGTTTGATTGAGAAGAATATGCTGCCATTTGGGAGATAAGTTTTTATATTTGATTGAAAAGAATATGGTGCCATTTGGGAGAGAAAAGTTTTTATATTTGATTGAAAAGAATTTGGTGCCATTTGGGAGAGAAAAGTTTTTATGTTTGATTGAGAAGAATATGGTGCCATTTGGAAAAGAAAATTTTTTAATGTTTGATTGAGGAGAATATGGTGCCATTTGGGAGAGAAAAGTTTTTATGTTTGATTGAGAAGAATATGGTGCCATTTGGAAAAGAAAAGTTTTTTATGTTTATTGAGGAGAATATGGTGCCATTTGGAAGAGATAATTTTTTTTATGTTTGATTGAGAAGAATATGGTGCCATTTGTAAAAGAAAAGTTTTTTATGTTTGATTGAGGAGAATATGGTGCCATTAGGGAGAGAAAAGTTTTGATGTTTGATTGAGAAGAATGTCGTGCCATTTGGGAGAGAAAAGTTTTTATATTTGATTAAAAAGAATATGGTGCCATTTGGGAGAAAAAAGCTTTCATTTTTGATTGAGAAGAATTTGGTGCCATTTGGGAGAGAAAAGTTTTGATGTTTGATTCAGAAGAATATGGTTGGTGCCATTTTGGAGAGAAAAGCTTTCATTTTTGATTGAGGAGAATATGGTGCAATTTGGGAGAGAAAAGTTTTTATGTTTGATTGAGAAGAATATGGTGTCATTTGGAAGAGAAAAGTTTTTATATTTGAATAAAAAGAATTTTGTGCCATTTGGGAGAGAAAAGTTTTGATGTTTGATTGAGAAGAATATGGTGCCATTTGGGAGAGAAAAGTTATTATCTTTGATTGAAAAGAATATGGTGCCATTTGGGAGAGAAAAGTTTTTATATTTGATTGAAAAGAATTTGGTGCCATTTGGGAGAGAAAAGTTTTTATATTTGATTGAAAAGAATATGGTGCCATTTGGGAGAGAAAAGTTTTTATATTTGATTGAAAAGAATTTGGTGCCATTTGGGAGAGAAAAAATTTTATGTTTGATTGAGAAGAATATGGTGCCATTTGGGAGAGATAATTTTTTTTATGTTTGATTGAAAAGAATATGGTACCATTTGGGAGAGAAAAAATTTTATGTTTGATTGAAAAGAATTTGGTTCCATTTGGGAGAGAAAAATTTTTATGTTTGATTGAGAAGAATATGGTGCCATTTGGTAAGGAAAGTTTTTTATGTTTGATTGAAGAGAATATGGTGCCATTTGGGAAAGAAAAGTTTTTATGTTTGATTGAGAAGAATATGGTGCCATTTGGGAGAGAAAAGTTTTTATGTTTGATTGAGAAGAATTTGGTGTCATTCGGGAGAGAAAAGTTTTGATGTTTGATTAAGAAGAATATGTTGCCATTTGGGAGAGAAAAGTTTTTATATTTGATTGAAAAGAATATGGTGCCATTTGGAAGAGAAAAGTTTTTATGTTTAATTGAGAAGAATATGGTGCCATTTGGAAGAGAAAAGTTTTTATATTTGATTGAAAAGAATTTGCTGCCATTTGGGAGAGAAAAATTTTTATGTTTGATTGAGAAGAATATGGTGCCATTTGGAAGAGAAAAGTTTTGATGTTTGATTGAGAAGAATATGGTGCCATTTGGGAGAGAAAAGTTTTTATATTTGATTGAAAAGAATATGGTGCCATTTTGGAGAGAAAAGTTTTTATATTTGATTAAAAAGAATTTGGTGCCATTTGGGAGAGAAAAATTTTTATGTTTAATTGAGAAGAATATGGTGCCATTTGGAAGAGAAAAGTTTTTATATTTGATTGAAAAGAATTTGCTGCCATTTGGGAGAGAAAAATTTTTATGTTTGATTGAGAAGAATATGGTGCCATTTGGAAGAGAAAAGTTTTGATGTTTGATTGAGAAGAATATGGTGCCATTTGGGAGAGAAAACTTTTTATATTTGATTGAAAAGAATATGGTGCCATTTTGGAGAGAAAAGTTTTTATATTTGATTAAAAAGAATTTGGTGCCATTTGGGAGAGAAAAATTTTTATGTTTGATTGAGAAGTATATGGTGCCATTTGGGAGAGAAAAGTTTTTATATTTGATTGAGAAGAATTTGGTGCCATTCGGGAGAGAAAAGTTTTGATGTTTGATTGAGAAGAATGTTGTGCCATTTGGGAGAGAAAAGTATTTATATTTGATTAAGAAGAATATGGTGCCATTTGGGAGAGAAAAGTTTTTATGTTTGATTGAGAAGATTATGGTGCCATTTGGGAGAGAAAAGTTTTTATGTTTGATTGAGAAGAATATGATGCCATTTGGGAGAGAAAAGTTTTTATGTTTGATTGAGAAGAATATGGTGCCATTTGGGAGAGAAAAGTTTTGATGTTTGATTGAGAAGAATATGGTGTTATTTGGTAAGGAAAGTTTTTTATGTTTGATTGAAGAGAATATGGTGCCATTTGGGAGAGAAAAGTTTTTATGTTTGTTTGAGAAGAATATGGTGCCATTTGGAAGAGAAAAGTTTTTATATTTGATTGAAAAGAATATGGTGCCATTCGGGAGAGAAAAGTTTTTATATTTGATTAAAAAGAATTTGGTGCCATTTGGGAGAGAAAAATTTTTATGTTTGATTGAGAAGAATATGGTGCCATTTGGAAAAGAAAAGTTTTTTATGTTTGATTGAGGAGAATATGGTGCCATTAGGGAGAGAAAAGTTTTTATGTTTGATTGAAGAGAATATGGTGCCATTTGGGAGAGAAAAGTTTTTATGTTTGATTGAGAAGAATATGGTGCCATTTGGGAGAGAAAAGTTTTTATGTTTGATTGAGAAGAATTTGGTGCCATTCGGGAGAGAAAAGTTTTGATGTTTGATTAAGAAGAATATGTTGCCATTTGGGAGAGAAAAGTTTTTATATTTGATTGAAAAGAATATGGTTCCATCTGGGAGAGATAAGTTTTTATATTTGATTAAGAAGAATATGGTGCCATTTGGGAGAGAAAAGCTTTCATTTTTGATTGAGAAGAATTTGGTGCCATTTGGGAGAGAAAAGTTTTTAATGTTTGATTGAGGAGAATATGGTGCCATTTGGGAGAGAAAAGTTTTTATGTTTGATTGAGAAGAATATGGTGCCATTTGGAAAAGAAAAGTTTTTTATGTTTGATTGAGGAGAATATGGTGCCTTTTGGGAGAGAAAAGTTTTTATATTTGATTAAGAAGAATATGGTGCCATTTGGGAGAGAAAAGCTTTCATTTTTGATTGAGAAGAATTTGGTGCCATTTGGGAGAGAAAAGTTTTGATGTTTGATTCAGAAGAATATGGTTGGTGCCATTTTGGAAAGAAAAGCTTTCATTTTTGATTGAGGAGAATATGGTGCCATTTGGGGAGAGAACAATTTTTATGTTTGATTGAGAAGAATATGGTGCCATTTGGTAGAGATAATTTTTTTTATGTTTGATTGAGATGAATATGGTGCCATTTGGTAAGGAAAGTTTTTTATGTTTGATTGAGGAGAATATGGTGCCATTTGGGAGAGAAAAGTTTTTATGTTTGATTGAGAAGAATATGGTGCCATTTGGGAGAGAAAAGTTTTGATGTTTGATTGAGAAGAATATGGTGCCATTTGGGAGAGATAATTTTTTTTATGTTTGATTGAGAAGAATATGGTGCCATTTGGTAAGGAAAGTTTTTTATGTTTGATTGAAGAGAATATGGTGCCATTTGGGAGAGAAAAGTTTTTATGTTTGTTTGAGAAGAATATGGTGCCATTTGGAAGAGAAAAGTTTTTATATTTGATTGAAAAGAATATGGTGCCATTCGGGAGAGAAAAGTTTTTATATTTGATTAAAAAGAATTTGGTGCCATTTGGGAGAGAAAAATTTTTATGTTTGATTGAGAAGAATATGGTGCCATTTGGAAAAGAAAAGTTTTTTATGTTTGATCGAGGAGAATATGGTGCCATTAGGGAGAGAAAAGTTTTTATGTTTGATTGAGAAGTATATGGTGCCATTTGGGAGAGAAAAGTTTTTATGTTTGATTGAGAAGAATTTGGTGCCATTCGGGAGAGAAAAGTTTTGATGTTTGATTGAGAAGAATGTTGTGCCATTTGGGAGAGAAAAGTTTTTATATTTGATTAAGAAGAATATGGTGCCATTTGGGAGAGAAAAGTTTTTATGTTTGATTGAGAAGATTATGGTGCCATTTGGGAGAGAAAAGTTTTTATGTTTGATTGAGAAGAATATGATGCCATTTGGGAGAGAAAAGTTTTTATGTTTGATTGAGAAGAATATGGTGCCATTTGGGAGAGAAAAGTTTTGATGTTTGATTGAGAAGAATATGGTGCCTTTTGGGAGAGAAAAGTTTTTATATTTGATTAAGAAGAATATGGTGCCATTTGGGAGAGAAAAGCTTTCATTTTTGATTGAGAAGAATTTGGTGCCATTTGGGAGAGAAAAGTTTTGATGTTTGATTCAGAAGAATATGGTTGGTGCCATTTTGGAAAGAAAAGCTTTCATTTTTGATTGAGGAGAATATGGTGCCATTTGGGGAGAGAACAATTTTTATGTTTGATTGAGAAGAATATGGTGCCATTTGGGAGAGATAATTTTTTTTATGTTTGATTGAGAAGAATATGGTGCCATTTGTAAGGAAAGTTTTTTATGTTTGATTGAAGAGAATATGGTGCCATTTGGGAGAGAAAAGTTTTTATGTTTGTTTGAGAAGAATATGGTGCCATTTGGGAGAGAAAAGTTTTTATATTTGATTGAAAAGAATATGGTGCCATTAGGGAGAGAAAAGTTTTTATGTTTGATTGAGAAGTATATGGTGCCATTTGGGAGAGAAAAGTTTTTTATGTTTGATTGAGGAGAATATGGTGCCATTTTGGAGAGAAAAGTTTTTATATTTGATTAAGAAGAATATGGTGCCATTTGAGAGAGAAAAGTTTTTATATTTGATTGAAAAGAATATGGTGCCATCTGGGAGAGATAAGTTTTGATGTTTGATTGAGAAGAATATGGTGCCATTTGGGAGAGAAAAGTTTTTATGTTTGATTGAGAAGAATATGGTGCCATTTGGGAGAGAAAAGTTTTTATGTTTGATTGAGAAGATTATGGTGCCATTTGGAAAAGAAAATTTTTTATGTTTGATTGAGGAGAATATGGTGCAATTTGGGAGAGAAAAGTTTTGATGTTTGATTGAGAAGAATATGGTGCCATTTGGGAGAGAAAAGTTTTTATATTTGATTGAAAAGAATATGGTGCCATTTGGGAGAGAAAAGTTTTTATGTTTGATTGAGGAGAATATGGTGCCATTTGGGAGACAAAAGTTTTTATGTTTGATTGAGAAGAATATGGTGCCATTTGGAAAAGAAAATTTTTTAATGTTTGATTGAGGAGAATATGGTGCCATTTGGGAGAGAAAAGTTTTTATGTTTGATTGAGAAGAATATGGTGCCATTTGGAAAAGAAAAGTTTTTTATGTTTGATTGAGGAGAATATGGTGCCATTTGGGAGAGAAAAGTTTTTATATTTGATTAAGAAGAATATGGTGCCATTTGGGAGAGAAAAGCTTTCATTTTTGATTGAGAAGAATTTGGTGCCATTTGGGAGAGAAAAGTTTTGATGTTTGATTCAGAAGAATATGGTTGGTGCCATTTTGGAGAGAAAAGCTTTCATTTTTGATTGAGGAGAATATGGTGCCATTTGGGGAGAGAACAATTTTTATATTTGATTGAGAAGAATATGGTGCCATTTGGTAGAGATAATTTTTTTTATGTTTGATTGAGATGAATATGGTGCCATTTGGTATGGAAAGTTTTTTATGTTTGATTGAGGAGAATATGGTGCCATTTGGGAGAGAAAAGTTTTTATGTTTGATTGAGAAGAATATGGTGCCATTTGGGAGAGAAAAGTTTTGATGTTTGATTGAGAAGAATATGGTGCCATTTGGGAGAGATAATTTTTTTTATGTTTGATTGAGAAGAATATGGTGCCATTTGGTAAGGAAAGTTTTTTATGTTTGATTGAAGAGAATATGGTGCCATTTGGGAGAGAAAAGTTTTTATGTTTGTTTGAGAAGAATATGGTGCCATTTGGAAGAGAAAAGTTTTTATATTTGATTTAAAAGAATATGGTGCCATTAGGGAGAGAAAAGTTTTTATGTTTGATTGAGAAGTATATGGTGCCATTTGGGAGAGAAAAGTTTTTTATGTTTGATTGAGGAGAATATGGTGCCATTTTGGAGAGAAAAGTTTTTATATTTGATTAAGAAGAATATGGTGCCATTTGGGAGAGAAAAGCTTTCATTTTTGATTGAGAAGAATTTGGTGCCATTTGGGAGAGAAAAGTTTTGATGTTTTGTTCAGAAGAATATGGTTGGTGCCATTTTGGAGAGAAAAGCTTTCATTTTTGATTGAGGAGAATATGGTGCCATTTGGGGAGAGAACAATTTTTATGTTTGATTGAGAAGAATATGGTGCCATTTGGTAGAGATAATTTTTTTTATGTTTGATTGAGATGAATATGGTGCCATTTGGCAAGGAAAGTTTTTTATGTTTGATTGAGGAGAATATGGTGCCATTTGGGAGAGAAAAGTTTTTATGTTTGATTGAGAAGAATATGTTGCCATTTGGGAGAGATAATTTTTTTTATGTTTGATTGAGAAGAATATGGTGCCATTTGGGAGAGAATAGTTTTTATGTTTGATTGAGAAGAATATGGTGCCATTTGGAAAAGAAAAGTTTTTTATGTTTGATTGAGGAGAATATGGTGCCATTAGGGAGAGAAAAGTTTTTATATTTGATTAAAAAGAATTTGGTGCCATTTGGGAGAGAAAAGTTTTGATGTTTGATTAAGAAGAATGTTGTGCCATTTGGGAGAGAAAAGTTTTTATATTTGATTAAGAAGAATATGGTTCATTTGGGAGAGAAAAGTTTTTATGTTTGATTGAGAAGATTATGGTGCCATTTGGGAGAGAAAAGTTTTTATGTTTGATTGAGAAGAATATGATGCCATTTGGGAGAGAAAAGTTTTTATGTTTGATTGAGAAGAATATGGTGCCATTTGGGAGAGAAACGTTTTGATGTTTGATTGAGAAGAATATGGTGCCATTTGGGAGAGAAAAGTTTTGATGTTTGATTAAGAAGAATATGTTGCCATTTGGGAGAGAAAAGTTTCTATATTTGATTGAAAAGAATTTGGTGCCATTTGGGAGAGAAAATTTTTTATGTTTGATTGAGAAGAATTTGGTGCCATTCGGGAGAGCAAATTTTTTATATTTGATTGAAAAGAATTTGCTGCCATTTGGGAGAGAAAAATTTTTATGTTTGATTGAGAAGAATATGGTGCCATTTGGAAGAGAAAAGTTTTGATGTTTGATTGAGAAGAATATGGTGCCATTTGGGAGAGAAAAGTTTTTATATTTGATTGAAAAGAATATGGTGCCATTTGGAAGAGATAATTTTTTTTATGTTTGATTGAGAAGAATATGGTGCCATTTGGAAAAGAAAATTTTTTTATGTTTGATTGAGGAGAATATGGTGCCATTTGGGAGAGAAAATTTTTTATGTTTGATTGAGAAGAATATGGTGCCATTTGGGAGAGAAAAGTTTTTATGTTTGATTGAGAAGAATATGGTGCCATTTGGGAGAGAAAAGTTTTTTTTTTTGATTGAAAAGAATATGGTGCCATTTGGAAGAGAAAAGTTTTTATGTTTGATTGAGAAGAATATGGTGCCATTTGGGAGAGAAAAGTTTTGATGTTTGATTGAGAAGAATATGGTGCCATTTGGGAGAGAAAAGTTTTGATGTTTGATTGAGAAGAATATGGTGCCATTTGGGAGAGAAAAGTTTTTATATTTGATTTAAAAGAATATGGTGCCATTTGGGAGAGAAAAGTTTTTATATTTGATTGAAAAGAATTTGGTGCCATTTGCGAGAGAAAAGTTTTTATGTTTGATTGAGAAGAATATGGAGCCATTTGGAAAAGAAAATTTTTTAATGTTTGATTGAGAAGAATAATGTGCCATTTGGGAGAGAAAAGTTTTTATATTTGATTAAGAAGAATATGGTTCATTTGGGTGAGAAAAGTTTTGATGTTTGATTGAGAAGAATATGGTGCCATTTGGAAGAGAAAAGTTTTTATGTTTGATTGAGAAGAATATGGTGCCATTTGGGAGAGAAAAGTTTTGATGTTTGATTGAGAAGAATATGGTGCCATTTGGGAGAGAAAATTTTTTATGTTTGATTGAGAAGAATTTGGTGCCATTTGCGAGAGAAAAGTTTTTATGTTTGATTGAGAAGAATATGGAACCATTTGGAAAAGAAAATTTTTTAATGTTTGATTGAGAAGAATAATGTGCCATTTGGGAGAGAAAAGTTTTTATATTTGATTAAGAAGAATATGGTTCATTTGGGAGAGAAAAGTTTTTATGTTTGATTGAGAAGATTATTGTGCCATTTGGGAGAGAAAAGTTTTTATGTTTGATTGAGAAGAATATGATGCCATTTGGGAGAGAAAAGTTTTTATGTTTATTGAGAAGAATATGGTGCCATTTGGGAGAGAAAAGTTTTGATGTTTGATTAAGAAGAATATGTTGCCATTAGGGAGAGAAAAATTTCTATATTTGATTGAGAAGAATATGGTGCCATTTGGGAGAGAAAATTTTTTATGTTTGATTGAGAAGAATATAGTGCTTTTTGGGAGAGAAAAGTTTTTATATTTGATTGAGAAGAATATGGTGCCATTTGGGAGAGAAAAGTTTTGATGTTTGATTGAGAAGAATATGGTGGCATTTGGGAGAAAAAAGTTTTTATATTAGATTTAAAAGAATATGGTGCCATTTGGGAGAGAAAAGTTTTTATATTTGATTGAAAAGAATTTGGTGCCATTTGCGAGAGAAAAGTTTTTATGTTTGATTGAGAAGAATATGGAGCCATTTGGAAAAGAAAATTTTTTAATGTTTGATTGAGGAGAATATGGTGCCATTTGGGAGAGAAAAGTTTTTATGTTTGATTGAGAAGAATATGTTGCCATTTGGAAAAGAAAAGTTTTTTATGTTTGATTGACGAGAATAATGTGCCATTAGGGAGAGAAAAGTTTTTATGTTTGATTGAGAAGAATATGGTGCCATTTGGGAGAGAAAAGTTTTTCTATTTGATTGAAAAGAATATGGTGCCATTTGGAAGAGAAAAGTTTTTATGTTTGATTGAGAAGAATATGGTGCCATTTGGGAGAGAAACGTTTTTATATTTGATTGAAAAGAATATGGTGCCATTTGGGAGAGAAAATTTTTTATGTTTGATTGAGAAGAATTTGGTGCCATTTGCGAGAGAAAAGTTTTTATGTTTGATTGAGAAGAATATGGAACCATTTGGAAAAGAAAATTTTTTAATGTTTGATTGAGAAGAATAATGTGCCATTTGGGAGAGAAAAGTTTTTATATTTGATTAAGAAGAATATGGTTCATTTGGGAGAGAAAAGTTTTTATGTTTGATTGAGAAGATTATTGTGCCATTTGGGAGAGAAAAGTTTTTATGTTTGATTGAGAAGAATATGATGCCATTTGGGAGAGAAAAGTTTTTATGTTTATTGAGAAGAATATGGTGCCATTTGGGAGAGAAAAGTTTTGATGTTTGATTAAGAAGAATATGTTGCCATTAGGGAGAGAAAAATTTCTATATTTGATTGAGAAGAATATGGTGCCATTTGGGAGAGAAAATTTTTTATGTTTGATTGAGAAGAATATAGTGCTTTTTGGGAGAGAAAAGTTTTTATGTTTGATTGAGAAGAATTTGGTGCCATTCGGGAGAGCAAATTTTTTATATTTGATTGAAAAGAATTTGCTGCCATTTGGGAGAGAAAAATTTTTATGTTTGATTGAGAAGAATATGGTGCCATTTGGAAGAGAAAAGTTTTGATGTTTGATTGAGAAGAATATGGTGCCATTTGGGAGAGAAAAGTTTTTATATTTGATTGAAAAGAATATGGTGCTATTTGGAAGAGATAATTTTTTTTATGTTTGATTGAGAAGAATATGGTGCCATTTGGAAAAGAAAATTTTTTTATGTTTGATTGAGGAGAATATGGTGGCATTTGGGAGAGAAAATTTTTTATGTTTGATTGAGAAGAATATGGTGCCATTTCGGAGAGAAAAGTTTTTATATTTGATTGAAAAGAATATGGTGCCATTTGGGAGAGAAAAGTTTTTATATTTGATTGAAAAGAATTTGGTGCCATTTGCGAGAGAAAAGTTTTTATGTTTGATTGAGAAGAATATGGAGCCATTTGGAAAAGAAAATTTTTTAATGTTTGATTGATAAGAATAATGTGCCATTTGGGAGAGAAAAGTTTTTATATTTGATTAAGAAGAATATGGTTCATTTGGGAGAGAAAAGTTTTTATGTTTGATTGAGAAGATTATGGTGCCATTTGGGAGAGAAAAGTTTTTATGTTTATTGAGAAGAATATGGTGCCATTTGGGAGAGAAAAGTTTTGATGTTTGATTAAGAAGAATATGTTGCCATTAGGGAGAGAAAAGTTTCTATATTTGATTGAGAAGAATATGGTGCCATTTGGGAGAGAAAATTTTTTATGTTTGATTGAGAAGAATATGGTGCCATTTGGGAGAGAAAAGTTTTTATATTTGATTGAGAAGAATATGGTGCCATTTGGGAGAGAAAAGTTTTGATGTTTGATTGAGAAGAATATGGTGCCATTTGGGAGAGAAAAGTTTTTATATTTGATTTAAAAGAATATGGTGCCATTTGGGAGAGAAAAGTTTTTATATTTGATTGAAAAGAATTTGGTGCCATTTGCGAGAGAAAAGTTTTTATGTTTGATTGAGAAGAATATGGAGCCATTTGGAAAAGAAAATTTTTTAATGTTTGATTGAGGAGAATATGATGCCATTTGGGAGAGAAAAGTTTTTATGTTTGATTGAGAAGAATATGTTGCCATTTGGAAAAGAAAAGTTTTTTATGTTTGATTGAGGAGAATATGGTGCCATTAGGGAGAGAAAAGTTTTTATGTTTGATTGAGAAGAATATGGTGCCATTTGGGAGAGAAAAGTTTTTCTATTTGATTGAAAAGAATATGGTGCCATTTGGAAGAGAAAAGTTTTTATGTTTGATTGAGAAGAATATGGTGCCATTTGGGAGAGAAACGTTTTTATATTTGATTGAAAAGAATATGGTGCCATTTGGGAGAGAAAATTTTTTATGTTTGATTGAGAAGAATTTGGTGCCATTTGCGAGAGAAAAGTTTTTATGTTTGATTGAGAAGAATATGGAACCATTTGGAAAAGAAAATTTTTTAATGTTTGATTGAGAAGAATAATGTGCCATTTGGGAGAGAAAAGTTTTTATATTTGATTAAGAAGAATATGGTTCATTTGGGAGAGAAAAGTTTTTATGTTTGATTGAGAAGATTATTGTGCCATTTGGGAGAGAAAAGTTTTTATGTTTGATTGAGAAGAATATGATGCCATTTGGGAGAGAAAAGTTTTTATGTTTATTGAGAAGAATATGGTGCCATTTGGGAGAGAAAAGTTTTGATGTTTGATTAAGAAGAATATGTTGCCATTAGGGAGAGAAAAATTTCTATATTTGATTGAGAAGAATATGGTGCCATTTGGGAGAGAAAATTTTTTATGTTTGATTGAGAAGAATATAGTGCTTTTTGGGAGAGAAAAGTTTTTATGTTTGATTGAGAAGAATTTGGTGCCATTCGGGAGAGCAAATTTTTTATATTTGATTGAAAAGAATTTGCTGCCATTTGGGAGAGAAAAATTTTTATGTTTGATTGAGAAGAATATGGTGCCATTTGGAAGAGAAAAGTTTTGATGTTTGATTGAGAAGAATATGGTGCCATTTGGGAGAGAAAAGTTTTTATATTTGATTGAAAAGAATATGGTGCTATTTGGAAGAGATAATTTTTTTTATGTTTGATTGAGAAGAATATGGTGCCATTTGGAAAAGAAAATTTTTTTATGTTTGATTGAGGAGAATATGGTGGCATTTGGGAGAGAAAATTTTTTATGTTTGATTGAGAAGAATATGGTGCCATTTCGGAGAGAAAAGTTTTTATATTTGATTGAAAAGAATATGGTGCCATTTGGGAGAGAAAAGTTTTTATATTTGATTGAAAAGAATTTGGTGCCATTTGCGAGAGAAAAGTTTTTATGTTTGATTGAGAAGAATATGGAGCCATTTGGAAAAGAAAATTTTTTAATGTTTGATTGATAAGAATAATGTGCCATTTGGGAGAGAAAAGTTTTTATATTTGATTAAGAAGAATATGGTTCATTTGGGAGAGAAAAGTTTTTATGTTTGATTGAGAAGATTATGGTGCCATTTGGGAGAGAAAAGTTTTTATGTTTATTGAGAAGAATATGGTGCCATTTGGGAGAGAAAAGTTTTGATGTTTGATTAAGAAGAATATGTTGCCATTAGGGAGAGAAAAGTTTCTATATTTGATTGAGAAGAATATGGTGCCATTTGAGAGAGAAAATTTTTTATGTTTGATTGAGAAGAATATGGTGCCATTTGGGAGAGAAAAGTTTTTATATTTGATTGAGAAGAATATGGTGCCATTTGGGAGAGAAAAGTTTTGATGTTTGATTGAGAAGAATATGGTGCCATTTGGGAGAGAAAAGTTTTTATATTTGATTTAAAAGAATATGGTGCCATTTGGGAGAGAAAAGTTTTTATATTTGATTGAAAAGAATTTGGTGCCATTTGCGAGAGAAAAGTTTTTATGTTTGATTGAGAAGAATATGGAGCCATTTGGAAAAGAAAATTTTTTAATGTTTGATTGAGGAGAATATGATGCCATTTGGGAGAGAAAAGTTTTTATGTTTGATTGAGAAGAATATGTTGCCATTTGGAAAAGAAAAGTTTTTTATGTTTGATTGAGGAGAATATGGTGCCATTAGGGAGAGAAAAGTTTTTATGTTTGATTGAGAAGAATATGGTGCCATTTGGGAGAGAAAAGTTTTTCTATTTGATTGAAAAGAATATGGTGCCATTTGAAAGAGAAAAGTTTTTATGTTTGATTGAGAAGAATATGGTGCCATTTGGGAGGGAAAAGTTTTTATATTTGATTGAAAAGAATATGGTGCCATTTGGGAGAGAAAAGTTTTTATATTTGATTGAAAAGAATTTGGTGCCATTTGCGAGAGAAAAGTTTTAATGTTTGATTGAGAAGAATATGGTGCCATTTGGGAGAGAAAAGTTTTTATATTTGATTGAAAAGAATATGGTGCCATTTGGAAGAGAAAAGTTTTGATGTTTGATTCAGAAGAATATGTAGCCATTTGGGAGAGAAAAGTTTTTATATTTGATTGAGAAGAATATGGTGCCATTTTGGAGAGAAAAGTTTTTATATTTGATTAAAAAGAATATGGTGCCATTTGGGAGAGAAAAATTTTTATGTTTGATTGAGAAGAATATGGTGCCATTTGGGAGAGAAAAGTTTTGATGTTTGATTAAGAAGAATATGTTGCCATTAGGGAGAGAAAAGTTTCTATATTTGATTGAGAAGAATATGGTGCCATTTGGGAGAGAAAATTTTTTATGTTTGATTGAGAAGAATATGGTGCCATTTGGGAGAGAAAAGTTTTTATATTTGATTGAGAAGAATATGGTGCCATTTGGGAGAGAAAAGTTTTTATGTTTGATTGAGAAGAATATGGTGCCATTTGGGAGAGAAAAGTTTTTATATTTAATTGAAAAGAATTTGGTTAATTTGGGAGAGAAAAATTTTTATATTTGATTGAAAAGAATTTGGTGCCATTTGCGAGAGAAAAGTTTTTATGTTTGATTGAGAAGAATATGGAGCCATTTGGAAAAGAAAATTTTTTAATGTTTGATTGAGGAGAATATGGTGCCATTTGGGAGAGAAAAGTTTTTATGTTTGATTGAGAAGAATATGTTGCCATTTGGAAAAGAAAAGTTTTTTATGTTTGATTGAGGAGAATATGGTGCCATTAGGGAGAGAAAAGTTTTTATGTTTGATTGAGAAGAATATGGTGCCATTTGGGAGAGAAAAGTTTTTTATGTTTGATTGAGGAGAATATGGTGCCATTAGGGAGAGAAAAGTTTTGATGTTTGATTGAGAAGAATATGGTGCCATTTGGAAGAGAAAAGTTTTGATGTTTGATTGAGAAGAATATGGTGCCATTTGGAAGAGAAAAGTTTTTATGTTTAATTGAGAAGAATATGGTGCCATTTGGAAGAGAAAAGTTTTTATATTTGATTGAAAAGAATTTGCTGCCATTTGGGAGAAAAAAATTTTTATGTTTGATTGAGAAGAATATGGTGCCATTTTGGAGAGAAAAGTTTTTATATTTGATTAAAAAGAATATGGTGCCATTTGGGAGAGAAAAATTTTTATATTTGATTGAAAAGAATTTGGTGCCATTTGCGAGAGAAAAGTTTTGATGTTTGATTGAGAAGAATATGGTGCCATTTGGGAGAGAAAAGTTTTTATATTTGATTGAAAAGAATATGGTGCCATTTGGAAGAGAAAAGTTTTGATGTTTGATTGAGAAGAATATGGTGCCATTTGGGAGAGAAAAGTTTTTATATTTGATTGAAAAGAATATGGTGCCATTTTGGAGAGAAAAGTTTTTATATTTGATTAAAAAGAATATGGTGCCACTTGGGAGAGAAAAGTTTTTATATTTGATTGAGAAGAATATGGTGCCATTTGGGAGAGAAAAGTTTTTATGTTTGATTGAGAAGAATATGGTGCCATTTGGGAGAGAAAAGTTTTTATATTTGATTGAAAAGAATTTGGTTAATTTGGGAGAGAAAAATTTTTATATTTGATTGAAAAGAATATGGTGCCATCTGGGAGAGATAAGTTTTGATGTTTGATTGAGAAGAATATGGTGCCATTTGGGAGAGAAAAGTTTTTATGTTTGATTGAGAAGAATATGATGCCATTTGGGAGAGAAAAGTTTTTATGTTTGATTGAGAAGAATATGGTGCCATTTGGGAGAGAAAAGTTTTGATGTTTGATTAAGAAGAATATGTTGCCATTTGGGAGAGAAAAGTTTCTATATTTGATTGAGAAGAATATGGTGCCATTTGGGAGAGAAAATTTTTTATGTTTGATTGAGAAGAATTTGGTGCCATTCGGGAGAGCAAATTTTTTATGTTTGATTGAGAAGAATGTTGTGCCATTTGGGATAGAAAAGTTTTTATATTTGATTGAAATGAATATGGTGCCATTTGGAAGATATAATTTTTTTTATGTTTGATTGAGAAGAATATGGTGCCATTTGGAAAAACAAATTTTTTTATGTTTAATTGAGGAGAATATGGTGCCATTTGGGAGAGAAAAGTTTTTATATTTGATTGAAAAGAATTTGGTGCCATTTGCGAGAGAAAAGTTTTTATGTTTGATTGAGAAGAATATGTTGCCATTTGGAAAAGAAAAGTTTTTTATGTTTGATTGAGGAGAATATGGTGCCATTAGGGAGAGAAAAGTTTTTATGTTTGATTGAGAAGAATATGGTGCCATTTGGGAGAGAAAAGTTTTTCTATTTGATTGAAAAGAATATGGTGCCATTTGGAAGAGAAAAGTTTTTATGTTTGATTGAGAAGAATATGGTGCCATTTGGGAGAGAAAAGTTTTTATATTTGATTGAAAAGAATATGGTGCCATTTGGGAGAGAAAAGTTTTTATATTTGATTGAAAAGAATTTTGTGCCATTTGCGAGAGAAAAGTTTTGATGTTTGATTGAGAAGAATATGGTGCCATTTGGGAGAGAAAAGTTTTTATATTTGATTGAAAAGAATATGGTGCCATTTGGAAGAGAAAAGTTTTGATGTTTGATTGAGAAGAATATGGTGCCATTTGGGAGAGAAAAGTTTTTATATTTGATTGAAAAGAATATGGTGCCATTTTGGAGAGAAAAGTTTTTATATTTGATTAAAAAGAATATGGTGCCATTTGGGAGAGAAAAGTTTTTATATTTGATTGAGAAGAATATGGTGCCATTTGGGAGAGAAAAGTTTTTATGTTTGATTGAGAAGAATATGGTGCCATTTGGGAGAGAAAAGTTTTTATATTTGATTGAAAAGAATTTGGTTAATTTGGGAGAGAAAAATTTTTATATTTGATTGAAAAGAATATGGTGCCATCTGGGAGAGATAAGTTTTGATGTTTGATTGAGAAGAATATGGTGCCATTTGGGAGAGAAAAGTTTTGATGTTTAATTGAGAAGAATATGGTGCCATTTGGAAGAGAAAAGTTTTTATATTTGATTGAAAAGAATTTGGTGCCATTTGCGAGAGAAAAGTTTTTATGTTTGATTGAGAAGAATATGGTGCCATTTGGGAGAGAAAATTTTTTATGTTTGATTGAGAAGAATATGGTGCCATTTGGGAGAGAAAAGTTTTTATATTTGATTAAGAAGAATATGGTGCCATTTGGGAGAGAAAAATTTTTATGTTTGATTGAGAAGAATATGGTGCCATTTGGGAGAGAAAATTTTTTATGTTTGATTCAGAAGAATTTGGTGCCATTTGCGAGAGAAAAGTTTTTATGTTTGATTGAGAAGAATATGGAGCCATTTGGAAAAGAAAATTTTTTAATGTTTGATTGAGAAGAATAATGTGCCATTTGGGAGAGAAAAGTTTTTATATTTGAATAAGAAGAATATGGTTCATTTGGGAGAGAAAAGTTTTTATGTTTGATTGAGAAGATTATGGTGCCATATGGGAGAGAAAAGTTTTTATGTTTGATTGAGAAGAATATGATGCCATTTGGGAGAGAAAAGTTTTTATGTTTGATTGAGAAGAATATGGTGCCATTTGGGAGAGAAAAGTTTTGATGTTTGATTGAGAAGAATATGGTGCCATTTGGGAGAGAAAAGTTTTGATGTTTGATTAAGAAGAATATGTTGCCATTTGGGAGAGAAAAGTTTCTATATTTGATTGAGAAGAATATGGTGCCATTTGGGAGAGAAAATTTTTTATATTTGATTGAAAAGAATTTGGTGCCATTTGCGAGAGAAAAGTTTTTATATTTGATTGAAAAGAATTTGGTGCCATTTGCGAGAGAAAAGTTTTGATGTTTGATTGAGAAGAATATGGTGCCATTTGGGAGAGAAAAGTTTTTATATTTGATTGAAAAGAATATGGTGCCATTTGGAAGAGAAAAGTTTTGATGTTTGATTGAGAAGAATATGGTGCCATTTGGGAGAGAAAAGTTTTTATATTTGATTGAAAAGAATATGGTGCCATTTTGGAGAGAAAAGTTTTTATATTTGATTAAAAAGAATATGGTGCCATTTGGGAGAGAAAAGTTTTTATATTTGATTGAGAAGAATATGGTGCCATTTGGGAGAGAAAAGTTTTTATGTTTGATTGAGAAAAATATGGTGCCATTTGGGAGAGAAAAGTTTTTATATTTGATTGAAAAGAATTTGGTTAATTTGGGAGAGAAAAATTTTTATATTTGATTGAAAAGAATATGGTGCCATCTGGGATTGATAAGTTTTGATGTTTGATTGAGAAGAATATGGTGCCATTTGGAAGAGAAAAGTTTTTATATTTGATTGAAAAGAATTTGGTGCCATTTGCGAGAGAAAAGTTTTTATGTTTGATTGAGAAGAATATGGTGCCATTTGGGAGAGAAAATTTTTTATGTTTGATTGAGAAGAATATGGTGCCATTTGGGAGAGAAAAGTTTTTATGTTTGATTGAGAAGAATATGGTGCCATTTGGGAGAGAAAAGTTTTTCTATTTGATTGAAAAGAATATGGTGCCATTTGGAAGAGAAAAGTTTTTATGTTTGATTGAGAAGAATATGGTGCCATTTGGGAGAGAAAAGTTTTGATGTTTGATTGAGAAGAATATGGTGCCATTTGGGAGAGAAAAGTTTTGATGTTTAATTGAGAAGAATATGGTGCCATTTGGAAGAGAAAAGTTTTTATATTTGATTGAAAAGAATTTGCTGCCATTTGGGAGAGAAAAGTTTTTATATTTGATTGAAAAGAATTTGGTGCCATTTGCGAGAGAAAAGTTTTTATATTTGATTGAAAAGAATATGATGCCATTTGGGAGAGAAAAGTTTTTATGTTTGATTGAGAAGAATATGGTGCCATTTGGGAGAGAAAAGTTTTGATGTTTGATTAAGAAGAATATGTTGCCATTTGGGAGAGAAAAGTTTCTATATTTGATTGAGAAGAATATGGTGCCATTTGGGAGAGAAAATTTTTTATGTTTGATTGAGAAGAATTTGGTGCCATTCGGGAGAGCAAATTTTTTATGTTTGATTGAGAAGAATGTTGTGCCATTTGGGATAGAAAAGTTTTTATATTTGATTGAAATGAATATGGTGCCATTTGGAAGATATAATTTTTTTTATGTTTGATTGAGAAGAATATGGTGCCATTTGGAAAAACACATTTTTTTATGTTTAATTGAGGAGAATATGGTGCCATTTGGGAGAGAAAAGTTTTTATATTTGATTGAAAAGAATTTGGTGCCATTTGCGAGAGAAAAGTTTTTATGTTTGATTGAGAAGAATATGGAGCCATTTGGAAAAGAAAATTTTTTAATGTTTGATTGAGGAGAATAAGGTGCCATTTGGGAGAGAAAAGTTTTGATGTTTGATTGAGAAGAATATGTTGCCATTTGGAAAAGAAAAGTTTTTTATGTTTGATTGAGGAGAATATGGTGCCATTAGGGAGAGAAAAGTTTTTATGTTTGATTGAGAAGAACATGGTGCCATTTGGGAGAGAAAAGTTTTTCTATTTGATTGAAAAGAATATGGTGCCATTTGGAAGAGAAAAGTTTTTATGTTTGATTGAGAAGAATATGGTGCCATTTGGGAGAGAAAAGTTTTTATATTTGATTGAAAAGAATATGGTGCCATTTGGGAGAGAAAAGTTTTTATATTTGATTGAAAAGAATTTGGTGCCATTTGCGAGAGAAAAGTTTTGATGTTTGATTGAGAAGAATATGGTGCCATTTGGGAGAGAAAAGTTTTTATATTTGATTGAAAAGAATATGGTGCCATTTGGAAGAGAAAAGTTTTGATGTTTGATTGAGAAGAATATGGTGCCATTTGGGAGAGAAAAGTTTTTATATTTGATTGAAAAGAATATGGTGCCATTTTGGAGAGAAAAGTTTTTATATTTGATTAAAAAGAATATGGTGCCATTTGGGAGAGAAAAGTTTTTATATTTGATTGAGAAGAATATGGTGCCATTTGGGAGAGAAAAGTTTTTATGTTTGATTGAGAAGAATATGGTGCCATTTGGGAGAGAAAAGTTTTTATATTTGATTGAAAAGAATTTGGTTAATTTGGGAGAGAAAAATTTTTATATTTGATTGAAAAGAATATGGTGCCATCTGGGAGAGATAAGTTTTGATGTTTGATTGAGAAGAATATGGTGCCATTTGGGAGAGAAAAGTTTTGATGTTTAATTGAGAAGAATATGGTGCCATTTGGAAGAGAAAAGTTTTTATATTTGATTGAAAAGAATTTGGTGCCATTTGCGAGAGAAAAGTTTTTATGTTTGATTGAGAAGAATATGGTGCCATTTGGGAGAGAAAATTTTTTATGTTTGATTGAGAAGAATATGGTGCCATTTGGGAGAGAAAAGTTTTTATGTTTGATTGAGAAGAATATGGTGCCATTTGGGAGAGAAAAGTTTTGATGTTTGATTAAGAAGAATATGTTGCCATTTGGGAGAGAAAAGTTTCTATATTTGATTGAGAAGAATATGGTGCCATTTGGGAGAGAAAATTTTTTATATTTGATTGAAAAGAATTTGGTGCCATTTGCGAGAGAAAAGTTTTTATATTTGATTGAAAAGAATTTGGTGCCATTTGCGAGAGAAAAGTTTTGATGTTTGATTGAGAAGAATATGGTGCCATTTGGGAGAGAAAAGTTTTTATATTTGATTGAAAAGAATATGGTGCCATTTGGAAGAGAAAAGTTTTGATGTTTGATTGAGAAGAATATGGTGCCATTTGGGAGAGAAAAGTTTTTATATTTGATTGAAAAGAATATGGTGCCATTTTGGAGAGAAAAGTTTTTATATTTGATTAAAAAGAATATGGTGCCATTTGGGAGAGAAAAGTTTTTATATTTGATTGAGAAGAATATGGTGCCATTTGGGAGAGAAAAGTTTTTATGTTTGATTGAGAAAAATATGGTGCCATTTGGGAGAGAAAAGTTTTTATATTTGATTGAAAAGAATTTGGTTAATTTGGGAGAGAAAAATTTTTATATTTGATTGAAAAGAATATGGTGCCATCTGGGATTGATAAGTTTTGATGTTTGATTGAGAAGAATATGGTGCCATTTGGAAGAGAAAAGTTTTTATATTTGATTGAAAAGAATTTGGTGCCATTTGCGAGAGAAAAGTTTTTATGTTTGATTGAGAAGAATATGGTGCCATTTGGGAGAGAAAATTTTTTATGTTTGATTGAGAAGAATATGGTGCCATTTGGGAGAGAAAAGTTTTTATGTTTGATTGAGAAGAATATGGTGCCATTTGGGAGAGAAAAGTTTTTCTATTTGATTGAAAAGAATATGGTGCCATTTGGAAGAGAAAAGTTTTTATGTTTGATTGAGAAGAATATGGTGCCATTTGGGAGAGAAAAGTTTTGATGTTTGATTGAGAAGAATATGGTGCCATTTGGGAGAGAAAAGTTTTGATGTTTAATTGAGAAGAATATGGTGCCATTTGGAAGAGAAAAGTTTTTATATTTGATTGAAAAGAATTTGCTGCCATTTGGGAGAGAAAAGTTTTTATATTTGATTGAAAAGAATTTGGTGCCATTTGCGAGAGAAAAGTTTTTATATTTGATTGAAAAGAATATGGTGCCATTTTGGAGAGAAAAGTTTTTATATTTGATTAAGAATAATATGGTGTCATTTGGGAGAGAAAAATTTTTATGTTTGATTGAGAAGAATATGGTGCCATTTGGGAGAGAAAATTTTTTATGTTTGATTGAGAAGAATTTGGTGCCATTTGCGAGAGAAAAGTTTTTATGTTTGATTGAGAAGAATATGGAGCCATTTGGAAAAGAAAATTTTTTAATGTTTGATTGAGAAGAATAATGTGCCATTTGGGAGAGAAAAGTTTTTATATTTGAATAAGAAGAATATGGTTCATTTGGGAGAGAAAAGTTTTTATGTTTGATTGAGAAGATTATGGTGCCATATGGGAGAGAAAAGTTTTTATGTTTGATTGAGAAGAATATGATGCCATTTGGGAGAGAAAAGTTTTTATGTTTGATTGAGAAGAATATGGTGCCATTTGGGAGAGAAAAGTTTTGATGTTTGATTGAGAAGAATATGGTGCCATTTGGGAGAGAAAAGTTTTGATGTTTGATTAAGAAGAATATGTTGCCATTTGGGAGAGAAAAGTTTCTATATTTGATTGAGAAGAATATGGTGCCATTTGGGAGAGAAAATTTTTTATATTTGATTGAAAAGAATTTGGTGCCATTTGCGAGAGAAAAGTTTTTATATTTGATTGAAAAGAATTTGGTGCCATTTGCGAGAGAAAAGTTTTGATGTTTGATTGAGAAGAATATGGTGCCATTTGGGAGAGAAAAGTTTTTATATTTGATTGAAAAGAATATGGTGCCATTTGGAAGAGAAAAGTTTTGATGTTTGATTGAGAAGAATATGGTGCCATTTGGGAGAGAAAAGTTTTTATATTTGATTGAAAAGAATATGGTGCCATTTTGGAGAGAAAAGTTTTTATATTTGATTAAAAAGAATATGGTGCCATTTGGGAGAGAAAAGTTTTTATATTTGATTGAGAAGAATATGGTGCCATTTGGGAGAGAAAAGTTTTTATGTTTGATTGAGAAAAATATGGTGCCATTTGGGAGAGAAAAGTTTTTATATTTGATTGAAAAGAATTTGGTTAATTTGGGAGAGAAAAATTTTTATATTTGATTGAAAAGAATATGGTGCCATCTGGGAGAGATAAGTTTTGATGTTTGATTGAGAAGAATATGGTGCCATTTGGAAGAGAAAAGTTTTTATATTTGATTGAAAAGAATTTGGTGCCATTTGCGAGAGAAAAGTTTTTATGTTTGATTGAGAAGAATATGGTGCCATATGGGAGAGAAAATTTTTTATGTTTGATTGAGAAGAATATGGTGCCATTTGGGAGAGAAAAGTTTTTATGTTTGATTGAGAAGAATATGGTGCCATTTGGGAGAGAAAAGTTTTTCTATTTGATTGAAAAGAATATGGTGCCATTTGGAAGAGAAAAGTTTTTATGTTTGATTGAGAAGAATATGGTGCCATTTGGGAGAGAAAAGTTTTGATGTTTGATTGAGAAGAATATGGTGCCATTTGGGAGAGAAAAGTTTTGATGTTTAATTGAGAAGAATATGGTGCCATTTGGAAGAGAAAAGTTTTTATATTTGATTGAAAAGAATTTGCTGCCATTTGGGAGAGAAAAGTTTTTATATTTGATTGAAAAGAATTTGGTGCCATTTGCGAGAGAAAAGTTTTTATATTTGATTGAAAAGAATATGGTGCCATTTTGGAGAGAAAAGTTTTTATATTTGATTAAGAAGAATATGGTGCCATTTGGGAGAGAAAAATTTTTATGTTTGATTGAGAAGAATATGGTGCCATTTGGGAGAGAAAATTTTTTATGTTTGATTGAGAAGAATTTGGTGCCATTTGCGAGAGAAAAGTTTTTATGTTTGATTGAGAAGAATATGGAGCCATTTGGAAAAGAAAATTTTTTAATGTTTGATTGAGAAGAATAATGTGCCATTTGGG
Source organism: Daphnia pulicaria (assembly GCF_021234035.1). NCBI lineage: Eukaryota > Metazoa > Arthropoda > Branchiopoda > Diplostraca > Daphniidae > Daphnia > Daphnia pulicaria. The sequence goes on from NC_060915.1 coordinate 4,848,620, forward strand.
AGAGAAAAGTTTTTACATTTGATTAAGAAGAATATGGTTCATTTAGGAGAGAAAAGTTTTTATGTTTGATTGAGAAGATTATGGTGCCATATGGGAGAGAAAAGTTTTTATGTTTGATTGAGAAGAATATGATGCCATTTGGGAGAGAAAAGTTTTTATGTTTGATTGAGAAGAATATGGTGCCATTAGGGGAGAGAAAAGTTTTGATGTTTGATTAAGAAGAATATGGTGCCATTTGGGAGAGAAAAGTTTTGATGTTTGATTAAGAAGAATATGTTGCCATTTGGGAGAGAAAAGTTTTTATATTTGATTTAAAAGAATATGGTGCCATTTGGGAGAGAAATGTTTTTATATTTGATTGAAAAGAATTTGGTGCCATTTGCGAGAGAAAAGTTTTTATGTTTGATTGAGAAGAATATGGAGCCATTTGGAAAAGAAAATTTTTTAATGTTTGATTGAGGAGAATATGGTGCCATATGGGAGAGAAAAGTTTTTATGTTTGATTGAGAAGAATATGGTGCCATTAGGGAGAGAAAAGTTTTGATGTTTGATTGAGAAGAATATGGTGCCATTTGGAAGAGAAAAGTTTTGATGTTTGATTGAGAAGAATATGGTGCCATTTCGAAAAGAAAAGTTTTTATGTTCAATTGAGAAGATTATGGTGCCATTTGGAAGAGAAAAGTTTTTATATTTGATTGAAAAGAATTTGCTGCCATTTGGGAGAGAAAAATTTTTATGTTTGATTGAGAAGAATATGGTGCCATTTGGAAGAGAAAAGTTTTGATGTTTGATTGAGAAGAATTTGGTGCCATTCGGGAGAGAAAAGTTTTGATGTTTGATTGAGAAGAATGTTGTGCCATTTGGGAGAAAAAAGTTTTTATATTTGATTAAGAAGAATATGGTGCCATTTGGGAGAGAAAAGTTTTTATGTTTGATTGAGAAGATTATGGTGCCATTTGGGAGAGAAAAGTTTTTATGTTTGATTGAGAAGAATATGATGCCATTTGGGAGAGAAAAGTTTTTATGTTTGATTGAGAAGAATATGGTGCCATTTGGGAGAGAAAAGTTTTGATGTTTGATTAAGAAGAATATGTTGCCATTAGGGAGAGAAAAGTTTCTATATTTGATTGAGAAGAATATGGTGCCATTTGGGAGAGAAAATTTTTTATGTTTGATTGAGAAGAATATGGTGCCATTTGGGAGAGAAAAGTTTTTATATTTGATTGAGAAGAATATGGTGCCATTTGGGAGAGAAAAGTTTTGATGTTTGATTGAGAAGAATATGGTGCCATTTGGGAGAGAAAAGTTTTGATGTTTGATTGAGAAGAATATGGTGCCATTTGGGAGAGAAAAGTTTTTATATTTGATTTAAAAGAATATGGTGCCATTTGGGAGAGAAAAGTTTTTATATTTGATTGAAAAGAATTTGGTGCCATTTGCGAGAGAAAAGTTTTTATGTTTGATTGAGAAGAATATGGAGCCATTTGGAAAAGAAAATTTTTTAATGTTTGATTGAGGAGAATATGGTGCCATTAGGGAGAGAAAAGTTTTTATGTTTGATTGAGAAGAATATGGTGCCATTTGGGAGAGAAAAGTTTTTATATTTGATTGAAAAGAATATGGTGCCATTTTGGAGAGAAAAGTTTTTATATTTGATTGAGAAGAATATGGTGCCATTTGGGAGAGAAAAGTTTTTATGTTTGATTGAGAAGAATATGGTGCCATTTGGGAGAGAAAAGTTTTTATATTTGATTGAAAAGAATTTGGTTAATTTTGGAGAGAAAAATTTTTATATTTGATTGAAAAAAATATGGTGCCATCTGGGAGAGATAAGTTTTGATATTTGATTGAGAAGAATATGGTGCCATTTGGGAGAGAAAAGTTTTGATGTTTGATTGAGAAGAATGTTGTGCCATTTGGGATAGAAAAGTTTTTATATTTGATTTAAATGAATATGGTGCCATTTGGAAGAGATAATTTTTTTATGTTTGATTGAGAAGAATATGGTGCCATTTGGAAAAGAAAATTTTTTTATGTTTGATTGAGGAGAATATGGTGCCATTTGGGAGAGAAAATTTTTTATGTTTTATTCAGAAGAATATGGTGCCATTTGGGAGAGAAAAGTTTTTATGTTTGATTGAGAAGAATATGGTGCCATTTGGGAGAGAAAAGTTTTTATATTTGATTTAAAAGAATATGGTGCCATTTGGGAGAGAAAAGTTTTTATATTTGATTGAAAAGAATATGGAGCCATTTGGGAGAGAAAAGTTTTTATGTTTGATTGAGAAGAATATGGTGCCATTTGGGAGAGAAAAGTTTTTATATTTGATTGAAAAGAATTTGGTTAATTTTGGAGAGAAAAATTTTTATATTTGATTGAAAAGAATATGGTGCCATCTGGGAGAGATAAGTTTTGATATTTGATTGAGAAGAATATGGTGCCATTTGGGAGAGAAAAGTTTTGATGTTTGATTAAGAAGAATATGTTGCCATTTGGGAGAGAAAAGTTTCTATATTTGATTGAGAAGAATATGGTGCCATTTGGAAAAGAAAATTTTTTTATGTTTGATTGAGGAGAATATGGTGCCATTTGGGAGAGAAAATTTTTTATGTTTTATTGAGAAGAATATGGTGCCATTTGGGAGAGAAAAGTTTTTATGTTTGATTGAGAAGAATATGGTGCCATTTGGGAGAGAAAAGTTTTTATATTTGATTTAAAAGAATATGGTGCCATTTGGGAGAGAAAAGTTTTTATATTTGATTGAAAAGAATTTGGTGCCATTTGCGAGAGAAAAGTTTTTATGTTTGATTGAGAAGAATATGGAGCCATTTGGAAAAGAAAATTTTTTAATGTTTGATTGAGGAGAATATGGTGCCATTTGGGAGAGAAAATTTTTTATGTTTGATTGAGAAGAATTTGGTGCCATTCGGGAGAGCAAATTTTTTATATTTGATTGAAAAGAATTTGCTGCCATTTGGGAGAGAAAAATTTTTATGTTTGATTGAGAAGAATATGGTGCCATTTGGAAGAGAATAGTTTTGATGTTTGATTGAGAAGAATATGGTGCCATTTGGAAGAGAAAAGTTTTTATATTTGATTGAAAAGAATATGGTGCCATTTGGAAGAGATAATTTTTTTTATGTTTGATTGAGAAGAATATGGTGCCATTTGGAAAAGAAATTTTTTTTATGTTTGATTGAGGAGAATATGGTGCCATTTGGGAGAGAAAATTTTTTATGTTTGATTGAGAAGAATATGGTGCCATTTGGGAGAGAAAAGTTTTTATGTTTGATTGAGAAGAATATGGTGCCATTTGGGAGAGAAAAGTTTTTTTTTTATTGAAAAGAATATGGTGCCATTTGGAAGAGAAAAGTTTTTATGTTTGATTGAGAAGAATATGGTGCCATTTGGGAGAGAAAAGTTTTGATGTTTGATTGAGAAGAATATGGTGCCATTTGGGAGAGAAAAGTTTTGATATTTGATTGAGAAGAATATGGTGCCATTTGGGAGAGAAAAGTTTTTATATTTGATTTAAAAGAATATGGTGCCATTTGGGAGAGAAAAGTTTTTATATTTGATTGAAAAGAATTTGGTGCCATTTGCGAGAGAAAAGTTTTTATGTTTGATTGAGAAGAATATGGAGCCATTTGGAAAAGAAAATTTTTTAATGTTTGATTGAGGAGAATATGGTGCCATTTGGGAGAGAAAAGTTTTTATGTTTGATTGAGAAGAATATGGTGCCATTAGGGAGAGAAAAGTTTTGATGTTTGATTGAGAAGAATATGGTGCCATTTGGAAGAGAAAAGTTTTGATGTTTGATTGAGAAGAATATGGTGCCATTTGGAAGAGAAAAGTTTTTATGTTCAATTGAGAAGATTATGGTGCCATTTGGAAGAGAAAAGTTTTTATATTTGATTGAAAAGAATTTGCTGCCATTTGGGAGAGAAAAATTTTTATGTTTGATTGAGAAGAATATGGTGCCATTTGGAAGAGAAAAGTTTTGATGTTTGATTGAGAAGAATTTGGTGCCATTCGGGAGAGAAAAGTTTTGATGTTTGATTGAGAAGAATGTTGTGCCATTTGGGAGAAAAAAGTTTTTTTATTTGATTAAGAAGAATATGGTGCCATTTGGGAGAGAAAAGTTTTAATGTTTGATTGAGAAGATTATGGTGCCATTTGGGAGAGAAAAGTTTTTATGTTTGATTGAGAAGAATATGATGCCATTTGGGAGAGAAAAGTTTTTATGTTTGATTGAGAAGAATATGGTGCCATTTGGGAGAGAAAAGTTTTGATGTTTGATTAAGAAGAATATGTTGCCATTAGGGAGAGAAAAGTTTCTATATTTGATTGAGAAGAATATGGTGCCATTTGGGAGAGAAAATTTTTTATGTTTGATTGAGAAGAATATGGTGCCATTTGGGAGAGAAGTTTTTATATTACATTGAGAAGAATATGGTGCCACTTGGGAGAGAAAAGTTTTGATGTTTGATTGAGAAGAATATGGTGCCATTTGGGAGAGAACAATTTTTATGTTTGATTGAGAAGAATATGGTGCCATTTGGGAGAGAAAAGTTTTTATATTTGATTTAAAAGAATATGGTGCCATTTGGGAGAGAAAAGTTTTTATATTTGATTGAAAAGAATTTGGTGCCATTTGCGAGAGAAAAGTTTTTATGTTTGATTGAGAAGAATATGGAGCCATTTGGAAAAGAAAATTTTTTAATGTTTGATTGAGGAGAATATGGTGCCATTTGGGAGAGAAAAGTTTTAATGTTTGATTGAGAAGAATATGTTGCCATTTGGAAAAGAAAAGTTTTTTATGTTTGATTGAGGAGAATATGGTGCCATTAGGGAGAGAAAAGTTTTTATTTTTGATTGAGAAGAATATGGTGCCATTTGGGAGAGAAAAGTTTTTATATTTGATTGAAAAGAATATGGTGCCATTTTGGAGAGAAAAGTTTTTATATTTGATTGAGAAGAATATGGTGCCATTTGGGAGAGAAAAGTTTTTATGTTTGATTGAGAAGAATATGGTGCCATTTGGGAGAGAAAAGTTTTTATATTTGATTGAAAAGAATTTGGTTAATTTTGGAGAGAAAAATTTTTATATTTGATTGAAAAGAATATGGTGCCATCTGGGAGAGATAAGTTTTGATATTTGATTGAGAAGAATATGGTGCCATTTGGGAGAGAAAAGTTTTGATGTTTGATTAAGAAGAATATGTTGCCATTTGGGAGAGAAAAGTTTCTATATTTGATTGAGAAGAATATGGTGCCATTTGGGAGAGAAAAGTTTTTATGTTTGATTGAGAAGAAATTGGTGCCATTTGGGAGAGAAAAGTTTTGATGTTTGATTGAGAAGAATGTTGTGCCATTTGGGATAGAAAAGTTTTTATATTTGATTTAAATGAATATGGTGCCATTTGGAAGAGATAATTTTTTTATGTTTGATTGAGAAGAATATGGTGCCATTTGGAAAAGAAATTTTTTTTATGTTTGATTGAGGAGAATATGGTGCCATTTGGGAGAGAAAATTTTTTATGTTTTATTGAGAAGAATATGGTGCCATTTGGGAGAGAAAAGTTTTTATGTTTGATTGAGAAGAATATGGTCCCATTTGGGAGAGAAAAGTTTTTATATTTGATTTAAAAGAATATGGTGCCATTTGGGAGAGAAAAGTTTTTATATTTGATTGAAAAGAATTTGGTGCCATTTGCGAGAGAAAAGTTTTTATGTTTGATTGAGAAGAATATGGAGCCATTTGGAAAAGAAAATTTTTTAATGTTTGATTGAGGAGAATATGGTGCCATTTGGGAGAGAAAATTTTTTATGTTTGATTGAGAAGAATTTGGTGCCATTCGGGAGAGCAAATTTTTTATATTTGATTGAAAAGAATTTGCTGCCATTTGGGAGAGAAAAATTTTTATGTTTGATTGAGAAGAATATGGTGCCATTTGGGAGAGAAAAGTTTTTATATTTGATTGAAAAGAATATGGTGCCATTTGGAAGAGATAATTTTTTTTATGTTTGATTGAGAAGAATATGGTGCCATTTGGAAAAGAAAATTTTTTTATGTTTGATTGAGGAGAATATGGTGCCATTTGGGAGAGAAAATTTTTTATGTTTGATTGAGAAGAATATGGTGCCATTTGGGAGAGAAAAGTTTTTATGTTTGATTGAGAAGAATATGGTGCCATTTGGGAGAGAAAAGTTTTTTTTTTTTATTGAAAAGAATATGGTGCCATTTGGAAGAGAAAAGTTTTTATGTTTGATTGAGAAGAATATGGTGCCATTTGGGAGAGAAAAGTTTTGATGTTTGATTGAGAAGAATATGGTGCCATTTGGGAGAGAAAAGTTTTGATGTTTGATTGAGAAGAATATGGTGCCATTTGGGAGAGAAAAGTTTTTATATTTGATTTAAAAGAATATGGTGCCATTTGGGAGAGAAAAGTTTTTATATTTGATTGAAAAGAATTTGGTGCCATTTGCGAGAGAAAAGTTTTTATGTTTGATTGAGAAGAATATGGAGCCATTTGGAAAAGAAAATTTTTTAATGTTTGATTGAGGAGAATATGGTGCCATTTGGGAGAGAAAAGTTTTTATGTTTGATTGAGAAGAATATGTTGCCATTTGGAAAAGAAAAGTTTTTTATGTTTGATTGAGGAGAATATGGTGCCATTAGGGAGAGAAAAGTTTTGATGTTTGATTGAGAAGAATATGGTGCAATTTGGGAGAGAAAAGTTTTTATGTTTGATTGAGAAGAATATGGTGCAATTTGGAAGAGAAAAGTTTTTATATTTGATTTAAAAGAATATGGTGCCATTTGGGAGAGAAAAGTTTTTATATTTGATTGAAAAGAATTTGGTGCCATTTGCGAGAGAAAAGTTTTTATATTTGATTGAGAAGAATATGGAGCCATTTGGAAAAGAAAATTTTTTAATGTTTGATTGAGGAGAATATGGTGCCATTTGGGAGAGAAAATTTTTTATGTTTGATTGAGAAGAATATGGTGCCATTTGGGAGAGAAAAGTTTTTCTATTTGATTGAAAAGAATATGGTGCCATTTGGAAGAGAAAAGTTTTTATGTTTGATTGAGAAGAATATGGTGCCATTTGGGAGAGAAAAGTTTTTATATTTGATTGAAAAGAATATGGTGCCATTTGGGAGAGAAAAGTTTTTATATTTGATTGAAAAGAATTTGGTGCCATTTGCGAGAGAAAAGTTTTAATGTTTGATTGAGAAGAATATGGTGCCATTTGGGAGAGAAAAGTTTTTATGTTTGATTGAGAAGAATATGGTGCCATTTGGGAGAGAAAAGTTTTTCTATTTGATTGAAAAGAATATGGTGCCATTTGGAAGAGAAAAGTTTTCATGTTTGATTGAGAAGAATATGGTGCCATTTGGGAGAGAAAAGTTTTTATATTTGATTGAAAAGAATATGGTGCCATTTGGGAGAGAAAAGTTTTTATATTTGATTGAAAAGAATTTGGTGCCATTTGCGAGAGAAAAGTTTTAATGTTTGATTGAGAAGAATATGATGCCATTTGGGAGACAAAAGTTTTTATATTTGATTGAAAAGAATATGGTTCATTTGGGAGAGAAAAGTTTTTATGTTTGATTGAGAAGATTATGGTGCCATTTGGGAGAGAAAAGTTTTTATGTTTGATTGAGAAGAATATGATGCCATTTGGGAGAGAAAAGTTTTTATGTTTATTGAGAAGAATATGGTGCCATTTGGGAGAGAAAAGTTTTGATGTTTGATTAAGAAGAATATGTTGCAATTAGGGAGAGAAAAGTTTCTATATTTGATTGAGAAGAATATGGTGCCATTTGGGAGAGAAAATTTTTTATCTTTGATTGAGAAGAATATGGTGCCATTTGGGAGAGAAAAGTTTTTATATTTGATTGAGAAGAATATGGTGCCATTTGGGAGAGAAAAGTTTTGATGTTTGATTGAGAAGAATATGGTGCCATTTGGGAGAGAAAAGTTTTTATATTTGATTTAAAAGAATATGGTGCCATTTGGGAGAGAAAAGTTTTTATATTTGATTGAAAAGAATTTGGTGCCATTTGCGAGAGAAAAGTTTTTATGTTTGATTGAGAAGAATATGGAGCCATTTGGAAAAGAAAATTTTTTAATGTTTGATTGAGGAGAATATGGTGCCATTTGGGAGAGAAAAGTTTTTATGTTTGATTGAGAAGAATATGTTGCCATTTGGAAAAGAAAAGTTTTTTATGTTTGATTGAGGAGAATATGGTGCCATTAGGGAGAGAAAAGTTTTTATGTTTGATTGAGAAGAATATGGTGCCATTTGGGAGAGAAAAGTTTTTATATTTGATTGAAAAGAATATGGTGCCATTTGGAAGAGATAATTTTTTTTATGTTTGATTGAGAAGAATATGGTGCCATTTGGAAAAGAAAATTTTTTTTATGTTTGATTGAGGAGAATATGGTGCCATTTGGGAGAGAAAATTTTTTATGTTTGATTGAGAAGAATATGGTGCCATTTGGGAGAGAAAAGTTTTTATGTTTGATTGAGAAGAATATGGTGCCATTTGGGAGAGAAAAGTTTTTTTTTTTATTGAAAAGAATATGGTGCCATTTGGAAGAGAAAAGTTTTTATGTTTGATTGAGAAGAATATGGTGCCATTTGGGAGAGAAAAGTTTTGATGTTTGATTGAGAAGAATATGGTGCCATTTGGGAGAGAAAAGTTTTGATGTTTGATTGAGAAGAATATGGTGCCATTTGGGAGAGAAAAGTTTTTATATTTGATTTAAAAGAATATGGTGCCATTTGGGAGAGAAAAGTTTTTATATTTGATTGAAAAGAATTTGGTGCCATTTGCGAGAGAAAAGTTTTTATGTTTGATTGAGAAGAATATGGAGCCATTTGGAAAAGAAAATTTTTTAATGTTTGATTGAGGAGAATATGGTGCCATTTGGGAGAGAAAAGTTTTTATGTTTGATTGAGAAGAATATGTTGCCATTTGGAAAAGAAAAGTTTTTTATGTTTGATTGAGGAGAATATGGTGCCATTAGGGAGAGAAAAGTTTTGATGTTTGATTGAGAAGAATATGGTGCCATTTGGGAGAGAAAAGTTTTTATGTTTGATTGAGAAGAATATGGTGCAATTTGGGAGAGAAAAGTTTTTATATTTGATTTAAAAGAATATGGTGCCATTTGGGAGAGAAAAGTTTTTATATTTGATTGAAAAGAATTTGGTGCCATTTGCGAGAGAAAAGTTTTTATATTTGATTGAGAAGAATATGGAGCCATTTGGAAAAGAAAATTTTTTAATGTTTGATTGAGGAGAATATGGTGCCATTTGGGAGAAAAAATTTTTTATGTTTGATTGAGAAGAATATGTTGCCATTTTTAAAAGAAAAGTTTTTTATGTTTGATTGAGGAGAATATGGTGCCATTAGGGAGAGAAAAGTTTTTATGTTTGATTGAGAAGAATATGGTGCCATTTGGGAGAGAAAAGTTTTTCTATTTGATTGAAAAGAATATGGTGCCATTTGGAAGAGAAAAGTTTTTATGTTTGATTGAGAAGAATATGGTGCCATTTGCGAGAGAAAAGTTTTAATGTTTGATTGAGAAGAATATGGTGCCATTTGGGAGAGAAAAGTTTTTATATTTGATTGAAAAGAATATGGTTCATTTGGGAGAGAAAAGTTTTTATGTTTGATTGAGAAGAATATGGTGCCATTTGGGAGAAAAAATTTTTTATGTTTGATTGAGAAGAATATGTTGCCATTTTTAAAAGAAAAGTTTTTTATGTTTGATTGAGAAGAATATGGTGCCATTTGGGAGAAAAAAGTTTTTCTATTTGATTGAAAAGAATATGGTGCCATTTGGAAGAGAAAAGTTTTCATGTTTGATTGAGAAGAATATGGTGCCATTTGGGAGAGAAAAGTTTTTATATTTGATTGAAAAGAATATGGTGCCATTTGGGAGAGAAAAGTTTTTATATTTGATTGAAAAGAATTTGGTGCCATTTGCGAGAGAAAAGTTTTAATGTTTGATTGAGAAGAATATGGTGCCATTTGGGAGAGAAAAGTTTTTATATTTGATTGAAAAGAATATGGTTCATTTGGGAGAGAAAAGTTTTTATGTTTGATTGAGAAGATTATGGTGCCATTTGGGAGAGAAAAGTTTTTATGTTTGATTGAGAAGAATATGATGCCATTTGGGAGAGAAAAGTTTTTATGTTTATTGAGAAGAATATGGTGCCATTTGGGAGAGAAAAGTTTTGATGTTTGATTAAGAAGAATATGTTGCAATTAGGGAGAGAAAAGTTTCTATATTTGATTGAGAAGAATATGGTGCCATTTGGGAGAGAAAATTTTTTATATTTGATTGAGAAGAATATGGTGCCATTTGGGAGAGAAAAGTTTTGATGTTTGATTGAGAAGAATATGGTGCCATTTGGGAGAGAAAAGTTTTTATATTTGATTTAAAAGAATATGGTGCCATTTGGGAGAGAAAAGTTTTTATATTTGATTGAAAAAAGGTGCCATTTGCGAGAGAAAAGTTTTTATGTTTGATTGAGAAGAATATGGAGCCATTTGGAAAAGAAAATTTTTTAATGTTTGATTGAGGAGAATATGGTGCCATTTGGGAGAGAAAAGTTTTTATGTTTGATTGAGAAGAATATGTTGCCATTTGGAAAAGAAAAGTTTTTTATGTTTGATTGAGGAGAATATGGTGCCATTAGGGAGAGAAAAGTTTTTATGTTTGATTGAGAAGAATATGGTGCCATTTGGGAGAGAAAAGTTTTTCTATTTGATTGAAAAGAATATGGTGCCATTTGGAAGAGAAAAGTTTTCATGTTTGATTGAGAAGAATATGGTGCCATTTGGGAGAGAAAAGTTTTTATATTTGATTGAAAAGAATATGGTGCCATTTGGGAGAGAAAAGTTTTTATATTTGATTGAAAAGAATTTGGTGCCATTTGCGAGAGAAAAGTTTTAATGTTTGATTGAGAAGAATATGGTGCCATTTGGGAGAGAAAAGTTTTTATATTTGATTGAAAAGAATATGGTTCATTTGGGAGAGAAAAGTTTTTATGTTTGATTGAGAAGATTATGGTGCCATTTGGGAGAGAAAAGTTTTTATGTTTGATTGAGAAGAATATGATGCCATTTGGGAGAGAAAAGTTTTTATGTTTATTGAGAAGAATATGGTGCCATTTGGGAGAGAAAATTTTTTATGTTTGATTGAGAAGAATATGGTGCCATTTGGGAGAGAAAAGTTTTTATATTTGATTTAAAAGAATATGGTGCCATTTGGGAGAGAAAAGTTTTTATATTTGATTGAAAAGAATTTGGTGCCATTTGCGAGAGAAAAGTTTTTATGTTTGATTGAGAAGAATATGGAGCCATTTGGAAAAGAAAATTTTTTAATGTTTGATTGAGGAGAATATGGTGCCATTTGGGAGAGAAAAGTTTTTATGTTTGATTGAGAAGAATATGTTGCCATTTGGAAAAGAAAAGTTTTTTATGTTTGATTGAGGAGAATATGGTGGAATTAGGGAGAGAAAAGTTTTTATGTTTGATTGAGAAGAATATGGTGCCATTTGGGAGAGAAAAGTTTTTCTATTTGATTGAAAAGAATATGGTGCCATTTGGAAGAGAAAAGTTTTTATGTTTGATTGAGAAGAATATGGTGCCATTTGGGAGAGAAAAGTTTTTATATTTGATTGAAAAGAATATGGTGCCATTTGGGAGAGAAAAGTTTTTATATTTGATTGAAAAGAATTTGGTGCCATTTGCGAGAGAAAAGTTTTAATGTTTGATTGAGAAGAATATGGTGCCATTTGGGAGAGAAAAGTTTTTATATTTGATTGAAAAGAATATGGTTTCATTTGGAAGAGAAAAGTTTTGATGTTTGATTAAGAAGAATATGTAGCCATTTGGGAGAGAAAAGTTTTTATATTTGATTGAGAAGAATATGGTGCCATTTTGGAGAGAAAAGTTTTTATATTTGATTAAAAAGAATATGGTGCCATTTTGGAGAGAAAAATTTTTATGTTTGATTGAGAAGAATATGGTGCCATTTGGAAAAGAAAAGTTTTTTATGTTTGATTGAGGAGAATATGGTGCCATTAGGGAGAGAAAAGTTTTTATGTTTTATTGAGAAGTATATGGTGCCATTTGGGAGAGAAAAGTTTTTATGTTTGATTGAGAAGAATTTGGTGCCATTCGGGAGAGAAAAGTTTTGATGTTTGATTGAGAAGAATGTTGTGCCATTTGGGAGAGAAAAGTTTTTATGTTTGATTAAGAAAAATATGGTGCCATTTGGGAGAGAAAAGTTTTTATGTTTGATTGAGAAGATTATGGTGCCATTTGGGAGAGAAAAGTTTTTATGTTTGATTGAGAAGAATATGATGCCATTTGGGAGAGAAAAGTTTTTATGTTTGATTGAGAAGAATATGGTGCCATTTGGGAGAGAAAAGTTTTGATGTTTGATTAAGAAGAATATGTTGCCATTAGGGAGAGAAAAGTTTCTATATTTGATTGAGAAGAATATGGTGCCATTTGGGAGAGAAAATTGTTTATGTTTGATTGAGAAGAATATGGTGCCATTTGGGAGAGAAAAGTTTTTATATTTGATTGAGAAGAATATGGTGCCATTTGGGAGAGAAAAGTTTTTATGTTTGATTAAGAAGAATATGGTGCCATTTGGGAGAGAAAAATTTTTATATTTGATTGAAAAGAATTTGGTTAATTTGGGAGAGAAAAATTTTTATATTTGATTGAAAAGAATTTGGTGCCATTTGCGAGAGAAAAGTTTTTATGTTTGATTGAGAAGAATATGGAGCCATTTGGAAAAGAAAATTTTTTAATGTTTGATTGGGGAGAATATGGTGCCATTTGGGAGAGAAAAGTTTTTATGTTTGATTGAGAAGAATATGTTGCCATTTGGAAAAGAAAAGTTTTTTATGTTTGATGGAGGAGAATATGGTGCCATTAGGGAGAGAAAAGTTTTTATGTTTGATTGAGAAGAATATGGTGCCATTTGGGAGAGAAAAGTTTTTATATTTGATTGAAAAGAATATGGTGCCATTTGGAAGAGAAAAGTTTTGATGTTTGATTAAGAAGAATATGTAGCCATTTGGGAGAGAAAAGTTTTTATATTTGATTGAGAAGAATATGGTGCCATTTTGGAGAGAAAAGTTTTTATATTTGATTAAAAAGAATATGGTGCCATTTTGGAGAGAAAAATTTTTATGTTTGATTGAGAAGAATATGGTGCCATTTGGAAAAGAAAAGTTTTTTATGTTTGATTGAGAAGAATATTTTGCCATTTGGAAAAGAAAAGTTTTTTATGTTTGATTGAGGAGAATATGGTGCCATTAGGGAGAGAAAAGTTTTTATGTTTTATTGAGAAGTATATGGTGCCATTTGGGAGAGAAAAGTTTTTATGTTTGATTGAGAAGAATTTGGTGCCATTCGGGAGAGAAAAGTTTTGATGTTTGATTGAGAAGAATGTTGTGCCATTTGGGAGAGAAAAGTTTTTATATTTGATTAAGAAGAATATGGTGCCATTTGGGAGAGAAAAGTTTTTATGTTTGATTGAGAAGATTATGGTGCCATTTGGGAGAGAAAAGTTTTTATGTTTGATTGAGAAGAATATGATGCCATTTGGGAGAGAAAAGTTTTTATGTTTGATTGAGAAGAATATGGTGCCATTTGGAAAAGAAAAGTTTTTTATGTTTGATTGAGAAGAATATGGTGCCATTTGGAAAAGAAAAGTTTTTTATGTTTGATTGAGGAGAATATGGTACCATTAGGGAGAGAAAAGTTTTTATGTTTTATTGAGAAGTATATGGTGCCATTTGGGAGAGAAAAGTTTTTATGTTTGATTGAGAAGAATTTGGTGCCATTCGGGAGAGAAAAGTTTTGATGTTTGATTGAGAAGAATGTTGTGCCATTTGGGAGAGAAAAGTTTTTATATTTGATTAAGAAGAATATGGTGCCATTTGGGAGAGAAAAGTTTTTATGTTTGATTGAGAAGATTATGGTGCCATTTGGGAGAGAAAAGTTTTTATGTTTGATTGAGAAGAATATGATGCCATTTGGGAGAGAAAAGTTTTTATGTTTGATTGAGAAGAATATGGTGCCATTTGGGAGAGAAAAGTTTTGATGTTTGATTAAGAAGAATATGTTGCCATTAGGGAGAGAAAAGTTTTTATGTTTGATTGAGAAGAATATGGTGCCATTTGGAAAAGAAAAGTTTTTTATGTTTGATTGAGAAGAATATTTTGCCATTTGGAAAAGAAAAGTTTTTTATGTTTGATTGAGGAGAATATGGTGCCATTAGGGAGAGAAAAGTTTTTATGTTTTATTGAGAAGTATATGGTGCCATTTGGGAGAGAAAAGTTTTTATGTTTGATTGAGAAGAATTTGGTGCCATTCGGGAGAGAAAAGTTTTGATGTTTGATTGAGAAGAATGTTGTGCCATTTGGGAGAGAAAAGTTTTTATATTTGATTAAGAAGAATATGGTGCCATTTGGGAGAGAAAAGTTTTTATGTTTGATTGAGAAGATTATGGTGCCATTTGGGAGAGAAAAGTTTTTATGTTTGATTGAGAAGAATATGATGCCATTTGGGAGAGAAAAGTTTTTATGTTTGATTGAGAAGAATATGGTGCCATTTGGAAAAGAAAAGTTTTTTATGTTTGATTGAGAAGAATATGGTGCCATTTGGAAAAGAAAAGTTTTTTATGTTTGATTGAGGAGAATATGGTACCATTAGGGAGAGAAAAGTTTTTATGTTTTATTGAGAAGTATATGGTGCCATTTGGGAGAGAAAAGTTTTTATGTTTGATTGAGAAGAATTTGGTGCCATTCGGGAGAGAAAAGTTTTGATGCTTGATTGAGAAGAATGTTGTGCCATTTGGGAGAGAAAAGTTTTTATATTTGATTAAGAAGAATATGGTGCCATTTGGGAGAGAAAAGTTTTTATGTTTGATTGAGAAGATTATGGTGCCATTTGGGAGAGAAAAGTTTTTATGTTTGATTGAGAAGAATATGATGCCATTTGGGAGAGAAAAGTTTTTATGTTTGATTGAGAAGAATATGGTGCCATTTGGGAGAGAAAAGTTTTGATGTTTGATTAAGAAGAATATGTTGCCATTAGGGAGAGAAAAGTTTCTATATTTGATTGAGAAGAATATGGTGCCATTTGGGAGAGAAAATTGTTTATGTTTGATTGAGAAGAATATGGTGCCATTTGGGAGAGAAAAGTTTTTATATTTGATTGAGAAGAATATGGTGCCATTTGGGAGAGAAAAGTTTTTATGTTTGATTGAGAAGAATATGGTGCCATTTGGGAGAGAAAAGTTTTTATATTTGATTGAAAAGAATTTGGTTAATTTGGGAGAGAAAAATTTTTATATTTGATTGAAAAGAATTTGGTGCCATTTGCGAGAGAAAAGTTTTTATGTTTGATTGAGAAGAATATGGAGCCATTTGGAAAAGAAAATTTTTTAATGTTTGATTGAGGAGAATATGGTGCCATTTGGGAGAGAAAAGTTTTTATGTTTGATTGAGAAGAATATGTTGCCATTTGGAAAAGAAAAGTTTTTTATGTTTGATTGAGGAGAATATGGTGGAATTAGGGAGAGAAAAGTTTTTATGTTTGATTGAGAAGAATATGGTGCCATTTGGGAGAGAAAAGTTTTTCTATTTGATTGAAAAGAATATGGTGCCATTTGGAAGAGAAAAGTTTTTATGTTTGATTGAGAAGAATATGGTGCCATTTGGGAGAGAAAAGTTTTTATATTTGATTGAAAAGAATATGGTGCCATTTGGGAGAGAAAAGTTTTTATATTTGATTGAAAAGAATTTGGTGCCATTTGCGAGAGAAAAGTTTTAATGTTTGATTGAGAAGAATATGGTGCCATTTGGGAGAGAAAAGTTTTTATATTTGATTGAAAAGAATATGGTTTCATTTGGAAGAGAAAAGTTTTGATGTTTGATTAAGAAGAATATGTAGCCATTTGGGAGAGAAAAGTTTTTATATTTGATTGAGAAGAATATGGTGCCATTTTGGAGAGAAAAGTTTTTATATTTGATTAAAAAGAATATGGTGCCATTTTGGAGAGAAAAATTTTTATGTTTGATTGAGAAGAATATGGTGCCATTTGGAAAAGAAAAGTTTTTTATGTTTGATTGAGGAGAATATGGTGCCATTAGGGAGAGAAAAGTTTTTATGTTTTATTGAGAAGTATATGGTGCCATTTGGGAGAGAAAAGTTTTTATGTTTGATTGAGAAGAATTTGGTGCCATTCGGGAGAGAAAAGTTTTGATGTTTGATTGAGAAGAATGTTGTGCCATTTGGGAGAGAAAAGTTTTTATGTTTGATTAAGAAAAATATGGTGCCATTTGGGAGAGAAAAGTTTTTATGTTTGATTGAGAAGATTATGGTGCCATTTGGGAGAGAAAAGTTTTTATGTTTGATTGAGAAGAATATGATGCCATTTGGGAGAGAAAAGTTTTTATGTTTGATTGAGAAGAATATGGTGCCATTTGGGAGAGAAAAGTTTTGATGTTTGATTAAGAAGAATATGTTGCCATTAGGGAGAGAAAAGTTTCTATATTTGATTGAGAAGAATATGGTGCCATTTGGGAGAGAAAATTGTTTATGTTTGATTGAGAAGAATATGGTGCCATTTGGGAGAGAAAAGTTTTTATATTTGATTGAGAAGAATATGGTGCCATTTGGGAGAGAAAAGTTTTTATGTTTGATTAAGAAGAATATGGTGCCATTTGGGAGAGAAAAATTTTTATATTTGATTGAAAAGAATTTGGTTAATTTGGGAGAGAAAAATTTTTATATTTGATTGAAAAGAATTTGGTGCCATTTGCGAGAGAAAAGTTTTTATGTTTGATTGAGAAGAATATGGAGCCATTTGGAAAAGAAAATTTTTTAATGTTTGATTGGGGAGAATATGGTGCCATTTGGGAGAGAAAAGTTTTTATGTTTGATTGAGAAGAATATGTTGCCATTTGGAAAAGAAAAGTTTTTTATGTTTGATGGAGGAGAATATGGTGCCATTAGGGAGAGAAAAGTTTTTATGTTTGATTGAGAAGAATATGGTGCCATTTGGGAGAGAAAAGTTTTTATATTTGATTGAAAAGAATATGGTGCCATTTGGAAGAGAAAAGTTTTGATGTTTGATTAAGAAGAATATGTAGCCATTTGGGAGAGAAAAGTTTTTATATTTGATTGAGAAGAATATGGTGCCATTTTGGAGAGAAAAGTTTTTATATTTGATTAAAAAGAATATGGTGCCATTTTGGAGAGAAAAATTTTTATGTTTGATTGAGAAGAATATGGTGCCATTTGGAAAAGAAAAGTTTTTTATGTTTGATTGAGAAGAATATTTTGCCATTTGGAAAAGAAAAGTTTTTTATGTTTGATTGAGGAGAATATGGTGCCATTAGGGAGAGAAAAGTTTTTATGTTTTATTGAGAAGTATATGGTGCCATTTGGGAGAGAAAAGTTTTTATGTTTGATTGAGAAGAATATGGTGCCATTTGGAAGAGAAAAGTTTTTATATTTGATTGAAAAGAATTTGGTGCCATTTGCGAGAGAAAAGTTTTTATGTTTGATTGAGAAGAATATGGTGCCATTTGGGAGAGAAAATTTTTTATGTTTGATTGAGAAGAATATGGTGCCATTTGGGAGAGAAAAGTTTTTATGTTTGATTGAGAAGAATATGGTGCCATTTGGGAGAGAAAAGTTTTTATGTTTGATTGAGAAGATTATGGTGCCATTTGGGAGAGAAAAGTTTTTATGTTTGATTGAGAAGAATATGATGCCATTTGGGAGAGAAAAGTTTTTATGTTTGATTGAGAAGAATATGGTGCCATTTGGAAAAGAAAAGTTTTTTATGTTTGATTGAGAAGAATATGGTGCCATTTGGAAAAGAAAAGTTTTTTATGTTTGATTGAGGAGAATATGGTACCATTAGGGAGAGAAAAGTTTTTATGTTTTATTGAGAAGTATATGGTGCCATTTGGGAGAGAAAAGTTTTTATGTTTGATTGAGAAGAATTTGGTGCCATTCGGGAGAGAAAAGTTTTGATGTTTGATTGAGAAGAATGTTGTGCCATTTGGGAGAGAAAAGTTTTTATATTTGATTAAGAAGAATATGGTGCCATTTGGGAGAGAAAAGTTTTTATGTTTGATTGAGAAGATTATGGTGCCATTTGGGAGAGAAAAGTTTTTATGTTTGATTGAGAAGAATATGATGCCATTTGGGAGAGAAAAGTTTTTATGTTTGATTGAGAAGAATATGGTGCCATTTGGGAGAGAAAAGTTTTGATGTTTGATTAAGAAGAATATGTTGCCATTAGGGAGAGAAAAGTTTTTATGTTTGATTGAGAAGAATATGGTGCCATTTGGAAAAGAAAAGTTTTTTATGTTTGATTGAGAAGAATATTTTGCCATTTGGAAAAGAAAAGTTTTTTATGTTTGATTGAGGAGAATATGGTGCCATTAGGGAGAGAAAAGTTTTTATGTTTTATTGAGAAGTATATGGTGCCATTTGGGAGAGAAAAGTTTTTATGTTTGATTGAGAAGAATTTGGTGCCATTCGGGAGAGAAAAGTTTTGATGTTTGATTGAGAAGAATGTTGTGCCATTTGGGAGAGAAAAGTTTTTATATTTGATTAAGAAGAATATGGTGCCATTTGGGAGAGAAAAGTTTTTATGTTTGATTGAGAAGATTATGGTGCCATTTGGGAGAGAAAAGTTTTTATGTTTGATTGAGAAGAATATGATGCCATTTGGGAGAGAAAAGTTTTTATGTTTGATTGAGAAGAATATGGTGCCATTTGGAAAAGAAAAGTTTTTTATGTTTGATTGAGAAGAATATGGTGCCATTTGGAAAAGAAAAGTTTTTTATGTTTGATTGAGGAGAATATGGTACCATTAGGGAGAGAAAAGTTTTTATGTTTTATTGAGAAGTATATGGTGCCATTTGGGAGAGAAAAGTTTTTATGTTTGATTGAGAAGAATTTGGTGCCATTCGGGAGAGAAAAGTTTTGATGCTTGATTGAGAAGAATGTTGTGCCATTTGGGAGAGAAAAGTTTTTATATTTGATTAAGAAGAATATGGTGCCATTTGGGAGAGAAAAGTTTTTATGTTTGATTGAGAAGATTATGGTGCCATTTGGGAGAGAAAAGTTTTTATGTTTGATTGAGAAGAATATGATGCCATTTGGGAGAGAAAAGTTTTTATGTTTGATTGAGAAGAATATGGTGCCATTTGGGAGAGAAAAGTTTTGATGTTTGATTAAGAAGAATATGTTGCCATTAGGGAGAGAAAAGTTTCTATATTTGATTGAGAAGAATATGGTGCCATTTGGGAGAGAAAATTGTTTATGTTTGATTGAGAAGAATATGGTGCCATTTGGGAGAGAAAAGTTTTTATATTTGATTGAGAAGAATATGGTGCCATTTGGGAGAGAAAAGTTTTTATGTTTGATTGAGAAGAATATGGTGCCATTTGGGAGAGAAAAGTTTTTATATTTGATTGAAAAGAATTTGGTTAATTTGGGAGAGAAAAATTTTTATATTTGATTGAAAAGAATTTGGTGCCATTTGCGAGAGAAAAGTTTTTATGTTTGATTGAGAAGAATATGGAGCCATTTGGAAAAGAAAATTTTTTAATGTTTGATTGAGGAGAATATGGTGCCATTTGGGAGAGAAAAGTTTTTATGTTTGATTGAGTAATGTTGCCATTTGGAAAAGAAAAGTTTTTTATGTTTGATGGAGGAGAATATGGTGCCATTAGGGAGAGAAAAGTTTTTATGTTTGATTGAGAAGAATATGGTGCCATTTGGGAGAGAAAAGTTTTTTATGTTTGATTGAGGAGAATATGGTGCCATTAGGGAGAGAAAAGTTTTGATGTTTGATTGAGAAGAATATGGTGCCATTTGGAAGAGAAAAGTTTTGATGTTTGATTGAGAAGAATATGGTGCCATTTGGAAGAGAAAAGTTTTTATGTTTAATTGAGAAGAATATGGTGCCATTTGGAAGAGAAAAGTTTTTATATTTGATTGAAAAGAATTTGCTGCCATTTGGGAGAAAAAATTTTTTATGTTTGATTGAGAAGAATATGGTGCCATTTTGGAGAGAAAAGTTTTTATATTTGATTAAAAAGAATATGGTTCCATTTGGGAGAGAAAAATTTTTATGTTTGATTGAGAAGAATATGGTGCCATTTGGAAAAGAAAAGTTTTTTATGTTTGATTGAGGAGAATATGGTGCCATTAGGGAGAGAAAAGTTTTTATGTTTTATTGAGAAGTATATGGTGCCATTTGGGAGAGAAAAGTTTTTATGTTTGATTGAGAAGAATTTGGTGCCATTCGGGAGAGAAAAGTTTTGATGTTTGATTGAGAAGAATGTTGTGCCATTTGGGAGAGAAAAGTTTTTATATTTGATTAAGAAGAATATGGTGCCATTTGGGAGAGAAAAGTTTTTATGTTTGATTGAGAAGATTATGGTGCCATTTGGGAGAGAAAAGTTTTTATGTTTGATTGAGAAGAATATGATGCCATTTGGGAGAGAAAAGTTTTTATGTTTGATTGAGAAGAATATGGTGCCATTTGGGAGAGAAAAGTTTTGATGTTTGATTAAGAAGAATATGTTGCCATTAGGGAGAGAAAAGTTTCTATATTTGATTGAGAAGAATATGGTGCCATTTGGGAGAGAAAATTTTTTATGTTTGATTGAGAAGAATATGGTGCCATTTGGGAGAGAAAAGTTTTGATGTTTGATTGAGAAGAATATGGTGCCATTTGGGAGAGAAAAGTTTTGATGTTTGATTGAGAAGAATATGGTGCCATTTGGGAGAGAAAAGTTTTTATATTTGATTTAAAAGAATATGGTGCCATTTGGGAGAGAAAAGTTTTTATGTTTGATTGAGAAGAATTTGGTGCCATTCGGGAGAGAAAAGTTTTGATGTTTGATTGAGAAGAATGTTGTGCCATTTGGGAGAGAAAAGTTTTTATATTTGATTAAGAAGAATATGGTGCCATTTGGGAGAGAAAAGTTTTTATGTTTGATTGAGAAGAATATGATGCCATTTGGGAGAGAAAAGTTTTTATGTTTGATTGAGAAGAATATGGTGCCATTTGGGAGAGAAAAGTTTTGATGTTTGATTAAGAAGAATATGTTGCCATTAGGGAGAGAAAAGTTTCTATATTTGATTGAGAAGAATATGGTGCCATTTGGGAGAGAAAATTTTTTATGTTTGATTGGGAAGAATATGGTGCCATTTGGGAGAGAAAAGTTTTGATGTTTGATTGAGAAGAATATGGTGCCATTTGGGAGAGAAAAGTTTTGATGTTTGATTGAGAAGAATATGGTGCCATTTGGGAGAGAAAAGTTTTTATATTTGATTTAAAAGAATATGGTGCCATTTGGGAGAGAAAAGTTTTTATATTTGATTGAAAAGAATTTGGTGCCATTTGCGAGAGAAAAGTTTTTATGTTTGATTGAGAAGAATATGGAGCCATTTGGAAAAGAAAATTTTTTAATGTTTGATTGAGGAGAATATGGTGCCATTTGGGAGAGAAAAGTTTTTATGTTTGATTGAGAAGAATATGTTGCCATTTGGAAAAGACAAGTTTTTTATGTTTGATTGAGGAGAATATGGTGCCATTAGGGAGAGAAAAGTTTTTATGTTTGATTGAGAAGAATATGGTGCCATTTGGGAGAGAAAAGTTTTTCTATTTGATTGAAAAGAATATGGTGCCAT
This sequence comes from Daphnia pulicaria, assembly GCF_021234035.1. Classification (NCBI taxonomy): domain Eukaryota; kingdom Metazoa; phylum Arthropoda; class Branchiopoda; order Diplostraca; family Daphniidae; genus Daphnia; species Daphnia pulicaria. The sequence continues at coordinate 4,870,398 of NC_060915.1, forward strand.
TTGGAAGAGAAAAGTTTTTATGTTTGATTGAGAAGAATATGGTGCCATTTGGGAGAGAAAAGTTTTTATATTTGATTGAAAAGAATATGGTGCCATTTGGGAGAGAAAAGTTTTTATATTCGATTGAAAAGAATTTGGTGCCATTTGCGAGAGAAAAGTTTTGATGTTTGATTGAGAAGAATATGGTGCCATTTGGGAGAGAAAAGTTTTTATATTTGATTGAAAAGAATATGGTGCCATTTGGAAGAGAAAAGTTTTGATGTTTGATTGAGAAGAATATGGTGCCATTTGGGAGAGAAAAGTTTTTATATTTGATTGAAAAGAATATGGTGCCATTTGGGAGAGAAAAGTTTTTATATTTGATTGAGAAGAATATGGTGCCATTTGGGAGAGAAAAGTTTTGATGTTTGATTAAGAAGAATATGTTGCCATTTGGGAGAGAAAAATTTCTATATTTGATTGAGAAGAATATGGTGCCATTTGGGAGAGAAAATTTGTTATGTTTGATTAAGAAGAATTTGGTGCCATTCGGGAGAGCAAATTTTTTATATTTGATTGAAAAGAATTTGCTGCCATTTGGGAGAGAAAAATTTTTATGTTTGATTGAGAAGAATATGGTGCCATTTGGAAGAGAAAAGTTTTGATGTTTGATTGAGAAGAATATGGTGCCATTTGGGAGAGAAAAGTTTTTATATTTGATTGAAAAGAATATGGTGCCATTTGGAAGAGATAATTTTTTTTATGTTTGATTGAGAAGAATATGGTGCCATTTGGAAAAGAAAATTTTTTTATGTTTGATTGAGGAGAATATGGTGCCATTTGGGAGAGAAAATTTTTTATGTTTGATTAAGAAGAATATGTTGCCATTAGGGAGAGAAAAGTTTCTATATTTGATTGAGAAGAATATGGTGCCATTTGGGAGAGAAAATTTTTTATGTTTGATTGAGAAGAATATGGTGCCATTTGGGAGAGAAAAGTTTTTATATTTGATTAAGAAGAATATGATGCCATTTGGGAGAGAAAAGTTTTGATGTTTGATTGAGAAGAATATGGTGCCATTTGGGAGAGAAAAGTTTTTATATTTGATTTAAAAGAATATGGTGCCATTTGGGAGAGAAAAGTTTTTATATTTGATTGAAAAGAATTTGGTGCCATTTGCGAGAGAAAAGTTTTTATGTTTGATTGAGAAGAATATGGAGCCATTTGGAAAAGAAAATTTTTTAATGTTTGATTGAGGAGAATATGGTGCCATTTGGGAGAGAAAAGTTTTTATGTTTGATTGAGAAGAATATGTTGCCATTTGGAAAAGAAAAGTTTTTTATGTTTGATTGAGGAGAATATGGTGCCATTTGGGAGAGAAAATTTTTTATGTTTGATTGAGAAGAATATGGTGCCATTTGGGAGAGAAAAGTTTTTATATTTGATTAAGAAGAATATGATGCCATTTGGGAGAGAAAAGTTTTGATGTTTGATTGAGAAGAATATGTTGCCATTTGGGAGAGAAAAGTTTTTATATTTGATTTAAAAGAATATGGTGCCATTTGGGAGAGAAAAGTTTTTATATTTGATTGAAAAGAATTTGGTGCCATTTGCGAGAGAAAAGTTTTTATGTTTGATTGAGAAGAATATGGAGCCATTTGGAAAAGAAAATTTTTTAATGTTTGATTGAGGAGAATATGGTGCCATTTGGGAGAGAAAAGTTTTTATGTTTGATTGAGAAGAATATGTTGCCATTTGGAAAAGAAAAGTTTTTTATGTTTGATTGAGGAGAATATGGTGCCATTAGGGAGAGAAAAGTTTTTATGTTTGATTGAGAAGAATATGGTGCCATTTGGGAGAGAAAAGTTTTTCTATTTGATTGAAAAGAATATGGTGCCATTTGGAAGAGAAAAGTTTTTATGTTTGATTGAGAAGAATATGGTGCCATTTGGGAGAGAAAAGTTTTTATATTTGATTGAAAAGAATATGGTGCCATTTGGGAGAGAAAAGTTTTTATATTTGATTGAAAAGAATTTGGTGCCATTTGCGAGAGAAAAGTTTTAATGTTTGATTGAGAAGAATATGGTGCCATTTGGGAGAGAAAAGTTTTTATATTTGATTGAAAAGCATATGGTGCCATTTGGAAGAGAAAAGTTTTGATGTTTGATTAAGAAGAATATGTTGCCATTTGGGAGAGAAAAGTTTTTATATTTGATTGAGAAGAATATGGTGCCATTTTGGAGAGAAAAGTTTTTATATTTGATTAAAAAGAATATGGTGCCATTTGGGAGAGAAAAATTTTTATGTTTGATTGAGAAGAATATGGTGCCATTTGGAAAAGAAAAGTTTTTTATGTTTGATTGAGGAGAATATGGTGCCATTAGGGAGAGAAAAGTTTTTATGTTTTATTGAGAAGTATATGGTGCCATTTGGGAGAGAAAAGTTTTTATGTTTGATTGAGAAGAATTTGGTGCCATTCGGGAGAGAAAAGTTTTGATGTTTGATTGAGAAGAATGTTGTGCCATTTGGGAGAGAAAAGTTTTTATATTTGATTAAGAAGAATATGGTGCCATTTGGGAGAGAAAAGTTTTTATGCTTGATTGAGAAGATTATGGTGCCATTTGGGAGAGAAAAGTTTTTATGTTTGATTGAGAAGAATATGATGCCATTTGGGAGAGAAAAGTTTTTATGTTTGATTGAGAAGAATATGGTGCCATTTGGGAGAGAAAAGTTTTGATGTTTGATTAAGAAGAATATGTTGCCATTAGGGAGAGAAAAGTTTCTATATTTGATTGAGAAGAATATGGTGCCATTTGGGACAGAAAATTTTTTATGTTTGATTGAGAAGAATATGGTGCCATTTGGGAGAGAAAAGTTTTTATATTTGATTGAGAAGAATATGGTGCCATTTGGGAGAGAAAAGTTTTTATGTTTGATTGAGAAGAATATGGTGCCATTTGGGAGAGAAAAGTTTTTATGTTTGATTGAGAAGAATATGGTGCCATTTGGGAGAGAAAAGTTTTGATGTTTGATTAAGAAGAATATGTTGCCATTAGGGAGAGAAAAGTTTCTATATTTGATTGAGAAGAATATGGTGCCATTTGGGAGAGAAAATTGTTTATGTTTGATTGAGAAGAATATGGTGCCATTTGGGAGAGAAAAGTTTTCATATTTGATTGAGAAGAATATGGTGCCATTTGGGAGAGAAAAGTTTTTATGTTTGATTGAGAAGAATATGGTGCCATTTGGGAGAGAAAAGTTTTTATATTTGATTGAAAAGAATTTGGTTAATTTGGGAGAGAAAAATTTTTATATTTGATTGAAAAGAATTTGGTGCCATTTGCGAGAGAAAAGTTTTTATGTTTGATTGAGAAGAATATGGAGCCATTTGGAAAAGAAAATTTTTTAATGTTTGATTGAGGAGAATATGGTGCCATTTGGGAGAGAAAAGTTTTTATGTTTGATTGAGTAATGTTGCCATTTGGAAAAGAAAAGTTTTTTATGTTTGATGGAGGAGAATATGGTGCCATTAGGGAGAGAAAAGTTTTTATGTTTGATTGAGAAGAATATGGTGCCATTTGGGAGAGAAAAGTTTTTTATGTTTGATTGAGGAGAATATGGTGCCATTAGGGAGAGAAAAGTTTTGATGTTTGATTGAGAAGAATATGGTGCCATTTGGAAGAGAAAAGTTTTGATGTTTGATTGAGAAGAATATGGTGCCATTTGGAAGAGAAAAGTTTTTATGTTTAATTGAGAAGAATAAGGTGCCATTTGGAAGAGAAAAGTTTTTATATTTGATTGAAAAGAATTTGCTGCCATTTGGGAGAAAAAAATTTTTATGTTTGATTGAGAAGAATATGGTGCCATTTTGGAGAGAAAAGTTTTTATATTTGATTAAAAAGAATATGGTGCCATTTGGAAGAGAAAAGTTTTTTATGTTTGATTGAGAAGAATATGGTGCCATTTGGAAGAGAAAAGTTTTTATATTTGATTGAAAAGAATATGGTGCCATTTGGGAGAGAAAAGTTTTTATATTTGATTGAAAAGAATATGGTGCCATTTGGGAGAGAAAAGTTTTTATATTTGATTGAAAAGAATTTGGTGCCATTTGCGAGAGAAAAGTTTTGATGTTTGATTGAGAAGAATATGGTGCCATTTGGGAGAGAAAAGTTTTTATATTTGATTGAAAAGAATATGGTGCCATTTGGAAGAGAAAAGTTTTGATGTTTGATTGAGAAGAATATGGTGCAATTTGGGAGAGAAAAGTTTTTATATTTGATTGAAAAGAATATGGTGCCATTTGGGAGAGAAAAGTTTTTATATTTGATTGAGAAGAATATGGTGCCATTTGGGAGAGAAAAGTTTTGATGTTTGATTAAGAAGAATATGTTGCCATTTGGGAGAGAAAAATTTCTATATTTGATTGAGAAGAATATGGTGCCATTTGGGAGAGAAAATTTTTTATGTTTGATTGAGAAGAATTTGGTGCCATTCGGGAGAGCAAATTTTTTATATTTGATTGAAACGAATTTGCTGCCATTTGGGAGAGAAAAATTTTTATGTTTGATTGAGAAGAATATGGTGCCATTTGGAAGAGAAAAGTTTTGATGTTTGATTGAGAAGAATATGGTGCCATTTGGGAGAGAAAAGTTTTTATATTTGATTGAAAAGAATATGGTGCCATTTGGAAGAGATAATTTTTTTTATGTTTGATTGAGAAGAATATGGTGCCATTTGGAAAAGAAAATTTTTTTATGTTTGATTGAGGAGAATATGGTGCCATTTGGGAGAGAAAATTTTTTATGTTTGATTAAGAAGAATATGTTGCCATTAGGGAGAGAAAAGTTTCTATATTTGATTGAGAAGAATATGGTGCCATTTGGGAGAGAAAATTTTTTATGTTTGATTGAGAAGAATATGGTGCCATTTGGGAGAGAAAAGTTTTTATATTTGATTGAGAAGAATATGATGCCATTTGGGAGAGAAAAGTTTTGATGTTTGATTGAGAAGAATATGGTGCCATTTGGGAGAGAAAAGTTTTTATATTTGATTTAAAAGAATATGGTGCCATTTGGGAGAGAAAAGTTTTTATATTTGATTGAAAAGAATTTGGTGCCATTTGCGAGAGAAAAGTTTTTATGTTTGATTGAGAAGAATATGGAGCCATTTGGAAAAGAAAATTTTTTAATGTTTGATTGAGGAGAATATGGTGCCATTTGGGAGAGAAAAGTTTTTATGTTTGATTGAGAAGAATATGTTGCCATTTGGAAAAGAAAAGTTTTTTATGTTTGATTGAGGAGAATATGGTGCCATTAGGGAGAGAAAAGTTTTTATGTTTGATTGAGAAGAATATGGTGCCATTTGGGAGAGAAAAGTTTTTCTATTTGATTGAAAAGAATATGGTGCCATTTGGAAGAGAAAAGTTTTTATGTTTGATTGAGAAGAATATGGTGCCATTTGGGAGAGAAAAGTTTTTATATTTGATTGAAAAGAATATGGTGCCATTTGGGAGAGAAAAGTTTTTATATTTGATTGAAAAGAATTTGGTGCCATTTGCGAGAGAAAAGTTTTAATGTTTGATTGAGAAGAATATGGTGCCATTTGGGAGAGAAAAGTTTTTATATTTGATTGAAAAGAATATGGTGCCATTTGGAAGAGAAAAGTTTTTATGTTTGATTGAGAAGAATATGGTGCCATTTGGGAGAGAAAAGTTTTTATATTTGATTGAAAAGAATATGGTGCCATTTGGGAGAGAAAAGTTTTTATATTTGATTGAAAAGAATTTGGTGCCATTTGCGAGAGAAAAGTTTTAATGTTTGATTGAGAAGAATATGGTGCCATTTGGGAGAGAAAAGTTTTTATATTTGATTGAAAAGCATATGGTGCCATTTGGAAGAGAAAAGTTTTGATGTTTGATTAAGAAGAATATGTTGCCATTTGGGAGAGAAAAGTTTTTATATTTGATTGAGAAGAATATGGTGCCATTTTGGAGAGAAAAGTTTTTATATTTGATTAAAAAGAATATGGTGCCATTTGGGAGAGAAAAATTTTTATGTTTGATTGAGAAGAATATGGTGCCATTTGGAAAAGAAAAGTTTTTTATGTTTGATTGAGGAGAATATGGTGCCATTAGGGAGAGAAAAGTTTTTATGTTTTATTGAGAAGTATATGGTGCCATTTGGGAGAGAAAAGTTTTTATGTTTGATTGAGAAGAATTTGGTGCCATTCGGGAGAGAAAAGTTTTGATGTTTGATTGAGAAGAATGTTGTGCCATTTGGGAGAGAAAAGTTTTTATATTTGATTAAGAAGAATATGGTGCCATTTGGGAGAGAAAAGTTTTTATGCTTGATTGAGAAGATTATGGTGCCATTTGGGAGAGAAAAGTTTTTATGTTTGATTGAGAAGAATATGATGCCATTTGGGAGAGAAAAGTTTTTATGTTTGATTGAGAAGAATATGGTGCCATTTGGGAGAGAAAAGTTTTGATGTTTGATTAAGAAGAATATGTTGCCATTAGGGAGAGAAAAGTTTCTATATTTGATTGAGAAGAATATGGTGCCATTTGGGACAGAAAATTTTTTATGTTTGATTGAGAAGAATATGGTGCCATTTGGGAGAGAAAAGTTTTTATATTTGATTGAGAAGAATATGGTGCCATTTGGGAGAGAAAAGTTTTTATGTTTGATTGAGAAGAATATGGTGCCATTTGGGAGAGAAAAGTTTTTATGTTTGATTGAGAAGAATATGGTGCCATTTGGGAGAGAAAAGTTTTGATGTTTGATTAAGAAGAATATGTTGCCATTAGGGAGAGAAAAGTTTCTATATTTGATTGAGAAGAATATGGTGCCATTTGGGAGAGAAAATTGTTTATGTTTGATTGAGAAGAATATGGTGCCATTTGGGAGAGAAAAGTTTTCATATTTGATTGAGAAGAATATGGTGCCATTTGGGAGAGAAAAGTTTTTATGTTTGATTGAGAAGAATATGGTGCCATTTGGGAGAGAAAAGTTTTTATATTTGATTGAAAAGAATTTGGTTAATTTGGGAGAGAAAAATTTTTATATTTGATTGAAAAGAATTTGGTGCCATTTGCGAGAGAAAAGTTTTTATGTTTGATTGAGAAGAATATGGAGCCATTTGGAAAAGAAAATTTTTTAATGTTTGATTGAGGAGAATATGGTGCCATTTGGGAGAGAAAAGTTTTTATGTTTGATTGAGTAATGTTGCCATTTGGAAAAGAAAAGTTTTTTATGTTTGATGGAGGAGAATATGGTGCCATTAGGGAGAGAAAAGTTTTTATGTTTGATTGAGAAGAATATGGTGCCATTTGGGAGAGAAAAGTTTTTTATGTTTGATTGAGGAGAATATGGTGCCATTAGGGAGAGAAAAGTTTTGATGTTTGATTGAGAAGAATATGGTGCCATTTGGAAGAGAAAAGTTTTGATGTTTGATTGAGAAGAATATGGTGCCATTTGGAAGAGAAAAGTTTTTATGTTTAATTGAGAAGAATAAGGTGCCATTTGGAAGAGAAAAGTTTTTATATTTGATTGAAAAGAATTTGCTGCCATTTGGGAGAAAAAAATTTTTATGTTTGATTGAGAAGAATATGGTGCCATTTTGGAGAGAAAAGTTTTTATATTTGATTAAAAAGAATATGGTGCCATTTGGAAGAGAAAAGTTTTTTATGTTTGATTGAGAAGAATATGGTGCCATTTGGAAGAGAAAAGTTTTTATATTTGATTGAAAAGAATATGGTGCCATTTGGGAGAGAAAAGTTTTTATATTTGATTGAAAAGAATATGGTGCCATTTGGGAGAGAAAAGTTTTTATATTTGATTGAAAAGAATTTGGTGCCATTTGCGAGAGAAAAGTTTTGATGTTTGATTGAGAAGAATATGGTGCCATTTGGGAGAGAAAAGTTTTTATATTTGATTGAAAAGAATATGGTGCCATTTGGAAGAGAAAAGTTTTGATGTTTGATTGAGAAGAATATGGTGCAATTTGGGAGAGAAAAGTTTTTATATTTGATTGAAAAGAATATGGTGCCATTTGGGAGAGAAAAGTTTTTATATTTGATTGAGAAGAATATGGTGCCATTTGGGAGAGAAAAGTTTTGATGTTTGATTAAGAAGAATATGTTGCCATTTGGGAGAGAAAAATTTCTATATTTGATTGAGAAGAATATGGTGCCATTTGGGAGAGAAAATTTTTTATGTTTGATTGAGAAGAATTTGGTGCCATTCGGGAGAGCAAATTTTTTATATTTGATTGAAACGAATTTGCTGCCATTTGGGAGAGAAAAATTTTTATGTTTGATTGAGAAGAATATGGTGCCATTTGGAAGAGAAAAGTTTTGATGTTTGATTGAGAAGAATATGGTGCCATTTGGGAGAGAAAAGTTTTTATATTTGATTGAAAAGAATATGGTGCCATTTGGAAGAGATAATTTTTTTTATGTTTGATTGAGAAGAATATGGTGCCATTTGGAAAAGAAAATTTTTTTATGTTTGATTGAGGAGAATATGGTGCCATTTGGGAGAGAAAATTTTTTATGTTTGATTAAGAAGAATATGTTGCCATTAGGGAGAGAAAAGTTTCTATATTTGATTGAGAAGAATATGGTGCCATTTGGGAGAGAAAATTTTTTATGTTTGATTGAGAAGAATATGGTGCCATTTGGGAGAGAAAAGTTTTTATATTTGATTGAGAAGAATATGATGCCATTTGGGAGAGAAAAGTTTTGATGTTTGATTGAGAAGAATATGGTGCCATTTGGGAGAGAAAAGTTTTTATATTTGATTTAAAAGAATATGGTGCCATTTGGGAGAGAAAAGTTTTTATATTTGATTGAAAAGAATTTGGTGCCATTTGCGAGAGAAAAGTTTTTATGTTTGATTGAGAAGAATATGGAGCCATTTGGAAAAGAAAATTTTTTAATGTTTGATTGAGGAGAATATGGTGCCATTTGGGAGAGAAAAGTTTTTATGTTTGATTGAGAAGAATATGTTGCCATTTGGAAAAGAAAAGTTTTTTATGTTTGATTGAGGAGAATATGGTGCCATTAGGGAGAGAAAAGTTTTTATGTTTGATTGAGAAGAATATGGTGCCATTTGGGAGAGAAAAGTTTTTCTATTTGATTGAAAAGAATATGGTGCCATTTGGAAGAGAAAAGTTTTTATGTTTGATTGAGAAGAATATGGTGCCATTTGGGAGAGAAAAGTTTTTATATTTGATTGAAAAGAATATGGTGCCATTTGGGAGAGAAAAGTTTTTATATTTGATTGAAAAGAATTTGGTGCCATTTGCGAGAGAAAAGTTTTAATGTTTGATTGAGAAGAATATGGTGCCATTTGGGAGAGAAAAGTTTTTATATTTGATTGAAAAGAATATGGTGCCATTTGGAAGAGAAAAGTTTTTATGTTTGATTGAGAAGAATATGGTGCCATTTGGGAGAGAAAAGTTTTTATATTTGATTGAAAAGAATATGGTGCCATTTGGGAGAGAAAAGTTTTTATATTTGATTGAAAAGAATTTGGTGCCATTTGCGAGAGAAAAGTTTTAATGTTTGATTGAGAAGAATATGGTGCCATTTGGGAGAGAAAAGTTTTTATATTTGATTGAGAAGAATATGGTGCCATTTTGGAGAGAAAAGTTTTTATATTTGATTAAAAAGAATATGGTGCCATTTGGGAGAGAAAAATTTTTATGTTTGATTGAGAAGAATATGGTGCCATTTGGAAAAGAAAAGTTTTTTTATGTTTGATTGAGGAGAATATGGTGCCATTAGGGAGAGAAAAGTTTTTATGTTTTATTGAGAAGTATATGGTGCCATTTGGGAGAGAAAAGTTTTTATGTTTGATTGAGAAGAATTTGGTGCCATTCGGGAGAGAAAAGTTTTGATGTTTGATTGAGAAGAATGTTGTGCCATTTGGGAGAGAAAAGTTTTTATATTTGATTAAGAAGAATATGGTGCCATTTGGGAGAGAAAAGTTTTTATGTTTGATTGAGAAGATTATGGTTCCATTTGGGAGAGAAAAGTTTTTATGTTTGATTGAGAAGAATATGATGCCATTTGGGAGAGAAAAGTTTTTATGTTTGATTGAGAAGAATATGGTGCCATTTGGGAGAGAAAAGTTTTGATGTTTGATTAAGGAGAATATGTTGCCATTAGGGAGAGAAAAGTTTCTATATTTGATTGAGAAGAATATGGTGCCATTTGGGACAGAAAATTTTTTATGTTTGATTGAGAAGAATATGGTGCCATTTGGGAGAGAAAAGTTTTTATATTTGATTGAGAAGAATATGGTGCCATTTGGGAGAGAAAAGTTTTTATGTTTGATTGAGAAGAATATGGTGCCATTTGGGAGAGAAAAGTTTTTATATTTGATTGAAAAGAATTTGGTTAATTTGGGAGAGAAAAATTTTTATATTTGATTGAAAAGAATTTGGTGCCATTAGAGAGAGAAAAGTTTTTATGTTTGATTGAGAAGAATATGGAGCCATTTGGAAAAGAAAATTTTTTAATGTTTGATTGAGGAGAATATGGTGCCATTTGGGAGAGAAAAGTTTTTATGTTTGATTGAGAAGATTATGGTGCCATTTGGAAAAGAAACGTTTTTTATGTTTGATTGAGGAGAATATGGTGCCATTAGGGAGAGAAAAGTTTTTATGTTTGATTGAGAAGAATATGGTGCCATTTGGGAGAGAAAAGTTTTTTATGTTTGATTGAGGAGAATATGGTGCCATTTGGGAGAGAAAAGTTTTTATGTTTGATTGAGAAGAATATGTTGCCATTTGGAAAAGAAAAGTTTTTTATGTTTGATTGAGGAGAATATGGTGCCATTAGGGAGAGAAAAGTTTTTATGTTTGATTGAGAAGAATATGGTGCCATTTGGGAGAGAAAAGTTTTTCTATTTGATTGAAAAGAATATGGTGCCATTTGGAAGAGAAAAGTTTTTATGTTTGATTGAGAAGAATATGGTGCCATTTGGGAGAGAAAAGTTTTTATATTTGATTGAAAAGAATATGGTGCCATTTGGGAGAGAAAAGTTTTTATATTTGATTGAAAAGAATATGGTGCCATTTGGAAGAGAAAAGTTTTGATGTTTGATTAAGAAGAATATGTTGCCATTTGGGAGAGAAAAGTTTTTATATTTGATTGAGAAGAATATGGTGCCATTTTGGAGAGAAAAGTTTTTATATTTGATTAAAAAGAATATGGTGCCATTTGGGAGAGAAAATTTTTATGTTTGATTGAGAAGAATATGGTGCCATTTGGAAAAGAAAAGTTTTTTATGTTTGATTGAGGAGAATATGGTGCCATTAGGGAGAGAAAAGTTTTTATGTTTTATTGAGAAGTATATGGTGCCATTTGGGAGAGAAAAGTTTTTATGTTTGATTGAGAAGAATTTGGTGCCATTCGGGAGAGAAAAGTTTTGATGTTTGATTGAGAAGAATGTTGTGCCATTTGGGAGAGAAAAGTTTTTATATTTGATTAAGAAGAATATGGTGCCATTTGGGAGAGAAAAGTTTTTATGTTTGATTGAGAAGATTATGGTGCCATTTGGGAGAGAAAAGTTTTTATGTTTGATTGAGAAGAATATGATGCCATTTGGGAGAGAAAAGTTTTTATGTTTGATTGAGAAGAATATGGTGCCATTTGGGAGAGAAAAGTTTTGATGTTTGATTAAGGAGAATATGTTGCCATTAGGGAGAGAAAAGTTTCTATATTTGATTGAGAAGAATATGGTGCCATTTGGGACAGAAAATTTTTTATGTTTGATTGAGAAGAATATGGTGCCATTTGGGAGAGAAAAGTTTTTATATTTGATTGAGAAGAATATGGTGCCATTTGGGAGAGAAAAGTTTTTATGTTTGATTGAGAAGAATATGGTGCCATTTGGGAGAGAAAAGTTTTTATATTTGATTGAAAAGAATTTGGTTAATTTGGGAGAGAAAAATTTTTATATTTGATTGAAAAGAATTTGGTGCCATTAGAGAGAGAAAAGTTTTTATGTTTGATTGAGAAGAATATGTTGCCATTTGGAAAAGAAAATTTTTTAATGTTTGATTGAGGAGAATATGGTGCCATTTGGGAGAGAAAAGTTTTTATGTTTGATTGAGAAGATTATGGTGCCATTTGGAAAAGAAACGTTTTTTATGTTTGATTGAGGAGAATATGGTGCCATTAGGGAGAGAAAAGTTTTTATGTTTGATTGAGAAGGATATGGTGCCATTTGGGAGAGAAAAGTTTTTTATGTTTGATTGAGGAGAATATGGTGCCATTTGGGAGAGAAAAGTTTTTATGTTTGATTGAGAAGAATATGTTGCCATTTGGAAAAGAAAAGTTTTTTATGTTTGATTGAGGAGAATATGGTGCCATTAGGGAGAGAAAAGTTTTTATGTTTGATTGAGAAGAATATGGTGCCATTTGGGAGAGAAAAGTTTTTCTATTTGATTGAAAAGAATATGGTGCCATTTGGAAGAGAAAAGTTTTTATGTTTGATTGAGAAGAATATGGTGCCATTTGGGAGAGAAAAGTTTTTATATTTGATTGAAAAGAATATGGTGCCATTTGGGAGAGAAAAGTTTTTATATTTGATTGAAAAGAATATGGTGCCATTTGGAAGAGAAAAGTTTTGATGTTTGATTAAGAAGAATATGTTGCCATTTGGGAGAGAAAAGTTTTTATATTTGATTGAGAAGAATATGGTGCCATTTTGGAGAGAAAAGTTTTTATATTTGATTAAAAAGAATATGGTGCCATTTGGGAGAGAAAATTTTTATGTTTGATTGAGAAGAATATGGTGCCATTTGGAAAAGAAAAGTTTTTTATGTTTGATTGAGGAGAATATGGTGCCATTAGGGAGAGAAAAGTTTTTATGTTTTATTGAGAAGTATATGGTGCCATTTGGGAGAGAAAAGTTTTTATGTTTGATTGAGAAGAATTTGGTGCCATTCGGGAGAGAAAAGTTTTGATGTTTGATTGAGAAGAATGTTGTGCCATTTGGGAGAGAAAAGTTTCTATATTTGATTGAGAAGAATATGGTGCCATTTGGGACAGAAAATTTTTTATGTTTGATTGAGAAGAATATGGTGCCATTTGGGAGAGAAAAGTTTTTATATTTGATTGAGAAGAATATGGTGCCATTTGGGAGAGAAAAGTTTTTATGTTTGATTGAGAAGAATATGGTGCCATTTGGGAGAGAAAAGTTTTTATATTTGATTGAAAAGAATTTGGTTAATTTGGGAGAGAAAAATTTTTATATTTGATTGAAAAGAATTTGGTGCCATTAGAGAGAGAAAAGTTTTTATGTTTGATTGAGAAGAATATGTTGCCATTTGGAAAAGAAAATTTTTTAATGTTTGATTGAGGAGAATATGGTGCCATTTGGGAGAGAAAAGTTTTTATGTTTGATTGAGAAGATTATGGTGCCATTTGGAAAAGAAACGTTTTTTATGTTTGATTGAGGAGAATATGGTGCCATTAGGGAGAGAAAAGTTTTTATGTTTGATTGAGAAGGATATGGTGCCATTTGGGAGAGAAAAGTTTTTTATGTTTGATTGAGGAGAATATGGTGCCATTTGGGAGAGAAAAGTTTTTATGTTTGATTGAGAAGAATATGTTGCCATTTGGAAAAGAAAAGTTTTTTATGTTTGATTGAGGAGAATATGGTGCCATTAGGGAGAGAAAAGTTTTTATGTTTGATTGAGAAGAATATGGTGCCATTTGGGAGAGAAAAGTTTTTCTATTTGATTGAAAAGAATATGGTGCCATTTGGAAGAGAAAAGTTTTTATGTTTGATTGAGAAGAATATGGTGCCATTTGGGAGAGAAAAGTTTTTATATTTGATTGAAAAGAATATGGTGCCATTTGGGAGAGAAAAGTTTTTATATTTGATTGAAAAGAATATGGTGCCATTTGGAAGAGATAATTTTTTTTATGTTTGATTAAGAAGAATATGTTGCCATTTGGGAGAGAAAAGTTTTTATATTTGATTGAGAAGAATATGGTGCCATTTTGGAGAGAAAAGTTTTTATATTTGATTAAAAAGAATATGGTGCCATTTGGGAGAGAAAATTTTTATGTTTGATTGAGAAGAATATGGTGCCATTTGGAAAAGAAAAGTTTTTTATGTTTGATTGAGGAGAATATGGTGCCATTAGGGAGAGAAAAGTTTTTATGTTTTATTGAGAAGTATATGGTGCCATTTGGGAGAGAAAAGTTTTTATGTTTGATTGAGAAGAATTTGGTGCCATTCGGGAGAGAAAAGTTTTGATGTTTGATTGAGAAGAATGTTGTGCCATTTGGGAGAGAAAAGTTTTTATATTTGATTAAGAAGAATATGGTGCCATTTGGGAGAGAAAAGTTTTTATGTTTGATTGAGAAGATTATGGTGCCATTTGGGAGAGAAAAGTTTTTATGTTTGATTGAGAAGAATATGATGCCATTTGGGAGAGAAAAGTTTTTATGTTTGATTGAGAAGAATATGGTGCCATTTGGGAGAGAAAAATTTTGATGTTTGATTAAGAAGAATATGTTGCCATTAGGGAGAGAAAAGTTTCTATATTTGATTGAGAAGAATATGGTGCCATTTGGGACAGAAAATTTTTTATGTTTGATTGAGAAGAATATGGTGCCATTTGGGAGAGAAAAGTTTTTATATTTGATTGAGAAGAATATGGTGCCATTTGGGAGAGAAAAGTTTTGATGTTTGATTGAGAAGAATATGGTGCCATTTGGGAGAGAAAAGTTTTTATATTTGATTTAAAAGAATATGGTGCCATTTGGGAGAGAAAAGTTTTTATATTTGATTGAAAAGAATTTGGTGCCATTTGCGAAAGAAAAGTTTTTATGTTTGATTGAGAAGAATATGGAGCCATTTGGAAAAGAAAATTTTTTAATGTTTGATTGAGGAGAATATGGTGCCATTTGGGAGAGAAAAGTTTTTATGTTTGATTGAGAAGAATATGGAGCCATTTGGAAAAGAAAATTTTTTAATGTTTGATTGAGGAGAATATGGTGCAATTAGGGAGAGAAAAGTTTTTATGTTTGATTGAGAAGAATATGGTGCCATTTGGGAGAGAAAAGTTTTTCTATTTGATTGAAAAGAATATGGTGCCATTTGGAAGAGAAAAGTTTTTATGTTTGATTGAGAAGAATATGGTGCCATTTGGGAGAGAAAAGTTTTTATATTTGATTGAAAAGAATATGGTGCCATTTGCGAGAGAAAAGTTTTTTATGTTTGATTGAGGAGAATATGGTGCCATTAGGGAGAGAAAAGTTTTTATGTTTGATTGAGAAGATTATGGTGCCATTTGGGAGAGAAAAGTTTTTATGTTTGATTGAGAAGAATATGGTGCCATTTGGGAGAGAAAAGTTTTGATGTTTGATTAAGAAGAATATGGTGCTATTAGGGAGAGAAAAGTTTCTATATTTGATTGAGAAGAATATGGTGCCATTTGGGAGAGAAAAGTTTTTATATTTGATTGAGAAGAATATGGTGCCATTTGGGAGAGAAAAGTTTTTATGTTTGATTGAGAAGAATATGGTGCCATTTGGGAGAGAAAAGTTTTTATATTTGATTGAAAAGAATTTGGTTAATTTGGGAGAGAAAAATTTTTATATTTGATTGAAAAGAATATGGTGCCATCTGGGAGAGATAAGTTTTGATGTTTGATTGAGAAGAATATGGTGCCATTTGGGAGAGAAAAGTTTTTATATTTGATTTAAAAGAATATGGTGCCATTTGGGAGAGAAAAGTTTTTATATTTGATTGAAAAGAATTTGGTGCCATTTGCGAGAGAAAAGTTTTTATGTTTGATTGAGAAGAATATGGAGCCATTTGGAAAAGAAAATTTTTTGATGTTTGATTGAGGAGAATATGGTGCCATTTGGGAGAGAAAAGTTTTTATGTTTGATTGAGAAGAATATGGAGCCATTTGGAAAAGAAAATTTTTTAATGTTTGATTGAGGAGAATATGGTGCAATTAGGGAGAGAAAAGTTTTTATGTTTGATTGAGAAGAATATGGTGCCATTTGGGAGAGAAAAGTTTTTCTATTTGATTGAAAAGAATATGGTGCCATTTGGAAGAGAAAAGTTTTTATGTTTGATTGAGAAGAATATGGTGCCATTTGGGAGAGAAAAGTTTTTATATTTGATTGAAAAGAATATGGTGCCATTTGGGAGAGAAAAGTTTTTATATTTGATTGAAAAGAATTTGGTGCCATTTGCGAGAGAAAAGTTTTGATGTTTGATTGAGAAGAATATGGTGCCATTTGGGAGAGAAAAGTTTTTATATTTGATTGAAAAAAATATGGTGCCATTTGGAAGAGAAAAGTTTTGATGTTTGATTGAGAAGAATATGGTGCCATTTGGGAGAGAAAAGTTTTTATATTTGATTGAAAAGAATATGGTGCCATTTTGGAGAGAAAAGTTTTTATATTTGATTAAAAAGAATATGGTGCCACTTGGGAGAGAAAAGTTTTTATATTTGATTGAGAAGAATATGGTGCCATTTGGGAGAGAAAAGTTTTTATGTTTGATTGAGAATAATATGGTGCCATTTGGGAGAGAAAAGTTTTTATATTTGATTGAAAAGAATTTGGTTAATTTGGGAGAGAAAAATTTTTATATTTGATTGAAAAGAATATGGTGCCATCTGGGAGAGATAAGTTTTGATGTTTGATTGAGAAGAATATGGTGCCATTTGGGAGAGAAAAGTTTTTATGTTTGATTGAGAAGAATATGGTGCCATTTGGGAGAGAAAAGTTTTTCTGTTTGATTGAAAAGAATATGGTGCCATTTGCGAGAGAAAAGTTTTTATATTTGATTGAAAAGAATATGGTGCCATTTTGGAGAGAAAAGTTTTTATATTTGATTGAGAAGAATATGGTGCCATTTGGGAGAGAAAAATTTTTATGTTTGATTGAGAAGAATATGGTGCCATTTGGAAAAGAAAAGTTTTTTATGTTTGATTGAGGAGAATATGGTGCCATTAGGGAGAGAAAAGTTTTTATGTTTGATTGAGAAGTATATGGAGCCATTTGGGAGAGAAAAGTTTTTATGTTTGATTGAGAAGAATTTGGTGCCATTCGGGAGAGAAAAGTTTTGATGTTTGATTGAGAAGAATGTTGTGCCATTTGGGAGAGAAAAGTTTTTATATTTGATTAAGAAGAATATTGTTCCATTTGGGAGAGAAAAGTTTTTATGTTTGATTGAGAAGATTATGGTGCCATTTGGGAGAGAAAAGTTTTTATGTTTGATTGAGAAGAATATGATGCCATTTGGGAGAGAAAAGTTTTTATGTTTGATTGAGAAGAATATGGTGCCATTTGGGAGAGAAAAGTTTTTATGTTTGATTAAGAAGAATATGGTGCTATTAGGGAGAGAAAAGTTTCTATATTTGATTGAGAAGAATATGGTGCCATTTGGGAGAGAAAAGTTTTTATATTTGATTGAGAAGAATATGGTGCCATTTGGGAGAGAAAAGTTTTTATGTTTGATTGAGAAGAATATGGTGCCATTTGGGAGAGAAAAGTTTTTATATTTGATTGAAAAGAATTTGGTTAATTTGGGAGAGAAAAATTTTTATATTTGATTGAAAAGAATATGGTGCCATCTGGGAGAGATAAGTTTTGATGTTTGATTGAGAAGAATATGGTGCCATTTGGGAGAGAAAAGTTTTTATATTTGATTTAAAAGAATATGGTGCCATTTGGGAGAGAAAAGTTTTTATATTTGATTGAAAAGAATTTGGTGCCATTTGCGAGAGAAAAGTTTTTATGTTTGATTGAGAAGAATATGGAGCCATTTGGAAAAGAAAATTTTTTAATGTTTGATTGAGGAGAATATGGTGCCATTTGGGAGAGAAAAGTTTTTATGTTTGATTGAGAAGAATATGGTGCCATTTGGGAGAGAAAAGTTTTGATGTTTGATTGAGAAGAATATGGTGCCATTTGGGAGAGAAAAGTTTTTATATTTGATTGAAAAGAATATGGTGCCATTTGGAAGAGAAAAGTTTTGATGTTTGATTGAGAAGAATATGGTGCCATTTGGGAGAGAAAAGTTTTTATATTTGATTGAAAAGAATATGGTGCCATTTTGGAGAGAAAAGTTTTTATATTTGATTAAAAAGAATATGGTGCCATTTAGGAGAGAAAAGTTTTTATATTTGATTGAGAAGAATATGGTGCCATTTGGGAGAGAAAAGTTTTTATGTTTGATTGAGAAGAATATGGTGCCATTTGGGAGAGAAAAGTGTTTATATTTGATTGAAAAGAATTTGGTTAATTTGGGAGAGAAAAATTTTTATATTTGATTGAAAAGAATATGGTGCCATCTGGGAGAGATAAGTTTTGATGTTTGATTGAGAAGAATATGGTGCCATTTGGGAGAGAAAAGTTTTGATGTTTAATTGAGAAGAATATGGTGCGATTTGGAAGAGAAAAGTTTTTATATTTGATTGAAAAGAATTTGGTGCCATTTGCGAGAGAAAAATTTCTATTTTTGATTGAGAAGAATATGGTGCCATTTGGGAGAGAAAATTTTTTATGTTTGATTGAGAAGAATTTGGTGCCATTCGGGAGAGCAAATTTTTTATATTTGATTGAAAAGAATTTGCTGCCATTTGGGAGAGAAAAATTTTTATGTTTGATTGAGAAGAATATGGTGCCATTTGGAAGAGAAAAGTTTTGATGTTTGATTGAGAAGAATATGGTGCCATTTGGGAGAGAAAAGTTTTTATATTTGATTGAAAAGAATATAGTGCCATTTGGAAGAGATAATTTTTTTTATGTTTGATTGAGAAGAATATGGTGCCATTTGGAAAAGAAAATTTTTTTATGTTTGATTGAGGAGAATATGGTGCCATTTGGGAGAGAAAAATTTTTATGTTTGATTGAGAAGAATATGGTGCCATTTGGAAGAGAAAAGTTTTGATGTTTGATTGAGAAGAATATTGTGCCATTTGGGAGAGAAAAGTTTTTATATTTGATTGAAAAGAATATGGTGCCATTTGGAAGAGATAATTTTTTTTATGTTTGATTGAGAAGAATATGGTGCCATTTGGAAAAGAAAATTTTTTTATGTTTGATTGAGGAGAATATGGTGCCATTTGGGAGAGAAAATTTTTTATGTTTGATTGAGAAGAATATGGTGCCATTTCGGAGAGAAAAGTTTTTATATTTGATTGAAAAGAATATGGTGCCATTTGGGAGAGAAAAGTTTTTATATTTGATTGAAAAGAATTTGGTGCCATTTGCGAGAGAAAAGTTTTTATGTTTGATTGAGAAGAATATGGTGCCATTTGGGAGAGAAAATTTTTTATGTTTGATTGAGAAGAATATGGTGCCATTTGGGAGAGAAAAGTTTTTATATTTGATTGAAAAGAATATGGTGCCATTTGGAAGAGATAATTTTTTTTATGTTTGATTGAGAAGAATATGGTGCCATTTGGAAAAGAAAATTTTTTTTATGTTTGATTGAGGAGAATATGGTGCCATTTGGGAGAGAAAATTTTTTATGTTTGATTGAGAAGAATATGGTGCCATTTCGGAGAGAAAAGTTTTTATATTTGATTGAAAAGAATATGGTGCCATTTGGAAGAGATAATTTTTTTTTATGTTTGATTGAGAAGAATATGGTGCCATTTGGAAAAGAAAATTTTTTTATGTTTGATTGAGGAGAATATGGTGCCATTTGGGAGAGAAAATTTTTTATGTTTGATTGAGAAGAATATGGTGCCATTTCGGAGAGAAAAGTTTTTATATTTGATTGAAAAGAATATGGTGCCATTTGGAAGAGATAATTTTTTTTATGTTTGATTGAGAAGAATATGGTGCCATTTGGAAAAGAAAATTTTTTTATGTTTGATTGAGGAGAATATGGTGCCATTTGGGAGAGAAAATTTTTAATGTTTGATTGAGAAGAATATGGTGCCATTTCGGAGAGAAAAGTTTTTATATTTGATTGAAAAGAATATGGTGCCATTTGGGAGAGAAAAGTTTTTATATTTGATTGAAAAGAATTTGGTGCCATTTGCGAGAGAAAAGTTTTTATGTTTGATTGAGAAGAATATGGTGCCATTTGGGAGAGAAAAGTTTTTATGTTTGATTGAGAAGAATATGGTGCCATTTGGGAGAGAAAAGTTTTTTATGTTTGATTGAGGAGAATATGGTGCCATTAGGGAGAGAAAAGTTTTTATGTTTGATTGAGAAGATTATGGTGCCATTTGGGAGAGAAAAGTTTTTATGTTTGATTGAGAAGAATATGATGCCATTTGGGAGAGAAAAGTTTTTATGTTTAATTGAGAAGAATATGGTGCCATTTGGAAGAGAAAAGTTTTTATATTTGATTGAAAAGAATTTGCTGCCATTTGGGAGAAAAAAAATTTTATGTTTGATTGAGAAGAATATTGTGCCATTTTGGAGAGAAAAGTTTTTATATTTGATTAAAAAGAATATGGTGCCATTTGGGAGAGAAAAATTTTTATGTTTGATTGAGAAGAATATGGTGCCATTTGGAAAAGAAAAGTTTTTTATGTTTGATTGAGGAGAATATGGTGCCATTAGGGAGAGAAAAGTTTTTATGTTTTATTGAGAAGTATATGGTGCCATTTGGGAGAGAAAAGTTTTTATGTTTGATTGAGAAGAATTTGGTGCCATTCGGGAGAGAAAAGTTTTTATGTTTGATTGAGAAGAATATGGAGCCATTTGGAAAAGAAAATTTTTTAATGTTTGATTGAGGAGAATATGGTGCCATTTGGGAGAGAAAAGTTTTAATGTTTGATTGAGAAGAATATGTTGCCATTTGGAAAAGAAAAGTTTTTTATGTTTGATTGAGGAGAATATGGTGCCATTTGGGAGAGAAAATTTTTTATGTTTGATTGAGAAGAATATGGTGCCATTTCGGAGAGAAAAGTTTTTATATTTGATTGAAAAGAATATGGTGCCATTTGGAAGAGATAATTTTTTTTATGTTTGATTGAGAAGAATATGGTGCCATTTGGAAAAGAAAATTTTTTTATGTTTGATTGAGGAGAATATGGTGCCATTTGGGAGAGAAAATTTTTTATGTTTGATTGAGAAGAATATGGTGCCATTTCGGAGAGAAAAGTTTTTATATTTGATTGAAAAGAATATGGTGCCATTTGGGAGAGAAAAGTTTTTATATTTGATTGAAAAGAATTTGGTGCCATTTGCGAGAGAAAAGTTTTTATGTTTGATTGAGAAGAATATGGTGCCATTTGGGAGAGAAAAGTTTTTATGTTTGATTGAGAAGAATATGGTGCCATTTGGGAGATAAAAGTTTTTATGTTTGATTGAGAAGAATATGATGCCATTTGGGAGAGAAAAGTTTTTATGTTTAATTGAGAAGAATATGGTGCCATTTGGAAGAGAAAAGTTTTTATATTTGATTGAAAAGAATTTGCTGCCATTTGGGAGAAAAAAATTTTTATGTTTGATTGAGAAGAATATTGTGCCATTTTGGAGAGAAAAGTTTTTATATTTGATTAAAAAGAATATGGTGCCATTTGGGAGAGAAAAATTTTTATGTTTGATTGAGAAGAATATGGTGCCATTTGGAAAAGAAAAGTTTTTTATGTTTGATTGAGGAGAATATGGTGCCATTAGGGAGAGAAAAGTTTTTATGTTTTATTGAGAAGTATATGGTGCCATTTGGGAGAGAAAAGTTTTTATGTTTGATTGAGAAGAATTTGGTGCCATTCGGGAGAGAAAAGTTTTTATGTTTGATTGAGAAGAATATGGAGCCATTTGGAAAAGAAAATATTTTAATGTTTGATTGAGGAGAATATGGTGCCATTTGGGAGAGAAAAGTTTTTATGTTTGATTGAGAAGAATATGTTGCCATTTGGAAACGAAAAGTTTTTTATGTTTGATTGAGGAGAATATGGTGCCATTAGGGAGAGAAAAGTTTTTATGTTTGATTGAGAAGAATATGGTGCCATTTGGGAGAGAAAAGTTTTTCTATTTGATTGAAAAGAATATGGTGCCATTTGGAAGAGAAAAGTTTTTATGTTTGATTGAGAAGAATATGATGCCATTTGGGAGAGAAAAGTTTTGATGTTTGATTGAGAAGAATATGGTGCCATTTGGGAGAGAAAAGTTTTTATGTTTGATTGAGAAGAATATGGTGCCATTTGGGAGAGAAAAGTTTTTTATGTTTGATTGAGGAGAATATGGTGCCATTAGGGAGAGAAAAGTTTTGATGTTTGATTGAGAAGAATATGGTGCCATTTGGAAGAGAAAAGTTTTGATGTTTGATTGAGAAGAATATGGTGCCATTTGGAAGAGAAAAGTTTTTATGTTTAATTGAGAAGAATATGGTGCCATTTGGAAGAGAAAAGTTTTTATATTTGATTGAAAAGAATTTGCTGCCATTTGGGAGAAAAAAATTTTATGTTTGATTGAGAAGAATATGGTGCTATTTTGGAGAGAAAAGTTTTTATATTTGATTAAAAAGAATATGGTGCCATTTGGGAGAGAAAAATTTTTATGTTTGATTGAGAAGAATATGGTGCCATTTGGAAAAGAAAAGTTTTTTATGTTTGATTGAGGAGAATATGGTGCCATTAGGGAGAGAAAAGTTTTTATGTTTTATTGAGAAGTATATGGTGCCATTTGGGAGAGAAAAGTTTTTATGTTTGATTGAGAAGAATTTGGTGCCATTCGGGAGAGAAAAGTTTTGATGTTTGATTGAGAAGAATGTTGTGCCATATGGGAGAGAAAAGTTTTTATATTTGATTAAGAAGAATATGGTGCCATTTGGGAGAGAAAAGTTTTTATGTTTGATTGAGAAGATTATGGTGCCATTTGGGAGAGAAAAGTTTTTATGTTTGATTGAGAAGAATATGATGCCATTTGGGAGAGAAAAGTTTTTATGTTTGATTGAGAAGAATATGGTGCCATTTGGGAGAGAAAAGTTTTGATGTTTGATTAAGAAGAATATGTTGCCATTAGGGAGAAAAAAGTTTCTATATTTGATTGAGAAGAATATGGTGCCATTTGGGAGAGAAAATTTTTTATGTTTGATTGAGAAGAATATGGTGCCATTTGGGAGAGAAAAGTTTTGATGTTTGATTGAGAAGAATATGGAGCCATTTGGGAGAGAAAAGTTTTTATATTTGATTGAAAAGAATATGGTGCCATTTTGGAGAGAAAAGTTTTGATATTTGATTAAAAAGAATATGGTGCCATTTGGGAGAGAAAAGTTTTTATATTTGATTGAGAAGAATATGGTGCCATTTGGGAGAGAAAAGTTTTTATGTTTGATTGAGAAGAATATGGTGCCATTTGGGAGAGAAAAGTTTTTATATTTGATTGAAAAGAATTTGGTTAATTTGGGAGAGAAAAATTTTTATATTTGATTGAAAAGAATATGGTGCCATCTGGGAGAGATAAGTTTTGATGTTTGATTGAGAAGAATATGGTGCCATTTGGGAGAGAAAAGTTTTGATGTTTGATTAAGAAGAATATGTTGCTATTTGGGAGAGAAAAGTTTTTCTATTTGATTGAAAAGAATTTGGTGCCATATGGAAGAGAAAAGTTTTTATGTTTGATTGAGAAGAATATGGTGCCATTTGGGAGAGAAAAGTTTTGATGTTTGATTGAGAAGAATATGGTGCCATTTGGGAGAGAAAAGTTTTTATGTTTAATTGAGAAGAATATGGTGCCATTTGGAAGAGAAAAGTTTTTATATTTGATTGAAAAGAATATGGTGCCATTTGCGAGAGAAAAGATTTTATATTTGATTGAAAAGAATATGGTGCCATTTTGGAGAGAAAAGTTTTTATATTTGATTAAGAAGAATATGGTGCCATTTGGGAGAGAAAAATTTTTATGTTTGATTGAGAAGAATATGGTGCCATTTGGAAAAGAAAAGTTTTTTATGTTTGATTGAGGAGAATATGGAGCCATTAGGGAGAGAAAAGTTTTTATGTTTGATTGAGAAGTATATGGTGCCATTTGGGAGAGAAAAGTTTTTATGTTTGATTGAGAAGAATTTGGTGCAATTCGGGAGAGAAAATTTTTGATGTTTGATTGAGAAGAATGTTGTGCCATTTGGGAGAGAAAAGTTTTTATATTTGATTAAGAAGAATATGGTGCCATTTGGGAGAGAAAAGTTTTTATGTTTGATTGAGAAGATTATGGTGCCATTTGGGAGAGAAAAGTTTTTATGTTTGATTGAGAAGAATATGATGCCATTTGGGAGAGAAAAGTTTTTATGTTTGATTGAGAAGAATATGGTGCCATTTGGGAGAGAAAAGTTTTGATGTTTGATTAAGAAGAATATGGTGCTATTAGGGAGAGAAAAGTTTCTATATTTGATTGAGAAGAATATGGTGCCATTTGGGAGAGAAAATTTTTTATGTTTGATTGAGAAGAATATGGTGCCATTTGGGAGAGAAAAGTTTTTAGATTTGATTGAGAAGAATATGGTGCCATTTGGGAGAGAAAAGTTTTTATGTTTGATTGAGAAGAATATGGTGCCATTTGGGAGAGAAAAGTTTTTATATTTGATTGAAAAGAATTTGGTTAATTTGGGAGAGAAAAATTTTTATATTTGATTGAAAAGAATATGGTGCCATCTGGGAGAGATAAGTTTTTATATTTGATTGAAAAGAATTTGGTGCCATTTGCGAGAGAAAAGTTTTTATGTTTGATTGAGAAGAATATGGAGCCATTTGGAAAAGAAAATTTTTTAATGTTTGATTGAGGAGAATATGGTGCCATTTGGGAGAGAAAATTTTTTATGTTTGATTGAGAAGAATTTGGTGCCATTCGGGAGAGCAAATTTTTTATATTTGATTGAAAAGAATTTGCTGCCATTTGGGAGAGAAAAATTTTTATGTTTGATTGAGAAGAATATGGTGCCATTTGGAAGAGAAAATTTTTTATGTTTGATTGAGAAGAATTTGGTGCCATTCGGGAGAGCAAATTTTTTATGTTTGATTGAGAAGAATGTTGTGCCATTTGGGATAGAAAAGTTTTTATATTTGATTTAAATGAATATGGTGCCATTTGGAAGAGATAATTTTTTTATGTTTGATTGAGAAGAATATGGTGCCATTTGGAAAAGAAAATTTTTTTATGTTTGATTGAGGAGAATATGGTGCCATTTGGGAGAGAAAATTTTTTATGTTTTATTGAGAAGAATATGGTGCCATTTGGGAGAGAAAAGTTTTTATGTTTGATTGAGAAGAATATGGTGCCATTTGGGAGAGAAAAGTTTTTATATTTGATTTAAAAGAATATGGTGCCATTTGGGAGAGAAAAGTTTTTATATTTGATTGAAAAGAATTTGGTGCCATTTGCGAGAGAAAAGTTTTTATGTTTGATTGAGAAGAATATGGAGCCATTTGGAAAAGAAAATTTTTTAATGTTTGATTGAGGAGAATATGGTGCCATTTGGGAGAGAAAATTTTTTATATTTGATTGAGAAGAATTTGGTGCCATTCGGGAGAGCAATTTTTTTATATTTGATTGAAAAGAATTTGCTGCCATTTGGGAGAGAAAAATTTTTATGTTTGATTGAGAAGAATATGGTGCCATTTGGAAGAGAAAAGTTTTGATGTTTGATTGAGAAGAATATGGTGCCATTTGGGAGAGAAAAGTTTTTATATTTGATTGAAAAGAATATGGTGCCATTTGGAAGAGATAATTTTTTTTATGTTTGATTGAGAAGAATATGGTGCCATTTGGAAAAGAAAATTTTTTTATGTTTGATTGAGGAGAATATGGTGCCATTTGGGAGAGAAAATTATTTATGTTTGATTGAGAAGAATATGGTGCCATTTGGGAGAGAAAAGTTTTTATGTTTGATTGAGAAGAATATGGTGCCATTTGGGAGAGAAAAGTTTTTTTTTTTATTGAAAAGAATATGGTGCCATTTGGAAGAGAAAAGTTTTTATGTTTGATTGAGAAGAATATGGTGCCATTTGGGAGAGAAAAGTTTTGATGTTTGATTGAGAAGAATATGGTGCCATTTGGTAGAGAAAAGTTTTGATGTTTGATTGAGAAGAATATGGTGCCATTTGGGAGAGAAAAGTTTTTATATTTGATTTAAAAGAATATGGTGCCATTTGGGAGAGAAAAGTTTTTATATTTGATTGAAAAGAATTTGGTGCCATTTGCGAGAGAAAAGTTTTTATGTTTGATTGAGAAGAATATGGAGCCATTTGGAAAAGAAAATTTTTTAATGTTTGATTGAGGAGAATATGGTGCCATTTGGGAGAGAAAAGTTTTTATGTTTGATTGAGAAGAATATGGTGCCATTAGGGAGAGAAAAGTGTTGATGTTTGATTGAGAAGAATATGGTGCCATTTGGAAGAGAAAAGTTTTGATGTTTGATTGAGAAGAATATGGTGCCATTTGGAAGAGAAAAGTTTTTATGTTCAATTGAGAAGATTATGGTGCCATTTGGAAGAGAAAAGTTTTTATATTTGATTGAAAAGAATTTGCTGCCATTTGGGAGAGAAAAATTTTTATGTTTGATTGAGAAGAATATGGTGCCATTTGGAAGAGAAAAGTTTTGATGTTTGATTGAGAAGAATTTGGTGCCATTCGGGAGAGAAAAGTTTTGATGTTTGATTGAGAAGAATGTTGTGCCATTTGGGAGAAAAAAGTTTTTATATTTGATTAAGAAGAATATGGTGCCATTTGGGAGAGAAAAGTTTTTATGTTTGATTGAGAAGATTATGGTGCCATTTGGGAGAGAAAAGTTTTTATGTTTGATTGAGAAGAATATGATGCCATTTGGGAGAGAAAAGTTTTTATGTTTGATTGAGAAGAATATGGTGCCATTAGGGAGAGAAAAGTGTTGATGTTTGATTGAGAAGAATATGGTGCCATTTGGAAGAGAAAAGTTTTGATGTTTGATTGAGAAGAATATGGTGCCATTTGGAAGAGAAAAGTTTTTATGTTCAATTGAGAAGATTATGGTGCCATTTGGAAGAGAAAAGTTTTTATATTTGATTGAAAAGAATTTGCTGCCATTTGGGAGAGAAAAATTTTTATGTTTGATTGAGAAGAATATGGTGCCATTTGGAAGAGAAAAGTTTTGATGTTTGATTGAGAAGAATTTGGTGCCATTCGGGAGAGAAAAGTTTTGATGTTTGATTGAGAAAAATGTTGTGCCATTTGGGAGAAAAAAGTTTTTATATTTGATTAAGAAGAATATGGTGCCATTTGGGAGAAAAAAGTTTTTATGTTTGATTGAGAAGATTATGGTGCCATTTGGGAGAGAAAAGTTTTTATGTTTGATTGAGAAGAATATGATGCCATTTGGGAGAGAAAAGTTTTTATGTTTGATTGAGAAGAATATGGTGCCATTTGGGAGAGAAAAGTTTTGATGTTTGATTAAGAAGAATATGTTGCCATTAGGGAGAGAAAAGTTTCTATATTTGATTGAGAAGAATATGATGCCATTTGGGAGAGAAAATTTTTTATGTTTGATTGAGAAGAATATGGTGCCATTTGGGAGAGAAAAGTTTTTATATTTGATTGAGAAGAATATGGTGCCATTTGGGAGAGAAAAGTTTTGATGTTTGATTGAGAAGAATATGGTGCCATTTGGGAGAGAAAAGTTTTGATGTTTGATTGAGAAGAATATGGTGCCATTTGGGAGAGAAAAGTTTTTATATTTGATTTAAAAGAATATGGTGCCATTTGGGAGAGAAAAGTTTTTATATTTGATTGAAAAGAATTTGGTGCCATTTGCGAGAGAAAAGTTTTTATGTTTGATTGAGAAGAATATGGAGCCATTTGGAAAAGAAAATTTTTTAATGTTTGATTGAGGAGAATATGGTGCCATTTGGGAGAGAAAAGTTTTTATGTTTGATTGAGAAGAATATGTTGACGTTTTGGAAAAGAAAAGTTTTTTATGTTTGATTGAAGAGAATATGGTGCCATTAGGGAGAGAAAAGTTTTTATGTTTGATTGAGAAGAATATGGTGCCATTTGGGAGAGAAAAGTTTTTACATTTGATTGAAAAGAATATGGTGCCATTTTGGAGAGAAAAGTTTTTATATTTGATTGAGAAGAATATGGTGCCATTTGGGAGAGAAAAGTTTTTATGTTTGATTGAGAAGAATATGGTGCCATTTGGGAGAGAAAAGTTTTTATATTTGATTGAAAAGAATTTAGTTAATTTTGGAGAGAAAAATTTTTATATTTGATTGAAAAGAATATGGTGCCATCTGGGAGAGAAAAGTTTTGATATTTGATTGAGAAGAATATGGTGCCATTTGGGAGAGAAAAGTTTTGATGTTTGATTAAGAAGAATATGTTGCCATTTGGGAGAGAAAAGTTTCTATATTTGATTGAGAAGAATATGGTGCCATTTGGGAGAGAAAATTTTTTATGTTTGATTGAGAAGAAATTGGTGCCATTTGGGAGAGAAAAGTTTTGATGTTTGATTGAGAAGAATATGGTGCCATTTGGGAGAGAAAAGTTTTGATGTTTGATTGAGAAGAATATGGTGCCATTTGGGAGAGAAAAGTTTTTATATTTGATTTAAAAGAATATGGTGCCATTTGGGAGAGAAAAGTTTTTATATTTGATTTAAAAGAATATGGTGCCATTTGGGAGAGAAAAGTTTTTATATTTGATTGAAAAGAATTTGGTGCCATTTGCGAGAGAAAAGTTTTTATGTTTGATTGAGAAGAATATGGAGCCATTTGGAAAAGAAAATTTTTTAATGTTTGATTGAGGAGAATATAGTGCCATTTGGGAGAGAAAAGTTTTTATGTTTGATTGAGAAGAATATGGTGCCATTAGGGAGAGAAAAGTTTTGATGTTTGATTGAGAAGAATATGGTGCCATTTGGAAGAGAAAAGTTTTGATGTTTGATTGAGAAGAATATGGTGCCATTTGGAAGAGAAAAGTTTTTATGTTCAATTGAGAAGATTATGGTGCCATTTGGAAGAGAAAAGTTTTTATATTTGATTGAAAAGAATTTGCTGCCATTTGGGAGAGAAAAATTTTTATGTTTGATTGAGAAGAATATGGTGCCATTTGGAAGAGAAAAGTTTTGATGTTTGATTGAGAAGAATTTGGTGCCATTCGGGAGAGAAAAGTTTTGATGTTTGATTGAGAAGAATGTTGTGCCATTTGGGAGAAAAAAGTTTTTATATTTGATTAAGAAGAATATGGTGCCATTTGGGAGAGAAAAGTTTTTATGTTTGATTGAGAAGATTATGGTGCCATTTGGGAGAGAAAAGTTTTTATGTTTGATTGAGAAGAATATGATGCCATTTGGGAGAGCAATTTTTTTTTTTTTTTATTGAAAAGAATATGGTGCCATTTGGAAGAGAAAATTTTTTATGTTTGATTGAGAAGAATTTGGTGCCATTCGGGAGAGCAAATTTTTTATATTTGATTGAAAAGAATTTGCTGCCATTTGGGAGAGAAAAATTTTTATGTTTGATTGAGAAGAATATGGTGCCATTTGGAAGAGAAAAGTTTTGATGTTTGATTGAGAAGAATATGGTGCCATTTGGGAGAGAAAAGTTTTTATAATTGATTGAAAAGAATATGGTGCCATTTGGAAGAGATAATTTTTTTTATGTTTGATTGAGAAGAATATGGTGCCATTTGGAAAAGAAAATTTTTTTATGTTTGATTGAGGAGAATATGGTGCCATTTGGGAGAGAAAATTTTTTATGTTTGATTGAGAAGAATATGGTGCCATTTGGGAGAGAAAAGTTTTTATGTTTGATTGAGAAGAATATGGTGCCATTAGGGAGAGAAAAGTTTTGATGTTTGATTGAGAAGAATATGGTGCCATTTGGAAGAGAAAAGTTTTGATGTTTGATTGAGAAGAATATGGTGCCATTTGGAAGAGAAAAGTTTTTATGTTCAATTGAGAAGAATATGGTGCCATTTGGAAGAGAAAAGTTTTTATATTTGATTGAAAAGAATTTGCTGCCATTTGGGAGAGAAAAATTTTTATGTTTGATTGAGAAGAATATGGTGCCATTTGGAAGAGAAAAGTTTTGATGTTTGATTGAGAAGAATATGGTGCCATTTGGGAGAGAAAAGTTTTTATATTTGATTGAAAAGAATATGGTGCCATTTTGGAGAGAAAAGTTTTTATATTTGATTAAAAGGAATATGGTGCCATTTGGGAGAGAAAAATTTTTATGTTTGATTGAGAAGAATATGGTGCCATTTGGAAAAGAAAAGTTTTTTATGTTTGATTGAGGAGAATATGGTGCCATTAGGGAGAGAAAAGTTTTTATGTTTTATTGAGAAGTATATGGTGCCATTTGGGAGAGAAAAGTTTTTATGTTTGATTGAGAAGAATTTGGTGCCATTCGGGAGAGAAAAGTTTTGATGTTTGATTGAGAAGAATGTTGTGCCATTTGGGAGAGAAAAGTTTTTATATTTGATTAAGAAGAATATGGTGCCATTTGGGAGAGAAAAGTTTTTATGTTTGATTGAGAAGATTATGGTGCCATTTGGGAGAGAAAAGTTTTTATGTTTGATTGAGAAGAATATGATGCCATTTGGGAGAGAAAAGTTTTTATGTTTGATTGAGAAGAATATGGTGCCATTTGGGAGAGAAAAGTTTTGATGTTTGATTAAGAAGAATATGTTGCCATTAGGGAGAGAAAAGTTTCTATATTTGATTGAGAAGAATATGGTGCCATTTGGGAGAGAAAATTTTTTATGTTTGATTGAGAAGAATATGGTGCCATTTGGGAGAGAAAAGTTTTTATATTTGATTGAGAAGAATATCGTGCCATTTGGGAGAGAAAAGTTTTGATGTTTGATTGAGAAGAATATGGTGCCATTTGGGAGAGAAAAGTTTTGATGTTTGATTGAGAAGAATATGGTGCCATTTGGGAGAGAAAAGTTTTTATATTTGATTTAAAAGAATATTGTGCCATTTGGGAGAGAAAAGTTTTTATATTTGATTGAAAAGAATTTGGTGCCATTTGCGAGAGAAAAGTTTTGATGTTTGATTGAGAAGAATATGGTGCCATTTGGAAAAGAAAAGTTTTTTATGTTTGATTGAGGAGAATAAGGAGCCATTTGGAAAAGAAAATTTTTTAATGTTTGATTGAGGAGAATATGGTGCCATTTGGAAGAGAAAAGTTTTTATGTTTGATTGAGAAGAATATGTTGCCATTTGGAAAAGAAAAGTTTTTTATGTTTGATTGAGGAGAATATGGTGCCATTAGGGAGAGAAAAGTTTTGATGTTTGATTGAGAAGAATATGGTGCCATTTGGGAGAGAAAAGTTTTTATGTTTGATTGATAAGAATATGGTGCAATTTGGGAGAGAAAAGTTTTTATATTTGATTTAAAAGAATATGGTGCCATTTGGGAGAGAAAAGTTTTTATATTTGATTGAAAAGAATTTGGTGCCATTTGCGAGAGAAAAGTTTTTATGTTTGATTGAGAAGAATATCGAGCCATTTGGAAAAGAAAATTTTTTAATGTTTGATTGAGGAGAATATGGTGCCATTTGGGAGAGAAAATTTTTTATGTTTGATTGAGAAGAATTTGGTGCCATTCGGGAGAGCAAATTTTTTATATTTGATTGAAAAGAATTTGCTGCCATTTGGGAGAGAAAAATTTTTATGTTTGATTGAGAAGAATTTGGTGCCATTCGGGAGAGAAAAGTTTTGATGTTTGATTGAGAAGAATGTTGTGCCATTTGGGAGAGAAAAGTTTTTATATTTGATTAAGAAGAATATGGTGCCATTTGGGAGAGAAAAGTTTTTATGTTTGATTGAGAAGATTATGGTGCCATTTGGGAGAGAAAAGTTTTGATGTTTGATTGAGAAGAATATGGTGCCATTTGGGAGAGAAAAGTTTTGATGTTTGATTGAGAAGAATATGGTGCCATTTGGAAAAGAAAAGTTTTTTATGTTTGATTGAGGAGAATATGGTGCCATTAGGGAGAGAAAAGTTTTGATGTTTGATTGAGAAGAATATGGTGCCATTTGGGAGAGAAAAGTTTTTATGTTTGATTGAGAAGAATATGGTGCAATTTGGGAGAGAAAAGTTTTTATATTTGATTTAAAAGAATATGGTGCCATTTGGGAGAGAAAAGTTTTTATATTTGATTGAAAAGAATTTGGTGCCATTTGCGAGAGAAAAGTTTTTATGTTTGATTGAGAAGAATATCGAGCCATTTGGAAAAGAAAATTTTTTAATGTTTGATTGAGGAAAATATGGTGCCATTTGGGAGAGAAAAGTTTCTATATTTGATTGAGAAGAATATGGTGCCATTTGGGAGAGAAAATTTTTTATGTTTGATTGAGAAGAAATTGGTGCCATTTGGGAGAGAAAAGTTTTGATGTTTGATTGAGAAGAATATGGTGCCATTTGGGAGAGAAAAGTTTTGATGTTTGATTGAGAAGAATATGGTGCCATTTGGGAGAGAAAAGTTTTTATATTTGATTTAAAAGATTATGGTGCCATTTGGGAGAGAAAAGTTTTTATATTTGATTTAAAAGAATATGGTGCCATTTGGGAGAGAAAAGTTTTTATATTTGATTGAAAAGAATTTGGTGCCATTTGCGAGAGAAAAGTTTTTATGTTTGATTGAGAAGAATATGGAGCCATTTGGAAAAGAAAATTTTTTAATGTTTGATTGAGGAGAATATAGTGCCATTTGGGAGAGAAAAGTTTTTATGTTTGATTGAGAAGAATATGGTGCCATTAGGGAGAGAAAAGTTTTGATGTTTGATTGAGAAGAATATGGTGCCATTTGGAAGAGAAAAGTTTTGATGTTTGATTGAGAAGAATATGGTGCCATTTGGAAGAGAAAAGTTTTTATGTTCAATTGAGAAGATTATGGTGCCATTTGGAAGAGAAAAGTTTTTATATTTGATTGAAAAGAATTTGCTGCCATTTGGGAGAGAAAAATTTTTATGTTTGATTGAGAAGAATATGGTGCCATTTGGAAGAGAAAAGTTTTGATGTTTGATTGAGAAGAATTTGGTGCCATTCGGGAGAGAAAAGTTTTGATGTTTGATTGAGAAGAATGTTGTGCCATTTGGGAGAAAAAAGTTTTTATATTTGATTAAGAAGAATATGGTGCCATTTGGGAGAGAAAAGTTTTTATGTTTGATTGAGAAGATTATGGTGCCATTTGGGAGAGAAAAGTTTTTATGTTTGATTGAGAAGAATATGATGCCATTTGGGAGAGCAATTTTTTTTTTTTTTTATTGAAAAGAATATGGTGCCATTTGGAAGAGAAAATTTTTTATGTTTGATTGAGAAGAATTTGGTGCCATTCGGGAGAGCAAATTTTTTATATTTGATTGAAAAGAATTTGCTGCCATTTGGGAGAGAAAAATTTTTATGTTTGATTGAGAAGAATATGGTGCCATTTGGAAGAGAAAAGTTTTGATGTTTGATTGAGAAGAATATGGTGCCATTTGGGAGAGAAAAGTTTTTATAATTGATTGAAAAGAATATGGTGCCATTTGGAAGAGATAATTTTTTTTATGTTTGATTGAGAAGAATATGGTGCCATTTGGAAAAGAAAATTTTTTTATGTTTGATTGAGGAGAATATGGTGCCATTTGGGAGAGAAAATTTTTTATGTTTGATTGAGAAGAATATGGTGCCATTTGGGAGAGAAAAGTTTTTATGTTTGATTGAGAAGAATATGGTGCCATTAGGGAGAGAAAAGTTTTGATGTTTGATTGAGAAGAATATGGTGCCATTTGGAAGAGAAAAGTTTTGATGTTTGATTGAGAAGAATATGGTGCCATTTGGAAGAGAAAAGTTTTTATGTTCAATTGAGAAGAATATGGTGCCATTTGGAAGAGAAAAGTTTTTATATTTGATTGAAAAGAATTTGCTGCCATTTGGGAGAGAAAAATTTTTATGTTTGATTGAGAAGAATATGGTGCCATTTGGAAGAGAAAAGTTTTGATGTTTGATTGAGAAGAATATGGTGCCATTTGGGAGAGAAAAGTTTTTATATTTGATTGAAAAGAATATGGTGCCATTTTGGAGAGAAAAGTTTTTATATTTGATTAAAAGGAATATGGTGCCATTTGGGAGAGAAAAATTTTTATGTTTGATTGAGAAGAATATGGTGCCATTTGGAAAAGAAAAGTTTTTTATGTTTGATTGAGGAGAATATGGTGCCATTAGGGAGAGAAAAGTTTTTATGTTTTATTGAGAAGTATATGGTGCCATTTGGGAGAGAAAAGTTTTTATGTTTGATTGAGAAGAATTTGGTGCCATTCGGGAGAGAAAAGTTTTGATGTTTGATTGAGAAGAATGTTGTGCCATTTGGGAGAGAAAAGTTTTTATATTTGATTAAGAAGAATATGGTGCCATTTGGGAGAGAAAAGTTTTTATGTTTGATTGAGAAGATTATGGTGCCATTTGGGAGAGAAAAGTTTTTATGTTTGATTGAGAAGAATATGATGCCATTTGGGAGAGAAAAGTTTTTATGTTTGATTGAGAAGAATATGGTGCCATTTGGGAGAGAAAAGTTTTGATGTTTGATTAAGAAGAATATGTTGCCATTAGGGAGAGAAAAGTTTCTATATTTGATTGAGAAGAATATGGTGCCATTTGGGAGAGAAAATTTTTTATGTTTGATTGAGAAGAATATGGTGCCATTTGGGAGAGAAAAGTTTTTATATTTGATTGAGAAGAATATCGTGCCATTTGGGAGAGAAAAGTTTTGATGTTTGATTGAGAAGAATATGGTGCCATTTGGGAGAGAAAAGTTTTGATGTTTGATTGAGAAGAATATGGTGCCATTTGGGAGAGAAAAGTTTTTATATTTGATTTAAAAGAATATTGTGCCATTTGGGAGAGAAAAGTTTTTATATTTGATTGAAAAGAATTTGGTGCCATTTGCGAGAGAAAAGTTTTGATGTTTGATTGAGAAGAATATGGTGCCATTTGGAAAAGAAAAGTTTTTTATGTTTGATTGAGGAGAATAAGGAGCCATTTGGAAAAGAAAATTTTTTAATGTTTGATTGAGGAGAATATGGTGCCATTTGGAAGAGAAAAGTTTTTATGTTTGATTGAGAAGAATATGTTGCCATTTGGAAAAGAAAAGTTTTTTATGTTTGATTGAGGAGAATATGGTGCCATTAGGGAGAGAAAAGTTTTGATGTTTGATTGAGAAGAATATGGTGCCATTTGGGAGAGAAAAGTTTTTATGTTTGATTGATAAGAATATGGTGCAATTTGGGAGAGAAAAGTTTTTATATTTGATTTAAAAGAATATGGTGCCATTTGGGAGAGAAAAGTTTTTATATTTGATTGAAAAGAATTTGGTGCCATTTGCGAGAGAAAAGTTTTTATGTTTGATTGAGAAGAATATCGAGCCATTTGGAAAAGAAAATTTTTTAATGTTTGATTGAGGAGAATATGGTGCCATTTGGGAGAGAAAATTTTTTATGTTTGATTGAGAAGAATTTGGTGCCATTCGGGAGAGCAAATTTTTTATATTTGATTGAAAAGAATTTGCTGCCATTTGGGAGAGAAAAATTTTTATGTTTGATTGAGAAGAATTTGGTGCCATTCGGGAGAGAAAAGTTTTGATGTTTGATTGAGAAGAATGTTGTGCCATTTGGGAGAGAAAAGTTTTTATATTTGATTAAGAAGAATATGGTGCCATTTGGGAGAGAAAAGTTTTTATGTTTGATTGAGAAGATTATGGTGCCATTTGGGAGAGAAAAGTTTTGATGTTTGATTGAGAAGAATATGGTGCCATTTGGGAGAGAAAAGTTTTGATGTTTGATTGAGAAGAATATGGTGCCATTTGGAAAAGAAAAGTTTTTTATGTTTGATTGAGGAGAATATGGTGCCATTAGGGAGAGAAAAGTTTTGATGTTTGATTGAGAAGAATATGGTGCCATTTGGGAGAGAAAAGTTTTTATGTTTGATTGAGAAGAATATGGTGCAATTTGGGAGAGAAAAGTTTTTATATTTGATTTAAAAGAATATGGTGCCATTTGGGAGAGAAAAGTTTTTATATTTGATTGAAAAGAATTTGGTGCCATTTGCGAGAGAAAAGTTTTTATGTTTGATTGAGAAGAATATCGAGCCATTTGGAAAAGAAAATTTTTTAATGTTTGATTGAGGAAAATATGGTGCCATTTGGGAGAGAAAATTTTTTATGTTTGATTGAGAAGAATTTGGTGCCATTCGGGAGAGCAAATTTTTTATATTTGATTGAAAAGAATTTGCTGCCATTTGGGAGAGAAAAATTTTTATGTTTGATTGAGAAGAATATGGTGCCATTTGGAAGAGAAAAGTTTTGATGTTTGATTGAGAAGAATATGGTGCCATTTGGGAGAGAAAAGTTTTTTTATTTGATTGAAAAGAATATGGTGCCATTTGGAAGAGATAATTTTTTTTATGTTTGATTGAGAAGAATATGGTGCCATTTGGAAAAGAAAATTTTTTTATGTTTGATTGAGGAGAATATGGTGACATTTGGGAGAGAAAATTTTTTATGTTTGATTGAGAAGAATATGGTGCCATTTGGGAGAGAAAAGTTTTTATGTTTTATTGAGAAGTATATGGTGCCATTTGGGAGAGAAAAGTTTTTATGTTTGATTGAGAAGAATTTGGTTCCATTCGGGAGAGAAAAGTTTTGATGTTTGATTGAGAAGAATGTTGTGCCATTTGGGAGAGAAAAGTTTTTATATTTGATTAAGAAGAATATGGTGCCATTTGGGAGAGAAAAGTTTTTATGTTTGATTGAGAAGATTATGGTGCCATTTGGGAGAGAAAAGTTTTGATGTTTGATTGAGAAGAATATGGTGCCATTTGGGAGAGAAAAGTTTTGATGTTTGATTGAGAAGAATATGGTGCCATTTGGAAAAGAAAAGTTTTTTATGTTTGATTGAGGAGAATATGGTGACATTAGGGAGAGAAAAGTTTTGATGTTTGATTGAGAAGAATATGGTGCCATTTGGGAGAGAAAAGTTTTTATGTTTGATTGAGAAGAATATGGTGCAATTTGGGAGAGAAAAGTTTTTATATTCGATTTAAAAGAATATGGTGCCATTTGGGAGAGAAAAGTTTTTATATTTGATTGAAAAGAATTTGGTACCATTTGCGAGAGAAAAGTTTTTATGTTTAATTGAGAAGAATATCGAGCCATTTGGAAAAGAAAATTTTTTAATGTTTGATTGAGGAGAATATGGTGCCATTTGGGAGAGAAAATTTTTTATGTTTGATTGAGAAGAATTTGGTGCCATTCGGGAGAGCAAATTTTTTATATTTGATTGAAAAGAATTTGCTGCCATTTGGGAGAGAAACATTTTTATATTTGATTGAGAAGAATATGGTGCCATTTGGAAGAGAAAAGTTTTGATGTTTGATTGAGAAGAATATGGTGCCATTTGGGAGAGAAAAGTTTTTATATTTGATTGAAAAGAATATGGTGCCATTTGGAAGAGATAATTTTTTTTATGTTTGATTGAGAAGAATATGGTGCCATTTGGAAAAGAAAATTTTTTTATGTTTGATTGAGGAGAATATGGTGCCATTTGGGAGAGAAAATTTTTTATGTTTGATTGAAAAGAATATGGTGCCATTTGGGAGAGAAAAGTTTTTATGTTTGATTGAGAAGAATATGGTGCCATTAGGGAGAGAAAAGTTTTGATGTTTGATTGAGAAGAATATGGTGCCATTTGGAAGAGAAAAGTTTTGATGTTTGATTGAGAAGAATATGGTGCCATTTGGAAGAGAAAAGTTTTTATGTTCAATTGAGAAGAATATGGTGCCATTTGGAAGAGAAAAGTTTTTATATTTGATTGAAAAGAATTTGCTGCCATTTGGGAGAGAAAAATTTTTATGTTTGATTGAGAAGAATATGGTGCCATTTGGAAGAGAAAAGTTTTGATGTTTGATTGAGAAGAATATGGTGCCATTTGGGAGAGAAAAGTTTTTATATTTGATTGAAAAGAATATGGTGCCATTTTGGAGAGAAAAGTTTTTATATTTGATTAAAAGGAATATGGTGCCATTTGGGAGAGAAAAATTTTTATGTTTGATTGAGAAGAATATGGTGCCATTTGGAAAAGAAAAGTTTTTTATGTTTGATTGAGGAGAATATGGTGCCATTAGGGAGAGAAAAGTTTTTATGTTTTATTGAGAAGTATATGGTGCCATTTGGGAGAGAAAAGTTTTTATGTATATTGAGAAGAATTTGGTGCCATTCGGGAGAGAAAAGTTTTGATGTTTGATTGAGAAGAATGTTGTGCCATTTGGGAGAGAAAAGTTTTTATATTTGATTAAGAAGAATATGGTGCCATTTGGGAGAGAAAAGTTTTTATGTTTGATTGAGAAGATTATGGTGCCATTTGGGAGAGAAAAGTTTTTATGTTTGATTGAGAAGAATATGATGCCATTTGGGAGAGAAAAGTTTTTATGTTTGATTGAGAAGAATATGGTGCCATTTGGGAGAGAAAATTTTTTATGTTTGATTGAGAAGAATTTGGTGCCATTCGGGAGAGCAAATTTTTTATATTTGATTGAAAAGAATTTGCTGCCATTTGGGAGAGAAACATTTTTATATTTGATTGAGAAGAATATGGTGCCATTTGGAAGAGAAAAGTTTTGATGTTTGATTGAGAAGAATATGGTGCCATTTGGGAGAGAAAAGTTTTTATATTTGATTGAAAAGAATATGGTGCCATTTGGAAGAGATAATTTTTTTTATGTTTGATTGAGAAGAATATGGTGCCATTTGGAAAAGAAAATTTTTTTATGTTTGATTGAGGAGAATATGGTGCCATTTGGGAGAGAAAATTTTTTATGTTTGATTGAAAAGAATATGGTGCCATTTGGGAGAGAAAAGTTTTTATGTTTGATTGAGAAGAATATGGTGCCATTAGGGAGAGAAAAGTTTTGATGTTTGATTGAGAAGAATATGGTGCCATTTGGAAGAGAAAAGTTTTGATGTTTGATTGAGAAGAATATGGTGCCATTTGGAAGAGAAAAGTTTTTATGTTCAATTGAGAAGAATATGGTGCCATTTGGAAGAGAAAAGTTTTTATATTTGATTGAAAAGAATTTGCTGCCATTTGGGAGAGAAAAATTTTTATGTTTGATTGAGAAGAATATGGTGCCATTTGGAAGAGAAAAGTTTTGATGTTTGATTGAGAAGAATATGGTGCCATTTGGGAGAGAAAAGTTTTTATATTTGATTGAAAAGAATATGGTGCCATTTTGGAGAGAAAAGTTTTTATATTTGATTAAAAGGAATATGGTGCCATTTGGGAGAGAAAAATTTTTATGTTTGATTGAGAAGAATATGGTGCCATTTGGAAAAGAAAAGTTTTTTATGTTTGATTGAGGAGAATATGGTGCCATTAGGGAGAGAAAAGTTTTTATGTTTTATTGAGAAGTATATGGTGCCATTTGGGAGAGAAAAGTTTTTATGTATATTGAGAAGAATTTGGTGCCATTCGGGAGAGAAAAGTTTTGATGTTTGATTGAGAAGAATGTTGTGCCATTTGGGAGAGAAAAGTTTTTATATTTGATTAAGAAGAATATGGTGCCATTTGGGAGAGAAAAGTTTTTATGTTTGATTGAGAAGATTATGGTGCCATTTGGGAGAGAAAAGTTTTTATGTTTGATTGAGAAGAATATGATGCCATTTGGGAGAGAAAAGTTTTTATGTTTGATTGAGAAGAATATGGTGCCATTTGGGAGAGAAAAGTTTTGATGTTTGATTAAGAAGAATATGTTGCCATTAGGGAGAGAAAAGTTTCTATATTTGATTGAGAAGAATATGGTGCCATTTGGGAGAGAAAATTTTTTATGTTTGATTGAGAAGAATATGGTGCCATTTGGGAGAGAAAAGTTTTTATATTTGATTGAGAAGAATATGGTGCAATTTGGGAGAGAAAAGTTTTGATGTTTGATTGAGAAGAATATGGTGCCATTTGGGAGAGAAAAGTTTTTATATTTGATTTAAAAGAATATTGTGCCATTTGGGAGAGAAAAGTTTTTATATTTGATTGAAAAGAATTTGGTGCCATTTGCGAGAGAAAAGTTTTGATGTTTGATTGAGAAGAATATGGTGCCATTTGGAAAAGAATAGTTTTTAATGTTTGATTGAGGAGAATATGGTGCCATTTGGAAGAGAAAATTTTTATGTTTGATTGAGAAGAATATGTTGCCATTTGGAAAAGAAAAGTTTTTTATGTTTGATTGAGGAGAATATGGTGCCATTAGGGAGAGAAAAGTTTTTATGTTTGATTGAGAAGAATATGGTGCCATTTGGGAGAGAAAAGTTTTTATGTTTGATTGAGAAGAATATGGTGCAATTTGGGAGAGAAAAGTTTTTATATTTGATTTAAAAGAATATGGTGCCATTTGGGAGAGAAAAGTTTTTATATTTGATTGAAAAGAATTTGGTGCCATTTGCGAGAGAAAAGTTTTTATGTTTGATTGAGAAGAATATCGAGCCATTTGGAAAAGAAAATTTTTTAATGTTTGATTGAGGAGAATATGGTGCCATTTGAGAGAGAAAATTTTTTATGTTTGATTGAGAAGAATTTGGTGCCATTCGGGAGAGCAAATTTTTTATATTTGATTGAAAAGAATTTGCTGCCATTTGGGAGAGAAAAATTTTTATGTTTGATTGAGAAGAATATGGTGCCATTTGGGAGAGAAAAGTTTTTATATTTGATTGAAAAGAATTTGGTGCCATTTGCGAGAGAAAAGTTTTGATGTTTGATTGAGAAGAATATGGTGCCATTTGGGAGAGAAAAGTTTTTATATTTGATTGAGAAGAATATGGTGCCATTTGGAAGAGAAAAGTTTTTATGTTTAATTGAGAAGAATATGGTGCCATTTGGAAGAGAAAAGTTTTTATATTTGATTGAAAAGAATTTGCTGCCATTTGGCAGAGAAAAATTTTTATGTTTGATTGAGAAGAATATGGTGCCATTTGGAAGAGAAAAGTTTTGATGTTTGATTGAGAAGAATATGGTGCCATTTGGGAGAGAAAAGTTTTTATATTTGATTGAAAAGAATATGGTGCCATTTTGGAGAGAAAAGTTTTTATATTTGATTGAGAAGAATATGGTGCCATTTGGGAGAGAAAAGTTTTTATGTTTGATTGAGAAGAATATGGTGCCATTTGGGAGAGAAAAGTTTTTATATTTGATTGAAAAGAATTTGGTTAATTTGGGAGAGAAAAATTTTTATAATTGATTGAAAAGAATATGGTGCCATCTGGGAGAGATAAGTTTTGATATTTGATTGAGAAGAATATGGTGCCATTTGGGAGAGAAAAGTTTTGATGTTTGATTAAGAAGAATATGTTGCCATTTGGGAGAGAAAAGTTTCTATATTTGATTGAGAAGAATATGGTGCCTTTTGGGAGAGAAAATTTTTTATGTTTGATTGAGAAGAATTTGGTGCCATTTGGGAGAGAAAAGTTTTGATGTTTGATTGAGAAGAATATGGTGCCATTTGGGAGAGAAAAACTTTTATATTTGATTGAAAAGAATTTGCTGCCATTTGGGAGAGAAAAGTTTTTATATTTGATTGAAAAGAATTTGGTGCCATTTGCGAGAGAAAAGTTTTTATATTTGATTGAAAAGAATATGGTGCCATTTGGGAGAGAAAAGTTTTTATATTTGATTGAGAAGAATATGGTGCCATTTGGGAGAGAAAAGTTTTTATATTTGATTGAAAAGAATATGGTGCCATTTTGGAGAGAAAAGTTTTTATATTTGATTGAGAAGAATATGGTGCCATTTGGGAGAGAAAAGTTTTTATGTTTGATTGAGAAGAATATGGTGCCATTTGGGAGAGAAAAGTTTTTATATTTGATTGAAAAGAATTTGGTTAATTTGGGAGAGAAAAATTTTTATAATTGATTGAAAAGAATATGGTGCCATCTGGGAGAGATAAGTTTTGATATTTGATTGAGAAGAATATGGTGCCATTTGGGAGAGAAAAGTTTTGATGTTTGATTAAGAAGAATATGTTGCCATTTGGGAGAGAAAAGTTTCTATATTTGATTGAGAAGAATATGGTGCCTTTTGGGAGAGAAAATTTTTTATGTTTGATTGAGAAGAATTTGGTGCCATTTGGGAGAGAAAAGTTTTGATGTTTGATTGAGAAGAATATGGTGCCATTTGGGAGAGAAAAACTTTTATATTTGATTGAAAAGAATTTGCTGCCATTTGGGAGAGAAAAGTTTTTATATTTGATTGAAAAGAATTTGGTGCCATTTGCGAGAGAAAAGTTTTTATATTTGATTAAGAAGAATATGGTGCCATTTGGGAGAGAAAAATGTTTATGTTTGATTGAGAAGAATATGGTGCCATTTGGAAAAGAAAAGTTTTTTATGTTTGATTGAGGAGAATATGGTGCCATTAGGGAGAGAAAAGTTTTTATGTTTGATTGAGAAGTATATGATGCCATTTGGGAGAGAAAAGTTTTTATGTTTGATTGAGAAGAATTTGGTGCCATTCGGGAGAGAAAAGTTTTGATGTTTGATTGAGAAGAATGTTGTGCCATTTGGGAGAGAAAAGTTTTTATATTTGATTAAGAAGAATATGGTGCGATTTGGGAGAGAAAAGTTTTTATGTTTGATTGAGAAGATTATGGTGCCATTTGGGAGAGAAAAGTTTTTATGTTTGATTGAGAAGAATATGATGCCATTTGGGAGAGAAAATTTTTTATGTTTGATTGAGAAGAATATGGTGCCATTTGGGAGAGAAAAGTTTTTATATTTGATTGAGAAGAATATGGTGCCATTTGGGAGAGAAAAGTTTTTATGTTTGATTGAGAAGAATATGGTGCCATTTGGGAGAGAAAAGTTTTTATATTTGATTGAAAAGAATTTGGTTAATTTGGGAGAGAAAAATTTTTATATTTGATTGAAAAGAATATGGTGCCATCTGGGAGAGATAAGTTTTGATGTTTGATTGAGAAGAATATGGTGCCATTTGGGAGAGAAAAGTTTTGATGTTTGATTAAGAAGAATATGTTGCCATTTGGGAGAGAAAAGTTTCTATATTTGATTGAGAAGAATATGGTGCCATTTGGGAGAGAAAATTTTTTATGTTTGATTGAGAAGAATTTGGTGCCATTCGGGAGAGCAAATTTTTTATGTTTGATTGAGAAGAATGTTGTGCCATTTGGGATAGAAAAGTTTTTATATTTGATTGAAATGAATATGGTGCCATTTGGAAGATATAATTTTTTTTATGTTTGATTGAGAAGAATATGGTGCCATTTGGAAAAGAAAATTTTTTTATGTTTAATTGAGGAGAATATGGTGCCATTTGGGAGAGAAAAGTTTTGATGTTTGATTGAGAAGAATATGGTGCCATTTGGGAGAGAAAAGTTTTGATGTTTGATTGAGAAGAATATGGTGCCATTTGGGAGAGAAAAGTTTTTATATTTGATTGAAAAGAATTTGGTGCCATTTGCGAGAGAAAAGTTTTTATGTTTGATTGAGAAGAATATGGAGCCATTTGGAAAAGAAAATTTTTTAATGTTTAATTGAGGAGAATATGGTGCCATTTGGGAGAGAAAAGTTTTTATGTTTGATTGAGAAGAATATGGTGTCATTTGGAAGAGAAAAGTTTTTATATTTGAATAAAAAGAATTTTGTGCCATTTGGGACAGAAAATATTTTTATGTTTGATTGAGAAGAATATGGTCCCATTTGAAAGAGAAAAGTTTTGATGTTTGATTGAGAAGAATATGGTGCCATTTGGGAGAGAAAAGTTTTTATATTTGATTGAAAAGAATATGGTGCCATTTGGGAGAGAAAAGTTTTTATATTTGATTAAAAAGAATTTGGTGCCATTTGGGAGAGAAAAATTTTCATGTTTGATTGAGAAGAATTTGGTGCCATTCGGGAGAGAAAAGTTTATATGTTTGATTGAGAAGAATGTTGTGCCATTTGGGAGAGAAAAGTTTTTATATTTGATTAAGAAGAATATGGTGCCATTTGGGAGAGAAAAGTTTTTATGTTTGATTGAGAAGATTATGGTGCCATTTGGGAGAGAAAAGTTTTTATGTTTGATTGAGAAGAATTGGAGCCATTTGGAAAAGAAAATTTTTTAATGTTTGATTGAGGAGAATATGGTGCCATTTGGGAGAGAAAAGTTTTTATGTTTGATTGAGAAGAATATGGTGCCATTTGGGAGAGAAAAGTTTTTATGTTTGATTGAGAAGAATATGGTGTCATTTGGAAGAGAAAAGTTTTTATATTTGAATAAAAAGAATTTTGTGCCATTTGGGAGAGAAAAATTTTTATGTTTGATTGAGAAGAATATGGTGCCATTTGGGAGAGAAAAGTTTTTATGTTTGATTGAGAAGTATATGGTGCCATTTGGGAGAGAAAAGTTTTTATGTTTGATTGAGAAGAATTTGGTGCCATTCGGGAGAGAAAAGTTTTGATGATTGATTGAGAAGAATTTGGTGCCATTCGGGAGAGCAAATTTTTTATGTTTGATTGAGAAGAATGTTGTGCCATTTGGGAGAGAAAAGTTTTTATATTTGATTGAAATGAATATAGTGCCATTTGGAAGAGATAATTTTTTTATGTTTGATTGAGAAGAATATGGTGCCATTTGGAAAAGAAAATTTTTTATATTTGATTGAAAAGAATTTGGTGCCATTTGAGAGAGAAAAGTTTTTATGTTTGATTGAGAAGAATATGGTGCCATTTGGGAGAGTATA
Organism: Daphnia pulicaria; assembly: GCF_021234035.1. Classification (NCBI taxonomy): domain Eukaryota; kingdom Metazoa; phylum Arthropoda; class Branchiopoda; order Diplostraca; family Daphniidae; genus Daphnia; species Daphnia pulicaria. The sequence continues at coordinate 4,915,065 of NC_060915.1, forward strand.
GTTTTTATGTTTGATTGAGAAGAATATGGTGCCATTTGGGAGAGAAAAGTTATTATTTTTGATTAAGAAGAATATTGTGCCATATGGGAGAGAAAAGTTTTTATGTTTGAATGAGAAGAATATGGTGCCATTTGGTAGAAAAAATTTTTTATGTTTGATTGAGAAGAATATGGTGCCATTTGGGAGAGAAAAGTTTTTATGTTTGATTGAGAAGATTATGGTGCCATTTGGGAGAGAAAAGTTTTTATATTTGATTGAAAAGAATATGGTGCCATTTGGGAGAGAAAAGTTTTTATATTTGATTGAAAACAATTTGGTGCCATTTGGGAGAGAAAAGTTTTTATGTTTGATTGAGAAGAATATGGTGCCATTTGGAAAAGAAAATTTTTTAATGTTTGATTGAGGAGAATATGGTGCCGTTTGGGAGAGAAAAGTTTTTATATTTGAATAAAAAGAATTTTGTGCCATTTGGGAGAGAAAAATTTTTATGTTTGATTGAGAAGAATATGGTGTCATTTGGAAGAGAAAAGTTTTTATATTTGAATAAAAAGATTTTTGTGCCATTTGGGAGAGAAAAATTTTTATGTTTGATTGAGAAGAATATGGTGCCATTTGGGAGAGAAAAGTTTTTATGTTTGATTGAGAAGTATATGGTGCCATTTGGGAGAGAAAAGTTTTTATGTTTGATTGAGAAGAATTTGGTGCCATTCGGGAGAGAAAAGTTTTGATAATTGATTGAGAAGAATTTGGTGCCATTCGGGAGAGCAAATTTTTTATGTTTGATTGAGAAGAATGTTGTGCCATTTGGGAGAGAAAAGTTTTTATATTTGATTGAAATGAATATGGTGCCATTTGGAAGAGATAATTTTTTTTATGTTTGATTGAGAAGAATATGGAGCCATTTGGAAAAGAAAATTTTTTTATGTTTGATTGAGAAGAATATGGTGCCATTTGGGAGAGAAAAGTTTTTATGTTTGATTGAGAAGAATATGGTGCCATTTGGGAGAGAAAAGTTTTGATGTTTGATTGAGAAGAATATGGTGCCATTTGGGAGAGAAAAGTTTTGATGTTTGATTGAGAAGAATATGGTGCCATTTGGGAGAGAAAAGTTTTTATATTTGATTGAAAAGAATTTGGTGCCATTTGCGAGAGAAAAGTTTTTATGTTTGATTGAGAAGAATATGGTGCCATTTGGGAGATTATAGTTTTTATGTTTGATTGAGAAGAATATGGTGCCATTTGGGAGAGAAAAGTTATTATTTTTGATTAAGAAGAATATTGTGCCATATGGGAGAGAAAAGTTTTTATGTTTGAATGAGAAGAATATGGTGCCATTTGGTAGAAAAAAGTTTTTATGTTTGATTGAGAAGAATATGGTGCCATTTGGGAGAGAAAAGTTTTTATGTTTGATTGAGAAGATTATGGTGCCATTTGGGAGAGAAAAGTTTTTATATTTGATTGAAAAGAATTGGGAGAGAAAAGTTTTTATATTTGATTGAAAACAATTTGGTGCCATTTGGGAGAGAAAAGTTTTTATGTTTGATTGAGAAGAATATGGTGCCATTTGGAAAAGAAAATTTTTTAATGTTTGATTGAGGAGAATATGGTGCCGTTTGGGAGAGAAAAGTTTTTATGTTTGATTGAGAAGAATATGGTGCCATTTGGAAAAGAAAAGTTTTTTATGTTTGATTGAGGAGAATATGGTGCCATTAGGGAGAGAAAAGATTTTATGTTTGATTGAGAAGAATATGGTGCCATTTGGGAGAGAAAAGTTTTTATATTTGATTAAGAAGAATATGGTGCCATTTGGGAGAGAAAAGCTTTCATTTTTGATTGAGAAGAATTTGGTGCCATTTGGGAGAGAAAAGTTTTGATGTTTGATTCAGAAGAATATGGTTGGTGCCATTTTGGAGAGAAAAGCTTTCATTTTTGATTGAGGAGAATATGGTGCCATTTGGGGAGAGAAAAATTTTTATGTTTGATTGAGAAGAATATGGTGCCATTTGGTAGAGATAATTTTTTTTATGTTTGATTGAGATGAATATGGTGCCATTTGGTAAGGAAAGTTTTTTATGTTTGATTGAGGAGAATATGGTGCCATTTGGGAGAGAAAAGTTTTTATGTTTGATTGAGAAGAATATGGTGCCATTTGGGAGAGAAAAGTTTTTATGTTTGATTGAGAAGTATTTGGTGCCATTCGGGAGAGCAAATTTTTTATGTTTGATTGAGAAGAATGTTGTGCCATTTGGGAGAGAAAAGTTTTTATATTTGATTAAGAAGAATATGGTTCATTTGGGAGAGAAAAGTTATTATTTTTGATTGAGAAGAATATTGTGCCATATGGGAGAGAAAAGTTTTTATGTTTGAATGAGAAGAATATGGTGCCATTTGGTAGAAAAAAGTTTTTATGTTTGATTGAGAAGAATATGGTTCCATTTGGGAGAGAAAAGTTTTGATGTTTGATTGAGAAGAATATGTTGCCATTTGGGAGAGATAATTTTTTTTATGTTTGATTGAGAAGAATATGGTGCCATTTGGGAGAGAAAAGTTTTTATGTTTGATTGAGAAGAATATGGAGCCATTTGGAAAAGAAAAATTTTTAATGTTTGATTGAGGAGAATATGGTGCCATTTGGGAGAGAAAAGTTTTTATGTTTGATTGAGAAGAATATGTTGCCATTTGGAAAAGAAAAGTTTTTTATGTTTGATTGAGGAGAATATGGTGCCATTTGGGAGATTATAGTTTTTATGTTTGATTGAGAAGAATATGGTGCCATTTGGGAGAGAAAAGTTATTATTTTTGATTAAGAAGAATATTGTGCCATATGGGAGAGAAAAGTTTTTATGTTTGAATGAGAAGAATATGGTGCCATTTGGTAGAAAAAAGTTTTTATGTTTGATTGAGAAGAATATGGTGCCATTTGGGAGAGAAAAGTTTTTATGTTTGATTGAGAAGATTATGGTGCCATTTGGGAGAGAAAAGTTTTTATATTTGATTGAAAAGAATATGGTGCCATTTGGGAGAGAAAAGTTTTTATATTTGATTGAAAACAATTTGGTGCCATTTGGGAGAGAAAAGTTTTTATGTTTGATTGAGAAGAATATGGTGCCATTTGGAAAAGAAAAGTTTTTTATGTTTGATTGAGGAGAATATGGTGCCATTAGGGAGAGAAAAGATTTTATGTTTGATTGAGAAGAATATGGTGCCATTTGGGAGAGAAAAGTTTTTATATTTGATTAAGAAGAATATGGTGCCATTTGGGAGAGAAAAGCTTTCATTTTTGATTGAGAAGAATTTGGTGCCATTTGGGAGAGAAAAGTTTTGATGTTTGATTCAGAAGAATATGGTTGGTGCCATTTTGGAGAGAAAAGCTTTCATTTTTGATTGAGGAGAATATGGTGCCATTTGGGGAGAGAAAAATTTTTATGTTTGATTGAGAAGAATATGGTGCCATTTGGTAGAGATAATTTTTTTTTATGTTTGATTGAGATGAATATAGTGCCATTTGGGAGAGAAAAGTTTTTATGTTTGATTGAGAAGTATTTGGTGCCATTCGGGAGAGCAAATTTTTTATGTTTGATTGAGAAGAATGTTGTGCCATTTGGGAGAGAAAAGTTTTTATATTTGATTAAGAAGAATATGGTTCATTTGGGAGAGAAAAGTTATTATTTTTGATTGAGAAGAATATTGTGCCATATGGGAGAGAAAAGTTTTTATGTTTGAATGAGAAGAATATGGTGCCATTTGGTAGAAAAAAGTTTTTATGTTTGATTGAGAAGAATATGGTTCCATTTGGGAGAGAAAAGTTTTGATGTTTGATTGAGAAGAATATGTTGCCATTTGGGAGAGATAATTTTTTTTTATGTTTGATTGAGAAGAATATGGTGCCATTTGGGAGAGAAAAGTTTTTATGTTTGATTGAGAAGAATATGGAGCCATTTGGAAAAGAAAATTTTTTAATGTTTGATTGAGGAGAATATGGTGCCATTTGGGAGAGAAAAGTTTTTATGTTTGATTGAGAAGAATATGTTGCCATTTGGAAAAGAAAAGTTTTTTATGTTTGATTGAGGAGAATATGGTGCCATTAGGGAGAGAAAAGTTTTTATATTTGATTGAGAAGAATATGGTGCCATTTGGGAGAGAAAAGTTTTTATGTTTGATTGAGAAGAATATGGTGCCATTTGGAAAAGAAAATTTTTTAATGTTTGATTGAGGAGAATATGGTGCCGTTTGGGAGAGAAAAGTTTTTATATTTGAATAAAAAGAATTTTGTGCCATTTGGGAGAGAAAAATTTTTATGTTTGATTGAGAAGAATATGGTGTCATTTGGAAGAGAAAAGTTTTTATATTTGAATAAAAAGAATTTTGTGCCATTTGGGAGAGAAAAATTTTTATGTTTGATTGAGAAGAATATGGTGCCATTTGGGAGAGAAAAGTTTTTATGTTTGATTGAGAAGTATATGGTGCCATTTGGGAGAGAAAAGTTTTTATGTTTGATTGAGAAGAATTTGGTGCCATTCGGGAGAGAAAAGTTTTGATGATTGATTGAGAAGAATTTGGTGCCATTCGGGAGAGCAAATTTTTTATGTTTGATTGAGAAGAATGTTGTGCCATTTGGGAGAGAAAAGTTTTTATATTTGATTGAAATGAATATGGTGCCATTTGGAAGAGATAATTTTTTTTATGTTTGATTGAGAAGAATATGGTGCCATTTGGAAAAGAAAATTTTTTTATGTTTGATTGAGAAGAATATGGTGCCATTTGGGAGAGAAAAGTTTTTATGTTTGATTGAGAAGAATATGGTGCCATTTGGGAGAGAAAAGTTTTGATGTTTGATTGAGAAGAATATGGTGCCATTTGGGAGAGAAAAGTTTTGATGTTTGATTGAGAAGAATATGGTGCCATTTGGGAGAGAAAAGTTTTTATATTTGATTGAAAAGAATTTGGTGCCATTTGCGAGAGAAAAGTTTTTATATTTGATTGAAAACAATTTGGTGCCATTTGGGAGAGAAAAGTTTTTATGTTTGATTGAGAAGAATATGGTGCCATTTGGAAAAGAAAATTTTTTAATGTTTGATTGAGGAGAATATGGTGCCGTTTGGGAGAGAAAAGTTTTTATGTTTGATTGAGAAGAATATGGTGCCATTTGGAAAAGAAAAGTTTTTTATGTTTGATTGAGGAGAATATGGTGCCATTAGGGAGAGAAAAGATTTTATGTTTGATTGAGTAGAATATGGTGCCGTTTGGGAGAGAAAAGTTTTTATATTTGATTAAGAAGAATATGGTGCCATTTGGGAGAGAAAAGCTTTCATTTTTGATTGAGAAGAATTTGGTGCCATTTGGGAGAGAAAAGTTTTGATGTTTGATTCAGAAGAATATGGTTGGTGCCATTTTGGAGAGAAAAGCTTTCATTTTTGATTGAGGAGAATATGGTGCCATTTGGGGAGAGAAAAATTTTTATGTTTGATTGAGAAGAATATGGTGCCATTTGGTAGAGATAATTTTTTTTATGTTTGATTGAGATGAATATGGTGCCATTTGGTAAGGAAAGTTTTTTATGTTTGATTGAGGAGAATATGGTGCCATTTGGGAGAGAAAAGTTTTTATGTTTGATTGAGAAGAATATGGTGCCATTTGGGAGAGAAAAGTTTTTATGTTTGATTGAGAAGTATTTGGTGCCATTCGGGAGAGCAAATTTTTTATGTTTAATTGAGAAGAATTTGGTGCCATTCGGGAGAGAAAAGTTTGATGATTGATTGAGAAGAATTTGGTGCCATTCGGGAGAGCAAATTTTTTATGTTTGATTGAGAAGAATGTTGTGCCATTTGGGAGAGAAAAGTTTTTATATTTGATTGAAATGAATATGGTGCCATTTGGAAGAGATAATTTTTTTTATGTTTGATTGAGAAGAATATGGTGCCATTTGGAAAAGAAAATTTTTTTATGTTTGATTGAGAAGAATATGGTGCCATTTGGGAGAGAAAAGTTTTTATGTTTGATTGAGAAGAATATGGTGCCATTTGGGAGAGAAAAGTTTTGATGTTTGATTGAGAAGAATATGGTGCCATTTGGGAGAGAAAAGTTTTGATGTTTGATTGAGAAGAATATGGTGCCATTTGGGAGAGAAAAGTTTTTATATTTGATTGAAAAGAATTTGGTGCCATTTGCGAGAGAAAAGTTTTTATGTTTGATTGAGAAGAATATGGTGCCATTTGGGAGATTATAGTTTTTATGTTTGATTGAGAAGAATATGGTGCCATTTGGGAGAGAAAAGTTATTATTTTTGATTAAGAAGAATATTGTGCCATATGGGAGAGAAAAGTTTTTATGTTTGAATGAGAAGAATATGGTGCCATTTGGTAGAAAAAAGTTTTTATGTTTGATTGAGAAGAATATGGTGCCATTTGGGAGAGAAAAGTTTTTATGTTTGATTGAGAAGATTATGGTGCCATTTGGGAGAGAAAAGTTTTTATATTTGATTGAAAAGAATATGGTGCATTTTGGGAGAGAAAAGTTATTATATTTGATTGAAAACAATTTGGTGCCATTTGGGAGAGAAAAGTTTTTATGTTTGATTGAGAAGAATATGGTGCCATTTGGAAAAGAAAATTTTTTAATGTTTGATTGAGGAGAATATGGTGCCGTTTGGGAGAGAAAAGTTTTTATGTTTGATTGAGAAGAATATGGTGCCATTTGGAAAAGAAAAGTTTTTTATGTTTGATTGAGGAGAATATGGTGCCATTAGGGAGAGAAAAGATTTTATGTTTGATTGAGAAGAATATGGTGCCATTTGGGAGAGAAAAGTTTTTATATTTGATTAAGAAGAATATGGTGCCATTTGGGAGAGAAAAGCTTTCATTTTTGATTGAGAAGAATTTGGTGCCATTTGGGAGAGAAAAGTTTTGATGTTTGATTCAGAAGAATATGGTTGGTGCCATTTTGGAGAGAAAAGCTTTCATTTTTGATTGAGGAGAATATGGTGCCATTTGGGGAGAGAAAAATTTTTATGTTTGATTGAGAAGAATATGGTGCCATTTGGTAGAGATAATTTTTTTTTATGTTTGATTGAGATGAATATGGTGCCATTTGGTAAGGAAAGTTTTTTATGTTTGATTGAGGAGAATATGGTGCCATTTGGGAGAGAAAAGTTTTTATGTTTGATTGAGAAGAATATGGTGCCATTTGGGAGAGAAAAGTTTTTATGTTTGATTGAGAAGTATTTGGTGCCATTCGGGAGAGCAAATTTTTTATGTTTGATTGAGAAGAATGTTGTGCCATTTGGGAGAGAAAAGTTTTTATATTTGATTAAGAAGAATATGGTTCATTTGGGAGAGAAAAGTTATTATTTTTGATTGAGAAGAATATTGTGCCATATGGGAGAGAAAAGTTTTTATGTTTGAATGAGAAGAATATGGTGCCATTTGGTAGAAAAAAGTTTTTATGTTTGATTGAGAAGAATATGGTTCCATTTGGGAGAGAAAAGTTTTGATGTTTGATTGAGAAGAATATGTTGCCATTTGGGAGAGATAATTTTTTTTATGTTTGATTGAGAAGAATATGGTGCCATTTGGGAGAGAAAAGTTTTTATGTTTGATTGAGAAGAATATGGAGCCATTTGGAAAAGAAAATTTTTTAATGTTTGATTGAGGAGAATATGGTGCCATTTGGGAGAGAAAAGTTTTTATGTTTGATTGAGAAGAATATGTTGCCATTTGGAAAAGAAAAGTTTTTTATGTTTGATTGAGGAGAATATGGTGCCATTAGGGAGAGAAAAGTTTTTATATTTGATTGAGAAGAATATGGTGCCATTTGGGAGAGAAAAGTTTTTATGTTTGATTGAGAAGAATATGGTGCCATTTGGAAAAGAAAATTTTTTAATGTTTGATTGAGGAGAATATGGTGCCGTTTGGGAGAGAAAAGTTTTTATATTTGAATAAAAAGAATTTTGTGCAATTTGGGAGAGAAAAATTTTTATGTTTGATTGAGAAGAATATGGTGTCATTTGGAAGAGAAAAGTTTTTATATTTGAATAAAAAGAATTTTGTGCCATTTGGGAGAGAAAAATTTTTATGTTTGATTGAGAAGAATATGGTGCCATTTGGGAGAGAAAAGTTTTTATGTTTGATTGAGAAGTATATGGTGCCATTTGGGAGAGAAAAGTTTTTATGTTTGATTGAGAAGAATTTGGTGCCATTCGGGAGAGAAAAGTTTTGATGATTGATTGAGAAGAATTTGGTGCCATTCGGGAGAGCAAATTTTTTATGTTTGATTGAGAAGAATGTTGTGCCATTTGGGAGAGAAAAGTTTTTATATTTGATTGAAATGAATATGGTGCCATTTGGAAAAGAAAATTTTTTTATGTTTGATTGAGAAGAATATGGTGCCATTTGGGAGAGAAAAGTTTTTATGTTTGATTGAGAAGAATATGGTGCCATTTGGGAGAGAAAAGTTTTGATGTTTGATTGAGAAGAATATGGTGCCATTTGGGAGAGAAAAGTTTTGATGTTTGATTGAGAAGAATATGGTGCCATTTGGGAGAGAAAAGTTTTTATATTTGATTGAAAAGAATTTGGTGCCATTTGCGAGAGAAAAGTTTTTATATTTGATTGAAAACAATTTGGTGCCATTTGGGAGAGAAAAGTTTTTATGTTTGATTGAGAAGAATATGGTGCCATTTGGAAAAGAAAATTTTTTAATGTTTGATTGAGGAGAATATGGTGCCGTTTGGGAGAGAAAAGTTTTTATGTTTGATTGAGAAGAATATGGTGCCATTTGGAAAAGAAAAGTTTTTTATGTTTGATTGAGGAGAATATGGTGCCATTAGGGAGAGAAAAGATTTTATGTTTGATTGAGAAGAATATGGTGCCGTTTGGGAGAGAAAAGTTTTTATATTTGATTAAGAAGAATATGGTGCCATTTGGGAGAGAAAAGCTTTCATTTTTGATTGAGAAGAATTTGGTGCCATTTGGGAGAGAAAAGTTTTGATGTTTGATTCAGAAGAATATGGTTGGTGCCATTTTGGAGAGAAAAGCTTTCATTTTTGATTGAGGAGAATATGGTGCCATTTGGGGAGAGAAAAATTTTTATGTTTGATTGAGAAGAATATGGTGCCATTTGGTAGAGATAATTTTTTTTATGTTTGATTGAGATGAATATGGTGCCATTTGGTAAGGAAAGTTTTTTATGTTTGATTGAGGAGAATATGGTGCCATTTGGGAGAGAAAAGTTTTTATGTTTGATTGAGAAGAATATGGTGCCATTTGGGAGAGAAAAGTTTTTATGTTTGATTGAGAAGAATTTGGTGCCATTCGGGAGAGCAAATTTTTTATGTTTGATTGAGAAGAATGTTGTGCCATTTGGGAGAGAAAAGTTTTTATATTTGATTAAGAAGAATATTGTGCCATATGGGAGAGAAAAGTTTTTATGTTTGAATGAGAAGAATATGGTGCCATTTGGTAGAAAAAAGTTTTTATGTTTGATTGAGAAGAATATGGTTCCATTTGGGAGAGAAAAGTTTTGATGTTTGATTGAGAAGAATATGTTGCCGTTTGGGAGAGATAATTTTTTTTATGTTTGATTGAAAAGAATATGGTGCCATTTGGGAGAGAAAAGTTTTTATGTTTGATTGAGAAGAACATGGTGCCATTTGGAAAAGAAAAGTTTTTTATGTTTGATTGAGGAGAATATGGTGCCATTAGGGAGAGAAAAGTTTTTATATTTGATTGAAAAGAATATGGTGCCATTTGGGAGAGAAAAGTTTTTATATTTGATTAAAAAGAATTTGGTGCCATTTGGGAGAGAAAAGTTTTGATGTTTGATTGAGAAGAATGTTGTGCCATTTGGGAGAGAAAAGTTTTTATATTTGATTAAGAAGAATATGGTTCATTTGGGAGAGAAAAGTTTTTATGTTTGATTGAGAAGATTATGGTGCCATTTGGGAGAGAAAAGTTTTTATGTTTGATTGAGAAGAATATGATGCCATTTGGGAGAGAAAAGTTTTTATGTTTGATTGAGAAGAATATGGTGCCATTTGGGAGAGAAAAGTTTTGATGTTTGATTGAGAAGAATATGGTGCCATTTGGGAGAGAAAAGTTTTTATGTTTGATTGAGAAGAATATGGTGCCATTTGGGAGAGAAAAGTTTTTATGTTTGATTGAGAAGTATTTGGTGCCATTCGGGAGAGCAAATTTTTTATGTTTGATTGAGAAGAATTTGGTGCCATTCGGGAGAGAAAAGTTTGATGATTGATTGAGAAGAATTTGGTGCCATTCGGGAGAGCAAATTTTTTATGTTTGATTGAGAAGAATGTTGTGCCATTTGGGAGAGAAAAGTTTTTATATTTGATTGAAATGAATATGGTGCCATTTGGAAGAGATAATTTTTTTTATGTTTGATTGAGAAGAATATGGTGCCATTTGGAAAAGAAAATTTTTTTATGTTTGATTGAGAAGAATATGGTGCCATTTGGGAGAGAAAAGTTTTTATGTTTGATTGAGAAGAATATGGTGCCATTTGGGAGAGAAAAGTTTTGATGTTTGATTGAGAAGAATATGGTGCCATTTGGGAGAGAAAAGTTTTGATGTTTGATTGAGAAGAATATGGTGCCATTTGGGAGAGAAAAGTTTTTATATTTGATTGAAAAGAATTTGGTGCCATTTGCGAGAGAAAAGTTTTTATGTTTGATTGAGAAGAATATGGTGCCATTTGGTAGAGATAATTTTTTTATGTTTGATTGAGATGAATATGGTGCCATTTGGTAAGGAAAGTTTTTTATGTTTGATTGAGGAAAATATGGTGCCATTTGGGAGAGAAAAGTTTTTATGTTTGATTGAGAAGAATATGGTGCCATTTGGGAGAGAAAAGTTTTTATGTTTGATTGAGAAGAATTTGGTGCCATTCGGGAGAGCAAATTTTTTATGTTTGATTGAGAAGAATGTTGTGCCATTTGGGAGAGAAAAGTTTTTATATTTGATTAAGAAGAATATTGTGCCATATGGGAGAGAAAAGTTTTTATATTTGATTAAGAAGAATATGGTTCATTTGGGAGAGAAAAGTTATTATTTTTGATTGAGAAGAATATTGTGCCATATGGGAGAGAAAAGTTTTTATGTTTGAATGAGAAGAATATGGTGCCATTTGGTAGAAAAAAGTTTTTATGTTTGATTGAGAAGAATATGGTTCCATTTGGGAGAGAAAAGTTTTGATGTTTGATTGAGAAGAATATGTTGCCATTTGGGAGAGATAATTTTTTTTATGTTTGATTGAGAAGAATATGGTGCCATTTGGGAGAGAAAAGTTTTTATGTTTGATTGAGAAGAATATGGAGCCATTTGGAAAAGAAAATTTTTTAATGTTTGATTCAGAAGAATATGGTTGGTGCCATTTTGGAGAGAAAAGCTTTCATTTTTGATTGAGGAGAATATGGTGCCATTTGGGGAGCGAAAAATTTTTATGTTTGATTGAGAAGAATATGGTGCCATTTGGTAGAGATAATTTTTTTTATGTTTGATTGATATGAATATGGTTCCATTTGGTAAGGAAAGTTTTTTATGTTTGATTGAGGAGAATATGGTGCCATTTGGGAGAGAAAAGTTTTTATGTTTGATTGAGAAGAATATGGTGCCATTTGGGAGAGAAAAGTTTTTATGTTTGATTGAGAAGAATTTGGTGCCATTCGGGAGAGCAAATTTTTTATGTTTGATTGAGAAGAATGTTGTGCCATTTGGGAGAGAAAAGTTTTTATATTTGATTGAGGAGAATATGGTGCCATTTGGGGAGAGAAAAATTTTTATGTTTGATTGAGAAGAATATGGTGCCATTTGGTAGAGATAATTTTTTTATGTTTGATTGAGATGAATATGGTGCCATTTGGTAAGGAAAGTTTTTTATGTTTGATTGAGGAGAATATGGTGCCATTTGGGAGAGAAAAGTTTTTATGTTTGATTGAGAAGAATATGGTGCCATTTGGGAGAGAAAAGTTTTTATGTTTGATTGAGAAGAATTTGGTGCCATTCGGGAGAGCAAATTTTTTATGTTTGATTGAGAAGAATGTTGTGCCATATGGGAGAGAAAAGTTTTTATATTTGATTAAGAAGAATATTGTGCCATATGGGAGAGAAAAGTTTTTATATTTGATTAAGAAGAATATGGTTCATTTGGGAGAGAAAAGTTATTATTTTTGATTGAGAAGAATATTGTGCCATATGGGAGAGAAAAGTTTTTATGTTTGAATGAGAAGAATATGGTGCCATTTGGTAGAAAAAAGTTTTTATGTTTGATTGAGAAGAATATGGTTCCATTTGGGAGAGAAAAGTTTTGATGTTTGATTGAGAAGAATATGTTGCCATTTGGGAGAGATAATTTTTTTTATGTTTGATTGAGAAGAATATGGTGCCATTTGGGAGAGAAAAGTTTTTATGTTTGATTGAGAAGAATATGGAGCCATTTGGAAAAGAAAATTTTTTAATGTTTGATTGAGGAGAATATGGTGCCATTTGGGAGAGAAAAGTTTTTATGTTTGATTGAGAAGAATATGTTGCCATTTTGAAAAGAAAAGTTTTTTATGTTTGATTGAGGAGAATATGGTGCCATTAGGGAGAGAAAAGTTTTTATATTTGATTGAGAAGAATATGGTGCCATTTGGGAGAGAAAAGTTTTTATGTTTGATTGAGAAGAATATGGTGTCATTTGGAAGAGAAAAGTTTTTATATTTGAATAAAAAGAATTTTGTGCCATTTGGGAGAGAAAAATTTTTATGTTTGATTGAGGAGAATATGGTGCCATTAGGGAGAGAAAAGTTTTTTATGTTTGATTGAGGAGAATATGGTGCCATTAGGGAGAGAAAAGTTTTTATGTGTGATTGAGAAGTATATGGTGCCATTTGGGAGAGAAAAGTTTTTATGTTTTCTTGAGAAGAATTTGGTGCCATTCGGGAGAGAAAAGTTTTGATGTTTGATTGAGAAGAATGTTGTGCCATTTGGGAGAGAAAAGTTTTTATATTTGATTAAGAAGAATATGGTGCCATTTGGGAGAGAAAAGCTTTCATTTTTGATTGAGAAGAATTTGGTGCCATTTGGGAGAGAAAAGTTTTGATGTTTGATTCAGAAGAATATGGTTGGTGCCATTTTGGAGAGAAAAGCTTTCATTTTTGATTGAGGAGAATATGGTGCCATTTGGGGAGAGAAAAATTTTTATGTTTGATTGAGAAGAATATGGTGCCATTTGGTAGAGATAATTTTTTTTATGTTTGATTGAGATGAATATGGTGCCATTTGGTAAGGAAAGTTTTTTATGTTTGATTGAGGAGAATATGGTGCCATTTGGGAGAGAAAAGTTTTTATGTTTGATTGAGAAGAATATGGTGCCATTTGGGAGAGAAAAGTTTTTATGTTTGATTGAGAAGAATTTGGTGCCATTCGGGAGAGCAAATTTTTTATGTTTGATTGAGAAGAATGTTGTGCCATTTGGGAGAGAAAAGTTTTTATATTTGATTAAGAAGAATATTGTGCCATATGGGAGAGAAAAGTTTTTATGTTTGAATGAGAAGAATATGGTGCCATTTGGTAGAAAAAAGTTTTTATGTTTGATTGAGAAGAATATGGTTCCATTTGGGAGAGAAAAGTTTTGATGTTTGATTGAGAAGAATATGTTGCCGTTTGGGAGAGATAATTTTTTTTATGTTTGATTGAAAAGAATATGGTGCCATTTGGGAGAGAAAAGTTTTTATGTTTGATTGAGAAGAATATGGTGCCATTTGGAAAAGAAAAGTTTTTTATGTTTGATTGAGGAGAATATGGTGCCATTAGGGAGAGAAAAGTTTTTATATTTGATTGAAAAGAATATGGTGCCATTTGGGAGAGAAAAGTTTTTATATTTGATTAAAAAGAATTTGGTGCCATTTGGGAGAGAAAAGTTTTGATGTTTGATTGAGAAGAATGTTGTGCCATTTGGGAGAGAAAAGTTTTTATATTTGATTAAGAAGAATATGGTTCATTTGGGAGAGAAAAGTTTTTATGTTTGATTGAGAAGATTATGGTGCCATTTGGGAGAGAAAAGTTTTTATGTTTGATTGAGAAGAATATGATGCCATTTGGGAGAGAAAAGTTTTTATGTTTGATTGAGAAGAATATGGTGCCATTTGGGAGAGAAAAGTTTTGATGTTTGATTGAGAAGAATATGGTGCCATTTGGGAGAGAAAAGTTTTTATGTTTGATTGAGAAGAATATGGTGCCATTTGGGAGAGAAAAGTTTTTATGTTTGATTGAGAAGTATTTGGTGCCATTCGGGAGAGCAAATTTTTTATGTTTGATTGAGAAGAATTTGGTGCCATTCGGGAGAGAAAAGTTTGATGATTGATTGAGAAGAATTTGGTGCCATTCGGGAGAGCAAATTTTTTATGTTTGATTGAGAAGAATGTTGTGCCATTTGGGAGAGAAAAGTTTTTATATTTGATTGAAATGAATATGGTGCCATTTGGAAGAGATAATTTTTTTTATGTTTGATTGAGAAGAATATGGTGCCATTTGGAAAAGAAAATTTTTTTATGTTTGATTGAGAAGAATATGGTGCCATTTGGGAGAGAAAAGTTTTTATGTTTGATTGAGAAGAATATGGTGCCATTTGGGAGAGAAAAGTTTTGATGTTTGATTGAGAAGAATATGGTGCCATTTGGGAGAGAAAAGTTTTGATGTTTGATTGAGAAGAATATGGTGCCATTTGGGAGAGAAAAGTTTTTATATTTGATTGAAAAGAATTTGGTGCCATTTGCGAGAGAAAAGTTTTTATGTTTGATTGAGAAGAATATGGTGCCATTTGGGAGATTATAGTTTTTATGTTTGATTGAGAAGAATATGGTGCCATTTGGGAGAGAAAAGTTATTATTTTTGATTAAGAAGAATATTGTGCCATATGGGAGAGAAAAGTTTTTATGTTTGAATGAGAAGAATATGGTGCCATTTGGTAGAAAAAAGTTTTTATGTTTGATTGAGAAGAATATGGTGCCATTTGGGAGAGAAAAGTTTTTATGTTTGATTGAGAAGATTATGGTGCCATTTGGGAGAGAAAAGTTTTTATATTTGATTGAAAAGAATATGGTGCCATTTGGGAGAGAAAAGTTTTTATATTTGATTGAAAACAATTTGGTGCCATTTGGGAGAGAAAAGTTTTTATGTTTGATTGAGAAGAATATGGTGCCATTTGGAAAAGAAAATTTTTTAATGTTTGATTGAGGAGAATATGGTGCCGTTTGGGAGAAAAAAGTTTTTATGTTTGATTGAGAAGAATATGGTGCCATTTGGAAAAGAAAAGTTTTTTATGTTTGATTGAGGAGAATATGGTGCCATTAGGGAGAGAAAAGATTTTATGTTTGATTGAGAAGAATATGGTGCCATTTGGGAGAGAAAAGTTTTTATATTTGATTAAGAAGAATATGGTGCCATTTGGGAGAGAAAAGCTTTCATTTTTGATTGAGAAGAATTTGGTGCCATTTGGGAGAGAAAAGTTATTATTTTTGATTGAGAAGAATATTGTGCCATTTGGGAGAGAAAAGTTTTTATATTTGATTAAGAAGAATATGGTTCATTTGGGAGAGAAAAGTTATTATTTTTGATTGAGAAGAATATTGTGCCATATGGGAGAGAAAAGTTTTTATGTTTGAATGAGAAGAATATGGTGCCATTTGGTAGAGATAATTTTTTTTATGTTTGATTGAGATGAATATGGTGCCATTTGGTAAGGAAAGTTTTTTATGTTTGATTGAGGAGAATATGGTGCCATTTGGGAGAGAAAAGTTTTTATGTTTGATTGAGAAGAATATGGTGCCATTTGGGAGAGAAAAGTTTTTATGTTTGATTGAGAAGTATTTGGTGCCATTCGGGAGAGCAAATTTTTTATGTTTGATTGAGAAGAATGTTGTGCCATTTGGGAGAGAAAAGTTTTTATATTTGATTAAGAAGAATATGGTTCATTTGGGAGAGAAAAGTTATTATTTTTGATTGAGAAGAATATTGTGCCATATGGGAGAGAAAAGTTTTTATGTTTGAATGAGAAGAATATGGTGCCATTTGGTAGCAAAAAGTTTTTATGTTTGATTGAGAAGAATATGGTTCCATTTGGGAGAGAAAAGTTTTGATGTTTGATTGAGAAGAATATGTTGCCATTTGGGAGAGATAATTTTTTTATGTTTGATTGAGAAGAATATGGTGCCATTTGGGAGAGAAAAGTTTTTATGTTTGATTGAGAAGAATATGGAGCCATTTGGAAAAGAAAATTTTTTAATGTTTGATTGAGGAGAATATGGTGCCATTTGGGAGAGAAAAGTTTTTATGTTTGATTGAGAAGAATATGTTGCCATTTTGAAAAGAAAAGTTTTTTATGTTTGATTGAGGAGAATATGGTGCCATTAGGGAGAGAAAAGTTTTTATATTTGATTGAGAAGAATATGGTGCCATTTGGGAGAGAAAAGTTTTTATGTTTGATTGAGAAGAATATGGTGTCATTTGGAAGAGAAAAGTTTTTATATTTGAATAAAAAGAATTTTGTGCCATTTGGGAGAGAAAAATTTTTATGTTTGATTGAGGAGAATATGGTGCCATTAGGGAGAGAAAAGTTTTTTATGTTTGATTGAGGAGAATATGGTGCCATTAGGGAGAGAAAAGTTTTTATGTGTGATTGAGAAGTATATGGTGCCATTTGGGAGAGAAAAGTTTTTATGTTTTCTTGAGAAGAATTTGGTGCCATTCGGGAGAGAAAAGTTTTGATGTTTGATTGAGAAGAATGTTGTGCCATTTGGGAGAGAAAAGTTTTTATATTTGATTAAGAAGAATATGGTGCCATTTGGGAGAGAAAAGCTTTCATTTTTGATTGAGAAGAATTTGGTGCCATTTGGGAGAGAAAAGTTTTGATGTTTGATTCAGAAGAATATGGTTGGTGCCATTTTGGAGAGAAAAGCTTTCATTTTTGATTGAGGAGAATATGGTGCCATTTGGGGAGAGAAAAATTTTTATGTTTGATTGAGAAGAATATGGTGCCATTTGGTAGAGATAATTTTTTTTATGTTTGATTGAGATGAATATGGTGCCATTTGGTAAGGAAAGTTTTTTATGTTTGATTGAGGAGAATATGGTGCCATTTGGGAGAGAAAAGTTTTTATGATTGATTGAGAAGAATATGGTGCCATTTGGGAGAGAAAAGTTTTTATGTTTGATTGAGAAGAATTTGGTGCCATTCGGGAGAGCAAATTTTTTATGTTTGATTGAGAAGAATGTTGTGCCATTTGGGAGAGAAAAGTTTTTATATTTGATTGAGGAGAATATGGTGCCATTTGGGGAGAGAAAAATTTTTATGTTTGATTGAGAAGAATATGGTGCCATTTGGTAGAGATAATTTTTTTATGTTTGATTGAGATGAATATGGTGCCATTTGGTAAGGAAAGTTTTTTATGTTTGATTGAGGAGAATATGGTGCCATTTGGGAGAGAAAAGTTTTTATGTTTGATTGAGAAGAATATGGTGCCATTTGGGAGAGAAAAGTTTTGATGTTTGATTGAGAAGAATATGGTGCCATTTGGGAGAGAAAAGTTTTGATGTTTGATTGAGAAGAATATGGTGCCATTTGGGAGAGAAAAGTTTTGATGTTTGATTGAGAAGAATATGGTGCCATTTGGGAGAGAAAAGTTTTTATATTTGATTGAAAAGAATTTGGTGCCATTTGCGAGAGAAAAGTTTTTATGTTTGATTGAGAAGAATATGGTGCCATTTGGGAGATTATAGTTTTTATGTTTGATTGAGAAGAATATGGTGCCATTTGGGAGAGAAAAGTTATTATTTTTGATTAAGAAGAATATTGTGCCATATGGGAGAGAAAAGTTTTTATGTTTGAATGAGAAGAATATGGTGCCATTTGGTAGAAAAAAGTTTTTATGTTTGATTGAGAAGAATATGGTGCCATTTGGGAGAGAAAAGTTTTTATGTTTGATTGAGAAGATTATGGTGCCATTTGGGAGAGAAAAGTTTTTATGTTTGATTGAGAAGAATATGGTGCCATTTGGAAAAGAAAATTTTTTAATGTTTGATTGAGGAGAATATGGTGCCGTTTGGGAGAAAAAAGTTTTTATGTTTGATTGAGAAGAATATGGTGCCATTTGGAAAAGAAAAGTTTTTTATGTTTGATTGAGGAGAATATGGTGCCATTAGGGAGAGAAAAGATTTTA
This sequence comes from Daphnia pulicaria, assembly GCF_021234035.1. Taxonomy (NCBI): domain Eukaryota; kingdom Metazoa; phylum Arthropoda; class Branchiopoda; order Diplostraca; family Daphniidae; genus Daphnia; species Daphnia pulicaria. Next base: position 4,933,273 of record NC_060915.1, read on the forward strand.
TGTTTGATTGAGAAGAATATGGTGCCATTTGGGAGAGAAAAGTTTTTATATTTGATTAAGAAGAATATGGTGCCATTTGGGAGAGAAAAGCTTTCATTTTTGATTGAGAAGAATTTGGTGCCATTTGGGAGAGAAAAGTTATTATTTTTGATTGAGAAGAATATTGTGCCATTTGGGAGAGAAAAGTTTTTATATTTGATTAAGAAGAATATGGTTCATTTGGGAGAGAAAAGTTATTATTTTTGATTGAGAAGAATATTGTGCCATATGGGAGAGAAAAGTTTTTATGTTTGAATGAGAAGAATATGGTGCCATTTGGTAGAGATAATTTTTTTTATGTTTGATTGAGATGAATATGGTGCCATTTGGTAAGGAAAGTTTTTTATGTTTGATTGAGGAGAATATGGTGCCATTTGGGAGAGAAAAGTTTTTATGTTTGATTGAGAAGAATATGGTGCCATTTGGGAGAGAAAAGTTTTTATGTTTGATTGAGAAGTATTTGGTGCCATTCGGGAGAGCAAATTTTTTATGTTTGATTGAGAAGAATGTTGTGCCATTTGGGAGAGAAAAGTTTTTATATTTGATTAAGAAGAATATGGTTCATTTGGGAGAGAAAAGTTATTATTTTTGATTGAGAAGAATATTGTGCCATATGGGAGAGAAAAGTTTTTATGTTTGAATGAGAAGAATATGGTGCCATTTGGTAGAAAAAAGTTTTTATGTTTGATTGAGAAGAATATGGTTCCATTTGGGAGAGAAAAGTTTTGATGTTTGATTGAGAAGAATATGTTGCCATTTGGGAGAGATAATTTTTTTATGTTTGATTGAGAAGAATATGGTGCCATTTGGGAGAGAAAAGTTTTTATGTTTGATTGAGAAGAATATGGAGCCATTTGGAAAAGAAAATTTTTTAATGTTTGATTGAGGAGAATATGGTGCCATTTGGGAGAGAAAAGTTTTTATGTTTGATTGAGAAGAATATGTTGCCATTTTGAAAAGAAAAGTTTTTTATGTTTGATTGAGGAGAATATGGTGCCATTAGGGAGAGAAAAGTTTTTATATTTGATTGAGAAGAATATGGTGCCATTTGGGAGAGAAAAGTTTTTATGTTTGATTGAGAAGAATATGGTGTCATTTGGAAGAGAAAAGTTTTTATATTTGAATAAAAAGAATTTTGTGCCATTTGGGAGAGAAAAATTTTTATGTTTGATTGAGGAGAATATGGTGCCATTAGGGAGAGAAAAGTTTTTTATGTTTGATTGAGGAGAATATGGTGACATTAGGGAGAGAAAAGTTTTTATGTGTGATTGAGAAGTATATGGTGCCATTTGGGAGAGAAAAGTTTTTATGTTTTCTTGAGAAGAATTTGGTGCCATTCGGGAGAGAAAAGTTTTGATGTTTGATTGAGAAGAATGTTGTGCCATTTGGGAGAGAAAAGTTTTTATATTTGATTAAGAAGAATATGGTGCCATTTGGGAGAGAAAAGCTTTCATTTTTGATTGAGAAGAATTTGGTGCCATTTGGGAGAGAAAAGTTTTGATGTTTGATTCAGAAGAATATGGTGCCATTTGGGAGAGAAAAGTTTTTATGTTTGATTGAGAAGAATTTGGTGCCATTCGGGAGAGCAAATTTTTTATGTTTGATTGAGAAGAATGTTGTGCCATTTGGGAGAGAAAAGTTTTTATATTTGATTGAGGAGAATATGGTGCCATTTGGGGAGAGAAAAATTTTTATGTTTGATTGAGAAGAATATGGTGCCATTTGGTAGAGATAATTTTTTTATGTTTGATTGAGATGAATATGGTGCCATTTGGTAAGGAAAGTTTTTTATGTTTGATTGAGGAGAATATGGTGCCATTTGGGAGAGAAAAGTTTTTATGTTTGATTGAGAAGAATATGGTGCCATTTGGGAGAGAAAAGTTTTTATGTTTGATTGAGAAGAATTTGGTGCCATTCGGGAGAGCAAATTTTTTATGTTTGATTGAGAAGAATGTTGTGCCATATGGGAGAGAAAAGTTTTTATATTTGATTAAGAAGAATATTGTGCCATATGGGAGAGAAAAGTTTTTATATTTGATTAAGAAGAATATGGTTCATTTGGGAGAGAAAAGTTATTATTTTTGATTGAGAAGAATATTGTGCCATATGGGAGAGAAAAGTTTTTATGTTTGAATGAGAAGAATATGGTGCCATTTGGTAGAAAAAAGTTTTTATGTTTGATTGAGAAGAATATGGTTCCATTTGGGAGAGAAAAGTTTTGATGTTTGATTGAGAAGAATATGTTGCCATTTGGGAGAGATAATTTTTTTTATGTTTGATTGAGAAGAATATGGTGCCATTTGGGAGAGAAAAGTTTTTATGTTTGATTGAGAAGAATATGGAGCCATTTGGAAAAGAAAATTTTTTAATGTTTGATTGAGGAGAATATGGTGCCATTTGGGAGAGAAAAGTTTTTATGTTTGATTAAGAAGAATATGTTGCCATTTTGAAAAGAAAAGTTTTTTATGTTTGATTGAGGAGAATATGGTGCCATTAGGGAGAGAAAAGTTTTTATATTTGATTGAGAAGAATATGGTGCCATTTGGGAGAGAAAAGTTTTTATGTTTGATTGAGAAGAATATGGTGTCATTTGGAAGAGAAAAGTTTTTATATTTGAATAAAAAGAATTTTGTGCCATTTGGGAGAGAAAAATTTTTATGTTTGATTGAGGAGAATATGGTGCCATTAGGGAGAGAAAAGTTTTTTATGTTTGATTGAGGAGAATATGGTGCCATTAGGGAGAGAAAAGTTTTTATGTGTGATTGAGAAGTAGATGGTGCCATTTGGGAGAGAAAAGTTTTTATGTTTTCTTGAGAAGAATTTGGTGCCATTCGGGAGAGAAAAGTTTTGATGTTTGATTGAGAAGAATGTTGTGCCATTTGGGAGAGAAAAGTTTTTATATTTGATTAAGAAGAATATGGTGCCATTTGGGAGAGAAAAGCTTTCATTTTTGATTGAGAAGAATTTGTTGCCATTTGGGAGAGAAAAGTTTTGATGTTTGATTCAGAAGAATATGGTTGGTGCCATTTTGGAGAGAAAAGCTTTCATTTTTGATTGAGGAGAATATGGTGCCATTTGGGGAGAGAAAAATTTTTATGTTTGATTGAGAAGAATATGGTGCCATTTGGTAGAGATAATTTTTTTTATGTTTGATTGAGATGAATATGGTGCCATTTGGTAAGGAAAGTTTTTTATGTTTGATTGAGGAGAATATGGTGCCATTTGGGAGAGAAAAGTTTTTATGTTTGATTGAGAAGAATATGGTGCCATTTGGGAGAGAAAAGTTTTTATGTTTGATTGAGAAGAATTTGGTGCCATTCGGGAGAGCAAATTTTTTATGTTTGATTGAGAAGAATGTTGTGCCATTTGGGAGAGAAAAGTTTTTATATTTGATTAAGAAGAATATTGTGCCATATGGGAGAGAAAAGTTTTTATGTTTGAATGAGAAGAATATGGTGCCATTTGGTAGAAAAAAGTTTTTATGTTTGATTGAGAAGAATATGGTTCCATTTGGGAGAGAAAAGTTTTGATGTTTGATTGAGAAGAATATGTTGCCGTTTGGGAGAGATAATTTTTTTTATGTTTGATTGAAAAGAATATGGTGCCATTTGGGAGAGAAAAGTTTTTATGTTTGATTGAGAAGAATATGGTGCCATTTGGAAAAGAAAAGTTTTTTATGTTTGATTGAGGAGAATATGGTGCCATTAGGGAGAGAAAAGTTTTTATATTTGATTGAAAAGAATATGGTGCCATTTGGGAGAGAAAAGTTTTTATATTTGATTAAAAAGAATTTGGTGCCATTTGGGAGAGAAAAGTTTTGATGTTTGATTGAGAAGAATGTTGTGCCATTTGGGAGAGAAAAGTTTTTATATTTGATTAAGAAGAATATGGTTCATTTGGGAGAGAAAAGTTTTTATGTTTGATTGAGAAGATTATGGTGCCATTTGGGAGAGAAAAGTTTTTATGTTTGATTGAGAAGAATATGATGCCATTTGGGAGAGAAAAGTTTTTATGTTTGATTGAGAAGAATATGGTGCCATTTGGGAGAGAAAAGTTTTGATGTTTGATTGAGAAGAATATGGTGCCATTTGGGAGAGAAAAGTTTTGATGTTTGATTAAGAAGAATATGTTAACATTTGGGAGAGAAAAGTTTTTATGTTTGATTGAGAAGAATATGGAGCCATTTGGAAAAGAAAATTTTTTAATGTTTGATTGAGGAGAATATGGTGCCAATAGGGAGAGAAAAGTTTTTATGTTTGATTGAGAAGAATATGGTGCCATTTGGAAAAGAAAAGTTTTTTATGTTTGATTGAGGAGAATATGGTGCCAATAGGGAGAGAAAAGTTTTTATGTTTGATTGAGAAGAATATGGTGCCATTTGGGAGAGAAAAGTTTTTATGTTTGATTGAGAAGAATATGGTGTCATTTGGAAGAGAAAAGTTTTTATATTTGAATAAAAAGAATTTTGTGCCATTTGGGAGAGAAAAATTTTTATGTTTGATTGAGGAGAATATGGTGCCATTAGGGAGAGAAAAGTTTTTTATGTTTGATTGAGGAGAATATGGTGCCATTAGGGAGAGAAAAGTTTTTATGTGTGATTGAGAAGTATATGATGCCATTTGGGAGAGAAAAGTTTTTATGTTTGATTGAGAAGAATTTGGTGCCATTCGGGAGAGAAAAGTTTTGATGTTTGATTGAGAAGAATGTTGTGCCATTTGGGAGAGAAAAGTTTTTATATTTGATTAAGAAGAATATGGTGCCATTTGGGAGACAAAAGTTTTTATGTTTGATTGAGAAGATTATGGTGCCATTTGGGAGAGAAAACTTTTTATGTTTGATTGAGAAGAATATGATGCCATTTGGGAGAGAAAAGTTTTTATGTTTGATTGAGAAGAATATGGTGCCATTTGGGAGAGAAAAGTTTTGATGTTTGATTGAGAAGAATATGGTGCCATTTGGGAGAGATAATTTCTTTTATGTTTGATTGAGAAGAATATGGTGCCATTTGGTAAGGAAAGTTTTTTATGTTTGATTGAAGAGAATATGGTGCCATTTGGGAGAGAAAAGTTTTTAAGTTTGTTTGAGAAGAATATGGTGCCATTTGGAAGAGAAAAGTTTTTATATTTGATTGAAAAGAATATGGTGCCATTCGGGAGAGAAAAGTTTTTATATTTGATTAAAAAGAATTTGGTGCCATTTGGGAGAGAAAAATGTTTATGTTTGATTGAGAAGAATATGGTGCCATTTGGAAAAGAAAAGTTTTTTATGTTTGATCGAGGAGAATATGGTGCCATTAGGGAGAGAAAAGTTTTTATGTTTGATTGAGAAGAATTTGGTGCCATTTGGGAGAGAAAAGTTTTTATGTTTGATTGAGAAGAATTTGGTGCCATTCGGGAGAGAAAAGTTTTGATGTTTGATTGAGAAGAATGTTGTGCCATTTGGGAGAGAAAAGTTTTTATATTTGATTAAGAAGAATATGGTGCCATTTGGGAGAGAAAAGCTTTCATTTTTGATTGAGAAGAATTTGGTGCCATTTGGGAGAGAAAAGTTTTGATGTTTGATTCAGAAGAATATGGTTGGTGCCATTTTGGAGAGAAAAGCTTTCATTTTTGATTGAGGAGAATATGGTGCCATTTGGGGAGAGAAAAATTTTTATGTTTGATTGAGAAGAATATGGTGCCATTTGGTAGAGATAATTTTTTTTATGTTTGATTGCGATGAATATGGTGCCATTTGGTAAGGAAAGTTTTTTATGTTTGATTGAGGAGAATATGGTGCCATTTGGGAGAGAAAAGTTTTTATGTTTGATTGAGAAGAATATGGTGCCATTTGGGAGAGAAAAAGTTTTATGTTTGATTGAGAAGAATTTGGTGCCATTCGGGAGAGAAATTTTTTATGTTTGATTGAGAAGAATGTTGTGCCATTTGGGAGAGAAAAGTTTTTATATTTGATTAAGAAGAATATGGTTCATTTGGGAGAGAAAAGTTATTATTTTTGATTGAGAAGAATATTGTGCCATATGGGAGAGAAAAGTTTTTATGTTTGAATGAGAAGAATATGGTGCCATTTGGTAGAAAAAAGTTTTTATGTTTGATTGAGAAGAATATGGTTCCATTTGGGAGAGAAAAGTTTTGATGTTTGATTGAGAAGAATATGTTGCCATTTGGGAGAGATAATTTTTTTTATGTTTGATTGAGAAGAATATGGTGCCATTTGGGAGAGAAAAGTTTTTATGTTTGATTGAGAAGAATATGGTGCCATTTGGAAAAGAAAAGTTTTTTATGTTTGATTGAGGAGAATATGGTGCCATTAGGGAGAGAAAAGTTTTTATATTTGATTGAAAAGAATATGGTGCCATTTGGGAGAGAAAAGTTTTTATATTTGATTGAGAAGAATATGGAGCCATTTTGAAAAGAAAATTTTTTAATGTTTGATTGAGGAGAATATGGTGCCATTTGGGAGAGAAAAGTTTTTATGTTTGATTGAGAAGAATATGTTGCCATTTGGAAAAGAAAAGTTTTTTATGTTTGATTGAGGAGAATATGGTGCCATTAGGGAGAGAAAAGTTTTTATGTTTGATTGAGAAGAATATGGTGCCATTTGGGAGAGAAAAGTTTTTATGTTTGATTGAGAAGAATATGGTGTCATTTGGAAGAGAAAAGTTTTTATATTTGAATAAAAAGAATTTTGTGCCATTTGGGAGAGAAAAATTTTTATGTTTGATTGAGGAGAATATGGTGCCATTAGGGAGAGAAAAGTTTTTTATGTTTGATTGAGGAGAATATGGTGCCATTAGGGAGAGAAAAGTTTTTATGTGTGATTGAGAAGAATTTGGTGCCATTCGGGAGAGAAAAGTTTTGATGTTTGATTGAGAAGAATGTTGTGCCATTTGGGAGAGAAAAGTTTTTATATTTGATTAAGAAGAATATTGTGCCATTTGGGAGAGAAAAGCTTTCATTTTTGATTGAGAAGAATTTGGTGCCATTTGGGAGAGAAAAGTTTTGATGTTTGATTCAGAAGAATATGGTTGGTGCCATTTTGGAGAGAAAAGCTTTCATTTTTGATTGAGGAGAATATGGTGCCATTTGGGGAGAGAAAAATTTTTATGTTTGATTGAGAAGAATATGGTGCCATTTGGTAGAGATAATTTTTTTTATGTTTGATTGAGATGAATATGGTGCCATTTGGTAAGGAAAGTTTTTTATGTTTGATTGAGGAGAATATGGTGCCATTTGGGAGAGAAAAGTTTTTATGTTTGATTAAAAAGAATATGGTGCCATTTGGGAGAGAAAAGTTTTTATGTTTGATTGAGAAGAATTTGGTGCCATTCGGGAGAGCAAATTTTTTATGTTTGATTGAGAAGAATGTTGTGCCATTTGGGAGAGAAAAGTTTTTATATTTGATTAAGAAGAATATTGTGCCATATGGGAGAGAAAAGTTTTTATGTTTGAATGAGAAGAATATGGTGCCATTTGGTAGAAAAAAGTTTTTATGTTTGATTGAGAAGAATATGGTTCCATTTGGGAGAGAAAAGTTTTGATGTTTGATTGAGAAGAATATGTTGCCATTTGGGAGAGATAATTTTTTTTATGTTTGATTGAGAAGAATATGGTGCCATTTGGGAGAGAAAAGTTTTTATGTTTGATTGAGAAGAATATGGTTCCATTTGGAAAAGAAAAGTTTTTTATGTTTGATTGAGGAGAATATGGTGCCATTAGGGAGAGAAAAGTTTTTATATTTGATTGAAAAGAATATGGTGCCATTTGGTAGAGATAATTTTTTTTATGTTTGATTGAGATGAATATGGTGCCATTTGGTAAGGAAAGTTTTTTATGTTTGATTGAGGAGAATATGGTGCCATTTGGGAGAGAAAAGTTTTTATGTTTGATTAAAAAGAATATGGTGCCATTTGGGAGAGAAAAGTTTTTATGTTTGATTGAGAAGAATTTGGTGCCATTCGGGAGAGCAAATTTTTTATGTTTGATTGAGAAGAATGTTGTGCCATTTGGGAGAGAAAAGTTTTTATATTTGATTAAGAAGAATATTGTGCCATATGGGAGAGAAAAGTTTTTATGTTTGAATGAGAAGAATATGGTGCCATTTGGTAGAAAAAAGTTTTTATGTTTGATTGAGAAGAATATGGTTCCATTTGGGAGAGAAAAGTTTTGATGTTTGATTGAGAAGAATATGTTGCCATTTGGGAGAGATAATTTTTTTTATGTTTGATTGAGAAGAATATGGTGCCATTTGGGAGAGAAAAGTTTTTATGTTTGATTGAGAAGAATATGGTTCCATTTGGAAAAGAAAAGTTTTTTATGTTTGATTGAGGAGAATATGGTGCCATTAGGGAGAGAAAAGTTTTTATATTTGATTGAAAAGAATATGGTGCCATTTGGGAGAGAAAAGTTTTTATATTTGATTAAAAAGAATTTGGTGCCATTTGGGAGAGAAAAGTTTTGATGTTTGATTGAGAAGAATGTTGTGCCATTTGGGAGAGAAAAGTTTTTATATTTGATTAAGAAGAATATGGTTCATTTGGGAGAGAAAAGTTTTTATGTTTGATTGAGAAGATTATGGTGCCATTTGGGAGAGAAAAGTTTTTATGTTTGATTGAGAAGAATATGATGCCATTTGGGAGAGAAAAGTTTTTATGTTTGATTGAGAAGAATATGGTGCCATTTGGGAGAGAAAAGTTTTGATGTTTGATTGAGAAGAATATGGTGCCATTTGGGAGAGAAAAGTTTTGATGTTTGATTAAGAAGAATATGTTGCCATTTGGGAGAGAAAAGTTTTTATGTTTGATTGAGAAGAATATGGAGCCATTTGGAAAAGAAAATTTTTTAATGTTTGATTGAGGAGAATATGGTGTCAATAGGGAGAGAAAAGTTTTTATGTTTGATTGAGAAGAATATGTTGCCATTTGGAAAAGAAAAGTTTTTTATGTTTGATTGAGGAGAATATGGTGCCAATAGGGAGAGAAAAGTTTTTATGTTTGATTGAGAAGAATATGTTGCCATTTGGGAGAGAAAAGTTTTTATGTTTGATTGAGAAGAATATGGTGTCATTTGGAAGAGAAAAGTTTTTATATTTGAATAAAAAGAATTTTGTGCCATTTGGGAGAGAAAAATTTTTATGTTTGATTGAGGAGAATATGGTGCCATTAGGGAGAGAAAAGTTTGTTATATTTGATTGAGGAGAATATGGTGCCATTAGGGAGAGAAAAGTTTTTATGTGTGATTGAGAAGTATATGATGCCATTTGGGAGAGAAAAGTTTTTATGTTTGATTGAGAAGAATTTGGTGCCATTCGGGAGAGAAAAGTTTTGATGTTTGATTGAGAAGAATGTTGTGCCATTTGGGAGAGAAAAGTTTTTATATTTGATTAAGAAGAATATGGTGCCATTTGGGAGAGAAAAGTTTTTATGTTTGATTGAGAAGATTATGGTGCCATTTGGGAGAGAAAACTTTTTATGTTTGATTGAGAAGAATATGATGCCATTTGGGAGAGAAAAGTTTTTATGTTTGATTGAGAAGAATATGGTGCCATTTGGGAGAGAAAAGTTTTGATGTTTGATTGAGAAGAATATGGTGCCATTTGGGAGAGATAATTTCTTTTATGTTTGATTGAGAAGAATATGGTGCCATTTGTTAAGGAAAGTTTTTTATGTTTGATTGAAGAGAATATGGTGCCATTTGGGAGAGAAAAGTTTTTATGTTTGTTTGAGAAGAATATGGTGCCATTTGGAAGAGAAAAGTTTTTATATTTGATTGAAAAGAATATGGTGCCATTCGGGAGAGAAAAGTTTTTATATTTGATTAAAAAGAATTTGGTGCCATTTGGGAGAGAAAAATGTTTATGTTTGATTGAGAAGAATATGGTGCCATTTGGAAAAGAAAAGTTTTTTATGTTTGATCGAGGAGAATATGGTGCCATTAGGGAGAGAAAAGTTTTTATGTTTGATTGAGAAGAATTTGGTGCCATTTGGGAGAGAAAAGTTTTTATGTTTTATTGAGAATTATTTGGTGCCATTCGGGAGAGAAAAGTTTTGATGTTTGATTGAGAAGAATGTTGTGCCATTTGGGAGAGAAAAGTTTTTATATTTGATTAAGAAGAATATGGTGCCATTTGGGAGAGAAAAGCTTTCATTTTTGATTGAGAAGAATTTGGTGCCATTTGGGAGAGAAAAGTTTTGATGTTTGATTCAGAAGAATATGGTTGGTGCCATTTTGGAGAGAAAAGCTTTCATTTTTGATTGAGGAGAATATGGTGCCATTTGGGGAGAGAAAAATTTTTATGTTTGATTGAGAAAAATATGGTGCCATTTGGTAGAGATAATTTTTTTTATGTTTGATTGCGATGAATATGGTGCCATTTGGTAAGGAAAGTTTTTTATGTTTGATTGAGGAGAATATGGTGCCATTTGGGAGAGAAAAGTTTTTATGTTTGATTGAGAAGAATATGGTGCCATTTGGGAGAGAAAAGTTTTTATGTTTGATTGAGAAGAATTTGGTGCCATTCGGGAGAGCAAATTTTTTATGTTTGATTGAGAAGAATGTTGTGCCATTTGGGAGAGAAAAGTTTTTATATTTGATTAAGAAGAATATGGTTCATTTGGGAGAGAAAAGTTATTATTTTTGATTGAGAAGAATATTGTGCCATATGGGAGAGAAAAGTTTTTATGTTTGAATGAGAAGAATATGGTGCCATTTGGTAGAAAAAAGTTTTTATGTTTGATTGAGAAGAATATGGTTCCATTTGGGAGAGAAAAGTTTTGATGTTTGATTGAGAAGAATATGTTGCCATTTGGGAGAGATAATTTTTTTTATGTTTGATTGAGAAGAATATGGTGCCATTTGGGAGAGAAAAGTTTTTATGTTTGATTGAGAAGAATATGGTGCCATTTGGAAAAGAAAAGTTTTTTATGTTTGATTGAGGAGAATATGGTGCCATTAGGGAGAGAAAAGTTTTTATATTTGATTGAAAAGAATATGGTGCCATTTGGGAGAGAAAAGTTTTTATATTTGATTGAGAAGAATATGTTGCCATTTGGAAAAGAAAAGTTTTTTATGTTTGATTGAGGAGAATATGGTGCCATTAGGGAGAGAAAAGTTTTTATGTTTGATTGAGAAGAATATGGTGCCATTTGGGAGAGAAAAGTTTTTATGTTTGATTGAGAAGAATTTGGTGCCATTCGGGAGAGAAAAGTTTTGATGTTTGATTGAGAAGAATGTTGTGCCATTTGGGAGAGAAAAGTTTTTATATTTGATTAAGAAGAATATGGTGCCATTTGGGAGAGAAAAGCTTTCATTTTTGATTGAGAAGAATTTGGTGCCATTTGGGAGAGAAAAGTTTTTATGTTTGATTGAGAAGAATATGGTGCCATTTGGAAAAGAAAAGTTTTTTATGTTTGATTGAGGAAAATATGGTGCCATTAGGGAGAGAAAAGTTTTTATGTTTGATTGAGAAGAATATGGTGCCATTTGGAAGAGAAAAGTTTTTATGTTTGATTGAGAAGAATATGGAGCCATTTGGAAAAGAAAATTTTTTAATGTTTGATTGAGGAGAATATGGTGCCATTTGGGAGAGAAAAGTTTTTGTGTTTGATTGAGAAGAATATGTTGCCATTTGGAAAAGAAAAGTTTTTTATGTTTGATTGAGGAGAATATGGTGCCATTAGGGAGAGAAAAGTTTTTATGTTTGATTGAGAAGAATATGGTGCCATTTGGGAGAGAAAAGTTTTTATGTTTGATTGAGAAGAATATGGTGTCATTTGGAAGAGAAAAGTTTTTATATTTGAATAAAAAGAATTTTGTGCCATTTGGGAGAGAAAAATTTTTATGTTTGATTGAGGAGAATATAGTGCCATTAGGGAGAGAAAAGTTTTTTATGTTTGATTGAGGCGAATATGTTGCCATTAGGCAGAGAAAAGTTTTTATGTGTGATTGAGAAGTATATGATGCCATTTGGGAGAGAAAAGTTTTTATGTTTGATTGAGAAGAATTTGGTGCCATTCGGGAGAGAAAAGTTTTGATGTTTGATTGAGAAGAATGTTGTGCCATTTGGGAGAGAAAAGTTTTTATATTTGATTAAGAAGAATATGGTGCCATTTGGGAGAGAAAAGTTTTTATGTTTGAATGAGAAGAATATGGTGCCATTTGGTAGAAAAAAGTTTTTATGTTTGATTGAGAAGAATATGGTTCCATTTGGGAGAGAAAAAGTTTGATGTTTGATTTAGAAGATTATGGTGCCATTTGGGAGAGAAAAGTTTTTATGTTTGATTGAGAAGAATATGATGCCATTTGGGAGAGAAAAGTTTTGATGTTTGATTGAGAAGAATATGGTGCCATTTGGGAGAGAAAAGTTTTGATGTTTGATTAAGAAGAATATGTTGCCATTTGGGAGAGAAAAGTTTCTATATTTGATTGAGAAGAATATGGTGCCATTTGGGAGAGAAAAGTTTTTATGTTTGATTGAGAAGAATATGGTGCCATTTGGGAGAGAAAAGTTTTGATGTTTGATTAAGAAGAATATGTTGCCATTTGGGAAAGAAAAGTTTTTATATTTGATTGAAAAGAATTTGGTGCCATTTGCGAGAGAAAAGTTTTTATGTTTGATTGAGAAGAATATGGAGCCATTTGGAAAAGAAAATTTTTTAATGTTTGATTGAGGAGAATATGGTGCCATTTGGGAGAGAAAAGTTTTTATGTTTGATTGAGAAGAATATGGTGCCATTTGGAAAAGAAAAGTTTTTTATGTTTGATTGAGGAGAATATGGTGCCATTAGGGAGAGAAAAGTTTTTATGTTTGATTGAGAAGAATATGGTGCCATTTGGGAGAGAAAAGTTTTTATGTTTGATTGAGAAGAATATGGAGCCATTTGGAAAAGAAAATTTTTTAATGTTTGATTGAGGAGAATATGGTGCCATTTGGGAGAGAAAAGTTTTTGTGTTTGATTGAGAAGAATATGTTGCCATTTGGAAAAGAAAAGTTTTTTATGTTTGATTGAGGAGAATATGGTGCCATTAGGGAGAGAAAAGTTTTTATGTTTGATTGAGAAGAATATGGTGCCATTTGGGAGAGAAAAGTTTTTATGTTTGATTGAGAAGAATATGGTGTCATTTGGAAGAGAAAAGTTTTTATATTTGAATAAAAAGAATTTTGTGCCATTTGGGAGAGAAAAATTTTTATGTTTGATTGAGGCGAATATGTTGCCATTAGGCAGAGAAAAGTTTTTATGTGTGATTGAGAAGTATATGATGCCATTTGGGAGAGAAAAGTTTTTATGTTTGATTGAGAAGAATTTGGTGCCATTCGGGAGAGAAAAGTTTTGATGTTTGATTGAGAAGAATGTTGTGCCATTTGGGAGAGAAAAGTTTTTATATTTGATTAAGAAGAATATGGTGCCATTTGGGAGAGAAAAGTTTTTATGTTTGAATGAGAAGAATATGGTGCCATTTGGTAGAAAAAAGTTTTTATGTTTGATTGAGAAGAATATGGTTCCATTTGGGAGAGAAAAAGTTTGATGTTTGATTGAGAAGAATATATTGCCATTTGGGAGAGATAATTTTTTTTTATGTTTGATTAAGAAGAATATGGTGCCATTTGGGAGAGAAAAGTTTTTATGTTTGATTGAGAAGATTATGGTGCCATTTGGGAGAGAAAAGTTTTTATGTTTGATTGAGAAGAATATGATGCCATTTGGGAGAGAAAAGTTTTTATGTTTGATTGAGAAGTATATGGTGCCATTTGGGAGAGAAAAGTTTTGATGTTTGATTAAGAAGAATATGTTGCCATTAGGGAGAGAAAAGTTTCTATATTTGATTGAGAAGAATATGGTGCCATTTGGGAGAGAAAATTTTTTATGTTTGATTGAGAAGAATATGGTGCCATTTGGGAGAGAAAAGTTTTGATGTTTGATTAAGAAGAATATGTTGCCATTTGGGAGAGAAAAGTTTCTATATTTGATTGAGAAGAATATGGTGCCATTTGGGAGAGAAAAGTTTTTATGTTTGATTGAGAAGAATTTGGTGCCATTCGGGAGAGCAAATTTTTTATGTTTGATTGAGAAGAATGTTGTGCCATTTGGGATAGAAAAGTTTTTATATTTGATTGAAATGAATATGGTGCCATTTGGAAGAGATAATTTTTTTTATGTTTGATTGAGAAGAATATGGTGCCATTTGGAAAAGAAAATTTTTTTATGTTTGATTGAGGAGAATATGGTGCCATTTGGGAGAGAAAAGTTTTTATGTTTGATTGAGAAGAATATGGTGCCATTTGGGAGAGAAAAGTTTTTATGTTTGATTGAGAAGAATATGGTGCCATTTGGGAGAGAAAAGTTTTTCTATTTGATTGAAAAGAATATGGTGCCATTTGGAAGAGAAAAGTTTTTATGTTTGATTGAGAAGAATATGGTGCCATTTGGAAGAGATAATTTTTTTTATGTTTGATTGAGAAGAATATGGTGCCATTTGGAAAAGAAAAGTTTTTTATGTTTGATTGAGGAGAATATGGTGCCATTTGGGAGAGAAAAGTTTTTATATTTGATTGAAAAGAATATGGTGCCATTTTGGAGAGAAAAGTTTTTATATTTGATTAAAAAGAATATGGTGCCATTTGGGAGAGAAAAATTTTTATGTTTGATTGAGAAGAATATGGTGCCATTTGGAAAAGAAAAGTTTTTTATGTTTGATTGAGGAGAATATGGTGCCATTAGGGAGAGAAAAGTTTTTATGTTTTATTGAGAAGTATATGGTGCCATTTGGGAGAGAAAAGCTTTTATGTTTGATTGAGAAGAATTTGGTGCCATTTGGGAGAGAAAAGTTTTGATGTTTGATTGAGAAGAATGTTGTGCCATTTGGGAGAGAAAAGTTTTTATATTTGATTAAGAAGAATATGGTGCCATTTGGGAGAGAAAAGTTTTTATGTTTAATTGAGAAGATTATGGTGCCATTTGGGAGAGAAAAGTTTTTATGTTTGATTGAGAAGAATATGATGCCATTTGGGAGAGAAAAGTTTTTATGTTTGATTGAGAAGAATATGGTGCCATTTGGGAGAGAAAAGTTTTGATGTTTGATTAAGAAGAATATGTTGCCATTTGGGAGAGAAAAGTTTCTATATTTGATTGAGAAGAATATGGTGCCATTTGGGAGAGAAAAGTTTTTATGTTTGATTGAGAAGAATATGGTGCCATTTGGGAGAGAAAAGTTTTGATGTTTGATTAAGAAGAATATGTTGCCATTTGGGAAAGAAAAGTTTTTATATTTGATTGAAAAGAATTTGGTGCCATTTGCGAGAGAAAAGTTTTTATGTTTGATTGAGAAGAATATGGAGCCATTTGGAAAAGAAAATTTTTTAATGTTTGATTGAGGAGAATATGGTGCCATTTGGGAGAGAAAAGTTTTTATGTTTGATTGAGAAGAATATGGTGCCATTTGGAAAAGAAAAGTTTTTTATGTTTGATTGAGGAGAATATGGTGCCATTAGGGAGAGAAAAGTTTTTATGTTTGATTGAGAAGAATATGGTGCCATTTGGGAGAGAAAAGTTTTTATGTTTGATTGAGAAGAATATGGAGCCATTTGGAAAAGAAAATTTTTTAATGTTTGATTGAGGAGAATATGGTGCCATTTGGGAGAGAAAAGTTTTTGTGTTTGATTGAGAAGAATATGTTGCCATTTGGAAAAGAAAAGTTTTTTATGTTTGATTGAGGAGAATATGGTGCCATTAGGGAGAGAAAAGTTTTTATGTTTGATTGAGAAGAATATGGTGCCATTTGGGAGAGAAAAGTTTTTATGTTTGATTGAGAAGAATATGGTGTCATTTGGAAGAGAAAAGTTTTTATATTTGAATAAAAAGAATTTTGTGCCATTTGGGAGAGAAAAATTTTTATGTTTGATTGAGGAGAATATAGTGCCATTAGGGAGAGAAAAGTTTTTTATGTTTGATTGAGGCGAATATGTTGCCATTAGGCAGAGAAAAGTTTTTATGTGTGATTGAGAAGTATATGATGCCATTTGGGAGAGAAAAGTTTTTATGTTTGATTGAGAAGAATTTGGTGCCATTCGGGAGAGAAAAGTTTTGATGTTTGATTGAGAAGAATGTTGTGCCATTTGGGAGAGAAAAGTTTTTATATTTGATTAAGAAGAATATGGTGCCATTTGGGAGAGAAAAGTTTTTATGTTTGAATGAGAAGAATATGGTGCCATTTGGTAGAAAAAAGTTTTTATGTTTGATTGAGAAGAATATGGTTCCATTTGGGAGAGAAAAAGTTTGATGTTTGATTTAGAAGATTATGGTGCCATTTGGGAGAGAAAAGTTTTTATGTTTGATTGAGAAGAATATGATGCCATTTGGGAGAGAAAAGTTTTGATGTTTGATTGAGAAGAATATGGTGCCATTTGGGAGAGAAAAGTTTTGATGTTTGATTGAGAAGAATATGATGCCATTTGGGAGAGAAAAGTTTTTATGTTTGATTGAGAAGAATATGGTGCCATTTGGGAGAGAAAAGTTTTGATGTTTGATTAAGAAGAATATGTTGCCATTTGGGAGAGAAAAGTTTCTATATTTGATTGAGAAGAATATGGTGCCATTTGGGAGAGAAAAGTTTTTATGTTTGATTGAGAAGAATATGGTGCCATTTGGGAGAGAAAAGTTTTGATGTTTGATTAAGAAGAATATGTTGCCATTTGGGAAAGAAAAGTTTTTATATTTGATTGAAAAGAATTTGGTGCCATTTGCGAGAGAAAAGTTTTTATGTTTGATTGAGAAGAATATGGAGCCATTTGGAAAAGAAAATTTTTTAATGTTTGATTGAGGAGAATATGGTGCCATTTGGGAGAGAAAAGTTTTTATGTTTGATTGAGAAGAATATGGTGCCATTTGGAAAAGAAAAGTTTTTTATGTTTGATTGAGGAGAATATGGTGCCATTAGGGAGAGAAAAGTTTTTATGTTTGATTGAGAAGAATATGGTGCCATTTGGGAGAGAAAAGTTTTTATGTTTGATTGAGAAGAATATGGAGCCATTTGGAAAAGAAAATTTTTTAATGTTTGATTGAGGAGAATATGGTGCCATTTGGGAGAGAAAAGTTTTTGTGTTTGATTGAGAAGAATATGTTGCCATTTGGAAAAGAAAAGTTTTTTATGTTTGATTGAGGAGAATATGGTGCCATTAGGGAGAGAAAAGTTTTTATGTTTGATTGAGAAGAATATGGTGCCATTTGGGAGAGAAAAGTTTTTATGTTTGATTGAGAAGAATATGGTGTCATTTGGAAGAGAAAAGTTTTTATATTTGAATAAAAAGAATTTTGTGCCATTTGGGAGAGAAAAATTTTTATGTTTGATTGAGGAGAATATAGTGCCATTAGGGAGAGAAAAGTTTTTTATGTTTGATTGAGGCGAATATGTTGCCATTAGGCAGAGAAAAGTTTTTATGTGTGATTGAGAAGTATATGATGCCATTTGGGAGAGAAAAGTTTTTATGTTTGATTGAGAAGAATTTGGTGCCATTCGGGAGAGAAAAGTTTTGATGTTTGATTGAGAAGAATGTTGTGCCATTTGGGAGAGAAAAGTTTTTATATTTGATTAAGAAGAATATGGTGCCATTTGGGAGAGAAAAGTTTTTATGTTTGAATGAGAAGAATATGGTGCCATTTGGTAGAAAAAAGTTTTTATGTTTGATTGAGAAGAATATGGTTCCATTTGGGAGAGAAAAAGTTTGATGTTTGATTTAGAAGATTATGGTGCCATTTGGGAGAGAAAAGTTTTTATGTTTGATTGAGAAGAATATGATGCCATTTGGGAGAGAAAAGTTTTGATGTTTGATTGAGAAGAATATGGTGCCATTTGGGAGAGAAAAGTTTTGATGTTTGATTAAGAAGAATATGTTGCCATTTGGGAGAGAAAAGTTTCTATATTTGATTGAGAAGAATATGGTGCCATTTGGGAGAGAAAAGTTTTTATGTTTGATTGAGAAGAATATGGTGCCATTTGGGAGAGAAAAGTTTTGATGTTTGATTAAGAAGAATATGTTGCCATTTGGGAAAGAAAAGTTTTTATATTTGATTGAAAAGAATTTGGTGCCATTTGCGAGAGAAAAGTTTTTATGTTTGATTGAGAAGAATATGGAGCCATTTGGAAAAGAAAATTTTTTAATGTTTGATTGAGGAGAATATGGTGCCATTTGGGAGAGAAAAGTTTTTATGTTTGATTGAGAAGAATATGGTGCCATTTGGAAAAGAAAAGTTTTTTATGTTTGATTGAGGAGAATATGGTGCCATTAGGGAGAGAAAAGTTTTTATGTTTGATTGAGAAGAATATGGTGCCATTTGGGAGAGAAAAGTTTTTATGTTTGATTGAGAAGAATATGGAGCCATTTGGAAAAGAAATTTTTTTAATGTTTGATTGAGGAGAATATGGTGCCATTTGGGAGAGAAAAGTTTTTGTGTTTGATTGAGAAGAATATGTTGCCATTTGGAAAAGAAAAGTTTTTTATGTTTGATTGAGGAGAATATGGTGCCATTAGGGAGAGAAAAGTTTTTATGTTTGATTGAGAAGAATATGGTGCCATTTGGGAGAGAAAAGTTTTTATGTTTGATTGAGAAGAATATGGTGTCATTTGGAAGAGAAAAGTTTTTATATTTGAATAAAAAGAATTTTGTGCCATTTGGGAGAGAAAAATTTTTATGTTTGATTGAGGAGAATATAGTGCCATTAGGGAGAGAAAAGTTTTTTATGTTTGATTGAGGCGAATATGTTGCCATTAGGCAGAGAAAAGTTTTTATGTGTGATTGAGAAGTATATGATGCCATTTGGGAGAGAAAAGTTTTTATGTTTGATTGAGAAGAATTTGGTGCCATTCGGGAGAGAAAAGTTTTGATGTTTGATTGAGAAGAATGTTGTGCCATTTGGGAGAGAAAAGTTTTTATATTTGATTAAGAAGAATATGGTGCCATTTGGGAGAGAAAAGTTTTTATGTTTGAATGAGAAGAATATGGTGCCATTTGGTAGAAAAAAGTTTTTATGTTTGATTGAGAAGAATATGGTTCCATTTGGGAGAGAAAAAGTTTGATGTTTGATTGAGAAGAATATATTGCCATTTGGGAGAGATAATTTTTTTTTATGTTTGATTAAGAAGAATATGGTGCCATTTGGGAGAGAAAAGTTTTTATGTTTGATTGAGAAGATTATGGTGCCATTTGGGAGAGAAAAGTTTTTATGTTTGATTGAGAAGAATATGATGCCATTTGGGAGAGAAAAGTTTTTATGTTTGATTGAGAAGTATATGGTGCCATTTGGGAGAGAAAAGTTTTGATGTTTGATTAAGAAGAATATGTTGCCATTAGGGAGAGAAAAGTTTCTATATTTGATTGAGAAGAATATGGTGCCATTTGGGAGAGAAAATTTTTTATGTTTGATTGAGAAGAATATGGTGCCATTTGGGAGAGAAAAGTTTTGATGTTTGATTAAGAAGAATATGTTGCCATTTGGGAGAGAAAAGTTTCTATATTTGATTGAGAAGAATATGGTGCCATTTGGGAGAGAAAAGTTTTTATGTTTGATTGAGAAGAATTTGGTGCCATTCGGGAGAGCAAATTTTTTATGTTTGATTGAGAAGAATGTTGTGCCATTTGGGATAGAAAAGTTTTTATATTTGATTGAAATGAATATGGTGCCATTTGGAAGAGATAATTTTTTTTATGTTTGATTGAGAAGAATATGGTGCCATTTGGAAAAGAAAATTTTTTTATGTTTGATTGAGGAGAATATGGTGCCATTTGGGAGAGAAAAGTTTTTATGTTTGATTGAGAAGAATATGGTGCCATTTGGGAGAGAAAAGTTTTTATGTTTGATTGAGAAGAATATGGTGCCATTTGGGAGAGAAAAGTTTTTCTATTTGATTGAAAAGAATATGGTGCCATTTGGAAGAGAAAAGTTTTTATGTTTGATTGAGAAGAATATGGTGCCATTTGGAAGAGATAATTTTTTTTATGTTTGATTGAGAAGAATATGGTGCCATTTGGAAAAGAAAAGTTTTTTATGTTTGATTGAGGAGAATATGGTGCCATTTGGGAGAGAAAAGTTTTTATATTTGATTGAAAAGAATATGGTGCCATTTTGGAGAGAAAAGTTTTTATATTTGATTAAAAAGAATATGGTGCCATTTGGGAGAGAAAAATTTTTATGTTTGATTGAGAAGAATATGGTGCCATTTGGAAAAGAAAAGTTTTTTATGTTTGATTGAGGAGAATATGGTGCCATTAGGGAGAGAAAAGTTTTTATGTTTTATTGAGAAGTATATGGTGCCATTTGGGAGAGAAAAGCTTTTATGTTTGATTGAGAAGAATTTGGTGCCATTTGGGAGAGAAAAGTTTTGATGTTTGATTGAGAAGAATGTTGTGCCATTTGGGAGAGAAAAGTTTTTATATTTGATTAAGAAGAATATGGTGCCATTTGGGAGAGAAAAGTTATTATGTTTAATTGAGAAGATTATGGTGCCATTTGGGAGAGAAAAGTTTTTATGTTTGATTGAGAAGAATATGATGCCATTTGGGAGAGAAAAGTTTTTATGTTTGATTGAGAAGAATATGGTGCCATTTGGGAGAGAAAAGTTTTGATGTTTGATTAAGAAGAATATGTTGCCATTTGGGAGAGAAAAGTTTTGATGTTTGATTAAGAAGAATATGTTGCCATTTGGGAAAGAAAAGTTTTTATATTTGATTGAAAAGAATTTGGTGCCATTTGCGAGAGAAAAGTTTTTATGTTTGATTGAGAAGAATATGGAGCCATTTGGAAAAGAAAATTTTTTAATGTTTGATTGAGGAGAATATGGTGCCATTTGGGAGAGAAAAGTTTTTATGTTTGATTGAGAAGAATATGGTGCCATTTGGAAAAGAAAAGTTTTTTATGTTTGATTGAGGAGAATATGGTGCCATTAGGGAGAGAAAAGTTTTTATGTTTGATTGAGAAGAATATGGTGCCATTTGGGAGAGAAAAGTTTTTATGTTTGATTGAGAAGAATATGGAGCCATTTGGAAAAGAAATTTTTTTAATGTTTGATTGAGGAGAATATGGTGCCATTTGGGAGAGAAAAGTTTTTGTGTTTGATTGAGAAGAATATGTTGCCATTTGGAAAAGAAAAGTTTTTTATGTTTGATTGAGGAGAATATGGTGCCATTAGGGAGAGAAAAGTTTTTATGTTTGATTGAGAAGAATATGGTGCCATTTGGGAGAGAAAAGTTTTTATGTTTGATTGAGAAGAATATGGTGTCATTTGGAAGAGAAAAGTTTTTATATTTGAATAAAAAGAATTTTGTGCCATTTGGGAGAGAAAAATTTTTATGTTTGATTGAGGAGAATATAGTGCCATTAGGGAGAGAAAAGTTTTTTATGTTTGATTGAGGCGAATATGTTGCCATTAGGCAGAGAAAAGTTTTTATGTGTGATTGAGAAGTATATGATGCCATTTGGGAGAGAAAAGTTTTTATGTTTGATTGAGAAGAATTTGGTGCCATTCGGGAGAGAAAAGTTTTGATGTTTGATTGAGAAGAATGTTGTGCCATTTGGGAGAGAAAAGTTTTTATATTTGATTAAGAAGAATATGGTGCCATTTGGGAGAGAAAAGTTTTTATGTTTGAATGAGAAGAATATGGTGCCATTTGGTAGAAAAAAGTTTTTATGTTTGATTGAGAAGAATATGGTTCCATTTGGGAGAGAAAAAGTTTGATGTTTGATTGAGAAGAATATATTGCCATTTGGGAGAGATAATTTTTTTTTATGTTTGATTAAGAAGAATATGGTGCCATTTGGGAGAGAAAAGTTTTTATGTTTGATTGAGAAGATTATGGTGCCATTTGGGAGAGAAAAGTTTTTATGTTTGATTGAGAAGAATATGATGCCATTTGGGAGAGAAAAGTTTTTATGTTTGATTGAGAAGTATATGGTGCCATTTGGGAGAGAAAAGTTTTGATGTTTGATTAAGAAGAATATGTTGCCATTAGGGAGAGAAAAGTTTCTATATTTGATTGAGAAGAATATGGTGCCATTTGGGAGAGAAAATTTTTTATGTTTGATTGAGAAGAATATGGTGCCATTTGGGAGAGAAAAGTTTTGATGTTTGATTAAGAAGAATATGTTGCCATTTGGGAGAGAAAAGTTTCTATATTTGATTGAGAAGAATATGGTGCCATTTGGGAGAGAAAAGTTTTTATGTTTGATTGAGAAGAATTTGGTGCCATTCGGGAGAGCAAATTTTTTATGTTTGATTGAGAAGAATGTTGTGCCATTTGGGATAGAAAAGTTTTTATATTTGATTGAAATGAATATGGTGCCATTTGGAAGAGATAATTTTTTTTATGTTTGATTGAGAAGAATATGGTGCCATTTGGAAAAGAAAATTTTTTTATGTTTGATTGAGGAGAATATGGTGCCATTTGGGAGAGAAAAGTTTTTATGTTTGATTGAGAAGAATATGGTGCCATTTGGGAGAGAAAAGTTTTTATGTTTGATTGAGAAGAATATGGTGCCATTTGGGAGAGAAAAGTTTTTCTATTTGATTGAAAAGAATATGGTGCCATTTGGAAGAGAAAAGTTTTTATGTTTGATTGAGAAGAATATGGTGCCATTTGGAAGAGATAATTTTTTTTATGTTTGATTGAGAAGAATATGGTGCCATTTGGAAAAGAAAAGTTTTTTATGTTTGATTGAGGAGAATATGGTGCCATTTGGGAGAGAAAAGTTTTTATATTTGATTGAAAAGAATATGGTGCCATTTTGGAGAGAAAAGTTTTTATATTTGATTAAAAAGAATATGGTGCCATTTGGGAGAGAAAAATTTTTATGTTTGATTGAGAAGAATATGGTGCCATTTGGAAAAGAAAAGTTTTTTATGTTTGATTGAGGAGAATATGGTGCCATTAGGGAGAGAAAAGTTTTTATGTTTTATTGAGAAGTATATGGTGCCATTTGGGAGAGAAAAGCTTTTATGTTTGATTGAGAAGAATTTGGTGCCATTTGGGAGAGAAAAGTTTTGATGTTTGATTGAGAAGAATGTTGTGCCATTTGGGAGAGAAAAGTTTTTATATTTGATTAAGAAGAATATGGTGCCATTTGGGAGAGAAAAGTTTTTATGTTTAATTGAGAAGATTATGGTGCCATTTGGGAGAGAAAAGTTTTTATGTTTGATTGAGAAGAATATGATGCCATTTGGGAGAGAAAAGTTTTTATGTTTGATTGAGAAGAATATGGTGCCATTTGGGAGAGAAAAGTTTTGATGTTTGATTAAGAAGAATATGTTGCCATTTGGGAGAGAAAAGTTTCTATATTTGATTGAGAAGAATATGGTGCCATTTGGGAGAGAAAAGTTTTTATGTTTGATTGAGAAGAATTTGGTGCCATTCGGGAGAGCAAATTTTTTATGTTTGATTGAGAAGAATGTTGTGCCATTTGGGATAGAAAAGTTTTTATATTTGATTGAAATGAATATGGTGCCATTTGGAAGAGATAATTTTTTTTATGTTTGATTGAGAAGAATATGGTGCCATTTGGAAAAGAACATTTTTTTATGTTTGATTGAGGAGAATATGGTGCCATTTGGGAGAGAAAATTTTTTATGTTTGATTGAGAAGAATATGGTGCCATTTGGGAGAGAAAAGTTTTTATGTTTGATTGAGAAGAATATGGTGCCATTTGGGAGAGAAAAGTTTTTCTATTTGATTGAAAAGAATATGGTGCCATTTGGAAGAGAAAAGTTTTTATGTTTGATTGAGAAGAATATGGTGCCATTTGGAAGAGAAAAGTTTTGATGTTTGATTGAGAAGAATATGGTGACATTTGGGAGAGAAAAGTTTTTATATTTGATTGACAAGAATATGGTGCCATTTTGGAGAGAAAAGTTTTTATATTTGATTAAAAAGAATATGGTGCCATTTGGGAGAGAAAAATTTTTATGTTTGATTGAGAAGAATATGGTGCCATTTGGAAAAGAAAAGTTTTTTATGTTTGATTGAGGAGAATATGGTGCCATTTGGGAGAGAAAAGTTTTTATGTTTTATTGAGAAGTATATGGTGCCATTTGGGAGAGAAAAGTTTTTATGTTTGATTGAGAAGAATATGATGCCATTTGGGAGAGAAAAGTTTTTATGTTTGATTGAGAAGAATATGGTGCCATTTGGGAGAGAAAAGTTTTGATGTTTGATTGAGAAGAATATGTTGCCATTTGGGAGAGATAATTTTTTTTATGTTTGATTGAGAAGAATATGGTGCCATTTGGGAGAGAAAAGTTTTTATGTTTGATTGAGAAGAATATGGTGCCATTTGGAAAAGAAAAGTTTTTTATGTTTGATTGAGGAGAATATGGTGCCATTAGGGAGAGAAAAGTTTTTATATTTGATTGAAAAGAATATGGTGCCATTTGGGAGAGAAAAGTTTTTATATTTGATTAAAAAGAATTTGGTGCCATTTGGGAGAGAAAAATTTTGATGTTTGATTGAGAAGAATGTTGTGCCATTTGGGAGAGAAAAGTTTTTATATTTGATTAAGAAGAATATGGTTCATTTGGGAGAGAAAAGTTTTTATGTTTGATTGAGAAGATTATGGTGCCATTTGGGAGAGAAAAGTTTTTATGTTTGATTGAGAAGAATATGATGCCATTTGGGAGAGAAAAGTTTTTATGTTTGATTGAGAAGAATATGGTGCCATTTGGGAGAGAAAAGTTTTGATGTTTGATTAAGAAGAATATGTTGCCATTCGGGAGAGCAAATTTTTTATGTTTGATTGAGAAGAATGTTGTGCCATTTGGGATAGAAAAGTTTTTATATTTGATTGAAATGAATATGGTGCCATTTGGAAGAGATAATTTTTTTTATGTTTGATTGAGAAGAATATGGTGCCATTTGGAAAAGAAAATTTTTTTATGTTTGATTGAGGAGAATATGGTGCCATTTGGGAGAGAAAATTTTTTATGTTTGATTGAGAAGAATATGGTGCCATTTGGGAGAGAAAAGTTTTTATGTTTGATTGAGAAGAATATGGTGCCATTTGGGAGAGAAAAGTTTTTATGTTTGATTGAGAAGAATATGGTGCCATTTGGGAGAGAAAAGTTTTTCTATTTGATTGAAAAGAATATGGTGCCATTTGGAAGAGAAAAGTTTTGATGTTTGATTGAGAAGAATATGGTGACATTTGGGAGAGAAAAGTTTTTATATTTGATTGACAAGAATATGGTGCCATTTTGGAGAGAAAAGTTTTTATATTTGATTAAAAAGAATATGATGCCATTTGGGAGAGAAAAGTTTTTATGTTTGATTGAGAAGAATATGGTGCCATTTGGGAGAGAAAAGTTTTGATGTTTGATTGAGAAGAATATGTTGCCATTTGGGAGAGATAATTTTTTTTATGTTTGATTGAGAAGAATATGGTGCCATTTGGGAGAGAAAAGTTTTTATGTTTGATTGAGAAGAATATGGTGCCATTTGGAAAAGAAAAGTTTTTTATGTTTGATTGAGGAGAATATGGTGCCATTAGGGAGAGAAAAGTTTTTATATTTGATTGAAAAGAATATGGTGCCATTTGGGAGAGAAAAGTTTTTATATTTGATTAAAAAGAATTTGGTGCCATTTGGGAGAGAAAAGTTTTGATGTTTGATTGAGAAGAATGTTGTGCCATTTGGGAGAGAAAAGTTTTTATATTTGATTAAGAAGAATATGGTTCATTTGGGAGAGAAAAGTTTTTATGTTTGATTGAGAAGATTATGGTGCCATTTGGGAGAGAAAAGTTTTTATGTTTGATTGAGAAGAATATGATGCCATTTGGGAGAGAAAAGTTTTTATGTTTGATTGAGAAGAATATGGTGCCATTTGGGAGAGAAAAGTTTTGATGTTTGATTAAGAAGAATATGTTGCCATTCGGGAGAGCAAATTTTTTATGTTTGATTGAGAAGAATGTTGTGCCATTTGGGATAGAAAAGTTTTTATATTTGATTGAAATAAATATGTTGCCATTTGGAAGAGATAATTTTTTTTATGTTTGATTGAGAAGAATATGGTGCCATTTGGAAAAGAAAATTTTTTTATGTTTGATTGAGGAGAATATGGTGCCATTTGGGAGAGAAAATTTTTTATGTTTGATTGAGAAGAATATGGTGCCATTTGGGAGAGAAAAGTTTTTATGTTTGATTGAGAAGAATATGGTGCCATTTGGGAGAGAAAAGTTTTTATGTTTGATTGAGAAGAATATGGTGCCATTTGGGAGAGAAAAGTTTTTCTATTTGATTGAAAAGAATATGGTGCCATTTGGAAGAGAAAAGTTTTTATGTTTGATTGAGAAGAATATGGTGCCATTTGGAAGAGAAAAGTTTTGATGTTTGATTGAGAAGAATATGGTGACATTTGGGAGAGAAAAGTTTTTATATTTGATTGACAAGAATATGGTGCCATTTTGGAGAGAAAAGTTTTTATATTTGATTAAAAAGAATATGGTGCCATTTGGGAGAGAAAAATTTTTATGTTTGATTGAGAAGAATATGGTGCCATTTGGAAAAGAAAAGTTTTTTATGTTTGATTGAGGAGAATATGGTGCCATTTGGGAGAGAAAAGTTTTTATGTTTTATTGAGAAGTATATGGTGCCATTTGGGAGAGAAAAGTTTTTATGTTTGATTGAGAAGAATATGATGCCATTTGGGAGAGAAAAGTTTTTATGTTTGATTGAGAAGAATATGGTGCCATTTGGGAGAGAAAAGTTTTGATGTTTGATTGAGAAGAATATGGTGCCATTTGGGAGAGAAAAGTTTTTCTATTTGATTGAAAAGAATATGGTGCCATTTGGAAGAGAAAAGTTTTTATGTTTGATTGAGAAGAATATGGTGCCATTTGGAAGAGAAAAGTTTTGATGTTTGATTGAGAAGAATATGGTGACATTTGGGAGAGAAAAGTTTTTATATTTGATTGACAAGAATATGGTGCCATTTTGGAGAGAAAAGTTTTTATATTTGATTAAAAAGAATATGGTGCCATTTGGGAGAGAAAAATTTTTATGTTTGATTGAGAAGAATATGGTGCCATTTGGAAAAGAAAAGTTTTTTATGTTTGATTGAGGAGAATATGGTGCCATTTGGGAGAGAAAAGTTTTTATGTTTTATTGAGAAGTATATGGTGCCATTTGGGAGAGAAAAGTTTTTATGTTTGATTGAGAAGAATATGATGCCATTTGGGAGAGAAAAGTTTTTATGTTTGATTGAGAAGAATATGGTGCCATTTGGGAGAGAAAAGTTTTGATGTTTGATTGAGAAGAATATGTTGCCATTTGGGAGAGATAATTTTTTTTATGTTTGATTGAGAAGAATATGGTGCCATTTGGGAGAGAAAAGTTTTTATGTTTGATTGAGAAGAATATGGTGCCATTTGGAAAAGAAAAGTTTTTTATGTTTGATTGAGGAGAATATGGTGCCATTAGGGAGAGAAAAGTTTTTATATTTGATTGAAAAGAATATGGTGCCATTTGGGAGAGAAAAGTTTTTATATTTGATTAAAAAGAATTTGGTGCCATTTGGGAGAGAAAAATTTTGATGTTTGATTGAGAAGAATGTTGTGCCATTTGGGAGAGAAAAGTTTTTATATTTGATTAAGAAGAATATGGTTCATTTGGGAGAGAAAAGTTTTTATGTTTGATTGAGAAGATTATGGTGCCATTTGGGAGAGAAAAGTTTTTATGTTTGATTGAGAAGAATATGATGCCATTTGGGAGAGAAAAGTTTTTATGTTTGATTGAGAAGAATATGGTGCCATTTGGGAGAGAAAAGTTTTGATGTTTGATTAAGAAGAATATGTTGCCATTCGGGAGAGCAAATTTTTTATGTTTGATTGAGAAGAATGTTGTGCCATTTGGGATAGAAAAGTTTTTATATTTGATTGAAATGAATATGGTGCCATTTGGAAGAGATAATTTTTTTTATGTTTGATTGAGAAGAATATGGTGCCATTTGGAAAAGAAAATTTTTTTATGTTTGATTGAGGAGAATATGGTGCCATTTGGGAGAGAAAATTTTTTATGTTTGATTGAGAAGAATATGGTGCCATTTGGGAGAGAAAAGTTTTTATGTTTGATTGAGAAGAATATGGTGCCATTTGGGAGAGAAAAGTTTTTATGTTTGATTGAGAAGAATATGGTGCCATTTGGGAGAGAAAAGTTTTTCTATTTGATTGAAAAGAATATGGTGCCATTTGGAAGAGAAAAGTTTTTATGTTTGATTGAGAAGAATATGGTGCCATTTGGAAGAGAAAAGTTTTGATGTTTGATTGAGAAGAATATGGTGACATTTGGGAGAGAAAAGTTTTTATATTTGATTGACAAGAATATGGTGCCATTTTGGAGAGAAAAGTTTTTATATTTGATTAAAAAGAATATGGTGCCATTTGGGAGAGAAAAATTTTTATGTTTGATTGAGAAGAATATGGTGCCATTTGGAAAAGAAAAGTTTTTTATGTTTGATTGAGGAGAATATGGTGCCATTTGGGAGAGAAAAGTTTTTATGTTTTATTGAGAAGTATATGGTGCCATTTGGGAGAGAAAAGTTTTTATGTTTGATTGAGAAGAATATGATGCCATTTGGGAGAGAAAAGTTTTTATGTTTGATTGAGAAGAATATGGTGCCATTTGGGAGAGAAAAGTTTTGATGTTTGATTGAGAAGAATATGGTGCCATTTGGGAGAGAAAAGTTTTTCTATTTGATTGAAAAGAATATGGTGCCATTTGGAAGAGAAAAGTTTTGATGTTTGATTGAGAAGAATATGGTGACATTTG
This sequence comes from Daphnia pulicaria, assembly GCF_021234035.1. Classification (NCBI taxonomy): domain Eukaryota; kingdom Metazoa; phylum Arthropoda; class Branchiopoda; order Diplostraca; family Daphniidae; genus Daphnia; species Daphnia pulicaria. The sequence goes on from NC_060915.1 coordinate 4,962,106, forward strand.
GGAGAGAAAAGTTTTTATATTTGATTGACAAGAATATGGTGCCATTTTGGAGAGAAAAGTTTTTATATTTGATTAAAAAGAATATGGTGCCATTTGGGAGAGAAAAATTTTTATGTTTGATTGAGAAGAATATGGTGCCATTTGGAAAAGAAAAGTTTTTTATGTTTGATTGAGGAGAATATGGTGCCATTTGGGAGAGAAAAGTTTTTATGTTTTATTGAGAAGTATATGGTGCCATTTGGGAGAGAAAAGTTTTTATGTTTGATTGAGAAGAATATGATGCCATTTGGGAGAGAAAAGTTTTTATGTTTGATTGAGAAGAATATGGTGCCATTTGGGAGAGAAAAGTTTTGATGTTTGATTGAGAAGAATATGTTGCCATTTGGGAGAGATAATTTTTTTTATGTTTGATTGAGAAGAATATGGTGCCATTTGGGAGAGAAAAGTTTTTATGTTTGATTGAGAAGAATATGGTGCCATTTGGAAAAGAAAAGTTTTTTATGTTTGATTGAGGAGAATATGGTGCCATTAGGGAGAGAAAAGTTTTTATATTTGATTGAAAAGAATATGGTGCCATTTGGGAGAGAAAAGTTTTTATATTTGATTAAAAAGAATTTGGTGCCATTTGGGAGAGAAAAGTTTTGATGTTTGATTGAGAAGAATGTTGTGCCATTTGGGAGAGAAAAGTTTTTATATTTGATTAAGAAGAATATGGTTCATTTGGGAGAGAAAAGTTTTTATGTTTGATTGAGAAGATTATGGTGCCATTTGGGAGAGAAAAGTTTTTATGTTTGATTGAGAAGAATATGATGCCATTTGGGAGAGAAAAGTTTTTATGTTTGATTGAGAAGAATATGGTGCCATTTGGGAGAGAAAAGTTTTGATGTTTGATTAAGAAGAATATGTTGCCATTCGGGAGAGCAAATTTTTTATGTTTGATTGAGAAGAATGTTGTGCCATTTGGGAGAGAAAAGTTTTTATATTTGATTGAAATGAATATGGTGCCATTTGGAAGAGATAATTTTTTTTATGTTTGATTGAGAAGAATATGGTGCCATTTGGAAAAGAAAATTTTTTTATGTTTGATTGAGGAGAATATGGTGCCATTTGGGAGAGAAAATTTTTTATGTTTGATTGAGAAGAATATGGTGCCATTTGGGAGAGAAAAGTTTTTATGTTTGATTGAGAAGAATATGGTGCCATTTGGGAGAGAAAAGTTTTTATGTTTGATTGAGAAGAATATGGTGCCATTTGGGAGAGAAAAGTTTTTCTATTTGATTGAAAAGAATATGGTGCCATTTGGAAGAGAAAAGTTTTTATGTTTGATTGAGAAGAATATGGTGCCATTTGGAAGAGAAAAGTTTTGATGTTTATTGAGAAGAATATGGTGACATTTGGGAAAGAAAAGTTTTTATATTTGATTGACAAGAATATGGTGCCATTTTGGAGAGAAAAGTTTTTATATTTGATTAAAAAGAATATGGTGCCATTTGGGAGAGAAAAATTTTTATGTTTGATTGAGAAGAATATGGTGCCATTTGGAAAAGAAAAGTTTTTTATGTTTGATTGAGGAGAATATGGTGCCATTTGGGAGAGAAAAGTTTTTATGTTTTATTGAGAAGTATATGGTGCCATTTGGGAGAGAAAAGTTTTTATGTTTGATTGAGAAGAATATGATGCCATTTGGGAGAGAAAAGTTTTTATGTTTGATTGAGAAGAATATGGTGCCATTTGGGAGAGAAAAGTTTTGATGTTTGATTGAGAAGAATATGTTTTCATTTGGGAGAGATAATTTTTTTATGTTTGATTGAGAAGAATATGGTGCCATTTGGGAGAGAAAAGTTTTTATGTTTGATTGAGAAGAATATGGTGCCATTTGGAAAAGAAAAGTTTTTTATGTTTGATTGAGGAGAATATGGTGCCATTAGGGAGAGAAAAGTTTTTATATTTGATTGAAAAGAATATGGTGCCATTTGGGAGAGAAAAGTTTTTATATTTGATTAAAAAGAATTTGGTGCCATTTGGGAGAGAAAAGTTTTGATGTTTGATTGAGAAGAATGTTGTGCCATTTGGGAGAGAAAAGTTTTTATATTTGATTAAGAAGAATATGGTTCATTTGGGAGAGAAAAGTTTTTATGTTTGATTGAGAAGATTATGGTGCCATTTGGGAGAGAAAAGTTTTTATGTTTGATTGAGAAGAATATGATGCCATTTGGGAGAGAAAAGTTTTTATGTTTGATTGAGAAGAATATGGTGCCATTTGGGAGAGAAAAGTTTTGATGTTTGATTAAGAAGAATATGTTGCCATTCGGGAGAGCAAATTTTTTATGTTTGATTGAGAAGAATGTTGTGCCATTTGGGATAGAAAAGTTTTTATATTTGATTGAAATGAATATGGTGCCATTTGGAAGAGATAATTTTTTTTATGTTTGATTGAGAAGAATATGGTGCCATTTGGAAAAGAAAATTTTTTTATGTTTGATTGAGGAGAATATGGTGCCATTTGGGAGAGAAAATTTTTTATGTTTGATTGAGAAGAATATGGTGCCATTTGGGAGAGAAAAGTTTTTATGTTTGATTGAGAAGAATATGGTGCCATTTGGGAGAGAAAAGTTTTTCTATTTGATTGAAAAGAATATGGTGCCATTTGAAAGAGAAAAGTTTTTATGTTTGATTGAGAAGAATATGGTGCCATTTGGAAGAGAAAAGTTTTGATGTTTGATTGAGAAGAATATGGTGCCATTTGGGAGAGAAAAGTTTTTATATTTGATTGAAAAGAATATGGTGCCATTTTGGAGAGAAAAGTTTTTATATTTGATTAAAAAGAATATGGTGCCATTTGGGAGAGAAAAATTTTTATGTTTGATTGAGAAGAATATGGTGCCATTTGGAAAAGAAAAGTTTTTTATGTTTGATTGAGGAGAATATGGTGCCATTTGGGAGAGAAAAGTTTTTATGTTTTATTGAGAAGTATATGGTGCCATTTGGGAGAGAAAAGTTTTTATGTTTGATTGAGAAGAATATGATGCCATTTGGGAGAGAAAAGTTTTTATGTTTGATTAAGAAGAATATGGTGCCATTTGGGAGAGAAAAGTTTTGATATTTGATTGAGAAGAATATGGTGCCATTTGGGAGAGAAAAGTTTCTATATTTGATTGAGAAGAATATGGTGCCATTTGGGAGAGAAAAGTTTTTATGTTTGATTGAGAAGAATATGGTGCCATTTGGGAGAGAAAAGTTTTGATGTTTGATTAAGAAGAATGTGTTGCCATTTGGGAGAGAAAAGTTTTTATATTTGATTGAAAAGAATTTGGTGCCATTTGCGAGAGAAAAGTTTTTATGTTTGATTGAGAAGCATATGGAGCCATTTGGAAAAGAAAATTTTTTAATGTTTGATTGAGGAGAATATGGTGCCATTTGGGAGAGAAAAGTTTTTATGTTTGATTGAGAAGAATATGGAGCCATTTGGAAAAGAAAATTTTTTAATGTTTGATTGAGGAGAATATGGTGCCATTTGGGAGAGAAAAGTTTTTATGTTTGATTGAGAAGAATATGGTGCCATTTGGAAAAGAAAAGTTTTTTATGTTTGATTGAGGAGAATATGGTGCCATTAGGGAGAGAAAAGTTTTTATGTTTGATTGAGAAGAATATGGTGCCATTTGGGAGAGAAAATTTTTTATGTTTGATTGAGAAGAATATGGAGCCATTTGGAAAAGAAAATTTTTTAATGTTTGATTGAGGAGAATATGGTGCCATTTGGGAGAGAAAAGTTTTTATGTTTGATTGAGAAGAATATGTTGCCATTTGGAAAAGAAAAGTTTTTTATGTTTGATTGAGGAGAATATGGTGCCATTAGGGAGAGAAAAATTTTTATGTTTGATTGAGAAGAATATGGTGCCATTTGGGAGAGAAAAGTTTTTATGTTTGATTGAGAAGAATATGGTGTCATTTGGAAGAGAAAAGTTTTTATATTTGAATAAAAAGAATTTTGTGCCGTTTGGGAGAGAAAATTTTTTATGTTTGATTGAGGAGAATATGGTGCCATTTGGGGAGAGAAAAATTTTTATGTTTGATTGAGAAGAATATGGAGCCATTTGGAAAAGAAAATTTTTTAATGTTTGATTGAGGAGAATATGGTGCCATTTGGGAGAGAAAAGTTTTGATATTTGATTGAGAAGAATATGGTGCCATTTGGGAGAGAAAAGTTTCTATATTTGATTGAGAAGAATATGGTGCCATTTGGGAGAGAAAAGTTTTTATGTTTGATTGAGAAGAATATGGTGCCATTTGGGAGAGAAAAGTTTTGATGTTTGATTAAGAAGAATGTGTTGCCATTTGGGAGAGAAAAGTTTTTATATTTGATTGAAAAGAATTTGGTGCCATTTGCGAGAGAAAAGTTTTTATGTTTGATTGAGAAGCATATGGAGCCATTTGGAAAAGAAAATTTTTTAATGTTTGATTGAGGAGAATATGGTGCCATTTGGGAGAGAAAAGTTTTTATGTTTGATTGAGAAGAATATGGAGCCATTTGGAAAAGAAAATTTTTTAATGTTTGATTGAGGAGAATATGGTGCCATTTGGGAGAGAAAAGTTTTTATGTTTGATTGAGAAGAATATGGTGCCATTTGGAAAAGAAAAGTTTTTTATGTTTGATTGAGGAGAATATGGTGCCATTAGGGAGAGAAAAGTTTTTATGTTTGATTGAGAAGAATATGGTGCCATTTGGGAGAGAAAATTTTTTATGTTTGATTGAGAAGAATATGGAGCCATTTGGAAAAGAAAATTTTTTAATGTTTGATTGAGGAGAATATGGTGCCATTTGGGAGAGAAAAGTTTTTATGTTTGATTGAGAAGAATATGTTGCCATTTGGAAAAGAAAAGTTTTTTATGTTTGATTGAGGAGAATATGGTGCCATTAGGGAGAGAAAAATTTTTATGTTTGATTGAGAAGAATATGGTGCCATTTGGGAGAGAAAAGTTTTTATGTTTGATTGAGAAGAATATGGTGTCATTTGGAAGAGAAAAGTTTTTATATTTGAATAAAAAGAATTTTGTGCCGTTTGGGAGAGAAAATTTTTTATGTTTGATTGAGGAGAATATGGTGCCATTTGGGGAGAGAAAAATTTTTATGTTTGATTGAGAAGAATATGGAGCCATTTGGAAAAGAAAATTTTTTAATGTTTGATTGAGGAGAATATGGTGCCATTTGGGAGAGAAAAGTTTTTATGTTTGATTGAGAAGAATATGGAGCCATTTGGAAAAGAAAATTTTTTAATGTTTGATTGAGGAGAATATGGTGCCATTAGGGAGAGAAAAGTTTTTATATTTGATTGAAAAGAATATGGTGCCATTTGGGAGAGAAAAGTTTTTAATTTGATTAAAAAGAATTTGGTGCCATTTGGGAGAGAAAAGTTTTGATGTTTGATTGAGAAGAATGTTGTGCCATTTGGGAGAGAAAAGTTTTTATATTTGATTAAGAAGAATATGGTTCATTTGGGAGAGAAAAGTTTTTATGTTTGATTGAGAAGATTATGGTGCCATTTGGGAGAGAAAAGTTTTTATGTTTGATTGAGAAGAATATGATTCCATTTGGGAGAGAAAAGTTTTTATGTTTGATTGAGAAGAATATGGTGCCATTTGGGAGAGAAAAGTTTTGATGTTTGATTGAGAAGAATATGGTGCCATTTGGGAGAGAAAAGTTTCTATATTTGATTGAGAAGAATATGGTGCCATTTGGGAGAGAAAAGTTTTTATGTTTGATTGAGAAGAATATGGTGCCATTTGGGAGAGAAAAGTTTTGATGTTTGATTAAGAAGAATATGTTGCCATTTGGGAGAGAAAAGTTTTTATATTTGATTGAAAAGAATTTGGTGCCATTTGCGAGAGAAAAGTTTTTATGTTTGATTGAGAAGAATATGGAGCCATTTGGAAAAGAAAATTTTTTAATGTTTGATTGAGGAGAATATGGTGCCATTTGGGAGAGAAAAGTTTTTATGTTTGATTGAGAAGAATATGGTGCCATTTGGAAAAGAAAAGTTTTTTATGTTTGATTGAGGAGAATATGGTGCCATTTGGGAGAGAAAAGTTTTTATGTTTGATTGAGAAGAATATGGTGCCATTTGGGAGAGAAAAGTTTTTATGTTTGATTGAGAAGAATATGGTGCCATTTGGAAGAGAAAAGTTTTGATGTTTGATTGAGAAGAATATGGTGCCATTTGGAAGAGAAAAGTTTTGATGTTTGATTGAGAAGAATATGGTGCCATTTGGGAGAGAAAAGTTTTTATATTTGATTGAAAAGAATATGGTGCCATTTTGGAGAGAAAAGTTTTTATATTTGATTAAAAAGAATATGGTGCCATTTGGGAGAGAAAAATTTTTATGTTTGATTGAGAAGAATATGGTGCCATTTGGAAAAGAAAAGTTTTTTATGTTTGATTGAGGAGAATATGGTGCCATTTGGGAGAGATAAGTTTTTATGTTTTATTGAGAAGTATATGGTGCCATTTGGGAGAGAAAAGTTTTTATGTTTGATTGAGAAGAATATGATGCCATTTGGGAGAGAAAAGTTTTTATGTTTGATTAAGAAGAATATGGTGCCATTTGGGAGAGAAAAGTTTTGATATTTGATTGAGAAGAATATGGTGCCATTTGGGAGAGAAAAGTTTCTATATTTGATTGAGAAGAATATGGTGCCATTTGGGAGAGAAAAGTTTTTATATTTGATTGAAAAGAATTTGGTGCCATTTGCGAGAGAAAAGTTTTTATGTTTGATTGAGAAGAATATGGAGCCATTTGGAAAAGAAAATTTTTTAATGTTTGATTGAGGAGAATATGGTGCCATTTGGGAGAGAAAAGTTTTTATGTTTGATTGAGAAGAATATGGAGCCATTTGGAAAAGAAAATTTTTTAATGTTTGATTGAGGAGAATATGGTGCCATTTGGGAGAGAAAAGTTTTTATGTTTGATTGAGAAGAATATGGTGCCATTTGGAAAAGAAAAGTTTTTTATGTTTGATTGAGGAGAATATGGTGCCATTAGGGAGAGAAAAGTTTTTATGTTTGATTGAGAAGAATATGGTGCCATTTGGGAGAGAAAATTTTTTATGTTTGATTGAGAAGAATATGGAGCCATTTGGAAAAGAAAATTTTTTAATGTTTGATTGAGGAGAATATGGTGCCATTTGGGAGAGAAAAGTTTTTATGTTTGATTGAGAAGAATATGTTGCCATTTGGAAAAGAAAAGTTTTTTATGTTTGATTGAGGAGAATATGGTGCCATTAGGGAGAGAAAAATTTTTATGTTTGATTGAGAAGAATATGTTGCCATTTGGGAGAGAAAAGTTTTTATGTTTGATTGAGAAGAATATGGTGTCATTTGGAAGAGAAAAGTTTTTATATTTGAATAAAAAGAATTTTGTGCCGTTTGGGAGAGAAAAATTTTTATGTTTGATTGAGGAGAATATGGTGCCATTTGGGGAGAGAAAAATTTTTATGTTTGATTGAGAAGAATATGGTGCCATTTGGTAGAGATAATTTTTTTTATGTTTGATTGAGATGAATATGGTGCCATTTGGTAAGGAAAGTTTTTTATGTTTGATTGAGGAGAATATGGTGCCATTTGGGAGAGAAAAGTTTCTATGTTTGATTGAGAAGAATATGGTGCCATTTGGGAGAGAAAAGTTTTTATGTTTGATTGAGAAGAATTTGGTGCCATTCGGGAGAGCAAATTTTTTATGTTTGATTGAGAAGAATGTTGTTCCATTTGGGAGAGAAAAGTTTTTATATTTGATTGAGAAGAATATGGTTCCATTTGGGAGAGAAAAGTTTTGATGTTTGATTGAGAAGAATATGTTGCCATTTGGGAGAGATAATTTTTTTATGTTTGATTGAGAAGAATATGGTGCCATTTGGGAGAGAAAAGTTTTTATATTTGATTGAGAAGAATATGGTGCCATTTGGAAAAGAAAAAATTTTTATGTTTGATTGAGGAGAATATGGTGCCATTAGGGAGAGAAAAGTTTTTATATTTGATTGAAAAGAATATGGTGCCATTTGGGAGAGAAAAGTTTTTATATTTGATTAAAAAGAATTTGGTGCCATTTGGGAGAGAAAAGTTTTGATGTTTGATTGAGAAGAATATGATGCCCTTTGGTAAGGAAAGTTTTTTATGTTTGATTGAAGAGAATATGGTGCCATTTGGGAGAGAAAAGTTTTATGTTTGATTGAGAAGAATATGGTGCCATTTGGGAGAGAAAAGTTTTGATGTTTGATTGAGAAGAATTTGGTGCCATTCGGGAGAGCAAATTTTTTATGTTTGATTGAGAAGAATGCTGTGCCATTTGGGAGAGAAAAGTTTTTATATTTGATTAAGAAGAATATGGTTCATTTGGGAGAGAAAAGTTATTATTTTTGATTGAGAAGAATATTGTGCCATATGGCAGAGAAAAGTTTTTATGTTTGAATGAGAAGAATATGGTGCCATTTGGTAGAAAAAAGTTTTTATGTTTGATTGAGAAGAATATGGTTCCATTTGGGAGAGAAAAGTTTTTATGTTTTATTGAGAAGTATATGGTGCCATTTGGGAGAGAAAAGTTTTTATGTTTGATTGAGAAGAATTTGGTGCCATTCGGGAGAGAAAAGTTTTGATGTTTGATTGAGAATAATGTTGTGCCATTTGGGAGAGAAAAGTTTTTATATTTGATTAAGAAGAATATGGTGCCATTTGGGAGAGAAAAGTTTTTATGTTTGATTGAGAAGATTATGGTGCCATTTGGGAGAGAAAAGTTTTTATGTTTGATTGAGAAGAATATGATGCCATTTGGGAGAGAAAAGTTTTTATGTTTGATTGAGAAGAATATGGTGCCATTTGGGAGAGAAAAGTTTTGATGTTTGATTAAGAAGAATATGTTGCCATTAGGGAGAGAAAAGTTTCTATATTTGATTGAGAAGAATATGGTGCCATTTGGGAGAGAAAATTTTTTATGTTTGATTGAGAAGAATATGGTGCCATTTGGGAGAGAAAAGTTTTGATGTTTGATTAAGAAGAATATGTTGCCATTTGGGAGAGAAAAGTTTCTATATTTGATTGAGAAGAATATGGTGCCATTTGGAAGAGAAAAGGTTTTATGTTTAATTGAGAAGAATATGGTGCCATTTGGAAGAGAAAAGTTTTTATATTTGATTGAAAAGAATTTGCTGCCATTTGGGAGAGAAAAATTTTTATGTTTGATTGAGAAGAATATGGTGCCATTTGGGAGAGAAAAGTTTTTATATTTGATTGAAAAGAATATGGTGCCATTTTGGAGAGAAAAGTTTTTATATTTGATTAAAAAGAATATGTTGCCATTTGGGAGAGAAAAGTTTTTATATTTGATTAAAAAGAATATGGTGCCATTTTGGAGAGAAAAGTTTTTATATTTGATTAAAAAGAATATGGTGCCATTTGGGAGAGAAAAATTTTTATGTTTGATTGAGAAGAATATGGTGCCATTTGGAAAAGAAAAGTTTTTGATGTTTGATTGAGGAGAATATGGTGCCATTAGGGAGAGAAAAGTTTTTATGTTTTATTGAGAAGTATATAATGCCATTTGGGAGAGAAAAGTTTTTATGTTTGATTGAGAAGAATTTGGTGCCATTCGGGAGAGAAAAGTTTTGATGTTTGATTGAGAAGAATGTTGTGCCATTTGGGAGAGAAAAGTTTTTATATTTGATTAAGAAGAATATGGTGCCATTTGGGAGAGAAAAGTTTTTATGTTTGATTGAGAAGATTATGGTGCCATTTGGGAGAGAAAAGTTTTTATGTTTGATTGAGAAGAATATGATGCCATTTGGGAGAGAAAAGTTTTTATGTTTGATTGAGAAGAATATGGTGCCATTTGGGAGAGAAAAGTTTTGATGTTTGATTAAGAAGAATATGTTGCCATTAGGGAGAGAAAAGTTTCTATATTTGATTGAGAAGAATATGGTGCCATTTGGGAGAGAAAATTTTTTATGTTTGATTGAGAAGAATATGGTGCCATTTGGGAGAGAAAAGTTTTGATGTTTGATTAAGAAGAATATGTTGCCATTTGGGAGAGAAAAGTTTCTATATTTGATTGAGAAGAATATGGTGCCATTTGGGAGAGAAAAGTTTTTATGTTTGATTGAGAAGAATTTGGTGCCATTCGGGAGAGCAAATTTTTTATGTTTGATTGAGAAGAATGTTGTGCCATTTGGGATAGAAAAGTTTTTATATTTGATTGAAATAAATATGGTGCCATTTGGAAGAGATAATTTTTTTTATGTTTGATTGAGAAGAATATGGTGCCATTTGGAAAAGAAAATTTTTTTATGTTTGATTGAGGAGAATATGGTGCCATTTGGGAGAGAAAATTTTTTATGTTTGATTGAGAAGAATATGGTGCCATTTGGGAGAGAAAAGTTTTTATGTTTGATTGAGAAGAATATGGTGTCATTTGGAAGAGAAAAGTTTTTATATTTGAATAAAAAGAATTTTGTGCCATTTGGGAGAGAAAAATTTTTATGTTTGATTGAGAAGAATATGGTGCCATTTGGGAGAGAAAAGTTTTTATATTTGATTGAGAAGAATATGGTGCCACTTGGAAGAGAAAAGTTATTATGTTTGATTGAGAAGAATATGGTGCCATTTGGAAGAGAAAAGTTTTTATATTTGATTGAAAAGAATATGGTGCCATTTGGGAGAGAAAAGTTTTTATGTTTGATTGAGAAGAATATGGTGCCATTTGGAAGAGAAAAGTTTTGATGTTTGATTGAGAAGAATATGGTGCCATTTGGGAGAGAAAAGTTTTGATGTTTGATTAAGAAGAATATGTTGCCATTTGGGAGAGAAAAGTTTCTATATTTGATTGAGAAGAATATGGTGCCATTTGGGAGAGAAAAGTTTTTATGTTTGATTGAGAAGAATTTGGTGCCATTCGGGAGAGCAAATTTTTTATGTTTGATTGAGAAGAATGTTGTGCCATTTGGGATAGAAAAGTTTTTATATTTGATTGAAATAAATATGGTGCCATTTGGAAGAGATAATTTTTTTTATGTTTGATTGAGAAGAATATGGTGCCATTTGGAAAAGAAAATTTTTTTATGTTTGATTGAGGAGAATATGGTGCCATTTGGGAGAGAAAATTTTTTATGTTTGATTGAGAAGAATATGGTGCCATTTGGGAGAGAAAAGTTTTTATGTTTGATTGAGAAGAATATGGTGTCATTTGGAAGAGAAAAGTTTTTATATTTGAATAAAAAGAATTTTGTGCCATTTGGGAGAGAAAAATTTTTATGTTTGATTGAGAAGAATATGGTGCCATTTGGGAGAGAAAAGTTTTTATATTTGATTGAGAAGAATATGGTGCCACTTGGAAGAGAAAAGTTATTATGTTTGATTGAGAAGAATATGGTGCCATTTGGAAGAGAAAAGTTTTTATATTTGATTGAAAAGAATATGGTGCCATTTGGGAGAGAAAAGTTTTTATGTTTGATTGAGAAGAATATGGTGCCATTTGGAAGAGAAAAGTTTTGATGTTTGATTGAGAAGAATATGGTGCCATTTGGGAGAGAAAAGTTTTTATATTTGATTAAGAAGAATATGGTTCATTTGGGAGAGAAAAGTTTTTATGTTTGATTGAGAAGATTATGGTGCCATTTGGGAGAGAAAAGTTTTTATGTTTGATTGAGAAGAATATGATTCCATTTGGGAGAGAAAAGTTTTTATGTTTGATTGAGAAGAATATGGTGCCATTTGGGAGAGAAAAGTTTTGATGTTTGATTGAGAAGAATATGGAGCCATTTGGGAGAGAAAAGTTTTCATGTTTATTGAGGAGAATATGGTGCCATTTGGGAGAGAAAAGTTTTTATGTTTGATAGAGAAGAATATGGTGCCATTTGGGAGAGAAAAGTTTTTATATTTGATTGAGGAGAATATGGTGCCATTTGGGAGAGAAAAGTTTTGATGTTTGATTGAGAAGAATATGGAGCCATTTGGAAAAGAAAATTTTTTAATGTTTGATTGAGGAGAATATGGTGCCATTTGGGAGAGAAAAGTTTTTATGTTTGATTGAGAAGAATATGGTGCCATTTGGAAAAGAAAAGTTTTTTATGTTTGATTGAGGAGAATATGGTGCCATTAGGGAGAGAAAAGTTTTTATGTTTGATTGAGAAGAATATGGTGCCATTTGGGAGAGAAAAGTTTTTATGTTTGATTGAGAAGAATATGGTGTCATTTGGAAGAGAAAAGTTTTTATATTTGAATAAAAAGAATTTTGTGCCATTTGGGAGAGAAAAATTTTTATGTTTGATTGAGGAGAATATGGTGCCATTTGGGGAGAGAAAAATTTTTATGTTTGATTGAGAAGAATATGGTGCCATTTGGTAGAGATAATTTTTTTTATGTTTGATTGAGATGAATATGGTGCCATTTAGTAAGGAAAGTTTTTTATGTTTGATTGAGGAGAATATGGTGCCATTTGGGAGAGAAAAGTTTTTATGTTTGATTGAGAAGAATATGGTGCCATTTGGGAGAGAAAAGTTTTTATGTTTGATTGAGAAGAATTTGGTGCCATTCGGGAGAGCAAATTTTTTATGTTTGATTGAGAAGAATATGGTGCCATTTGGGAGAGAAAAGTTTTTATGTTTGATTGAGAAGAATTTGGTGCCATTCGGGAGAGCAAATTTTTTATGTTTGATTGAGAAGAATGTTGTGCCATTTGGGAGAGAAAAGTTTTTATATTTGATTAAGAAGAATATGGTTCATTTGGGAGAGAAAAGTTATTATTTTTGATTGAGAAGAATATTGTGCCATATGGGAGAGAAAAGTTTTTATGTTTGAATGAGAAGAATATGGTGCCATTTGGTAGAAAAAAGTTTTTATGTTTGATTGAGAAGAATATGGTTCCATTTGGGAGAGAAAAGTTTTTATGTTTTATTGAGAAGTATATGGTGCCATTTGGGAGAGAAAAGTTTCTATATTTGATTGAGAAGAATATGGTGCCATTTGGGAGAGAAAATTTTTTAGGTTTGATTGAGAAGAATATGGTGCCATTTGGGAGAGAAAAGTTTTTATGTTTGATTGAAAAGAATATGGTGCCATTTGGAAGAGAAAAGTTTTTATGTTTGATTGAGAACAATATGGTGCCATTTGGGAGAGAAAAGTTTTTATGTTTGATTGAGAAGAATATGGTGCCATTTGGGAGAGAAAAGTTTTTCTATTTGATTGAAAAGAATATGGTGCCATTTGGAAGAGAAAAGTTTTTATGTTTGATCGAGAAGAATATGGTGCCATTTGGGAGAGAAAAGTTTTTATGTTTGATTGAGAAGAATATGGTGTCATTTGGAAGAGAAAAGTTTTTATATTTGAATAAAAAGAATTTTGTGCCATTTGGGAGAGAAAAATTTTTATGATTGATTGAGAAGAATATGGTGCCATTTGGGAGAGAAAAGTTTTTATGTTTGATTGAGAAGAATATGGTGCCATTTGGGAGAGAAAAGTTTTGATGTTTGATTAAGAAGAATATGTTGCCATTTGGGAGAGAAAAGTTTTTATATTTGATTGAGAAGAATATGGTTTCACTTGGAAGAGAAAAGTTATTATGTTTGATTGAGAAGAATATGGTGCCATTTGGAAGAGAAAAGTTTTTATATTTGATTGAAAAGAATTTGCTGCCATTTGGGAGAGAAAAATTTTTATGTTTGATTGAGAAGAATATGGTGCCATTTGGAAGAGACAAGTTTTGATGTTTGATTGAGAAGAATATGGTGCCATTTGGGAGAGAAAAGTTTTTATATTTGATTGAAAAGAATATGGTGCCATTTGGGAGAGAAAAGTTTTTATATTTGATTAAAAAGAATTTGGTGCCATTTGGGAGAGAAAAATTTTTATGTTTGATTGAGAAGAATATGGTGCCATTTGGAAAAGAAAAGTTTTTTATGTTTGATTGAGGAGACTATGGTGCCATTAGGGAGAGAAAAGTTTTTTATGTTTGATTGAGAAGAATATGGAGCCATTTGGGAGAGAAAAGTTTTCATGTTTGATTGAGGAGAATATGGTGCCATTTGGGAGAGAAAAGTTTTTATGTTTGATTGAGAAGAATATGGTGCCATTTGGAAAAGAAAAGTTTTTTATGTTTGATTGAGGAGAATATGGTGCCATTTGGGAGAGAAAAGTTTTTATATTTGATTTAGAAGAATATGGAGCCATTTGGAAAAGAAAATTTTTTAATGTTTGATTGATGAGAATATGGTGCCATTTGGGAGAGAAAAGTTTTTATGTTTGATTGAGAAGAATATGGTGCCATTTGGAAAAGAAAAGTTTTTTATGTTTGATTGAGGAGAATATGGTGCCATTAGGGAGAGAAAAGTTTTGATGTTTGATTGAGAAGAATATGGAGCCATTTGGGAGAGAAAAGTTTTCATGTTTGATTGAGGAGAATATGGTGCCATTTGGGAGAGAAAAGTTTTTATGTTTGATTGAGAAGAATATGGTGCCATTTGGAAAAGAAAAGTTTTTTATGTTTGATTGAGGAGAATATGGTGCCATTTGGGAGAGAAAAGTTTTTATATTTGATTTAGAAGAATATGGAGCCATTTGGAAAAGAAAATTTTTTAATGTTTGATTGAGGAGAATATGGTGCCATTTGGGAGAGAAAAGTTTTTATGTTTGATTGAGAAGAATATGGTGCCATTTGGAAAAGAAAAGTTTTTTATGTTTGATTGAGGAGAATATGGTGCCATTAGGGAGAGAAAAGTTTTTATGTTTGATTGAGAAGAATATGGTGCCATTTGGGAGAGAAAAGTTTTTATGTTTGATTGAGAAGAATATGGTGTCATTTGGAAGAGAAAAGTTTTTATATTTGAATAAAAAGAATTTTGTGCCATTTGGGAGAGAAAAATTTTTATGTTTGATTGAGAAGAATATGGTGCCATTTGGGAGAGAAAAGTTTTTATGTTTGATTGAGAAGTATATGGTGCCATTTGGGAGAGAAAAGTTTTTATGTTTGATTGAGAAGAATATGGTGCCATTTGGAAGAGATAATTTTTTTTATGTTTGATTGAAAAGAATATGGTGCCTTTTGGAAAAGAAATTTTTTTTATGTTTGATTGAGGAGAATATGGTGCCATTTGGGAGAGAAAAGTTTTTATATTTGATTGAAAAGAATATGGTGCCATTTGGGAGAGAAAAGTTTTTATATTTGATTAAAAAGAATTTGGTGCCATTTGGGAGAGAAAAGTTTTGATGTTTGATTGAGAAGAATGTTGTGCCATTTGGGAGAGAAAAGTTTTTATATTTGATTAAGAAGAATATGGTTCATTTGGGAGAGAAAAGTTTTTATGTTTGATTGAGAAGATTATGGTGCCATTTGGGAGAGAAAAGTTTTTATGTTTGATTGAGAAGAATATGATGCCATTTGGGAGAGAAAAGTTTTTATTTTTGATTGAGAAGAATATGGTGCCATTTGGGAGAGAAAAGTTTTGATGTTTGATTGAGAAGAATATGGTGCCATTTGGGAGAGAAAAGTTTTGATGTTTGATTAAGAAGAATATGTTGCCATTTGGGAGAGAAAAGTTTCTATATTTGATTAAGAAGAATATGGTGCCATTTGGGAGAAAAAAGTTTTTATGTTATATTGAGAAGAATATGGTGCCATTTGGGAGAGAAAAGTTTTTATGTTTGATTAAGAAGAATATGTTGCCATTTGGGAGAGAAAAGTTTTTATATTTGATTGAAAAGAATTTGGTGCCATTTGCGAGAGAAAAGTTTTTATGTTTGATTGAGAAGAATATGGAGCCATTTGGAAAAGAAAATTTTTTAATGTTTGATTGAGGAGAATATGGTGCCATTTGGGAGAGAAAAGTTTTTATGTTTGATTGAGAAGAATATGGTGCCATTTGGAAAAGAAAAGTTTTTTATGTTTGATTGAGGAGAATATGGTGCCATTAGGGAGAGAAAAGTTTTTATGTTTGATTGAGAAGAATATGGTGCCATTTGGGAGAGAAAAGTTTTTATGTTTGATTGAGAAGAATATGGAGCCATTTGGAAAAGAAAATTTTTTAATGTTTGATTGAGGAGAATATGGTGCCATTTGGGAGAGAAAAGTTTTTATGTTTGATTGAGAAGAATATGTTGCCATTTGGAAAAGAAAAGTTTTTTATGTTTGATTGAGGAGAATATGGTGCCATTTGGGAGAGAAAAGTTTTTATGTTTGATTGAGAAGAATATGGTGCCATTTGGGAGAGAAAAGTTTTTATGTTTGATTGAGAAGAATATGGTGCCATTTGGAAGAGATAATTTTTTTTATGTTTGATTGAGAAGAATATGGTGCCATTTGGAAAAGAAAATTTTTTTATGTTTGATTGAGGCGAATATGGTGCCATTTGGGAGAGAAAAGTTTTTATATTTGATTGAAAAGAATATGGTGCCATTTGGGAGAGAAAAGTTTTTATATTTGATTAAAAAGAATTTGGTGCCATTTGGGAGAGAAAAGTTTTGATGTTTGATTGAGAAGAATGTTTTGCCATTTGGGAGAGAAAAGTTTTTATATTTGATTAAGAAGAATATGGTTCATTTGGGAGAGAAAAGTTTTTATGTTTGATTGAGAAGATTATGGTGCCATTTGGGAGAGAAAAGTTTTTATGTTTGATTGAGAAGAATATGATGCCATTTGGGAGAGAAAAGTTTTTATGTTTGATTGAGAAGAATATGGTGCCATTTGGGAGAGAAAAGTTTTGATGTTTGATTGAGAAGAATATGGTGCCATTTGGGAGAGAAAAGTTTTGATTTTTGATTAAGAAGAATATGTTGCCATTTGGGAGAGAAAAGTTTCTATATTTGATTGAGAAGAAAATGGTGCCATTTGGGAGAGAAAAGTTTTTATGTGTGATTGAGAAGAATATGGTGCCATTTGGGAGAGAAAAGTTTTGATGTTTGATTAAGAAGAATATGTTGCCATTTGGGAGAGAAAAGTTTTTATATTTGATTGAAAAGAATTTGGTGCCATTTGCGAGAGAAAAGTTTTTATGTTTGATTGAGAAGAATATGGAGCCATTTGGAAAAGAAATTTTTTAATGTTTGATTGAGGAGAATATGGTGCCATTTGGGAGAGAAAAGTTTTTATGTTTGATTGAGAAGAATATGGTGCCATTTGGAAAAGAAAATTTTTTTATGTTTGATTGAGGAGAATATGGTGCCATTAGGGAGAGAAAAGTTTTTATGTTTGATTGAGAAGAATATGGTGCCATTTGGGAGAGAAAAGTTTTTATGTTTGATTGAGAAGAATATGGAGCCATTTGGAAAAGAAAATTTTTTATTGTTTGATTGTGGAGAATATGGTGCCATTTGGGAGAGAAAAGTTTTTATGTTTGATTGAGAAGAATATGTTGCCATTTGGAAAAGAAAAGTTTTTTATGTTTGATTGAGGAGAATATGGTGCCATTTGGGAGAGAAAAGTTTTTATGTTTGATTGAGAAGAATATGATGCCATTTGGGAGAGAAAAGTTTTTATGTTTGATTGAGAAGAATATGGTGCCATTTGGGAGAGAAAAGTTTTGATGTTTGATTGAGAAGAATATGGTGCCATTTGGGAGAGATAATTTCTTTTATGTTTGATTGAGAAGAATATGGTGCCATTTGGTAAGGAAAGTTTTTTATGTTTGACTGAAGAGAATATGGTGCCATTTGGGAGAGAAAAGTTTTTATGTTTGTTTGAGAAGAATATGGTGCCATTTGGAAGAGAAAAGTTTTTATATTTGATTGAAAAGAATATGGTTCCATTCGGGAGAGAAAAGTTTTTATATTTGATTAAAAAGAATTTGGTGCCATTTGGGAGAGAAAAATGTTTATGTTTGATTGAGAAGAATATGGTGCCATTTGGAAAAGAAAAGTTTTTTATGTTTGATCGAGGAGAATATGATGCCATTAGGGAGAGAAAAGTTTTTATGTTTGATTGAGAAGTATATGGTGCCATTTGGGAGAGAAAATTTTTTATGTTTGATTCAGAAGAATATGGTTGGTGCCATTTTGGAGAGAAAAGCTTTCATTTTTGATTGAGGAGAATATGGTGCCATTTGGGAGAGAAAAGTTTTTATGTTTGATTGAGAAGAATATGGTGCCATTTGGGAGAGAAATGTTTTTATGTTTGATTGAGAAGAATTTGGTGCCATTCGGGAGAGCAAATTTTTTATGTTTGATTGAGAAGAATGCTGTGCCATTTGGGAGAGAAAAGTTTTTATATTTGATTAAGAAGAATATGGTTCATTTGGGAGAGAAAAGTTATTATTTTTGATTGAGAAGAATATTGTGCCATATGGGAGAGAAAAGTTTTTATGTTTGAATGAGAAGAATATGGTGCCATTTGGTAGAAAAAAGTTTTTATGTTTGATTGAGAAGAATATGGTTCCATTTGGGAGAGAAAAGTTTTGATGTTTGATTGAGAAGAATATGTTGCCATTTGGGAGAGATAATTTTTTTTATGTTTGATTGAGAAGAATATGGTGCCATTTGGGAGAGAAAAGTTTTGATGTTTGATTAAGAAGAATATGGTGCCATTTGGGAGAGAAAAGTTTTGATGTTTGATTGAGAAGAATATGGTGCCATTTGGGAGAGAAAAGTTTTTATATTTGATTGAAAAGAATATGGTGCCATTTGGGAGAGAAAAGTTTTTATATTTGATTGAAAAGAATTTGGTGCCATTTGCGAGAGAAAAGTTTTTATGTTTGATTGAGAAGAATATGGAGTCATTTGGAAAAGAAAATTTTTTAATGTTTGATTGAGGAGAATATGGTGCCATTTGGGAGAGAAAAGTTTTTATGTTTGATTGAGAAGAATATGTTGCCATTTGGAAAAGAAAAGTTTTTTATGTTTGATTGAGGAGAATATGGTGCCATTAGGGAGAGAAAAGTTTTTATGTTTGATTGAGAAGAATATGGTGCCATTTGGGAGAGAAAAGTTTTTATGTTTGATTGAGAAGAATATGTTGCCATTTGGAAAAGAAAATTTTTTTTATGTTTGATTGAGGAGAATATATTGCCATTAGGGAGAGAAAAGTTTTGATGTTTGATTAAGAAGAATATGTAGCCATTTGGGAGAGAAAAGTTTTTATATTTGATTGAGAAGAATATGGTGCCATTTGGAAGAGAAAAGTTTTTATGTTTAATTGAGAAGAATATGGTGCCATTTGGAAGAGAAAAGTTTTTATATTTGATTGAAAAGAATTTGCTGCCATTTGCGAGAGAAACATTTTTATGTTTGATTGAGAAGAATATGGTGCCATTTGGAAGAGAAAAGTTTTGATGTTTGATTGAGAAGAATATGGTGCCATTTGGGAGAGAAAAAATTTTATATTTGATTGAAAAGAATATGGTGCCATTTTGGAGAGAAAAGTTTTTATATTTGATTAAAAAGAATATGGTGCCATTTGGGAGAGAAAAATTTTTATGTTTGATTGAGAAGAATATGGTGCCATTTGGAAAAGAAAAGTTTTTTATGTTTGATTGAGGAGAATATGGTGCCATTAGGGAGAGAAAAGTTTTTATGTTTTATTGAGAAGTATATGGTGCCATTTGGGAGAGAAAAGTTTTTATGTTTGATTGAGAAGAATTTGGTGCCATTCGGGAGAGAAAAGTTTTGATGTTTGATTGAGAAGAATGTTGTGCCATTTGGGAGAGAAAAGTTTTTATATTTGATTAAGAAGAATATGGTGCCATTTGGGAGAGAAAAGTTTTTATGTTTGATTGAGAAGATTATGGTGCCATTTGGGAGAGAAAAGTTTTTATGTTTGATTGAGAAGAATATGATGCCATTTGGGAGAGATAATTTTTTTTATGTTTGATTGAGAAGAATATGGTGCCCTTTGGTAAGGAAAGTTTTTTATGTTTGATTGAAGAGAATATGGTGCCATTTGGGAGAGAAAAGTTTTGATGTTTGATTAAGAAGAATATGTTGCCATTTGGGAGAGAAAAGTTTTTATATTTGATTGAAAAGAATATGGTGCCATCTGGGAGAGATAAGTTTTTATGTTTGATTGAGAAGAATATGGTGCCATTTGGGAGAGAAAAGTTTTTATGTTTGATTGAGAAGAATATGGAGCCATTTGGAAAAGAAAATTTTTTAATGTTTGATTGAGGAGAATATGGTGCCATTTGGGAGAGAAAAGTTTTTATGTTTGATTGAGAAGAATATGTTGCCATTTGGAAAAGAAAAGTTTTTTATGTTTGATTGAGGAGAATATGGTGCCATTTGGGAGAGAAAAGTTTTTATGTTTGATTGAGAAGAATATGGTGCCATTTGGGAGAGAAAAGTTTTTATGTTTGATTGAGAAGAATATGGTGCCATTTGGAAGAGATAATTTTTTTTATGTTTGATTGAGAAGAATATGGTGCCATTTGGAAAAGAAAATTTTTTTATGTTTGATTGAGGCGAATATGGTGCCATTTGGGAGAGAAAATTTTTATATTTGATTGAAAAGAATATGGTGCCATTTGGGAGAGAAAAGTTTTTATATTTGATTAAAAAGAATTTGGTGCCATTTGGGAGAGAAAAGTTTTGATGTTTGATTGAGAAGAATGTTGTGCCATTTGGGAGAGAAAAGTTTTTATATTTGATTAAGAAGAATATGGTTCATTTGGGAGAGAAAAGTTTTTATGTTTGATTGAGAAGATTATGGTGCCATTTGGGAGAGAAAAGTTTTTATGTTTGATTGAGAAGAATATGATGCCATTTGGGAGAGAAAAGTTTTTATGTTTGATTGAGAAGAATATGGTGCCATTTGGGAGAGAAAAGTTTTGATGTTTGATTGAGAAGAATATGGTGCCATTTGGGAGAGAAAAGTTTTGATTTTTGATTAAGAAGAATATGTTGCCATTTGGGAGAGAAAAGTTTCTATATTTGATTGAGAAGAAAATGGTGCCATTTGGGAGAGAAAAGTTTTTATGTTTGATTGAGAAGAATATGGTGCCATTTGGGAGAGAAAAGTTTTGATGTTTGATTAAGAAGAATATGTTGCCATTTGGGAGAGAAAAGTTTTTATATTTGATTGAAAAGAATTTGGTGCCATTTGCGAGAGAAAAGTTTTTATGTTTGATTGAGAAGAATATGGAGCCATTTGGAAAAGAAAATTTTTTAATGTTTGATTGAGGAGAATATGGTGCCATTTGGGAGAGAAAAGTTTTTATGTTTGATTGAGAAGAATATGGTGCCATTTGGAAAAGAAAAGTTTTTTATGTTTGATTGAGGAGAATATGGTGCCATTAGGGAGAGAAAAGTTTTTATGTTTGATTGAGAAGAATATGGTGCCATTTGGGAGAGAAAAGTTTTTATGTTTGATTGAGAAGAATATGGAGCCATTTGGAAAAGAAAATTTTTTATTGTTTGATTGTGGAGAATATGGTGCCATTTGGGAGAGAAAAGTTTTTATGTTTGATTGAGAAGAATATGTTGCCATTTGGAAAAGAAAAGTTTTTTATGTTTGATTGAGGAGAATATGGTGCCATTAGGGAGAGAAAAGTTTTTATGTTTGATTGAGAAGAATATGGTGCCATTTGGGAGAGAAAAGTTTTTATGTTTGATTGAGAAGAATATGGTGTCATTTGGAAGAGAAAAGTTTTTATATTTGAATAAAAAGAATTTTGTGCCATTTGGGAGAGAAAAGTTTTGATGTTTGATTGAGAAGAATGTTGTGCCATTTGGGAGAGAAAAGTTTTTATATTTGATTAAGAAGAATATGGTGCCATTTGGGAGAGAAAAGTTTTTATGTTTGATTGAGAAGATTATGGTGCCATTTGGGAGAGAAAAGTTTTTATGTTTGATTGAGAAGAATATGATGCCATTTGGGAGAGAAAAGTTTTTATGTTTGATTGAGAAGAATATGGTGCCATTTGGGAGAGAAAAGTTTTGATGTTTGATTGAGAAGAATATGGTGCCATTTGGGAGAGATAATTTCTTTTATGTTTGATTGAGAAGAATATGGTGCCATTTGGTCAGGAAAGTTTTTTATGTTTGACTGAAGAGAATATGGTGCCATTTGGGAGAGAAAAGTTTTTATGTTTGTTTGAGAAGAATATGGTGCCATTTGGAAGAGAAAAGTTTTTATATTTGATTGAAAAGAATATGGTTCCATTCGGGAGAGAAAAGTTTTTATATTTGATTAAAAAGAATTTGGTGCCATTTGGGAGAGAAAAATGTTTATGTTTGATTGAGAAGAATATGGTGCCATTTGGAAAAGAAAAGTTTTTTATGTTTGATCGAGGAGAATATGATGCCATTAGGGAGAGAAAAGTTTTTATGTTTGATTGAGAAGTATATGGTGCCATTTGGGAGAGAAAATTTTTTTATGTTTGATTGAGGAGAATATGGTGCAATTTGGGAGAGAAAAGTTTTGATGTTTGATTGAGAAGAATATGGTGCCATTTGGGAGAGAAAAGTTTTTATATTTGATTGAAAAGAATATGGTGCCATTTGGGAGAGAAAAGTTTTTATATTTGATTAAGAAGAATATGGTGCCATTTGGGAGAGAAAAGCTTTCATTTTTGATTGAGAAGAATTTGGTGCCATTTGGGAGAGAAAAGTTTTGATGTTTGATTCAGAAGAATATGGTTGGTGCCATTTTGGAGAGAAAAGCTTTCATTTTTGATTGAGGAGAATATGGTGCCATTTGGGAGAGAAAAGTTTTTATGTTTGATTGAGAAGAATATGTTGCCATTTGGAAAAGAAAAGTTTTTTATGTTTGATTGAGGAGAATATGGTGCCATTTGGGAGAGAAAAGTTTTTATGTTTGATTGAGAAGAATATGGTGCCATTTGGGAGAGAAAAGTTTTTATGTTTGATTGAGAAGAATATGGTGCCATTTGGAAGAGATAATTTTTTTTATGTTTGATTGAGAAGAATATGGTGCCTTTTGGAAAAGAAAATTTTTTTATGTTTGATTGAGGCGAATATGGTGCCATTTGGGAGAGAAAAGTTTTTATATTTGATTGAAAAGAATATGGTGCCATTTGGGAGAGAAAAGTTTTTATATTTGATTAAAAAGAATTTGGTGCCATTTGGGAGAGAAAAGTTTTGATGTTTGATTGAGAAGAATGTTGTGCCATTTGGGAGAGAAAAGTTTTTATATTTGATTAAGAAGAATATGGTTCATTTGGGAGAGAAAAGTTTTTATGTTTGATTGAGAAGATTATGGTGCCATTTGGGAGAGAAAAGTTTTTATGTTTGATTGAGAAGAATATGATGCCATTTGGGAGAGAAAAGTTTTTATGTTTGATTGAGAAGAATATGGTGCCATTTGGGAGAGAAAAGTTTTGATGTTTGATTGAGAAGAATATGGTGCCATTTGGGAGAGAAAAGTTTTGATTTTTGATTAAGAAGAATATGTTGCCATTTGGGAGAGAAAAGTTTCTATATTTGATTGAGAAGAAAATGGTGCCATTTGGGAGAGAAAAGTTTTTATGTTTGATTGAGAAGAATATGGTGCCATTTGGGAGAGAAAAGTTTTGATGTTTGATTAAGAAGAATATGTTGCCATTTGGGAGAGAAAAGTTTTTATATTTGATTGAAAAGAATTTGGTGCCATTTGCGAGAGAAAAGTTTTTATGTTTGATTGAGAAGAATATGGAGCCATTTGGAAAAGAAAATTTTTTAATGTTTGATTGAGGAGAATATGGTGCCATTTGGGAGAGAAAAGTTTTTATGTTTGATTGAGAAGAATATGGTGCCATTTGGAAAAGAAAAGTTTTTTATGTTTGATTGAGGAGAATATGGTGCCATTAGGGAGAGAAAAGTTTTTATGTTTGATTGAGAAGAATATGGTGCCATTTGGGAGAGAAAAGTTTTTATGTTTGATTGAGAAGAATATGGAGCCATTTGGAAAAGAAAATTTTTTATTGTTTGATTGTGGAGAATATGGTGCCATTTGGGAGAGAAAAGTTTTTATGTTTGATTGAGAAGAATATGTTGCCATTTGGAAAAGAAAAGTTTTTTATGTTTGATTGAGGAGAATATGGTGCCATTAGGGAGAGAAAAGTTTTTATGTTTGATTGAGAAGAATATGGTGCCATTTGGGAGAGAAAAGTTTTTATGTTTGATTGAGAAGAATATGGTGTCATTTGGAAGAGAAAAGTTTTTATATTTGAATAAAAAGAATTTTGTGCCATTTGGGAGAGAAAAGTTTTGATGTTTGATTGAGAAGAATGTTGTGCCATTTGGGAGAGAAAAGTTTTTATATTTGATTAAGAAGAATATGGTGCCATTTGGGAGAGAAAAGTTTTTATGTTTGATTGAGAAGATTATGGTGCCATTTGGGAGAGAAAAGTTTTTATGTTTGATTGAGAAGAATATGATGCCATTTGGGAGAGAAAAGTTTTTATGTTTGATTGAGAAGAATATGGTGCCATTTGGGAGAGAAAAGTTTTGATGTTTGATTGAGAAGAATATGGTGCCATTTGGGAGAGATAATTTCTTTTATGTTTGATTGAGAAGAATATGGTGCCATTTGGTAAGGAAAGTTTTTTATGTTTGACTGAAGAGAATATGGTGCCATTTGGGAGAGAAAAGTTTTTATGTTTGTTTGAGAAGAATATGGTGCCATTTGGAAGAGAAAAGTTTTTATATTTGATTGAAAAGAATATGGTTCCATTCGGGAGAGAAAAGTTTTTATATTTGATTAAAAAGAATATGTTGCCATTTGGGAGAGAAAAGTTTTTATATTTGATTAAGAAGAATATGGTGCCATTTTGGAGAGAAAAGCTTTCATTTTTGATTGAGGAGAATATGGTGCCATTTGGGAGAGAAAAGTTTTTATGTTTGATTGAGAAGAATATGGTGCCATTTGGGAGAGAAATGTTTTTATGTTTGATTGAGAAGAATTTGGTGCCATTCGGGAGAGCAAATTTTTTATGTTTGATTGAGAAGAATGCTGTGCCATTTGGGAGAGAAAAGTTTTTATATTTGATTAAGAAGAATATGGTTCATTTGGGAGAGAAAAGTTATTATTTTTGATTGAGAAGAATATTGTGCCATATGGGAGAGAAAAGTTTTTATGTTTGAATGAGAAGAATATGGTGCCATTTGGTAGAAAAAAGTTTTTATGTTTGATTGAGAAGAATATGGTTCCATTTGGGAGAGAAAAGTTTTGATGTTTGATTGAGAAGAATATGTTGCCATTTGGGAGAGATAATTTTTTTTATGTTTGATTGAGAAGAATATGGTGCCATTTGGGAGAGAAAAGTTTTGATGTTTGATTAAGAAGAATATGGTGCCATTTGGGAGAGAAAAGTTTTTATGTTTGATTGAGAAGAATATGGTGCCATTTGGGAGAGAAAAGTTTTTATATTTGATTGAAAAGAATATGGTGCCATTTGGGAGAGAAAAGTTTTTATATTTGATTGAAAAGAATTTGGTGCCATTTGCGAGAGAAAAGTTTTTATGTTTGATTGAGAAGAATATGGAGTCATTTGGAAAAGAAAATTTTTTAATGTTTGATTGAGGAGAATATGGTGCCATTTGGGAGAGAAAAGTTTTTATGTTTGATTGAGAAGAATATGTTGCCATTTGGAAAAGAAAAGTTTTTTATGTTTGATTGAGGAGAATATGGTGCCATTAGGGAGAGAAAAGTTTTTATGTTTGATTGAGAAGAATATGGTGCCATTTGGGAGAGAAAAGTTTTTATGTTTGATTGAGAAGAATATGTTGCCATTTGGAAAAGAAAAGTTTTTTTATGTTTGATTGAGGAGAATATGGTGCCATTAGGGAGAGAAAAGTTTTGATGTTTGATTAAGAAGAATATGTAGCCATTTGGGAGAGAAAAGTTTTTATATTTGATTGAGAAGAATATGGTGCCATTTGGAAGAGAAAAGTTTTTATGTTTAATTGAGAAGAATATGGTGCCATTTGGAAGAGAAAAGTTTTTATATTTGATTGAAAAGAATTTGCTGCCATTTGCGAGAGAAAAATTTTTATGTTTGATTGAGAAGAATATGGTGCCATTTGGAAGAGAAAAGTTTTGATGTTTGATTGAGAAGAATATGGTGCCATTTGGGAGAGAAAAAATTTTATATTTGATTGAAAAGAATATGGTGCCATTTTGGAGAGAAAAGTTTTTATATTTGATTAAAAAGAATATGGTGCCATTTGGGAGAGAAAAATTTTTATGTTTGATTGAGAAGAATATGGTGCCATTTGGAAAAGAAAAGTTTTTTATGTTTGATTGAGGAGAATATGGTGCCATTAGGGAGAGAAAAGTTTTTATGTTTTATTGAGAAGTATATGGTGCCATTTGGGAGAGAAAAGTTTTTATGTTTGATTGAGAAGAATTTGGTGCCATTCGGGAGAGAAAAGTTTTGATGTTTGATTGAGAAGAATGTTGTGCCATTTGGGAGAGAAAAGTTTTTATATTTGATTAAGAAGAATATGGTGCCATTTGGGAGAGAAAAGTTTTTATGTTTGATTGAGAAGATTATGGTGCCATTTGGGAGAGAAAAGTTTTTATGTTTGATTGAGAAGAATATGATGCCATTTGGGAGAGATAATTTTTTTTATGTTTGATTGAGAAGAATATGGTGCCCTTTGGTAAGGAAAGTTTTTTATGTTTGATTGAAGAGAATATGGTGCCATTTGGGAGAGAAAAGTTTTGATGTTTGATTAAGAAGAATATGTTGCCATTTGGGAGAGAAAAGTTTTTATATTTGATTGAAAAGAATATGGTGCCATCTGGGAGAGATAAGTTTTGATGTTTGATTGAGAAGAATATGGTGCCATTTGGGAGAGAAAAGTTATTATTTTTGACTAAGAAGAATATTGTGCCATATGGGAGAGAAAAGTTTTTATGTTTGAATGAGAAGAATATGGTGCCATTTGGTAGAAAAAAGTTTTAATGTTTGATTGAGAAGAATATGGTGCCATTTGGAAAGAAAAGTTTTTATGTTTGATTGAGAAGATTATGGTGCCATTTGGAAAAGAAAATTTTTTTATGTTTGATTGAGGAGAATATGGTGCAATTTGGGAGAGAAAAGTTTTGATGTTTGATTGAGAAGAATATGGTGCCATTTGGGAGAGAAAAGTTTTTATATTTGATTGAAAAGAATTTGGTGCCATTTGGTAGAGATAATTTTTTTAATGTTTGATTGAGATGAATATGGTGCCATTTGGTAAGAAAAGTTTTTTATGTTTGATTGAGGAGAATATGGTGCCATTTGGGAGAGAAAAGATTTTATGTTTGATTGAGAAGAATATGGTGCCATTTAGGAGAGAAAAGTTTTTATGTTTGATTGAGAAGAATTTGGTGCCATTCGGGAGAGCAAATTTTTTATGTTTGATTGAGAAGAATGCTGTGCCATTTGGGAGAGAAAAGTTTTTATATTTGATTAAGAAGAATATGGTTCATTTGGGAGAGAAAAGTTATTATTTTTGATTGAGAAGAATATTGTGCCATATGGGAGAGAAAAGTTTTTATGTTTGAATGAGAAGAATATGGTGCCATTTGGTAGAAAAAAATTTTTATGTTTGATTGAGAAGAATATGGTTCCATTTGGGAGAGAAAAGTTTTGATGTTTGATTGAGAAGAATATGTTGCCATTTGGGAGAGATAATTTTTTTTATGTTTGATTGAGAAGAATATGGTGCCCTTTGGTAAGGAAAGTTTTTTATGTTTGATTGAAGAGAATATGGTGCCATTTGGGAGAGAAAAGTTTTATGTTTGATTGAGAAGAATATAGTGCCATTTGGGAGAGAAAAGTTTTTATGTTTGATTGAGAAGAATTTGTTGCCATTCGGGAGAGAAAAGTTTTGATGTTTGATTAAGAAGAATATGTTGCCATTTGGGAGAGAAAAGTTTTTATATTTGATTGAAAAGAATATGGTGCCATCTGGGAGAGATAAGTTTTGATGTTTGATTGAGAAGAATATGGTGCCAATTGGGAGAGAAAATTTTTTATGTTTGATTGAGAAGAATATGGTGCCATTTGGGAGAGAAAAGTTATTATTTTTTACTAAGAAGAATATTGTGCCATATGGGAGAGAAAAGTTTTTATGTTTGAATGAGAAGAATATGGTGCCATTTGGTAGAAAAAAGTTTTTATGTTTGATTGAGAAGAATATGTTGCCATTTGGAAAAGAAAAGTTTTTTATGTTTGATTGAGGAGAATATGGTGCCATTAGGGAGAGAAAAGTTTTTATGTTTGATTGAGAAGAATATGGTGCCATTTGGGAGAGAAAAGTTTTTATGTTTGATTGAGAAGAATATGTTGCCATTTGGAAAAGAAATTTTTTTTTATGTTTGATTGAGGAGAATATGGTGCCATTAGGGAGAGAAAAGTTTTGATGTTTGATTAAGAAGAATATGTAGCCATTTGGGAGAGAAAAGTTTTTATATTTGATTGAGAAGAATATGGTGCCATTTGGAAGAGAAAAGTTTTTATGTTTAATTGAGAAGAATATGGTGCCATTTGGAAGAGAAAAGTTTTTATATTTGATTGAAAAGAATTTGCTGCCATTTGCGAGAGAAAAATTTTTATGTTTGATTGAGAAGAATATGGTGCCATTTGGAAGAGAAAAGTTTTGATGTTTGATTGAGAAGAATATGGTGCCATTTGGGAGAGAAAAAATTTTATATTTGATTGAAAAGAATATGGTGCCATTTTGGAGAGAAAAGTTTTTATATTTGATTAAAAAGAATATGGTGCCATTTGGGAGAGAAAAATTTTTATGTTTGATTGAGAAGAATATGGTGCCATTTGGAAAAGAAAAGTTTTTTATGTTTGATTGAGGAGAATATGGTGCCATTAGGGAGAGAAAAGTTTTTATGTTTTATTGAGAAGTATATGGTGCCATTTGGGAGAGAAAAGTTTTTATGTTTGATTGAGAAGAATTTGGTGCCATTCGGGAGAGAAAAGTTTTGATGTTTGATTGAGAAGAATGTTGTGCCATTTGGGAGAGAAAAGTTTTTATATTTGATTAAGAAGAATATGGTGCCATTTGGGAGAGAAAAGTTTTTATGTTTGATTGAGAAGATTATGGTGCCATTTGGGAGAGAAAAGTTTTTATGTTTGATTGAGAAGAATATGATGCCATTTGGGAGAGATAATTTTTTTTTATGTTTGATTGAGAAGAATATGGTGCCCTTTGGTAAGGAAAGTTTTTTATGTTTGATTGAAGAGAATATGGTGCCATTTGGGAGAGAAAAGTTTTGATGTTTGATTAAGAAGAATATGTTGCCATTTGGGAGAGAAAAGTTTTTATATTTGATTGAAAAGAATATGGTGCCATCTGGGAGAGATAAGTTTTGATGTTTGATTGAGAAGAATATGGTGCCATTTGGAAGAGAAAAGTTTTGATGTTTGATTGAGAAGAATATGGTGCCATTTGGGAGAGAAAAAATTTTATATTTGATTGAAAAGAATATGGTGCCATTTTGGAGAGAAAAGTTTTTATATTTGATTAAAAAGAATATGGTGCCATTTGGGAGAGAAAAATTTTTATGTTTGATTGAGAAGAATATGGTGCCATTTGGAAAAGAAAAGTTTTTTATGTTTGATTGAGGAGAATATGGTGCCATTAGGGAGAGAAAAGTTTTTATGTTTTATTGAGAAGTATATGGTGCCATTTGGGAGAGAAAAGTTTTTATGTTTGATTGAGAAGAATTTGGTGCCATTCGGGAGAGAAAAGTTTTGATGTTTGATTGAGAAGAATGTTGTGCCATTTGGGAGAGAAAAGTTTTTATATTTGATTAAGAAGAATATGGTGCCATTTGGGAGAGAAAAGTTTTTATGTTTGATTGAGAAGATTATGGTGCCATTTGGGAGAGAAAAGTTTTTATGTTTGATTGAGAAGAATATGATGCCATTTGGGAGAGATAATTTTTTTTTATGTTTGATTGAGAAGAATATGGTGCCCTTTGGTAAGGAAAGTTTTTTATGTTTGATTGAAGAGAATATGGTGCCATTTGGGAGAGAAAAGTTTTGATGTCTGATTAAGAAGAATATGTTGCCATTTGGGAGAGAAAAGTTTTTATATTTGATTGAAAAG
This sequence comes from Daphnia pulicaria, assembly GCF_021234035.1. Classification (NCBI taxonomy): domain Eukaryota; kingdom Metazoa; phylum Arthropoda; class Branchiopoda; order Diplostraca; family Daphniidae; genus Daphnia; species Daphnia pulicaria. The sequence goes on from NC_060915.1 coordinate 4,992,117, forward strand.
AATATGGTGCCATCTGGGAGAGATAAGTTTTGATGTTTGATTGAGAAGAATATGGTGCCATTTGGGAGAGAAAAGTTATTATTTTTGACTAAGAAGAATATTGTGCCATATGGGAGAGAAAAGTTTTTATGTTTGAATGAGAAGAATATGGTGCCATTTGGTAGAAAAAAGTTTTAATGTTTGATTGAGAAGAATATGGTGCCATTTGGAAAGAAAAGTTTTTATGTTTGATTGAGAAGATTATGGTGCCATTTGGAAAAGAAAATTTTTTTATGTTTGATTGAGGAGAATATGGTGCAATTTGGGAGAGAAAAGTTTTGATGTTTGATTGAGAAGAATATGGTGCCATTTGGGAGAGAAAAGTTTTTATATTTGATTGAAAAGAATTTGGTGCCATTTGGTAGAGATAATTTTTTTAATGTTTGATTGAGATGAATATGGTGCCATTTGGTAAGAAAAGTTTTTTATGTTTGATTGAGGAGAATATGGTGCCATTTGGGAGAGAAAAGATTTTATGTTTGATTGAGAAGAATATGGTGCCATTTAGGAGAGAAAAGTTTTTATGTTTGATTGAGAAGAATTTGGTGCCATTCGGGAGAGCAAATTTTTTATGTTTGATTGAGAAGAATGCTGTGCCATTTGGGAGAGAAAAGTTTTTATATTTGATTAAGAAGAATATGGTTCATTTGGGAGAGAAAAGTTATTATTTTTGATTGAGAAGAATATTGTGCCATATGGGAGAGAAAAGTTTTTATGTTTGAATGAGAAGAATATGGTGCCATTTGGTAGAAAAAAATTTTTATGTTTGATTGAGAAGAATATGGTTCCATTTGGGAGAGAAAAGTTTTGATGTTTGATTGAGAAGAATATGTTGCCATTTGGGAGAGATAATTTTTTTTATGTTTGATTGAGAAGAATATGGTGCCCTTTGGTAAGGAAAGTTTTTTATGTTTGATTGAAGAGAATATGGTGCCATTTGGGAGAGAAAAGTTTTATGTTTGATTGAGAAGAATATAGTGCCATTTGGGAGAGAAAAGTTTTTATGTTTGATTGAGAAGAATTTGTTGCCATTCGGGAGAGAAAAGTTTTGATGTTTGATTAAGAAGAATATGTTGCCATTTGGGAGAGAAAAGTTTTTATATTTGATTGAAAAGAATATGGTGCCATCTGGGAGAGATAAGTTTTGATGTTTGATTGAGAAGAATATGGTGCCAATTGGGAGAGAAAATTTTTTATGTTTGATTGAGAAGAATATGGTGCCATTTGGGAGAGAAAAGTTATTATTTTTGACTAAGAAGAATATTGTGCCATATGGGAGAGAAAAGTTTTTATGTTTGAATGAGAAGAATATGGTGCCATTTGGTAGAAAAAAGTTTTTATGTTTGATTGAGAAGAATATGGTGCCATTTGGAAAGAAAAGTTTTTATGTTTGATTGAGAAGATTATGGTGCCATTTGGAAAAGAAAATTTTTTTATGTTTGATTGAGGAGAATATGGTGCAATTTGGGAGAGAAAAGTTTTGATGTTTGATTGAGAAGAATATGGTGCCATTTGGGAGAGAAAAGTTTTTATATTTGATTGAAAAGAATTTGGTGCCATTTGGTAGAGATAATTCTTTTAATGTTTGATTGAGATGAATATGGTGCCATTTGGTAAGGAAAGTTTTTTATGTTTGATTGAGGAGAATATGGTGCCATTTCGGAGAAAAAAGATTTTATGTTTGATTGAGAAGAATATGGTGCCATTTGGGAGAGAAAAGTTTTTATGTTTGATTGAGAAGAATTTGGTGCCATTCGGGAGAGCAAATTTTTTATGTTTGATTGAGAAGAATGCTGTGCCATTTGGGAGAGAAAAGTTTTTATATTTGATTAAGAAGAATATGGTTCATTTGGGAGAGAAAAGTTATTATTTTTGATTGAGAAGAATATTGTGCCATATGGGAGAGAAAAGTTTTTATGTTTGAATGAGAAGAATATGGTGCCATTTGGTAGAAAAAAGTTTTTATGTTTGATTGAGAAGAATATGGTTCCATTTGGGAGAGAAAAGTTTTGATGTTTGATTGAGAAGAATATGTTGCCATTTGGGAGAGATAATTTTTTTTATGTTTGATTGAAAAGAATTTGGTGCCATTTGGGAGAGAAAAGTTTTTATGTTTGATTGAGAAGAATATGGTGCCATTTGGAAAAGAAAATTTTTTAATGTTTGATTGAGGAGAATATGGTGCCATTTGGGAGAGAAAAGTTTTTATGTTTGATTGAGAAGAATATGGTGCCATTTGGAAAAGAAAAGTTTTTTATGTTTGATTGAGGAGAATATGGTGCCATTTGGGAGAGAAAAGATTTTATGTTTGATTGAGAAGAATATGGTTCCATTTGGGAAAGAAAAGTTTTGATGTTTGATTGAGAAGAATATGTTGCCATTTGGGAGAGATAATTTTTTTTATGTTAGATTGAGAAGAATATGGTGCCCTTTGGTAAGGAAAGTTTTTTATGTTTGATTGAAGAGAATATGGTGCCATTTGGGAGAGAAAAGTTTTATGTTTGATTGAGAAGAATATGGTGCCATTTGGGAGAGAAAAGTTTTTATGTTTGATTGAGAAGAATTTGGTGCCATTCGGGAGAGAAAAGTTTTGATGTTTGATTAAGAAGAATATGTTGCCATTTGGGAGAGAAAAGTTTTTATATTTGATTGAAAAGAATATGGTGCCATCTGGGAGAGATAAGTTTTGATGTTTGATTGAGAAGAATATGGTGCCATTTGGGAGAGAAAATTTTTTATGTTTGATTGAGAAGAATATGGTGCCATTTGGGAGAGAAAAGTTATTATTTTTGACTAAGAAGAATATTGTGCCATATGGGAGAGAAAAGTTTTTATGTTTGAATGAGAAGAATATGGTGCCATTTGGTAGAAAAAAGTTTTTATGTTTGATTGAGAAGAATATGGTGCCATTTGGAAAGAAAAGTTTTTATGTTTGATTGAGAAGATTATGGTGCCATTTGGAAAAGAAAATTTTTTTATGTTTGATTGAGGAGAATATGGTGCAATTTGGGAGAGAAAAGTTTTGATGTTTGATTGAGAAGAATATGGTGCCATTTGGGAGAGAAAAGTTTTTATATTTGATTGAAAAGAATTTGGTGCCATTTGGTAGAGATAATTTTTTTAATGTGTGATTGAGATGAATATGGTGCCATTTGGTAAGGAAAGTTTTTTATGTTTGATTGAGGAGAATATGGTGCCATTTGGGAGAGAAAAGATTTTATGTTTGATTGAGAAGAATATGGTGCCATTTGGGAGAGAAAAGTTTTTATGTTTGATTGAGAAGAATTTGGTGCCATTCGGGAGAGCAAATTTTTTATGTTTGATTGAGAAGAATGCTGTGCCATTTGGGAGAGAAAAGTTTTTATATTTGATTAAGAAGAATATGGTTCATTTGGGAGAGAAAAGTTATTATTTTTGATTGAGAAGAATATTGTGCCATTTGGGAGAGAAAAGTTTTTATGTTTGATTGAGAAGAATTTGGTGCCATTCGGGAGAGAAAAGTTTTGATGTTTGATTAAGAAGAATATGTTGCCATTTGGGAGAGAAAAGTTTTTATATTTGATTGAAAAGAATATGGTGCCATCTGGGAGAGATAAGTTTTGATGTTTGATTGAGAAGAATATGGTGCCATTTGGGAGAGAAAAGTTTTTATATTTGATTGAAAAGAATTTGGTGCCATTTGCGAGAGAAAAGTTTTTATGTTTGATTGAGAAGAATATGGAGTCATTTGGAAAAGAAAATTTTTTAATGTTTGATTGAGGAGAATATGGTGCCATTTGGGAGAGAAAAGTTTTTATGTTTGATTGAGAAGAATATGTTGCCATTTGGAAAAGAAAAGTTTTTTATGTTTGATTGAGGAGAATATGGTGCCATTAGGGAGAGAAAAGTTTTTATGTTTGATTGAGAAGAATATGGTGCCATTTGGGAGAGAAAAGTTTTTATGTTTGATTGAGAAGAATATGTTGCCATTTGGAAAAGAAAAGTTTTTTTATGTTTGATTGAGGAGAATATGGTGCCATTAGGGAGAGAAAAGTTTTGATGTTTGATTAAGAAGAATATGTAGCCATTTGGGAGAGAAAAGTTTTTATATTTGATTGAGAAGAATATGGTGCCATTTGGAAGAGAAAAGTTTTTATGTTTAATTGAGAAGAATATGGTGCCATTTGGAAGAGAAAAGTTTTTATATTTGATTGAAAAGAATTTGCTGCCATTTGCGAGAGAAAAATTTTTATGTTTGATTGAGAAGAATATGGTGCCATTTGGAAGAGAAAAGTTTTGATGTTTGATTGAGAAGAATATGGTGCCATTTGGGAGAGAAAAAATTTTATATTTGATTGAAAAGAATATGGTGCCATTTTGGAGAGAAAAGTTTTTATATTTGATTAAAAAGAATATGGTGCCATTTGGGAGAGAAAAATTTTTATGTTTGATTGAGAAGAATATGGTGCCATTTGGAAAAGAAAAGTTTTTTATGTTTGATTGAGGAGAATATGGTGCCATTAGGGAGAGAAAAGTTTTTATGTTTTATTGAGAAGTATATGGTGCCATTTGGGAGAGAAAAGTTTTTATGTTTGATTGAGAAGAATTTGGTGCCATTCGGGAGAGAAAAGTTTTGATGTTTGATTGAGAAGAATGTTGTGCCATTTGGGAGAGAAAAGTTTTTATATTTGATTAAGAAGAATATGGTGCCATTTGGGAGAGAAAAGTTTTTATGTTTGATTGAGAAGATTATGGTGCCATTTGGGAGAGAAAAGTTTTTATGTTTGATTGAGAAGATTATGGTGCCATTTGGGAGAGAAAAGTTTTTATGTTTGATTGAGAAGATTATGGTGCCATTTGGGAGAGAAAAGTTTTGATGTTTGATTAAGAAGAATATGTTGCCATTTGGGAGAGAAAAGTTTTTATATTTGATTGAAAAGAATATGGTGCCATCTGGGAGAGATAAGTTTTGATGTTTGATTGAGAAGAATATGGTGCCATTTGGGAGAGAAAAGTTATTATTTTTGACTAAGAAGAATATTGTGCCATATGGGAGAGAAAAGTTTTTATGTTTGAATGAGAAGAATATGGTGCCATTTGGTAGAAAAAAGTTTTAATGTTTGATTGAGAAGAATATGGTGCCATTTGGAAAGAAAAGTTTTTATGTTTGATTGAGAAGATTATGGTGCCATTTGGAAAAGAAAATTTTTTTATGTTTGATTGAGGAGAATATGGTGCAATTTGGGAGAGAAAAGTTTTGATGTTTGATTGAGAAGAATATGGTGCCATTTGGGAGAGAAAAGTTTTTATATTTGATTGAAAAGAATTTGGTGCCATTTGGTAGAGATAATTTTTTTAATGTTTGATTGAGATGAATATGGTGCCATTTGGTAAGAAAAGTTTTTTATGTTTGATTGAGGAGAATATGGTGCCATTTGGGAGAGAAAAGATTTTATGTTTGATTGAGAAGAATATGGTGCCATTTAGGAGAGAAAAGTTTTTATGTTTGATTGAGAAGAATTTGGTGCCATTCGGGAGAGCAAATTTTTTATGTTTGATTGAGAAGAATGCTGTGCCATTTGGGAGAGAAAAGTTTTTATATTTGATTAAGAAGAATATGGTTCATTTGGGAGAGAAAAGTTATTATTTTTGATTGAGAAGAATATTGTGCCATATGGGAGAGAAAAGTTTTTATGTTTGAATGAGAAGAATATGGTGCCATTTGGTAGAAAAAAATTTTTATGTTTGATTGAGAAGAATATGGTTCCATTTGGGAGAGAAAAGTTTTGATGTTTGATTGAGAAGAATATGTTGCCATTTGGGAGAGATAATTTTTTTTATGTTTGATTGAGAAGAATATGGTGCCCTTTGGTAAGGAAAGTTTTTTATGTTTGATTGAAGAGAATATGGTGCCATTTGGGAGAGAAAAGTTTTATGTTTGATTGAGAAGAATATAGTGCCATTTGGGAGAGAAAAGTTTTTATGTTTGATTGAGAAGAATTTGTTGCCATTCGGGAGAGAAAAGTTTTGATGTTTGATTAAGAAGAATATGTTGCCATTTGGGAGAGAAAAGTTTTTATATTTGATTGAAAAGAATATGGTGCCATCTGGGAGAGATAAGTTTTGATGTTTGATTGAGAAGAATATGGTGCCAATTGGGAGAGAAAATTTTTTATGTTTGATTGAGAAGAATATGGTGCCATTTGGGAGAGAAAAGTTATTATTTTTGACTAAGAAGAATATTGTGCCATATGGGAGAGAAAAGTTTTTATGTTTGAATGAGAAGAATATGGTGCCATTTGGTAGAAAAAAGTTTTTATGTTTGATTGAGAAGAATATGTTGCCATTTGGAAAAGAAAAGTTTTTTATGTTTGATTGAGGAGAATATGGTGCCATTAGGGAGAGAAAAGTTTTTATGTTTGATTGAGAAGAATATGGTGCCATTTGGGAGAGAAAAGTTTTTATGTTTGATTGAGAAGAATATGTTGCCATTTGGAAAAGAAAAGTTTTTTTATGTTTGATTGAGGAGAATATGGTGCCATTAGGGAGAGAAAAGTTTTGATGTTTGATTAAGAAGAATATGTAGCCATTTGGGAGAGAAAAGTTTTTATATTTGATTGAGAAGAATATGGTGCCATTTGGAAGAGAAAAGTTTTTATGTTTAATTGAGAAGAATATGGTGCCATTTGGAAGAGAAAAGTTTTTATATTTGATTGAAAAGAATTTGCTGCCATTTGCGAGAGAAAAATTTTTATGTTTGATTGAGAAGAATATGGTGCCATTTGGAAGAGAAAAGTTTTGATGTTTGATTGAGAAGAATATGGTGCCATTTGGGAGAGAAAAAATTTTATATTTGATTGAAAAGAATATGGTGCCATTTTGGAGAGAAAAGTTTTTATATTTGATTAAAAAGAATATGGTGCCATTTGGGAGAGAAAAATTTTTATGTTTGATTGAGAAGAATATGGTGCCATTTGGAAAAGAAAAGTTTTTTATGTTTGATTGAGGAGAATATGGTGCCATTAGGGAGAGAAAAGTTTTTATGTTTTATTGAGAAGTATATGGTGCCATTTGGGAGAGAAAAGTTTTTATGTTTGATTGAGAAGAATTTGGTGCCATTCGGGAGAGAAAAGTTTTGATGTTTGATTGAGAAGAATGTTGTGCCATTTGGGAGAGAAAAGTTTTTATATTTGATTAAGAAGAATATGGTGCCATTTGGTAGAAAAAAGTTTTAATGTTTGATTGAGAAGAATATGGTGCCATTTGGAAAGAAAAGTTTTTATGTTTGATTGAGAAGATTATGGTGCCATTTGGAAAAGAAAATTTTTTTATGTTTGATTGAGGAGAATATGGTGCAATTTGGGAGAGAAAAGTTTTGATGTTTGATTGAGAAGAATATGGTGCCATTTGCGAGAGAAAAATTTTTATGTTTGATTGAGAAGAATATGGTGCCATTTGGAAGAGAAAAGTTTTGATGTTTGATTGAGAAGAATATGGTGCCATTTGGGAGAGAAAAAATTTTATATTTGATTGAAAAGAATATGGTGCCATTTTGGAGAGAAAAGTTTTTATATTTGATTAAAAAGAATATGGTGCCATTTGGGAGAGAAAAATTTTTATGTTTGATTGAGAAGAATATGGTGCCATTTGGAAAAGAAAAGTTTTTTATGTTTGATTGAGGAGAATATGGTGCCATTAGGGAGAGAAAAGTTTTTATGTTTTATTGAGAAGTATATGGTGCCATTTGGGAGAGAAAAGTTTTTATGTTTGATTGAGAAGAATTTGGTGCCATTCGGGAGAGAAAAGTTTTGATGTTTGATTGAGAAGAATGTTGTGCCATTTGGGAGAGAAAAGTTTTTATATTTGATTAAGAAGAATATGGTGCCATTTGGGAGAGAAAAGTTTTTATGTTTGATTGAGAAGATTATGGTGCCATTTGGGAGAGAAAAGTTTTTATGTTTGATTGAGAAGAATATGATGCCATTTGGGAGAGATAATTTTTTTTATGTTTGATTGAGAAGAATATGGTGCCCTTTGGTAAGGAAAGTTTTTTATGTTTGATTGAAGAGAATATGGTGCCATTTGGGAGAGAAAAGTTTTGATGTTTGATTAAGAAGAATATGTTGCCATTTGGGAGAGAAAAGTTTTTATATTTGATTGAAAAGAATATGGTGCCATCTGGGAGAGATAAGTTTTGATGTTTGATTGAGAAGAATATGGTGCCATTTGGGAGAGAAAAGTTATTATTTTTGACTAAGAAGAATATTGTGCCATATGGGAGAGAAAACTTTTATGTTTGAATGAGAAGAATATGGTGCCATTTGGTAGAAAAAAGTTTTAATGTTTGATTGAGAAGAATATGGTGCCATTTGGAAAGAAAAGTTTTTATGTTTGATTGAGAAGATTATGGTGCCATTTGGAAAAGAAAATTTTTTTATGTTTGATTGAGGAGAATATGGTGCAATTTGGGAGAGAAAAGTTTTGATGTTTGATTGAGAAGAATATGGTGCCATTTGGGAGAGAAAAGTTTTTATATTTGATTGAAAAGAATTTGGTGCCATTTGGTAGAGATAATTTTTTTAATGTTTGATTGAGATGAATATGGTGCCATTTGGTAAGAAAAGTTTTTTATGTTTGATTGAGGAGAATATGGTGCCATTTGGGAGAGAAAAGATTTTATGTTTGATTGAGAAGAATATGGTGCCATTTAGGAGAGAAAAGTTTTTATGTTTGATTGAGAAGAATTTGGTGCCATTCGGGAGAGCAAATTTTTTATGTTTGATTGAGAAGAATGCTGTGCCATTTGGGAGAGAAAAGTTTTTATATTTGATTAAGAAGAATATGGTTCATTTGGGAGAGAAAAGTTATTATTTTTGATTGAGAAGAATATTGTGCCATATGGGAGAGAAAAGTTTTTATGTTTGAATGAGAAGAATATGGTGCCATTTGGTAGAAAAAAATTTTTATGTTTGATTGAGAAGAATATGGTTCCATTTGGGAGAGAAAAGTTTTGATGTTTGATTGAGAAGAATATGTTGCCATTTGGGAGAGATAATTTTTTTTATGTTTGATTGAGAAGAATATGGTGCCCTTTGGTAAGGAAAGTTTTTTATGTTTGATTGAAGAGAATATGGTGCCATTTGGGAGAGAAAAGTTTTATGTTTGATTGAGAAGAATATAGTGCCATTTGGGAGAGAAAAGTTTTTTTGTTTGATTGAGAAGAATTTGTTGCCATTCGGGAGAGAAAAGTTTTGATGTTTGATTAAGAAGAATATGTTGCCATTTGGGAGAGAAAAGTTTTTATATTTGATTGAAAAGAATATGGTGCCATCTGGGAGAGATAAGTTTTGATGTTTGATTGAGAAGAATATGGTGCCAATTGGGAGAGAAAATTTTTTATGTTTGATTGAGAAGAATATGGTGCCATTTGGGAGAGAAAAGTTATTATTTTTGACTAAGAAGAATATTGTGCCATATGGGAGAGAAAAGTTTTTATGTTTGAATGAGAAGAATATGGTGCCATTTGGTAGAAAAAAGTTTTTATGTTTGATTGAGAAGAATATGGTGCCATTTGGAAAGAAAAGTTTTTATGTTTGATTGAGAAGATTATGGTGCCATTTGGAAAAGAAAATTTTTTTATGTTTGATTGAGGAGAATATGGTGCAATTTGGGAGAGAAAAGTTTTGATGTTTGATTGAGAAGAATATGGTGCCATTTGGGAGAGAAAAGTTTTTATATTTGATTGAAAAGAATTTGGTGCCATTTGGTAGAGATAATTCTTTTAATGTTTGATTGAGATGAATATGGTGCCATTTCGGAGAAAAAAGATTTTATGTTTGATTGAGAAGAATATGGTGCCATTTGGGAGAGAAAAGTTTTTATGTTTGATTGAGAAGAATTTGGTGCCATTCGGGAGAGCAAATTTTTTATGTTTGATTGAGAAGAATGCTGTGCCATTTGGGAGAGAAAAGTTTTTATATTTGATTAAGAAGAATATGGTTCATTTGGGAGAGAAAAGTTATTATTTTTGATTGAGAAGAATATTGTGCCATATGGGAGAGAAAAGTTTTTATGTTTGAATGAGAAGAATATGGTGCCATTTGGTAGAAAAAAGTTTTTATGTTTGATTGAGAAGAATATGGTTCCATTTGGGAGAGAAAAGTTTTGATGTTTGATTGAGAAGAATATGTTGCCATTTGGGAGAGATAATTTTTTTTATGTTTGATTGAAAAGAATTTGGTGCCATTTGGGAGAGAAAAGTTTTTGTGTTTGATTGAGAAGAATATGGTGCCATTTGGAAAAGAAAATTTTTTAATGTTTGATTGAGGAGAATATGGTGCCATTTGGGAGAAAAAAGTTTTTATGTTTGATTGAGAAGAATATGGTGCCATTTGGAAAAGAAAAGTTTTTTATGTTTGATTGAGGAGAATATGGTGCCATTAGGGAGAGAAAAGTTTTTATATTTGATTGAAAAGAATTTGGTGCCATTTGGTAGAGATAATTCTTTTAATGTTTGATTGAGATGAATATGGTGCCATTTGGTAAGGAAAGTTTTTTATGTTTGATTGAGGAGAATATGGTGCCATTTGGGAGAGAAAAGATTTTATGTTTGATTGAGAAGAATATGGTGCCATTTGGGAGAGAAAAGTTTTTATGTTTGATTGAGAAGAATTTGGTGCCATTCGGGAGAGCAAATTTTTTATGTTTGATTGAGAAGAATGCTGTGCCATTTGGGAGAGAAAAGTTTTTATATTTGATTAAGAAGAATATGGTTCATTTGGGAGAGAAAAGTTATTATTTTTGATTGAGAAGAATATTGTGCCATATGGGAGAGAAAAGTTTTTATGTTTGAATGAGAAGAATATGGTGCCATTTGGTAGAAAAAAGTTTTTATGTTTGATTGAGAAGAATATGGTTCCATTTGGGAGAGAAAAGTTTTGATGTTTGATTGAGAAGAATATGTTGCCATTTGGGAGAGATAATTTTTTTTATGTTTGATTGAGAAGAATATGGTGCCCTTTGGTAAGGAAAGTTTTTTATGTTTGATTGAAGAGAATATGGTGCCATTTGGGAGAGAAAAGTTTTATGTTTGATTGAGAAGAATATGGTGCCATTTGGGAGAGAAAAGTTTTTATGTTTGATTGAGAAGAATTTGGTGCCATTCGGGAGAGAAAAGTTTTGATGTTTGATTAAGAAGAATATGTTGCCATTTGGGAGAGAAAAGTTTTTATATTTGATTGAAAAGAATATGGTGCCATCTGGGAGAGATAAGTTTTGATGTTTGATTGAGAAGAATATGGTGCCATTTGGGAGAGAAAATTTTTTATGTTTGATTGAGAAGAATATGGTGCCATTTGGGAGAGAAAAGTTATTATTTTTGACTAAGAAGAATATTGTGCCATATGGGAGAGAAAAGTTTTTATGTTTGAATGAGAAGAATATGGTGCCATTTGGTAGAAAAAAGTTTTTATGTTTGATTGAGAAGAATATGGTGCCATTTGGAAAGAAAAGTTTTTATGTTTGATTGAGAAGATTATGGTGCCATTTGGAAAAGAAAATTTTTTTATGTTTGATTGAGGAGAATATGGTGCAATTTGGGAGAGAAAAGTTTTGATGTTTGATTGAGAAGAATATGGTGCCATTTGGGAGAGAAAAGTTTTTATATTTGATTGAAAAGAATTTGGTGCCATTTGGTAGAGATAATTTTTTTAATGTGTGATTGAGATGAATATGGTGCCATTTGGTAAGGAAAGTTTTTTATGTTTGATTGAGGAGAATATGGTGCCATTTGGGAGAGAAAAGATTTTATGTTTGATTGAGAAGAATATGGTGCCATTTGGGAGAGAAAAGTTTTTATGTTTGATTGAGAAGAATTTGGTGCCATTCGGGAGAGCAAATTTTTTATGTTTGATTGAGAAGAATGCTGTGCCATTTGGGAGAGAAAAGTTTTTATATTTGATTAAGAAGAATATGGTTCATTTGGGAGAGAAAAGTTATTATTTTTGATTGAGAAGAATATTGTGCCATTTGGGAGAGAAAAGTTTTTATGTTTGATTGAGAAGAATTTGGTGCCATTCGGGAGAGAAAAGTTTTGATGTTTGATTAAGAAGAATATGTTGCCATTTGGGAGAGAAAAGTTTTTATATTTGATTGAAAAGAATATGGTGCCATCTGGGAGAGATAAGTTTTGATGTTTGATTGAGAAGAATATGGTGCCATTTGGGAGAGAAAATTTTTTATGTTTGATTGAGAAGAATATGGTGCCATTTGGGAGAGAAAAGTTATTATTTTTGACTAAGAAGAATATTGTGCCATATGGGAGAGAAAAGTTTTTATGTTTGAATGAGAAGAATATGGTGCCATTTGGTAGAAAAAAGTTTTTATGTTTGATTGAGAAGAATATGGTGCCATTTGGAAAGAAAAGTTTTTATGTTTGATTGAGAAGATTATGGTGCCATTTGGAAAAGAAAATTTTTTTATGTTCGATTGAGGAGAATATGGTGCAATTTGGGAGAGAAAAGTTTTGATGTTTGATTGAGAAGAATATGGTGCCATTTGGGAGAGAAAAGTTTTTATATTTGATTGAAAAGAATTTGGTGCCATTTGGTAGAGATAATTTTTTTAATGTGTGATTGAGATGAATATGGTGCCATTTGGTAAGGAAAGTTTTTTATGTTTGATTGAGGAGAATATGGTGCCATTTGGGAGAGAAAAGATTTTATGTTTGATTGAGAAGAATATGGTGCCATTTGGGAGAGAAAAGTTTTTATGTTTGATTGAGAAGAATTTGGTGCCATTCGGGAGAGCAAATTTTTTATGTTTGATTGAGAAGAATGCTGTGCCATTTGGGAGAGAAAAGTTTTTATATTTGATTAAGAAGAATATGGTTCATTTGGGAGAGAAAAGTTATTATTTTTGATTGAGAAGAATATTGTGCCATTTGGGAGAGAAAAGTTTTTATATTTGATTAAGAAGAATATGGTGCCATTTGGGAGAGAAAAGTTTTGATGTTTGATTGAGAAGATTATGGTGCCATTTGGGAGAGAAAAGTTTTTATATTTGATTGAAAAGAATATGGTTCCATCTGGGAGAGATAAGTTTTGATGTTTGATTGAGAAGAATATGGTGCCATTTGGGAGAGAAAATTTTTTATGTTTGATTGAGAAGAATATGGTGCCATTTGGGAGAGAAAAGTTATTATTTTTGACTAAGAAGAATATTGTGCCACATGGGAGAAAAAAGTTTTTATGTTTGATTGAGAAGAATATGGTGCCATTTGGAAAGAAAAGTTTTTATGTTTGATTGAGAAGATTATGGTGCCATTTGGAAAAGAAAATTTTTTTATGTTTGATTGAGGAGAATATGGTGCAATTTGGGAGAGAAAAGTTTTGATGTTTGATTGAGAAGAATATGGTGCCATTTGGGAGAGAAAAGTTTTTATATTTGATTGAAAAGAAGATGGTGCCATTTGGGAGAGAAAAGTTTTTATATTTGATTGAAAAGAATTTGGTGCCATTTGGGAGAGAAAAGTTTTTATGTTTGATTGAGAAGAATATGGTGCCATTTGGAAAAGAAAATTTTTTAATGTTTGATTGAGGAGAATATGGTGCCATTTGGGAGAGAAAAGTTTTTATGTTTGATTGAGAAGAATATGGTGCCATTTGGAAAAGAAAAGTTTTTTATGTTTGATTGAGGAGAATATGGTGCCATTAGGGAGAGAAAAGATTTTATGTTTGATTGAGAAGAATATGGTAACATTTGGGAGAGAAAAGTTTTTATATTTGATTAAGAAGAATATGGTGCCATTTGGGAGAGAAAAGCTTTCATTTTTGATTGAGAAGAATTTGGTGCCATTTGGGAGAGAAAAGTTTTTATGTTTGATTCAGAAGAATATGGTTGGTGCCAGTTTGGAGAGAAAAGCTTTCATTTTTGATTGAGGAGAATATGGTGCCATTTGGGAGAGAAAAGTTTTTATGTTTGATTGAGAAGAATATGGTGCCATTTGGGAGAGAAATGTTTTTATGTTTGATTGAGAAGAATTTGGTGCCATTCGGGAGAGCAAATTTTTTATGTTTGATTGAGAAGAATGCTGTGCCATTTGGGAGAGAAAAGTTTTTATATTTGATTAAGAAGAATATGGTTCATTTGGGAGAGAAAAGTTATTATTTTTGATTGAGAAGAATATTGTGCCATATGGGAGAGAAAAGTTTTTATGTTTGAATGAGAAGAATATGGTGCCATTTGGTAGAAAAAAGTTTTTATGTTTGATTGAGAAGAATATGGTTCCATTTGGGAGAGAAAAGTTTTGATGTTTGATTGAGAAGAATATGTTGCCATTTGGGAGAGATAATTTTTTTTATGTTTGATTGAGAAGAATATGGTGCCATTTTGGAGAGAAAAGTTTTGATGTTTGATTAAGAAGAATATGGTGCCATTTGGGAGAGAAAAGTTTTGATGTTTGATTGAGAAGAATATGGTGCCATTTGGGAGAGAAAAGTTTTTATATTTGATTGAAAAGAATATGGTGCCATTTGGGAGAGAAAAGTTTTTATATTTGATTGAAAAGAATTTGGTGCCATTTGCGAGAGAAAAGTTTTTATGTTTGATTGAGAAGAATATGGAGTCATTTGGAAAAGAAAATTTTTTAATGTTTGATTGAGGAGAATATGTAGCCATTTGGGAGAGAAAAGTTTTTATATTTGATTGAGAAGAATATGGTGCCATTTGGAAGAGAAAAGTTTTTATGTTTAATTGAGAAGAATATGGTGCCATTTGGAAGAGAAAAGTTTTTATATTTGATTGAAAAGAATTTGCTGCCATTTGCGAGAGAAAAATTTTTATGTTTGATTGAGAAGAATATGGTGCCATTTGGAAGAGAAAAGTTTTGATGTTTGATTGAGAAGAATATGGTGCCATTTGGGAGAGAAAAAATTTTATATTTGATTGAAAAGAATATGGTGCCATTTTGGAGAGAAAAGTTTTTATATTTGATTAAAAAGAATATGGTGCCATTTGGGAGAGAAAAATTTTTATGTTTGATTGAGAAGAATATGGTGCCATTTGGAAAAGAAAAGTTTTTTATGTTTGATTGAGGAGAATATGGTGCCATTAGGGAGAGAAAAGTTTTTATGTTTTATTGAGAAGTATATGGTGCCATTTGGGAGAGAAAAGTTTTTATGTTTGATTGAGAAGAATTTGGTGCCATTCGGGAGAGAAAAGTTTTGATGTTTGATTGAGAAGAATGTTGTGCCATTTGGGAGAGAAAAGTTTTTAAATTTGATTCAAAAGAATATGGTGCCATTTGGGAGAGAAAAAATTTTATGTTTGATTGAGAAGATTATGGTGCCATTTGGGAGAGAAAAGTTTTTATGTTTGATTGAGAAGAATATGATGCCATTTGGGAGAGAAAAGTTTTTATGTTTGATTGAGAAGAATATGGTGCCATTTGGGAGAGCAAATTTTTTATGTTTGATTGAGAAGAATGTTGTGCCATTTAAGATAGAAAAGTTTTTATATTTGATTGAAATGAATATGGTGCCATTTGGAAGAGATAATTTTTTTTATGTTTGATTGAGAAGAATATGGTGCCATTTGGAAAAGAAAATTTTTTTATGTTTGATTGAGGAGAATATGGTGCCATTTGGGAGAGAAAATTTTTTATGTTTGATTGAGAAGAATATGGTGCCATTTGGGAGAGAAAAGTTTTTATGTTTGATTGAGAAGAATATGGTGCCGTTTGGGAGAGAAAAGTTTTTTATGTTTGATTGAGGAGAATATGGTGCCATTAGGGAGAGAAAAGATTTTATGTTTGATTGAGAAGAATATGGTGCCATTTGGGAGAGAAAAGTTTTGATGTTTGATTGAGAAGAATATGTTGCCATTTGGGAGAGATAATTTTTTTTATGTTTGATTGAGAAGAATATGGTGCCATTTTGGAGAGAAAAGTTTTGATGTTTGATTAAGAAGAATATGGTGCCATTTGGGAGAGAAAAGTTTTGATGTTTGATTGAGAAGAATATGGTGCCATTTGGGAGAGAAAAGTTTTTATATTTGATTGAAAAGAATATGGTGCCATTTGGGAGAGAAAAGTTTTTATATTTGATTGAAAAGAATTTGGTGCCATTTGCGAGAGAAAAGTTTTTATGTTTGATTGAGAAGAATATGGAGTCATTTGGAAAAGAAAATTTTTTAATGTTTGATTGAGGAGAATATGTAGCCATTTGGGAGAGAAAAGTTTTTATATTTGATTGAGAAGAATATGGTGCCATTTGGAAGAGAAAAGTTTTTATGTTTGATTGAGAAGAATTTGTTGCCATTCGGGAGAGAAAAGTTTTGATGTTTGATTAAGAAGAATATGTTGCCATTTGGGAGAGAAAAGTTTTTATATTTGATTGAAAAGAATATGGTGCCATCTGGGAGAGATAAGTTTTGATGTTTGATTGAGAAGAATATGGTGCCAATTGGGAGAGAAAATTTTTATGTTTGATTGAGAAGAATATGGTGCCATTTGGGAGAGAAAAGTTATTATTTTTGACTAAGAAGAATATTGTGCCATATGGGAGAGAAAAGTTTTTATGTTTGAATGAGAAGAATATGGTGCCATTTGGTAGAAAAAAGTTTTTATGTTTGATTGAGAAGAATATGGTGCCATTTGGAAAGAAAAGTTTTTATGTTTGATTGAGAAGATTATGGTGCCATTTGGAAAAGAAAATTTTTTTATGTTTGATTGAGGAGAATATGGTGCAATTTGGGAGAGAAAAGTTTTGATGTTTGATTGAGAAGAATATGGTGCCATTTGGGAGAGAAAAGTTTTTATATTTGATTGAAAAGAATTTGGTGCCATTTGGTAGAGATAATTCTTTTAATGTTTGATTGAGATGAATATGGTGCCATTTGGTAAGGAAAGTTTTTTATGTTTGATTGAGGAGAATATGGTGCCATTTCGGAGAAAAAAGATTTTATGTTTGATTGAGAAGAATATGGTGCCATTTGGGAGAGAAAAGTTTTTATGTTTGATTGAGAAGAATTTGGTGCCATTCGGGAGAGCAAATTTTTTATGTTTGATTGAGAAGAATGCTGTGCCATTTGGGAGAGAAAAGTTTTTATATTTGATTAAGAAGAATATGGTTCATTTGGGAGAGAAAAGTTATTATTTTTGATTGAGAAGAATATTGTGCCATATGGGAGAGAAAAGTTTTTATGTTTGAATGAGAAGAATATGGTGCCATTTGGTAGAAAAAAGTTTTTATGTTTGATTGAGAAGAATATGGTTCCATTTGGGAGAGAAAAGTTTTGATGTTTGATTGAGAAGAATATGTTGCCATTTGGGAGAGATAATTTTTTTTATGTTTGATTGAAAAGAATTTGGTGCCATTTGGGAGAGAAAAGTTTTTATGTTTGATTGAGAAGAATATGGTGCCATTTGGAAAAGAAAATTTTTTAATGTTTGATTGAGGAGAATATGGTGCCATTTGGGAGAGAAAAGTTTTTATGTTTGATTGAGAAGAATATGGTGCCATTTGGAAAAGAAAAGTTTTTTATGTTTGATTGAGGAGAATATGGTGCCATTAGGGAGAGAAAAGTTTTTATATTTGATTGAAAAGAATTTGGTGCCATTTGGTAGAGATAATTCTTTTAATGTTTGATTGAGATGAATATGGTGCCATTTGGTAAGGAAAGTTTTTTATGTTTGATTGAGGAGAATATGGTGCCATTTGGGAGAGAAAAGATTTTATGTTTGATTGAGAAGAATATGGTGCCATTTGGGAGAGAAAAGTTTTTATGTTTGATTGAGAAGAATTTGGTGCCATTCGGGAGAGCAAATTTTTTATGTTTGATTGAGAAGAATGCTGTGCCATTTGGGAGAGAAAAGTTTTTATATTTGATTAAGAAGAATATGGTTCATTTGGGAGAGAAAAGTTATTATTTTTGATTGAGAAGAATATTGTGCCATATGGGAGAGAAAAGTTTTTATGTTTGAATGAGAAGAATATGGTGCCATTTGGTAGAAAAAAGTTTTTATGTTTGATTGAGAAGAATATGGTTCCATTTGGGAGAGAAAAGTTTTGATGTTTGATTGAGAAGAATATGTTGCCATTTGGGAGAGATAATTTTTTTTATGTTTGATTGAGAAGAATATGGTGCCCTTTGGTAAGGAAAGTTTTTTATGTTTGATTGAAGAGAATATGGTGCCATTTGGGAGAGAAAAGTTTTATGTTTGATTGAGAAGAATATGGTGCCATTTGGGAGAGAAAAGTTTTTATGTTTGATTGAGAAGAATTTGGTGCCATTCGGGAGAGAAAAGTTTTGATGTTTGATTAAGAAGAATATGTTGCCATTTGGGAGAGAAAAGTTTTTATATTTGATTGAAAAGAATATGGTGCCATCTGGGAGAGATAAGTTTTGATGTTTGATTGAGAAGAATATGGTGCCATTTGGGAGAGAAAATTTTTTATGTTTGATTGAGAAGAATATGGTGCCATTTGGGAGAGAAAAGTTATTATTTTTGACTAAGAAGAATATTGTGCCATATGGGAGAGAAAAGTTTTTATGTTTGAATGAGAAGAATATGGTGCCATTTGGTAGAAAAAAGTTTTTATGTTTGATTGAGAAGAATATGGTGCCATTTGGAAAGAAAAGTTTTTATGTTTGATTGAGAAGATTATGGTGCCTTTTGGAAAAGAAAATTTTTTTATGTTTGATTGAGGAGAATATGGTGCAATTTGGGAGAGAACAGTTTTGATGTTTGATTGAGAAGAATATGGTGCCATTTGGGAGAGAAAAGTTTTTATATTTGATTGAAAAGAATTTGGTGCCATTTGGTAGAGATAATTTTTTTAATGTGTGATTGAGATGAATATGGTGCCATTTGGTAAGGAAAGTTTTTTATGTTTGATTGAGGAGAATATGGTGCCATTTGGGAGAGAAAAGATTTTATGTTTGATTGAGAAGAATATGGTGCCATTTGGGAGAGAAAAGTTTTTATGTTTGATTGAGAAGAATTTGGTGCCATTCGGGAGAGCAAATTTTTTATGTTTGATTGAGAAGAATGCTGTGCCATTTGGGAGAGAAAAGTTTTTATATTTGATTAAGAAGAATATGGTTCATTTGGGAGAGAAAAGTTATTATTTTTGATTGAGAAGAATATTGTGCCATTTGGGAGAGAAAAGTTTTTATGTTTGATTGAGAAGAATTTGGTGCCATTCGGGAGAGAAAAGTTTTGATGTTTGATTAAGAAGAATATGTTGCCATTTGGGAGAGAAAAGTTTTTATATTTGATTGAAAAGAATATGGTGCCATCTGGGAGAGATAAGTTTTGATGTTTGATTGAGAAGAATATGGTGCCATTTGGGAGAGAAAATTTTTTATGTTTGATTGAGAAGAATATGGTGCCATTTGGGAGAGAAAAGTTATTATTTTTGACTAAGAAGAATATTGTGCCATATGGGAGAGAAAAGTTTTTATGTTTGAATGAGAAGAATATGGTGCCATTTGGTAGAAAAAAGTTTTTATGTTTGATTGAGAAGAATATGGTGCCATTTGGAAAGAAAAGTTTTTATGTTTGATTGAGAAGATTATGGTGCCATTTGGAAAAGAAAATTTTTTTATGTTTGATTGAGGAGAATATGGTGCAATTTGGGAGAGAAAAGTTTTGATGTTTGATTGAGAAGAATATGGTGCCATTTGGGAGAGAAAAGTTTTTATATTTGATTGAAAAGAATTTGGTGCCATTTGGTAGAGATAATTTTTTTAATGTGTGATTGAGATGAATATGGTGCCATTTGGTAAGGAAAGTTTTTTATGTTTGATTGAGGAGAATATGGTGCCATTTGGGAGAGAAAAGATTTTATGTTTGATTGAGAAGAATATGGTGCCATTTGGGAGAGAAAAGTTTTTATGTTTGATTGAGAAGAATTTGGTGCCATTCGGGAGAGCAAATTTTTTATGTTTGATTGAGAAGAATGCTGTGCCATTTGGGAGAGAAAAGTTTTTATATTTGATTAAGAAGAATATGGTTCATTTGGGAGAGAAAAGTTATTATTTTTGATTGAGAAGAATATTGTGCCATTTGGGAGAGAAAAGTTTTTATATTTGATTAAGAAGAATATGGTGCCATTTGGGAGAGAAAAGTTTTGATGTTTGATTGAGAAGATTATGGTGCCATTTGGGAGAGAAAAGTTTTTATATTTGATTGAAAAGAATATGGTTCCATCTGGGAGAGATAAGTTTTGATGTTTGATTGAGAAGAATATGGTGCCATTTGGGAGAGAAAATTTTTTATGTTTGATTGAGAAGAATATGGTGCCATTTGGGAGAGAAAAGTTATTATTTTTGACTAAGAAGAATATTGTGCCACATGGGAGAAAAAAGTTTTTATGTTTGATTGAGAAGAATATGGTGCCATTTGGAAAGAAAAGTTTTTATGTTTGATTGAGAAGATTATGGTGCCATTTGGAAAAGAAAATTTTTTTATGTTTGATTGAGGAGAATATGGTGCAATTTGGGAGAGAAAAGTTTTGATGTTTGATTGAGAAGAATATGGTGCCATTTGGGAGAGAAAAGTTTTTATATTTGATTGAAAAGAAGATGGTGCCATTTGGGAGAGAAAAGTTTTTATATTTGATTGAAAAGAATTTGGTGCCATTTGGGAGAGAAAAGTTTTTATGTTTGATTGAGAAGAATATGGTGCCATTTGGAAAAGAAAATTTTTTAATGTTTGATTGAGGAGAATATGGTGCCATTTGGGAGAGAAAAGTTTTTATGTTTGATTGAGAAGAATATGGTGCCATTTGGAAAAGAAAAGTTTTTTATGTTTGATTGAGGAGAATATGGTGCCATTAGGGAGAGAAAAGATTTTATGTTTGATTGAGAAGAATATGGTGCCATTTGGGAGAGAAAAGTTTTTATATTTGATTAAGAAGAATATGGTGCCATTTGGGAGAGAAAAGCTTTCATTTTTGATTGAGAAGAATTTGGTGCCATTTGGGAGAGAAAAGTTTTTATGTTTGATTCAGAAGAATATGGTTGGTGCCAGTTTGGAGAGAAAAGCTTTCATTTTTGATTGAGGAGAATATGGTGCCATTTGGGAGAGAAAAGTTTTTATGTTTGATTGAGAAAAATATGGTGCCATTTGGGAGAGAAATGTTTTTATGTTTGATTGAGAAGAATTTGGTGCCATTCGGGAGAGCAAATTTTTTATGTTTGATTGAGAAGAATGCTGTGCCATTTGGGAGAGAAAAGTTTTTATATTTGATTAAGAAGAATATGGTTCATTTGGGAGAGAAAAGTTATTATTTTTGATTGAGAAGAATATTGTGCCATATGGGAGAGAAAAGTTTTTATGTTTGAATGAGAAGAATATGGTGCCATTTGGTAGAAAAAAGTTTTTATGTTTGATTGAGAAGAATATGGTTCCATTTGGGAGAGAAAAGTTTTGATGTTTGATTGAGAAGAATATGTTGCCATTTGGGAGAGATAATTTTTTTTATGTTTGATTGAGAAGAATATGGTGCCATTTTGGAGAGAAAAGTTTTGATGTTTGATTAAGATGAATATGGTGCCATTTGGGAGAGAAAAGTTTTGATGTTTGATTGAGAAGAATATGGTGCCATTTGGGAGAGAAAAGTTTTTATATTTGATTGAAAAGAATATGGTGCCATTTGGGAGAGAAAAGTTTTTATATTTGATTGAAAAGAATTTGGTGCCATTTGCGAGAGAAAAGTTTTTATGTTTGATTGAGAAGAATATGGAGTCATTTGGAAAAGAAAATTTTTTAATGTTTGATTGAGGAGAATATGTAGCCATTTGGGAGAGAAAAGTTTTTATATTTGATTGAGAAGAATATGGTGCCATTTGGAAGAGAAAAGTTTTTATGTTTAATTGAGAAGAATATGGTGCCATTTGGAAGAGAAAAGTTTTTATATTTGATTGAAAAGAATTTGCTGCCATTTGCGAGAGAAAAATTTTTATGTTTGATTGAGAAGAATATGGTGCCATTTGGAAGAGAAAAGTTTTGATGTTTGATTGAGAAGAATATGGTGCCATTTGGGAGAGAAAAAATTTTATATTTGATTGAAAAGAATATGGTGCCATTTGGAAGAGAAAAGTTTTGATGTTTGATTGAGAAGAATATGGTGCCATTTGGGAGAGAAAAATTTTTATGTTTGATTGAGAAGAATATGGTGCCATTTGGAAAAGAAAAGTTTATTATGTTTGATTGAGGAGAATATGGTGCCATTAGGGAGAGAAAAGTTTTTATGTTTTATTGAGAAGTATATGGTGCCATTTGGGAGAGAAAAGTTTTTATGTTTGATTGAGAAGAATTTGGTGCCATTCGGGAGAGAAAAGTTTTGATGTTTGATTGAGAAGAATGTTGTGCCATTTGGGAGAGAAAAGTTTTTAAATTTGATTAAAAAGAATATGGTGCCCTTTGGGAGAGAAAAGTTTTTATGTTTGATTGAGAAGATTATGGTGCCATTTGGGAGAGAAAAGTTTTTATGTTTGATTGAGAAGAATATGATGCCATTTGGGAGAGAAAAGTTTTTATGTTTGATTGAGAAGAATATGGTGCCATTTGGGAGAGCAAATTTTTTATGTTTGATTGAGAAGAATGTTGTGCCATTTAAGATAGAAAAGTTTTTATATTTGATTGAAATGAATATGGTGCCATTTGGAAGAGATAATTTTTTTTATGTTTGATTGAGAAGAATATGGTGCCATTTGGAAAAGAAAATTTTTTTATGTTTGATTGAGGAGAATATGGTGCCATTTGGGAGAGAAAATTTTTTATGTTTGATTGAGAAGAATATGGTGCCATTTGGGAGAGAAAAGTTTTTATGTTTGATTGAGAAGAATATGGTGCCGTTTGGGAGAGAAAAGTTTTTTATGTTTGATTGAGGAGAATATGGTGCCATTAGGGAGAGAAAAGATTTTATGTTTGATTGAGAAGAATATGGTGCCATTTGGGAGAGAAAAGTTTTGATGTTTGATTGAGAAGAATATGTTGCCATTTGGGAGAGATAATTTTTTTTATGTTTGATTGAGAAGAATATGGTGCCATTTTGGAGAGAAAAGTTTTGATGTTTGATTAAGAAGAATATGGTGCCATTTGGGAGAGAAAAGTTTTGATGTTTGATTGAGAAGAATATGGTGCCATTTGGGAGAGAAAAGTTTTTATATTTGATTGAAAAGAATATGGTGCCATTTGGGAGAGAAAAGTTTTTATATTTGATTGAAAAGAATTTGGTGCCATTTGCGAGAGAAAAGTTTTTATGTTTGATTGAGAAGAATATGGAGTCATTTGGAAAAGAAAATTTTTTAATGTTTGATTGAGGAGAATATGTAGCCATTTGGGAGAGAAAAGTTTTTATATTTGATTGAGAAGAATATGGTGCCATTTGGAAGAGAAAAGTTTTTATGTTTAATTGAGAAGAATATGGTGCCATTTGGAAGAGAAAAGTTTTTATATTTGATTGAAAAGAATTTGCTGCCATTTGCGAGAGAAAAATTTTTATGTTTGATTGAGAAGAATATGGTGCCATTTGGAAGAGAAAAAATTTGATGTTTGATTGAGAAGAATATGGTGCCATTTGGGAGAGAAAAAATTTTATATTTGATTGAAAAGAATATGGTGCCATTTTGGAGAGAAAAGTTTTTATATTTGATTAAAAAGAATATGGTGCCATTTGGGAGAGAAAAATTTTTATGTTTGATTGAGAAGAATATGGTGCCATTTGGGAGAGAAAAGTTTTGATGTTTGATTGAGAAGAATATGGTGCCATTTGGGAGAGAAAAGTTTTTATATTTGATTGAAAAGAATATGGTGCCATTTGGGAGAGAAAAGTTTTTATATTTGATTGAAAAGAATTTGGTGCCATTTGCGAGAGAAAAGTTTTTATGTTTGATTGAGAAGAATATGGAGTCATTTGGAAAAGAAAATTTTTTAATGTTTGATTGAGGAGAATATGTAGCCATTTGGGAGAGAAAAGTTTTTATATTTGATTGAGAAGAATATGGTGCCATTTGGAAGAGAAAAGTTTTTATGTTTAATTGAGAAGAATATGGTGCCATTTGGAAGAGAAAAGTTTTTATATTTGATTGAAAAGAATTTGCTGCCATTTGCGAGAGAAAAATTTTTATGTTTGATTGAGAAGAATATGGTGCCATTTGGAAGAGAAAAGTTTTGATGTTTGATTGAGAAGAATATGGTGCCATTTGGGAGAGAAAAAATTTTATATTTGATTGAAAAGAATATGGTGCCATTTTGGAGAGAAAAGTTTTTATATTTGATTAAAAAGAATATGGTGCCATTTGGGAGAGAAAAATTTTTATGTTTGATTGAGAAGAATATGGTGCCATTTGGAAAAGAAAAGTTTATTATGTTTGATTGAGGAGAATATGGTGCCATTAGGGAGAGAAAAGTTTTTATGTTTTATTGAGAAGTATATGGTGCCATTTGGGAGAGAAAAGTTTTTATGTTTGATTGAGAAGAATTTGGTGCCATTCGGGAGAGAAAAGTTTTGATGTTTGATTGAGAAGAATGTTGTGCCATTTGGGAGAGAAAAGTTTTTAAATTTGATTAAAAAGAATATGGTGCCCTTTGGGAGAGAAAAGTTTTTATGTTTGATTGAGAAGATTATGGTGCCATTTGGGAGAGAAAAGTTTTTATGTTTGATTGAGAAGAATATGATGCCATTTGGGAGAGAAAAGTTTTTATGTTTGATTGAGAAGAATATGGTGCCATTTGGGAGAGCAAATTTTTTATGTTTGATTGAGAAGAATGTTGTGCCATTTAAGATAGAAAAGTTTTTATATTTGATTGAAATGAATATGGTGCCATTTGGAAGAGATAATTTTTTTTATGTTTGATTGAGAAGAATATGGTGCCATTTGGAAAAGAAAATTTTTTTATGTTTGATTGAGGAGAATATGGTGCCATTTGGGAGAGAAAATTTTTTATGTTTGATTGAGAAGAATATGGTGCCATTTGGGAGAGAAAAGTTTTTATGTTTGATTGAGAAGAATATGGTGCCGTTTGGGAGAGAAAAGTTTTTTATGTTTGATTGAGGAGAATATGGTGCCATTAGGGAGAGAAAAGATTTTATGTTTGATTGAGAAGAATATGGTGCCATTTGGGAGAGAAAAGTTTTGATGTTTGATTGAGAAGAATATGTTGCCATTTGGGAGAGATAATTTTTTTTATGTTTGATTGAGAAGAATATGGTGCCATTTTGGAGAGAAAAGTTTTGATGTTTGATTAAGAAGAATATGGTGCCATTTGGGAGAGAAAAGTTTTGATGTTTGATTGAGAAGAATATGGTGCCATTTGGGAGAGAAAAGTTTTTATATTTGATTGAAAAGAATATGGTGCCATTTGGGAGAGAAAAGTTTTTATATTTGATTGAAAAGAATTTGGTGCCATTTGCGAGAGAAAAGTTTTTATGTTTGATTGAGAAGAATATGGAGTCATTTGGAAAAGAAAATTTTTTAATGTTTGATTGAGGAGAATATGTAGCCATTTGGGAGAGAAAAGTTTTTATATTTGATTGAGAAGAATATGGTGCCATTTGGAAGAGAAAAGTTTTTATGTTTAATTGAGAAGAATATGGTGCCATTTGGAAGAGAAAAGTTTTTATATTTGATTGAAAAGAATTTGCTGCCATTTGCGAGAGAAAAATTTTTATGTTTGATTGAGAAGAATATGGTGCCATTTGGAAGAGAAAAAATTTGATGTTTGATTGAGAAGAATATGGTGCCATTTGGGAGAGAAAAAATTTTATATTTGATTGAAAAGAATATGGTGCCATTTTGGAGAGAAAAGTTTTTATATTTGATTAAAAAGAATATGGTGCCATTTGGGAGAGAAAAATTTTTATGTTTGATTGAGAAGAATATGGTGCCATTTGGGAGAGAAAAGTTTTGATGTTTGATTGAGAAGAATATGGTGCCATTTGGGAGAGAAAAGTTTTTATATTTGATTGAAAAGAATATGGTGCCATTTGGGAGAGAAAAGTTTTTATATTTGATTGAAAAGAATTTGGTGCCATTTGCGAGAGAAAAGTTTTTATGTTTGATTGAGAAGAATATGGAGTCATTTGGAAAAGAAAATTTTTTAATGTTTGATTGAGGAGAATATGTAGCCATTTGGGAGAGAAAAGTTTTTATATTTGATTGAGAAGAATATGGTGCCATTTGGAAGAGAAAAGTTTTTATGTTTAATTGAGAAGAATATGGTGCCATTTGGAAGAGAAAAGTTTTTATATTTGATTGAAAAGAATTTGCTGCCATTTGCGAGAGAAAAATTTTTATGTTTGATTGAGAAGAATATGGTGCCATTTGGAAGAGAAAAAATTTGATGTTTGATTGAGAAGAATATGGTGCCATTTGGGAGAGAAAAAATTTTATATTTGATTGAAAAGAATATGGTGCCATTTTGGAGAGAAAAGTTTTTATATTTGATTAAAAAGAATATGGTGCCATTTGGGAGAGAAAAGTTTTTATATTTGATTGAAAAGAATTTGGTGCCATTTGCGAGAGAAAAGTTTTTATGTTTGATTGAGAAGAATATGGAGTCATTTGGAAAAGAAAATTTTTTAATGTTTGATTGAGGAGAATATGTAGCCATTTGGGAGAGAAAAGTTTTTATATTTGATTGAGAAGAATATGGTTCCATTTGGAAGAGAAAAGTTTTTATGTTTAATTGAGAAGAATATGGTGCCATTTGGAAGAGAAAAGTTTTTATATTTGATTGAAAAGAATTTGCTGCCATTTGCGAGAGAAAAATTTTTATGTTTGATTGAGAAGAATATGGTGCCATTTGGAAGAGAAAAGTTTTGATGTTTGATTGAGAAGAATATGGTGCCATTTGGGAGAGAAAAAATTTTATATTTGATTGAAAAGAATATGGTGCCATTTTGGAGAGAAAAGTTTTTATATTTGATTAAAAAGAATATGGTGCCATTTGGGAGAGAAAAATTTTTATGTTTGATTGAGAAGAATATGGTGCCATTTGGAAAAGAAAAGTTTTTTATGTTTGATTGAGGAGAATATGGTGCCATTAGGGAGAGAAAAGTTTTGATGTTTGATTGAGAAGTATATGGTGCCATTTGGGAGAGAAAAGTTTTTATGTTTGATTGAGAAGAATTTGGTGCCATTCGGGAGAGAAAAGTTTTGATGTTTGATTGAGAAGAATGTTGTGCCATTTGGGAGAGAAAAGTTTTTATATTTGATTAAGAAGAATATGGTGCCATTTGGGAGAGAAAAGTTTTTATATTTGATTGAAATGAATATGGTGCCATTTGGAAGAGATAATTTTTTTTATGTTTGATTGAGAAGAATATGGTGCCATTTGGAAAAGAAAATTTTTTTATGTTTGATTGAGGAGAATATGGTGCCATTTGGGAGAGAAAATTTTTTATGTTTGATTGAGAAGATTATGGTGCCATTTGGGAGAGAAAAGTTTTTATGTTTGATTGAGAAGAATATGGTGCCGTTTGGGAGAGAAAAGTTTTTTATGTTTGATTGAGGAGAATATGGTGCCATTAGGGAGAGAAAAGATTTTATGTTTGATTGAGAAGAATATGGTGCCATTTGGGAGAGAAAAGTTTTTATATTTGATTAAGAAGAATATGGTGACATTTGGGAGAGAAAAGCTTTCATTTTTGATTGAGAAGAATTTGGTACCATTTGGGAGAGAAAAGTTTTGATGTTTGATTCAGAAGAATATGGTTGGTGCCATTTTGGAGAGAAAAGCTTTCATTTTTGATTGAGGAGAATATGGTGCCATTTGGGAGAGAAAAGTTTTTATGTTTGATTGAGAAGAATATGGTTCCATTTGGGAGAGAAATGTTTTTATGTTTGATTGAGAAGAATTTGGTGCCATTCGGGAGAGCAAATTTTTTATGTTTGATTGAGAAGAATGCTGTGCCATTTGGGAGAGAAAAGTTTTTATATTTGATTAAGAAGAATATGGTTCATTTGGGAGAGAAAAGTTATTATTTTTGATTGAGAAGAATATTGTGCCATATGGGAGAGAAAAGTTTTTATGTTTGAATGAGAAGAATATGGTGCCATTTGGTAGAAAAAAGTTTTTATGTTTGATTGAGAAGAATATGGTTCCATTTGGGAGAGAAAAGTTTTGATGTTTGATTGAGAAGAATATGGTTCCATTTGGGAGAGAAAAGTTTTGATGTTTGATTGAGAAGAATATGTTGCCATTTGGGAGAGATAATTTTTTTTATGTTTGATTGAGAAGAATATGGTGCCATTTGGGAGAGAAAAGTTTTGATGTTTGATTGAGAAGAATATGGTGCCATTTGGGAGAGAAAAGTTTTGATGTTTGATTGAGAAGAATATGGTGCCATTTGGGAGAGAAAAGTTTTTATATTTGATTGAAAAGAATATGGTGCCATTTGGGAGAGAAAAGTTTTTATATTTGATTGAAAAGAATTTGGTGCCATTTGCGAGAGAAAAGTTTTTATGTTTGATTGAGAAGAATATGGAGT
Organism: Daphnia pulicaria; assembly: GCF_021234035.1. Classification (NCBI taxonomy): domain Eukaryota; kingdom Metazoa; phylum Arthropoda; class Branchiopoda; order Diplostraca; family Daphniidae; genus Daphnia; species Daphnia pulicaria. Next base: position 5,020,637 of record NC_060915.1, read on the forward strand.
CATTTGGAAAAGAAAATTTTTTAATGTTTGATTGAGGAGAATATGGTGCCATTTGGGAGAGAAAAGTTTTTATGTTTGATTGAGAAGAATATGTTGCCATTTGGAAAAGAAAAGTTTTTTATGTTTGATTGAGGAGAATATGGTGCCATTAGGGAGAGAAAAGTTTTTATGTTTGATTGAGAAGAATATGGTGCCATTTGGGAGAGAAAAGTTTTTATGTTTGATTGAGAAGAATATGTTGCCATTTGGAAAAGAAAAGTTTTTTATGTTTGATTGAGGAGAATATGGTGCCATTAGGGAGAGAAAAGTTTTGATGTTTGATTAAGAAGAATATGTAGCCATTTGGGAGAGAAAAGTTTTTATATTTGATTGAGAAGAATATGGTGCCATTTGGAAGAGAAAAGTTTTTATGTTTAATTGAGAAGAATATGGTGCCATTTGGAAGAGATAAGTTTTTATATTTGATTGAAAAGAATTTGCTGCCATTTGGGAGAGAAAAATTTTTATGTTTGATTGAGAAGAATATGGTGCTATTTGGGAGAGAAAAGTTTTTATATTTGATTGAAAAGAATATGGTGCCATTTTGGAGAGAAAAGTTTTTATATTTGATTAAAAAGAATATGTTGCCATTTGGGAGAGAAAAGTTTTTATATTTGATTAAAAAGAATATGGTGCCATTTTGGAGAGAAAAGTTTTTATATTTGATTAAAAAGAATATGGTGCCATTTGGGAGAGAAAAATTTTTATGTTTGATTGAGAAGAATATGGTGCCATTTGGAAAAGAAAAGTTTTTTATGTTTGATTGAGGAGAATATGGTGCCATTAGGGAGAGAAAAGTTTTTATGTTTTATTGAGAAGAATATGATGCCATTTGGGAGAGAAAAGTTTTTATGTTTGATTGAGAAGAATATGGTGCCATTTGGGAGAGAAAAGTTTTGATGTTTGATTAAGAAGAATATGTTGCCATTAGGGAGAGAAAAGTTTCTATATTTGATTGAGAAGAATATGGTGCCATTTGGGAGAGAAAATTTTTTATGTTTGATTGAGAAGAATATGGTGCCATTTGGGAGAGAAAAGTTTTGATGTTTGATTAAGAAGAATATGTTGCCATTTGGGAGAGAAAAGTTTCTATATTTGATTGAGAAGAATATGGAGCCATTTGGAAAAGAAAATTTTTTAATGTTTGATTGAGGAGAATATGGTGCCATTTGGGAGAGCAAATTTTTTATGTTTGATTGAGAAGAATGTGGTGCCATTTGGGAGAGCAAATTTTTTATGTTTGATTGAGAAGAATGTTGTGCCATTTAAGATAGAAAAGTTTTTATATTTGATTGAAATGAATATGGTGCCATTTGGAAGAGATAATTTTTTTTATGTTTGATTGAGAAGAATATGGTGCCATTTGGAAAAGAAAATTTTTTTATGTTTGATTGAGGAGAATATGGTGCCATTTGGGAGAGAAAATTTTTTATGTTTGATTGAGAAGAATATGGTGCCATTTGGGAGAGAAAAGTTTTTATGTTTGATTGAGAAGAATATGGTGCCGTTTGGGAGAGAAAAGTTTTTTGTGTTTGATTGAGGAGAATATGGTGCCATTAGGGAGAGAAAAGATTTTATGTTTGATTGAGAAGAATATGGTGCCATTTGGGAGAGAAAAGTTTTTATATTTGATTAAGAAGAATATGGTGCCATTTGGGAGAGAAAAGCTTTCATTTTTGATTGAGAAGAATTTGGTGCCATTTGGGAGAGAAAAGTTTTGATGTTTGATTCAGAAGAATATGGTTGGTGCCATTTTGGAGAGAAAAGCTTTCATTTTTGATTGAGGAGAATATGGTGCCATTTGGGAGAGAAAAGTTTTTATGTTTGATTGAGAAGAATATGGTGCCATTTGGGAGAGAAATGTTTTTATGTTTGATTGAGAAGAATTTGGTGCCATTCGGGAGAGCAAATTTTTTATGTTTGATTGAGAAGAATGCTGTGCCATTTGGGAGAGAAAAGTTTTTATATTTGATTAAGAAGAATATGGTTCATTTGGGAGAGAAAAGTTATTATTTTTGATTGAGAAGAATATTGTGCCATATGGGAGAGAAAAGTTTTTATGTTTGAATGAGAAGAATATGGTGCCATTTGGTAGAAAAAAGTTTTTATGTTTGATTGAGAAGAATATGGTTCCATTTGGGAGAGAAAAGTTTTGATGTTTGATTGAGAAGAATATGTTGCCATTTGGGAGAGATAATTTTTTTTATGTTTGATTGAGAAGAATATGGTGCCATTTTGGAGAGAAAAGTTTTGATGTTTGATTAAGAAGAATATGGTGCCATTTGGGAGAGAAAAGTTTTGATGTTTGATTGAGAAGAATATGGTGCCATTTGGGAGAGAAAAGTTTTATATTTGATTGAAAAGAATATGGTGCCATTTGGGAGAGAAAAGTTTTTATATTTGATTGAAAAGAATTTGGTGCCATTTGCGAGAGAAAAGTTTTTATGTTTGATTGAGAAGAATATGGAGTCATTTGGAAAAGAAAATTTTTTAATGTTTGATTGAGGAGAATATGTAGCCATTTGGGAGAGAAAAGTTTTTATATTTGATTGAGAAGAATATGGTGCCATTTGGAAGAGAAAAGTTTTTATGTTTAATTGAGAAGAATATGGTGCCATTTGGAAGAGAAAAGTTTTTATATTTGATTGAAAAGAATTTGCTGCCATTTGCGAGAGAAAAATTTTTATGTTTGATTGAGAAGAATATGGTGCCATTTGGAAGAGAAAAGTTTTGATGTTTGATTGAGAAGAATATGGTGCCATTTGGGAGAGAAAAAATTTTATATTTGATTGAAAAGAATATGATGCCATTTTGGAGAGAAAAGTTTTTATATTTGATTAAAAAGAATATGGTGCCATTTGGGAGAGAAAAATTTTTATGTTTGATTGAGAAGAATATGGTGCCATTTGGAAAAGAAAAGTTTTTTATGTTTGATTGAGGAGAATATGGTGCCATTAGGGAGAGAAAAGTTTTGATGTTTGATTGAGAAGTATATGGTGCCATTTGGGAGAGAAAAGTTTTTATGTTTGATTGAGAAGAATTTGGTGCCATTCGGGAGAGAAAAGTTTTGATGTTTGATTGAGAAGAATGTTGTGCCATTTGGGAGAGAAAAGTTTTTATATTTGATTAAGAAGAATATGGTGCCATTTGGGAGAGAAAAGTTTTTATATTTGATTGAAATGAATATGGTGCCATTTGGAAGAGATAATTTTTTTATGTTTGATTGAGAAGAATATGGTGCCATTTGGAAAAGAAAATTTTTTTATGTTTGATTGAGGAGAATATGGTGCCATTTGGGAGAGAAATTTTTTTATGTTTGATTGAGAAGATTATGGTGCCATTTGGGAGAGAAAAGTTTTTATGTTTGATTGAGAAGAATATGGTGCCGTTTGGGAGAGAAAAGTTTTTTATGTTTGATTGAGGAGAATATGGTGCCATTAGGGAGAGAAAAGATTTCATTTTTGATTGAGAAGAATTTGGTACCATTTGGGAGAGAAAAGTTTTGATGTTTGATTCAGAAGAATATGGTTGGTGCCATTTTGGAGAGAAAAGCTTTCATTTTTGATTGAGGAGAATATGGTGCCATTTGGGAGAGAAAAGTTTTTATGTTTGATTGAGAAGAATATGGTTCCATTTGGGAGAGAAATGTTTTTATGTTTGATTGAGAAGAATTTGGTGCCATTCGGGAGAGCAAATTTTTTATGTTTGATTGAGAAGAATGCTGTGCCATTTGGGAGAGAAAAGTTTTTATATTTGATTAAGAAGAATATGGTTCATTTGGGAGAGAAAAGTTATTATTTTTGATTGAGAAGAATATTGTGCCATATGGGAGAGAAAAGTTTTTATGTTTGAATGAGAAGAATATGGTGCCATTTGGTAGAAAAAAGTTTTTATGTTTGATTGAGAAGAATATGGTTCCATTTGGGAGAGAAAAGTTTTGATGTTTGATTGAGAAGAATATGGTTCCATTTGGGAGAGAAAAGTTTTGATGTTTGATTGAGAAGAATATGTTGCCATTTGGGAGAGATAATTTTTTTTATGTTTGATTGAGAAGAATATGGTGCCATTTGGGAGAGAAAAGTTTTGATGTTTGATTGAGAAGAATATGGTGCCATTTGGGAGAGAAAAGTTTTGATGTTTGATTGAGAAGAATTTGCTGCCATTTGGGAGAGAAAAATTTTTATGTTTGATTGAGAAGAATATGGTGCTATTTGGGAGAGAAAAGTTTTTATATTTGATTGAAAAGAATATGGTGCCATTTTGGAGAGAAAAGTTTTTATATTTGATTAAAAAGAATATGTTGCCATTTGGGAGAGAAAAGTTTTTATATTTGATTAAAAAGAATATGGTGCCATTTTGGAGAGAAAAGTTTTTATATTTGATTAAAAAGAATATGGTGCCATTTGGGAGAGAAAAATTTTTATGTTTGATTGAGAAGAATATGGTGCCATTTGGAAAAGAAAAGTTTTTTATGTTTGATTGAGGAGAATATGGTGCCATTAGGGAGAGAAAAGTTTTTATGTTTTATTGAGAAGAATATGATGCCATTTGGGAGAGAAAAGTTTTTATGTTTGATTGAGAAGAATATGGTGCCATTTGGGAGAGAAAAGTTTTGATGTTTGATTAAGAAGAATATGTTGCCATTAGGGAGAGAAAAGTTTCTATATTTGATTGAGAAGAATATGGTGCCATTTGGGAGAGAAAATTTTTTATGTTTGATTGAGAAGAATATGGTGCCATTTGGGAGAGAAAAGTTTTGATGTTTGATTAAGAAGAATATGTTGCCATTTGGGAGAGAAAAGTTTCTATATTTGATTGAGAAGAATATGGAGCCATTTGGAAAAGAAAATTTTTTAATGTTTGATTGAGGAGAATATGGTGCCATTTGGGAGAGCAAATTTTTTATGTTTGATTGAGAAGAATGTGGTGCCATTTGGGAGAGCAAATTTTTTATGTTTGATTGAGAAGAATGTTGTGCCATTTAAGATAGAAAAGTTTTTATATTTGATTGAAATGAATATGGTGCCATTTGGAAGAGATAATTTTTTTTATGTTTGATTGAGAAGAATATGGTGCCATTTGGAAAAGAAAATTTTTTTATGTTTGATTGAGGAGAATATGGTGCCATTTGGGAGAGAAAATTTTTTATGTTTGATTGAGAAGAATATGGTGCCATTTGGGAGAGAAAAGTTTTTATGTTTGATTGAGAAGAATATGGTGCCGTTTGGGAGAGAAAAGTTTTTTGTGTTTGATTGAGGAGAATATGGTGCCATTAGGGAGAGAAAAGATTTTATGTTTGATTGAGAAGAATATGGTGCCATTTGGGAGAGAAAAGTTTTTATATTTGATTAAGAAGAATATGGTGCCATTTGGGAGAGAAAAGCTTTCATTTTTGATTGAGAAGAATTTGGTGCCATTTGGGAGAGAAAAGTTTTGATGTTTGATTCAGAAGAATATGGTTGGTGCCATTTTGGAGAGAAAAGCTTTCATTTTTGATTGAGGAGAATATGGTGCCATTTGGGAGAGAAAAGTTTTTATGTTTGATTGAGAAGAATATGGTGCCATTTGGGAGAGAAATGTTTTTATGTTTGATTGAGAAGAATTTGGTGCCATTCGGGAGAGCAAATTTTTTATGTTTGATTGAGAAGAATGCTGTGCCATTTGGGAGAGAAAAGTTTTTATATTTGATTAAGAAGAATATGGTTCATTTGGGAGAGAAAAGTTATTATTTTTGATTGAGAAGAATATTGTGCCATATGGGAGAGAAAAGTTTTTATGTTTGAATGAGAAGAATATGGTGCCATTTGGTAGAAAAAAGTTTTTATGTTTGATTGAGAAGAATATGGTTCCATTTGGGAGAGAAAAGTTTTGATGTTTGATTGAGAAGAATATGTTGCCATTTGGGAGAGATAATTTTTTTTATGTTTGATTGAGAAGAATATGGTGCCATTTTGGAGAGAAAAGTTTTGATGTTTGATTAAGAAGAATATGGTGCCATTTGGGAGAGAAAAGTTTTGATGTTTGATTGAGAAGAATATGGTGCCATTTGGGAGAGAAAAGTTTTATATTTGATTGAAAAGAATATGGTGCCATTTGGGAGAGAAAAGTTTTTATATTTGATTGAAAAGAATTTGGTGCCATTTGCGAGAGAAAAGTTTTTATGTTTGATTGAGAAGAATATGGAGTCATTTGGAAAAGAAAATTTTTTAATGTTTGATTGAGGAGAATATGTAGCCATTTGGGAGAGAAAAGTTTTTATATTTGATTGAGAAGAATATGGTGCCATTTGGAAGAGAAAAGTTTTTATGTTTAATTGAGAAGAATATGGTGCCATTTGGAAGAGAAAAGTTTTTATATTTGATTGAAAAGAATTTGCTGCCATTTGCGAGAGAAAAATTTTTATGTTTGATTGAGAAGAATATGGTGCCATTTGGAAGAGAAAAGTTTTGATGTTTGATTGAGAAGAATATGGTGCCATTTGGGAGAGAAAAAATTTTATATTTGATTGAAAAGAATATGGTGCCATTTTGGAGAGAAAAGTTTTTATATTTGATTAAAAAGAATATGGTGCCATTTGGGAGAGAAAAATTTTTATGTTTGATTGAGAAGAATATGGTGCCATTTGGAAAAGAAAAGTTTTTTATGTTTGATTGAGGAGAATATGGTGCCATTAGGGAGAGAAAAGTTTTGATGTTTGATTGAGAAGTATATGGTGCCATTTGGGAGAGAAAAGTTTTTATGTTTGATTGAGAAGAATTTGGTGCCATTCGGGAGAGAAAAGTTTTGATGTTTGATTGAGAAGAATGTTGTGCCATTTGGGAGAGAAAAGTTTTTATATTTGATTAAGAAGAATATGGTGCCATTTGGGAGAGAAAAGTTTTTATATTTGATTGAAATGAATATGGTGCCATTTGGAAGAGATAATTTTTTTTATGTTTGATTGAGAAGAATATGGTGCCATTTGGAAAAGAAAATTTTTTTATGTTTGATTGAGGAGAATATGGTGCCATTTGGGAGAGAAAATTTTTTATGTTTGATTGAGAAGATTATGGTGCCATTTGGGAGAGAAAAGTTTTTATGTTTGATTGAGAAGAATATGGTGCCGTTTGGGAGAGAAAAGTTTTTTATGTTTGATTGAGGAGAATATGGTGCCATTAGGGAGAGAAAAGATTTTATGTTTGATTGAGAAGAATATGGTGCCATTTGGGAGAGAAAAGTTTTTATATTTGATTAAGAAGAATATGGTGCCATTTGGGAGAGAAAAGCTTTCATTTTTGATTGAGAAGAATTTGGTACCATTTGGGAGAGAAAAGTTTTGATGTTTGATTCAGAAGAATATGGTTGGTGCCATTTTGGAGAGAAAAGCTTTCATTTTTGATTGAGGAGAATATGGTGCCATTTGGGAGAGAAAAGTTTTTATGTTTGATTGAGAAGAATATGGTTCCATTTGGGAGAGAAATGTTTTTATGTTTGATTGAGAAGAATTTGGTGCCATTCGGGAGAGCAAATTTTTTATGTTTGATTGAGAAGAATGCTGTGCCATTTGGGAGAGAAAAGTTTTTATATTTGATTAAGAAGAATATGGTTCATTTGGGAGAGAAAAGTTATTATTTTTGATTGAGAAGAATATTGTGCCATATGGGAGAGAAAAGTTTTTATGTTTGAATGAGAAGAATATGGTGCCATTTGGTAGAAAAAAGTTTTTATGTTTGATTGAGAAGAATATGGTTCCATTTGGGAGAGAAAAGTTTTGATGTTTGATTGAGAAGAATATGGTTCCATTTGGGAGAGAAAAGTTTTGATGTTTGATTGAGAAGAATATGTTGCCATTTGGGAGAGATAATTTTTTTTATGTTTGATTGAGAAGAATATGGTGCCATTTGGGAGAGAAAAGTTTTGATGTTTGATTGAGAAGAATATGGTGCCATTTGGGAGAGAAAAGTTTTGATGTTTGATTGAGAAGAATATGGTGCCATTTGGGAGAGAAAAGTTTTTATATTTGATTGAAAAGAATATGGTGCCATTTGGGAGAGAAAAGTTTTTATATTTGATTGAAAAGAATTTGGTGCCATTTGCGAGAGAAAAGTTTTTATGTTTGATTGAGAAGAATATGGAGTCATTTGGAAAAGAAAATTTTTTAATGTTTGATTGAGGAGAATATGGTGCCATTTGGGAGAGAAAAGTTTTTATGTTTGATTGAGAAGAATATGTTGCCATTTGGAAAAGAAAAGTTTTTTATGTTTGATTGAGGAGAATATGGTGCCATTAGGGAGAGAAAAGTTTTTATGTTTGATTGAGAAGAATATGGTGCCATTTGGGAGAGAAAAGTTTTTATGTTTGATTGAGAAGAATATGTTGCCATTTGGAAAAGAAAAGTTTTTTATGTTTGATTGAGGAGAATATGGTGCCATTAGGGAGAGAAAAGTTTTGATGTTTGATTAAGAAGAATATGTAGCCATTTGGGAGAGAAAAGTTTTTATATTTGATTGAGAAGAATATGGTGCCATTTGGAAGAGAAAAGTTTTTATGTTTAATTGAGAAGAATATGGTGCCATTTGGAAGAGATAAGTTTTTATATTTGATTGAAAAGAATTTGCTGCCATTTGGGAGAGAAAAATTTTTATGTTTGATTGAGAAGAATATGGTGCTATTTGGGAGAGAAAAGTTTTTATATTTGATTGAAAAGAATATGGTGCCATTTTGGAGAGAAAAGTTTTTATATTTGATTAAAAAGAATATGTTGCCATTTGGGAGAGAAAAGTTTTTATATTTGATTAAAAAGAATATGGTGCCATTTTGGAGAGAAAAGTTTTTATATTTGATTAAAAAGAATATGGTGCCATTTGGGAGAGAAAAATTTTTATGTTTGATTGAGAAGAATATGGTGCCATTTGGAAAAGAAAAGTTTTTTATGTTTGATTGAGGAGAATATGGTGCCATTAGGGAGACAAAAGTTTTTATGTTTTATTGAGAAGAATATGATGCCATTTGGGAGAGAAAAGTTTTTATGTTTGATTGAGAAGAATATGGTGCCATTTGGGAGAGAAAAGTTTTGATGTTTGATTAAGAAGAATATGTTGCCATTAGGGAGAGAAAAGTTTCTATATTTGATTGAGAAGAATATGGTGCCATTTGGGAGAGAAAATTTTTTATGTTTGATTGAGAAGAATATGGTGCCATTTGGGAGAGAAAAGTTTTGATGTTTGATTAAGAAGAATATGTTGCCATTTGGGAGAGAAAAGTTTCTATATTTGATTGAGAAGAATATGGAGCCATTTGGAAAAGAAAATTTTTTAATGTTTGATTGAGGAGAATATGGTGCCATTTGGGAGAGAAAAGTTTTTATGTTTGATTGAGAAGAATATGGTGCCATTTGGAAAAGAAAAGTTTTTTATGTTTGATTGAGGAGAATATGGTGCCATTAGGGAGAGAAAAGTTTTTATGTTTGATTGAGAAGAATATGGTGCCATTTGGGAGAGAAAAGTTTTTATGTTTGATTGAGAAGAATATGTTGCCATTTGGGAGAGAAAAGTTTCTATATTTGATTAAGAAGAATATGGTGCCATTTGGGAGAGAAAAGTTTTTATGTTATATTGAGAAGAATATGGTGCCATTTGGAAGAGAAAAGTTTTGATGCTTGATTAAGAAGAATATGTTGCCATTTGGGAGAGAAAAGTTTTTATATTTGATTGAAAAGAATTTGGTGCCATTTGCGAGAGAAAAGTTTTTATGTTTGATTGAGAAGAATATGGAGCCATTTGGAAAAGAAAATTTTTTAATGTTTGATTGAGGAGAATATGGTGCCATTTGGGAGAGAAAAGTTGTTATGTTTGATTGAGAAGAATATGGTGCCATTTGGAAAAGAAAAGTTTTTTATGTTTGATTGAGGAGAATATGGTGCCATTAGGGAGAGAAAAGTTTTTATGTTTGATTGAGAAGAATATGGTGCCATTTGGGAGAGAAAAGTTTTTATGTTTGATTGAGAAGAATATGGAGCCATTTGGAAAAGAAAATTTTTTAATGTTTGATTGAGGAGAATATGGTGCCATTTGGGAGAGAAAAGTTTTTATGTTTGATTGAGAAGAATATGTTGCCATTTGGAAAAGAAAAGTTTTTTATGTTTGATTGAGGAGAATATGGCGCCATTAGGGAGAGAAAAGTTTTTATGTTTGATTGAGAAGAATATGGTGCCATTTGGGAGAGAAAAGTTTTTATGTTTGATTGAGAAGAATATGGTGTCATTTGGAAGAGAAAAGTTTTTATATTTGAATAAAAAGAATTTTGTGCCATTTGGGAGAGATAAATTTTTATGTTTGATTGAGGAGAATATGGTGCCATTAGGGAGAGAAAAGTTTTTTATGTTTGATTGAGGAGAATATGGTGCCATTAGGGAGAGAAAAGTTTTTATGTGTGATTGAGAAGTATATGTTGCCATTTGGGAGAGAAAAGTTTTTATGTTTGATTGAGAAGAATTTGGTGCCATTCGGGAGAGAAAATTTTTGATGTTTGATTGAGAAGAATGTTGTGCCATTTGGGAGAGAAAAGTTTTTATGTTTGATTGAGAAGATTATGGTGCCATTTGGGAGAGAAAAGTTTTTATGTTTGATTGAGAAGAATATGGTGCCATTTGGAAAAGAAAAGTTTTTTATGTTTGATTGAGGAGAATATGGTGCCATTAGGGAGAGAAAAGTTTTTATGTTTGATTGAGAAGAATATGGTGCCATTTGGGAGAGAAAAGTTTTTATGTTTGATTGAGAAGAATATGGAGCCATTTGGAAAAGAAAATTTTTTAATGTTTGATTGAGGAGAATATGGTGCCATTTGGGAGAGAAAAGTTTTTATATTTGATTGAAAAGAATTTGGTGCCATTTGCGAGAGAAAAGTTTTTATGTTTGATTGAGAAGAATATGGAGTCATTTGGAAAAGAAAATTTTTTAATGTTTGATTGAGAAGAATATGGTGCCATTTGGGAGAGAAAAGTTTTTATGTTTGATTGAGAAGAATATGTTGCCATTTGGAAAAGAAAAGTTTTTTATGTTTGATTGAGGAGAATATGGTGCCATTAGGGAGAGAAAAGTTTTTATGTTTGATTGAGAAGAATATGGTGCCATTTGGGAGAGAAAAGTTTTTATGTTTGATTGAGAAGAATATGGTGCCATTTGGGAGAGAAAAATTTTTATGTTTGATTGAGAAGAATATGGTGCCATTTGGGAGAGAAAAGTTTTTATATTTGATTGAAAAGAATATGGTGCCATTTGGAAGAGAAAAGTTTTTATGTTTGATTGAGAAGAATATGGTGCCATTTGGGAGAGAAAAGTTTTGATGTTTGATTGAGAAAAATATGGTGCCATTTGGGAGAGAAAAGTTTTGATGTTTGATTGAGAAGAATATGGTGCCATTTGGGAGAGAAAAGTTTTGATGTTTGATTAAGAAGAATATGTTGCCATTTGGGAGAGAAAAGTTTCTATATTTGATTGAGAAGAATATGGTGCCATTTGGGAGAGAAAAGTTTTTATGTTTGATTGAGAAGAATATGGTGCCATTTGGAAGAGATAATTTTTTTTATGTTTGATTGAGAAGAATATGGTGCCATTTGGAAAAGAAAATTTTTTTATGTTTGATTGAGGAGAATATGGTGCCATTTGGGAGAGAAAAGTTTTTATATTTGATTGAAAAGAATATGGTGCCATTTGGGAGAGAAAAGTTTTTATATTTGATTAAAAAGAATTTGGTGCCATTTGGGAGAGAAAAGTTTTGATGTTTGATTGAGAAGAATGTTGTGCCATTTGGGAGAGAAAAGTTTTTATATTTGATTAAGAAGAATATGGTTCATTTGGGAGAGAAAAGTTTTTATGTTTGATTGAGAAGATTATGGTGCCATTTGGGAGAGAAAAGTTTTTATGTTTGATTGAGAAGAATATGATGCCATTTGGGAGAGAAAAGTTTTTATGTTTGATTGAGAAGAATATGGTGCCATTTGGGAGAGAAAAGTTTTGATGTTTGATTGAGAAGAATATGGTGCCATTTGGGAGAGAAAAGTTTTGATGTTTGATTAAGAAGAATATGTTGCCATTTGGGAGAGAAAAGTTTCTATATTTGATTGAGAAGAATATGGTGCCATTTGGGAGAGAAAAGTTTTTATGTTTGATTGAGAAGAATATGGTGCCATTTGGGAGAGAAAAGTTTTGATGTTTGATTAAGAAGAATATGTTGCCATTTGGGAGAGAAAAGTTTTTATATTTGATTGAAAAGAATTTGGTGCCATTTGCGAGAGAAAAGTTTTTATGTTTGATTGAGAAGAATATGGAGCCATTTGGAAAAGAAAATTTTTTAATGTATGATTGAGGAGAATATGGTGCCATTTGGGAGAGAAAAGTTTTTATGTTTGATTGAGAAGAATATGGTGCCATTTGGAAAAGAAAAGTTTTTTATGTTTGATTGAGGAGAATATGGTGCCATTAGGGAGAGAAAAGTTTTTATGTTTGATTGAGAAGAATATGGTGCCATTTGGGAGAGAAAAGTTTTTATGTTTGATAGAGAAGAATATGGAGCCATTTGGAAAAGAAAATTTTTTAATGTTTGATTGAGGAGAAAATGGTGCCATTTGGGAGAGAAAAGTTTTTATGTTTGATTGAGAAGAATATGTTGCCATTTGGAAAAGAAAAGTTTTTTATGTTTGATTGAGGAGAATATGATGCCATTAGGGAGAGAAAAGTTTTTATGTTTGATTGAGAAGAATATGGAGCCATTTGGAAAAGAAAATTTTTTAATGTTTGATTGAGGAGAATATGGTGCCATTTGGGAGAGAAAAGTTTTTATGTTTGATTGAGAAGAATATGGTGCCATTTGGAAAAGAAAAGTTTTTTATGTTTGATTGAGGAGAATATGGTGCCATTAGGGAGAGAAAAGTTTTTATTTTTGATTGAGAAGAATATGGTGCCATTTGGGAGAGAAAAGTTTTTATGTTTGATTGAGAAGAATATGGAGCCATTTGGAAAAGAAAAGTTTTTTATGTTTGATTGAGGAGAATATGGTGCAATTTGGGAGAGAAAAGTTTTGATGTTTGATTGAGAAGAATATGGTGCCATTTGGGAGAGAAAAGTTTTTATATTTGATTGAAAAGAATATGGTGCCATTTGGGAGAGAAAAGTTTTTATGTTTGATTGAGAAGAATTTGGTGCCATTCGGGAGAGAAAAGTTTTGATGTTTGATTGAGAAGAATGTTGTGCCATTTGGGAGAGAAAAGTTTTTATGTTTGATTGAGAAGAATTTGGTGCCATTCGGGAGAGAAAAGTTTTGATGTTTGATTGAGAAGAATGTTGTGCCATTTGGGAGAGAAAAGTTTTTATGTTTGATTGAGAAGATTATGGTGCCATTTGGGAGAGAAAAGTTTTTATGTTTGATTGAGAAGAATATGATGCCATTTGGGAGAGAAAAGTTTTTATGTTAGATTGAGAAGAATATGATGCCATTTGGGAGAGAAAAGTTTTTATGTTTGATTGAGAAGAATATGGTGCCATTTGGGAGAGATAATTTTTTTTATGTTTGATTGAGAAGAATTTGGTGCCATTCGGGAGAGAAAAGTTTTGATGTTTGATTAAGAAGAATATGTTGCCATTTGGGAGAGAAAAGTTTTTATATTTGATTGAAAAGAATATGGTGCCATCTGGGAGAGATAAGTTTTGATGTTTGATTGAGAAGAATATGGTGCCATTTGGGAGAGAAAACTTTTTATGTTTGATTGAGAAGAATATGGTGCCATTTGGGAGAGAAAAGTTATTATTTTTGACTAAGAAGAATATTGTGCCATATGGGAGAGAAAAGTTTTTATGTTTGAATGAGAAGAATATGGTGCCATTTGGTAGAAAAAAGTTTTTATGTTTGATTGAGAAGAATATGGTGCCATTTGGGAGAGAAAAGTTTTTATGTTTGATTGAGAAGAATATGATGCCATTTGGGAGAGAAAAGTTTTTATGTTTGATTGAGAAGAATATGGTGCCATTTGGGAGAGATAATTTTTTTTATGTTTGATTGAGAAGAATATGGTGCCCTTTGGTAAGGAAAGTTTTTTATGTTTGATTGAAGAGAATATGGTGCCATTTGGGAGAGAAAAGTTTTTATGTTTGATTGAGAAGAATATAGTGCCATTTGGGAGAGAAAAGTTTTTATATTTGATTGAAAAGAATATGGTGCCATCTGGGAGAGATAAGTTTTGATGTTTGATTGAGAAGAATATGGTGCCATTTGGGAGAGAAAAGTTTTTATGTTTGATTGAGAAGAATATGGTGCCATTTGGGAGAGAAAAGTTATTATTTTTGACTAAGAAGAATATTGTGCCATATGGGAGAGAAAAGTTTTTATGTTTGAATGAGAAGAATATGGTGCCATTTGGTAGAAAAAAGTTTTTATGTTTGATTGAGAAGAATATGGTGCCATTTGGAAAGAAAAGTTTTTATGTTTGATTGAGAAGATTATGGTGCCATTTGGAAAAGAAAATTTTTTTATGTTTGATTGAGGAGAATATGGTGCAATTTGGGAGAGAAAAGTTTTGATGTTTGATTGAGAAGAATATGGTGCCATTTGGGAGAGAAAAGTTTTTATATTTGATTGAAAAGAATATGGTGCCATTTGAGAGAGAAAAGTTTTTATATTTGATTGAAAAGAATTTGGTGCCATTTGGGAGAGAAAAGTTTTTATGTTTGATTGAGAAGAATATGGTGCCATTTGGAAAAGAAAATTTTTTAATGTTTGATTGAGGAGAATATGGTGCCATTTGGGAGAGAAAAGTTTTTATGTTTGATTGAGAAGAATATGGTGCCATTTGGAAAAGAAAAGTTTTTTATGTTTGATTGAGGAGAATATGGTGCCATTAGGGAGAGAAAAGTTTTTATGTTTGATTGAGAAGAATATGGTGCCATTTGGGAGAGAAAAGTTTTTATGTTTGATTGAGAAGAATATGGTGCCATTTGGAAAAGAAAAGTTTTTTATGTTTGATTGAGGAGAATATGGTGCCATTAGGGAGAGAAAAGTTTTTATGTTTGATTGAGAAGAATATGGTGTCATTTGGGAGAGAAAAGTTTTTATATTTGATTGAAAAGAATATGGTGCCATTTGGGAGAGAAAAGTTTTTATATTTGATTGAAAAGAATTTGGTGCCATTTGGGAGAGAAAAGTTTTTATGTTTGATTGAGAAGAATATGGTGCCATTTGGAAAAGAAAATTTTTTAATGTTTGATTGAGGAGAATATGGTGCCATTTGGGAGAGAAAAGTTTTTATGTTTGATTGAGAAGTATATGGTGCCATTTGGGAGAGAAAAGTTTTTATGTTTGATTGAGAAGAATTTGGTGCCATTCGGGAGAGAAAAGTTTTGATGTTTGATTAAGAAGAATATGTTGCCATTTGGGAGAGAAAATTTTTTATGTTTGATTGAGGAGAATATGGTGCAATTTGGGAGAGAGAAGTTTTGATGTTTGATTGAGAAGAATATGGTGCCATTTGGGAGAGAAAAGTTTTTATATTTGATTGAAAAGAATATGGTGCCATTTGGGAGAGAAAAGTTTTTATGTTTGATTGAGAAGAATTTGGTGCCATGCGGGAGAGAAAAGTTTTGATGTTTGATTGAGAAGAATGTTGTGCCATTTGGGAGAGAAAAGTTTTTATGTTTGATTGAGAAGATTATGGTGCCATTTGGGAGAGAAAAGTTTTTATGTTTGATTAAGAAGAATATGATGCCATTTGGGAGAGAAAAGTTTTTATGTTTGATTGAGAAGAATATGATGCCATTTGGGAGAGAAAAGTTTTTATGTTTGATTGAGAAGAATATGGTGCCATTTGGGAGAGATAATTTTTTTTATGTTTGATTGAGAAGAATTTGGTGCCATTCGGGAGAGAAAAGTTTTGATGTTTGATTAAGAAGAATATGTTGCCATTTGGGAGAGAAAAGTTTTTATATTTGATTGAAAAGAATATGGTGCCATCTGGGAGAGATAAGTTTTGATGTTTGATTGAGAAGAATATGGTGCCATTTGGGAGAGAAAACTTTTTATGTTTGATTGAGAAGAATATGGTGCCATTTGGGAGAGAAAAGTTATTATTTTTGACTAAGAAGAATATTGTGCCATATGGGAGAGAAAAGTTTTTATGTTTGAATGAGAAGAATATGGTGCCATTTGGTAGAAAAAAGTTTTTATGTTTGATTGAGAAGAATATGGTGCCATTTGGGAGAGAAAAGTTTTTATGTTTGATTGAGAAGAATATGATGCCATTTGGGAGAGAAAAGTTTTTATGTTTGATTGAGAAGAATATGGTGCCATTTGGGAGAGATAATTTTTTTTATGTTTGATTGAGAAGAATATGGTGCCCTTTGGTAAGGAAAGTTTTTTATGTTTGATTGAAGAGAATATGGTGCCATTTGGGAGAGAAAAGTTTTTATGTTTGATTGAGAAGAATATGGTGCCATTTGGGAGAGAAAAGTTTTTATGTTTGATTGAGAAGAATTTGGTGCCATTCGGGAGAGAAAAGTTTTGATGTTTGATTAAGAAGAATATGTTGCCATTTGGGAGAGAAAAGTTTTTATATTTGATTGAAAAGAATATGGTGCCATCTGGGAGAGATAAGTTTTGATGTTTGATTGAGAAGAATATGGTGCCATTTGGGAGAGAAAAGTTTTTATGTTTGATTGAGAAGAATATGGTGCCATTTGGGAGAGAAAAGTTATTATTTTTGACTAAGAAGAATATTGTGCCATATGGGAGAGAAAAGTTTTTATGTTTGAATGAGAAGAATATGGTGCCATTTGGTAGAAAAAAGTTTTTATGTTTGATTGAGAAGAATATGGTGCCATTTGGAAAGAAAAGTTTTTATGTTTGATTGAGAAGATTATGGTGCCATTTGGAAAAGAAAATTTTTTTATGTTTGATTGAGGAGAATATGGTGCAATTTGGGAGAGAAAAGTTTTGATGTTTGATTGAGAAGAATATGGTGCCATTTGGGAGAGAAAAGTTTTTATATTTGATTGAAAAGAATATGGTGCCATTTGGGAGAGAAAAGTTTTTATATTTGATTGAAAAGAATTTGGTGCCATTTGGGAGAGAAAAGTTTTTATGTTTGATTGAGAAGAATATGGTGCCATTTGGAAAAGAAAAGTTTTTTATGTTTGATTGAGGAGAATATGGTGCCATTAGGGAGAGAAAAGTTTTTATGTTTGATTGAGAAGAATATGGTGCCATTTGGGAGAGAAAAGTTTTCATGTTTGATTGAGAAGAATATGGTGCCATTTGGAAAAGAAAAGTTTTTTATGTTTGATTGAGGAGAATATGGTGCCATTAGGGAAAGAAAAGTTTTTATGTTTGATTGAGAAGAATATGGTGCCATTTGGGAGAGAAAAGTTTTTATATTTGATTGAAAAGAATATGGTGCCATTTGGGAGAGAAAAGTTTTTATATTTGATTGAAAAGAATTTGGTGCCATTTGGGAGAGAAAAGTTTTTATATTTGATTGAAAAGAATATGGTGCCATCTGGGAGAGATAAGTTTTGATGTTTGATTGAGAAGAATATGGTGCCATTTGGGAGAGAAAAGTTTTTATGTTTGATTGAGAAGAATATGGTGCCATTTGGGAGAGAAAAGTTATTATTTTTGACTAAGAAGAATATTGTGCCATATGGGAGAGAAAAGTTTTTATGTTTGAATGAGAAGAATATGGTGCCATTTGGTAGAAAAAAGTTTTTATGTTTGATTGAGAAGAATATGGTGCCATTTGGAAAGAAAAGTTTTTATGTTTGATTGAGAAGATTATGGTGCCATTTGGAAAAGAAAATTTTTTTATGTTTGATTGAGGAGAATATGGTGCAATTTGGGAGAGAAAAGTTTTGATGTTTGATTGAGAAGAATATGACGCCATTTGGGAGAGAAAAGTTTTTATATTTGATTGAAAAGAATATGGTGCCATTTGGGAGAGAAAAGTTTTTATATTTGATTGAAAAGAATTTGGTGCCATTTGGGAGAGAAAAGTTTTTATGTTTGATTGAGAAGAATATGGTGCCATTTGGAAAAGAAAAGTTTTTTATGTTTGATTGAGGAGAATATGGTGCCATTAGGGAAAGAAAAGTTTTTATGTTTGATTGAGAAGAATATGGTGCCATTTGGGAGAGAAAAGTTTTTATATTTGATTGAAAAGAATATGGTGCCATTTGGGAGAGAAAAGTTTTTATATTTGATTGAAAAGAATTTGGTGCCATTTGGGAGAGAAAAGTTTTTATATTTGATTGAAAAGAATATGGTGCCATCTGGGAGAGATAAGTTTTGATGTTTGATTGAGAAGAATATGGTGCCATTTGGGAGAGAAAAGTTTTTATGTTTGATTGAGAAGAATATGGTGCCATTTGGGAGAGAAAAGTTATTATTTTTGACTAAGAAGAATATTGTGCCATATGGGAGAGAAAAGTTTTTATGTTTGAATGAGAAGAATATGGTGCCATTTGGTAGAAAAAAGTTTTTATGTTTGATTGAGAAGAATATGGTGCCATTTGGAAAGAAAAGTTTTTATGTTTGATTGAGAAGATTATGGTGCCATTTGGAAAAGAAAATTTTTTTATGTTTGATTGAGGAGAATATGGTGCAATTTGGGAGAGAAAAGTTTTGATGTTTGATTGAGAAGAATATGGTGCCATTTGGGAGAGAAAAGTTTTTATATTTGATTGAAAAGAATATGGTGCCATTTGGGAGAGAAAAGTTTTTATATTTGATTGAAAAGAATTTGGTGCCATTTGGGAGAGAAAAGTTTTTATGTTTGATTGAGAAGAATATGGTGCCATTTGGAAAAGAAAAGTTTTTTATGTTTGATTGAGGAGAATATGGTGCCATTAGGGAGAGAAAAGTTTTTATGTTTGATTGAGAAGAATATGGTGCCATTTGGGAGAGAAAAGTTTTCATGTTTGATTGAGAAGAATATGGTGCCATTTGGAAAAGAAAAGTTTTTTATGTTTGATTGAGGAGAATATGGTGCCATTAGGGAAAGAAAAGTTTTTATGTTTGATTGAGAAGAATATGGTGCCATTTGGGAGAGAAAAGTTTTTATATTTGATTGAAAAGAATATGGTGCCATTTGGGAGAGAAAAGTTTTTATATTTGATTGAAAAGAATTTGGTGCCATTTGGGAGAGAAAAGTTTTTATATTTGATTGAAAAGAATATGGTGCCATCTGGGAGAGATAAGTTTTGATGTTTGATTGAGAAGAATATGGTGCCATTTGGGAGAGAAAAGTTTTTATGTTTGATTGAGAAGAATATGGTGCCATTTGGGAGAGAAAAGTTATTATTTTTGACTAAGAAGAATATTGTGCCATATGGGAGAGAAAAGTTTTTATGTTTGAATGAGAAGAATATGGTGCCATTTGGTAGAAAAAAGTTTTTATGTTTGATTGAGAAGAATATGGTGCCATTTGGAAAGAAAAGTTTTTATGTTTGATTGAGAAGATTATGGTGCCATTTGGAAAAGAAAATTTTTTTATGTTTGATTGAGGAGAATATGGTGCAATTTGGGAGAGAAAAGTTTTGATGTTTGATTGAGAAGAATATGGTGCCATTTGGGAGAGAAAAGTTTTTATATTTGATTGAAAAGAATATGGTGCCATTTGGGAGAGAAAAGTTTTTATATTTGATTGAAAAGAATTTGGTGCCATTTGGGAGAGAAAAGTTTTTATGTTTGATTGAGAAGAATATGGTGCCATTTGGAAAAGAAAATTTTTTAATGTTTGATTGAGGAGAATATGGTGCCATTTGGGAGAGAAAAATTTTTATGTTTGATTGAGAAGAATATGGTGCCATTTGGGAGAGAAAAGTTTTTATGTTTGATTGAGAAGAATATGGTGCCATTTGGAAAAGAAAAGTTTTTTATGTTTGATTGAGGAGAATATGGTGCCCTTTGGTAAGGAAAGTTTTTTATGTTTGATTGAAGAGAATATGGTGCCATTTGGGAGAGAAAAGTTTTTATGTTTGATTGAGAAGAATATGGTGCCATTTGGGAGAGAAAAGATTTTATGTTTGATTGAGAAGAATTTGGTGCCATTCGGGAGAGAAAAGTTTTGATGTTTGATTGAGAAGAATGTTGTGCCATTTGGGAGAGAAAAGTTTTTATATTTGATTAAGAAGAATATGGTGCCATTTGGGAGAGAAAAGTTTTTATGTTTGATTGAGAAGATTATGGTGCCATTTGGGAGAGAAAAGTTTTTATGTTTGATTGAGAAGAATATGATGCCATTTGGGAGAGAAAAGTTTTTATGTTTGATTGAGAAGAATATGGTGCCATTTGGGAGAGAAAAGTTTTGATGTTTGATTAAGAAGAATATGTTGCCATTAGGGAGAGAAAAGTTTCTATATTTGATTGAGAAGAATATGGTGCCATTTGGGAGCGAAAATTTTTTATGTTTGATTGAGAAGAATATGGTGCCATTTGGGAGAGAAAAGTTTTGATGTTTGATTAAGAAGAATATGTTGCCATTTGGGAGAGAAAAGTTTCTATATTTGATTGAGAAGAATATGGTGCCATTTGGGAGAGAAAAGTTTTTATGTTTGATTGAGAAGAATTTGGTGCCATTCGGGAGAGCAAATTTTTTATGTTTGATTGAGAAGAATGTTGTGCCATTTGGGATAGAAAAGTTTTTATATTTGATTGAAATGAATATGGTGCCATTTGGAAGAGATAATTTTTTTTATGTTTGATTGAGAAGAATATGGTGCCATTTGGAAAAGAAAATTTTTTTATGTTTGATGGAGGAGAATATGGTGCCATTTGGGAGAGAAAAGATTTGATGTTTGATTGAAAAGAATATGGTGCCATTTGGGAGAGAAAAGTTTTTATGTTTGATTGAGAAGAATATGGTGTCATTTGGAAGAGAAAAGTTTTTATATTTGAATAAAAAGAATTTTGTGCCATTTGGGAGAGAAAAGTTTTTATGTTTGATTGAGAAGAATATGGTGCCATTTGGGAGAGAAAAGTTTTTATGTTTGATTGAGAAGAATATGGTGCCATTTGGAAAGAAAAGTTTTTATGTTTGATTGAGAAGATTATGGTGCCATTTGGAAAAGAAAAGTTTTTTATGTTTGATTGAGGAGAATATGTTGCCATTAGGGAGAGAAAAGTTTTTATGTTTGATTGAGAAGAATATGGTGCCATTTGGGAGAGAAAAGTTTTTATGTTTGATTGAGAAGAATATGGAGCCATTTGGAAAAGAAAATTTTTTAATGTTTGATTGAGGAGAATATGGTGCCATTTGGGAGAGAAAAGTTTTTATGTTTGATTGAGAAGAATATGTTGCCATTTGGAAAAGAAAAGTTTTTTATGTTTGATTGAGGAGAATATGGTGCCATTAGGGAGAGAAAAGTTTTTATGTTTGATTGAGAAGAATATGGTGCCATTTGGGAGAGAAAAGATTTTATGTTTGATTGAGAAGAATATGGTGTCATTTGGAAGAGAAAAGTTTTTATATTTGAATAAAAAGAATTTTGTGCCATTTGGGAGAGAAAAATTTTTATGTTTGATTGAGGAGAATATGGTGCCATTAGGGAGAGAAAAGTTTTGATGTTTGATTGAGAAAAATGTTGTGCCATTTGGGAGAGAAAAGTTTTTATATTTGATTAAGAAGAATATGGTTCATTTGGGAGAGAAAAGTTTTTATGTTTGATTGAGAAGATTATGGTGCCATTTGGGAGAGAAAAGTTTTTATGTTTGATTGAGAAGAATATGATGCCATTTGGGAGAGAAAAGTTTTTATGTTTGATTGAGAAGAATATGGTGCCATTTGGGAGAGAAAAGTTTTGATGTTTGATTAAGAAGAATATGTTGCCATTAGGGAGAGAAAAGTTTCTATATTTGATTGAGAAGAATATGGTGCCATTTGGGAGAGAAAATTTTTTATGTTTGATTGAGAAGAATATGGTGCCATTTGGGAGAGAAAAGTTTTGATGTTTGATTAAGAAGAATATGTTGCCATTTGGGAGAGAAAAGTTTCTATATTTGATTGAGAAGAATATGGTGCCATTTGGGAGAGAAAAGTTTTTATGTTTGATTGAGAAGAATTTGGTGCCATTCGGGAGAGCAAATTTTTTATGTTTGATTGAGAAGAATGTTGTGCCATTTGGGATAGAAAAGTTTTTATATTTGATTGAAATGAATATGGTGCCATTTGGAAGAGATAATTTTTTTTATGTTTGATTGAGGAGAATATGGTGCCATTTGGGAGAGAAAAGATTTGATGTTTGATTGAAAAGAATATGGTGCCATTTGGGAGAGAAAAGTTTTTATGTTTGATTGAGAAGAATATGGTGTCATTTGGAAGAGAAAAGTTTTTATATTTGAATAAAAAGAATTTAGTGCCATTTGGGAGAGAAAAGTTTTGATGTTTGATTAAGAAGAATATGTTGCCATTTGGGAGAGAAAAGTTTTTATGTTTGATTGAGAAGAATTTGGTGCCATTCGGGAGAGAAAAGTTTTGATGTTTGATTAAGAAGAATATGTTGCCATTTGGGAGAGAAAAGTTTTTATATTTGATTGAAAAGAATATGGTGCCATCTGGGAGAGATAAGTTTTGATGTTTGATTGAGAAGAATATGGTGCCATTTGGGAGAGAAAAGTTTTTATGTTTGATTGAGAAGAATATGGTGCCATTTGGAAAGAAAAGTTTTTATGTTTGATTGAGAAGATTATGGTGCCATTTGGAAAAGAAAAGTTTTTTATGTTTGATTGAGGAGAATATGGTGCCATTAGGGAGAGAAAAGTTTTTATGTTTGATTGAGAAGAATATGGTGCCATTTGGGAGAGAAAAGTTTTTATGTTTGATTGAGAAGAATATGGAGCCATTTGGAAAAGAAAATTTTTTAATGTTTGATTGAGGAGAATATGGTGCTATTTGGGAGAGAAAAGTTTTTATGTTTGATTGAGAAGAATATGTTGCCATTTGGAAAAGAAAAGTTTTTTATGTTTGATTGAGGAGAATATGGTGCCATTAGGGAGAGAAAAGTTTTGATGTTTGATTGAGAAGAATGTTGTGCCATTTGGGAGAGAAAAGTTTTTATATTTGATTAAGAAGAATTTGGTTCATTTGGGAGAGAAAAGTTTTTATGTTTGATTGAGAAGATTATGGTGCCATTTGGGAGAGAAAAGTTTTTATGTTTGATTGAGAAGAATATGATGCCATTTGGGAGAGAAAAGTTTTTATGTTTGATTGAGAAGAATATGGTGCCATTTGGGAGAGAAAAGTTTTGATGTTTGATTGAGAAGAATACTGTGCCATTTGGGAGAGAAAAGTTTTGATGTTTGATTAAGAAGAATATGTTGCCATTTGGGAGAGAAAAGTTTCTATATTTGATTGAGAAGAATATGGTGCCATTTGGGAGAGAAAATTTTTTATGTTTGATTGAGAAGAATATGGTGCCATTTGGGAGAGAAAAGTTTTGATGTTTGATTAAGAAGAATATGTTGCCATTTGGGAGAGAAAAGTTTTTATATTTGATTGAAAAGAATTTGGTGCCATTTGCGAGAGAAAAGTTTTTATGTTTGATTGAGAAGAATATGGAGCCATTTGGAAAAGAAAATTTTTTAATGTTTGATTGAGGAGAATATGGTGCCATTTGGGAGAGAAAAGTTTTTATGTTTGATTGAGAAGAATATGGTGCCATTTGGAAAAGAAAAGTTTTTTATGTTTGATTGAGGAGAATATGGTGCCATTAGGGAGAGAAAAGTTTTTATGTTTGATTGAGAAGAATATGGTGCCATTTGGGAGAGAAAAGTTTTTATGTTTGATTGAGAAGAATATGGAGCCATTTGGAAAAGAAAATTTTTTAATGTTTGATTGAGGAGAATATGGTGCCATTTGGGAGAGAAAAGTTTTGATGTTTGATTGAGAAGAATATGTTGCCATTTGGAAAAGAAAAGTTTTTTATGTTTGATTGAGGAGAATATGGTGCCATTAGGGAGAGAAAAGTTTTTATGTTGGATTGAGAAGAATATGGTGCCATTTGGGAGAGAAAAGTTTTTATGTTTGATTGAGAAGAATATGGTGTCATTTGGAAGAGAAAAGTTTTTATATTTGAATAAAAAGAATTTTGTGCCATTTGGGAGAGAAAAATTTTTATGTTTGATTGAGGAGAATATTTTGCCATTAGGGAGAGAAAAGTTTTTTATGTTTGATTGAGGAGAATATGGTGCCATTAGGGAGAGAAAAGTTTTTATGTGTGATTGAGAAGTATATGGTGCCATTTGGGAGAGAAAAGTTTTTATGTTTGATTGAGAAGAATTTGGTGCCATTCGGGAGAGAAAAGTTTTGATGTTTGATTGAGAAGAATGTTGTGCCATTTGGGAGAGAAAAGTTTTTATGTTTGATTGAGAAGAATATGGTGCCATTTGGGAGAGATAATTTTTTTTTATGTTTGATTGAGAAGAATATGGTGCCATTTGGGAGAGAAAAGTTTTGATGTTTGATTGAGAAGAATACTGTGCCATTTGGGAGAGAAAAGTTTTGATGTTTGATTAAGAAGAATATGTTGCCATTTGGGAGAGAAAAGTTTCTATATTTGATTGAGAAGAATATGGTGCCATTTGGGAGAGAAAATTTTTTATGTTTGATTGAGAAGAATATGGTGCCATTTGGGAGAGAAAAGTTTTGATGTTTGATTAAGAAGAATATGTTGCCATTTGGGAGAGAAAAGTTTTTATATTTGATTGAAAAGAATTTGGTGCCATTTGCGAGAGAAAAGTTTTTATGTTTGATTGAGAAGAATATGGAGCCATTTGGAAAAGAAAATTTTTTAATGTTTGATTGAGGAGAATATGGTGCCATTTGGGAGAGAAAAGTTTTTATGTTTGATTGAGAAGAATATGGTGCCATTTGGAAAAGAAAAGTTTTTTATGTTTGATTGAGGAGAATATGGTGCCATTAGGGAGAGAAAAGTTTTTATGTTTGATTGAGAAGAATATGGTGCCATTTGGGAGAGAAAAGTTTTTATGTTTGATTGAGAAGAATATGGAGCCATTTGGAAAAGAAAATTTTTTAATGTTTGATTGAGGAGAATATGGTGCCATTTGGGAGAGAAAAGTTTTGATGTTTGATTGAGAAGAATATGTTGCCATTTGGAAAAGAAAAGTTTTTTATGTTTGATTGAGGAGAATATGGTGCCATTAGGGAGAGAAAAGTTTTTATGTTTGATTGAGAAGAATATGGTGCCATTTGGGAGAGAAAAGTTTTTATGTTTGATTGAGAAGAATATGGTGTCATTTGGAAGAGAAAAGTTTTTATATTTGAATAAAAAGAATTTTGTGCCATTTGGGAGAGAAAAATTTTTATGTTTGATTGAGGAGAATATTTTGCCATTAGGGAGAGAAAAGTTTTTTATGTTTGATTGAGGAGAATATGGTGCCATTAGGGAGAGAAAAGTTTTTATGTGTGATTGAGAAGTATATGGTGCCATTTGGGAGAGAAAAGTTTTTATGTTTGATTGAGAAGAATTTGGTGCCATTCGGGAGAGAAAAGTTTTGATGTTTGATTGAGAAGAATGTTGTGCCATTTGGGAGAGAAAAGTTTTTATGTTTGATTGAGAAGAATATGGTGCCATTTGGGAGAGATAATTTTTTTTATGTTTGATTGAGAAGAATATGGTGCCCTTTGGTAAGGAAAGTTTTTTATGTTTGATTGAAGAGAATATGGTGCCATTTGGGAGAGAAAAGTTTTTTGTTTGATTGAGAAGAATATGGTGCCATTTGGAAAAGAAAATTTTTTAATGTTTGATTGAGGAGAATATGTTGCCATTTGGGAGAGAAAAGTTTTTATGTTTGATTGAGAAGAATATGATGCCATTTGGGAGAGAAAAGTTTTTATGTTTGATTGAGAAGAATATGATGCCATTTGGGAGAGAAAAGTTTTTATGTTTGATTGAGAAGAAAATGGTGCCATTTGGGAGAGATAATTTTTTTTATGTTTGATTGAGAAGAATATGGTGCCCTTTGGTAAGGAAAGTTTTTTATGTTTGATTGAAGAGAATATGGTGCCATTTGGGAGAGAAAAGTTTTTATGTTTGATTGAGAAGAATATGGTGCCATTTGGGAGAGAAAAGTTTTTATGTTTGATTGAGAAGAATATGGTGCCATTTGGAAAAGAAAATTTTTTAATGTTTGATTGAGGAGAATATGTTGCCATTTGGGAGAGAAAAGTTTTTATGTTTGATTGAGAAGAATATGGTGCCATTTGGAAAAGAAAAGTTTTTTATGTTTGATTGAGGAGAATATGGTGCCATTAGGGAGAGAAACGTTTTTATGTTTGATTGAGAAGAATATGGTGCCATTTGGGAGAGAAAAGTTTTTATGTTTGATTGAGAAGAATATGGTGCCATTTGGAAAAGAAAAGTTTTTTATGTTTGATTGAGGAGAATATGGTGCCATTCGGGAGAGAAAAGTTTTTATGTTTGATTGAGAAGAATATGGTGCCATTTGGGAGAGAAAAGTTTTGATGTTTGATTAAGAAGAAAATGTTGCCATTTGGGAGAGAAAAGTTTCTATATTTGATTGAGAAGAATATGGTGCCATTTGGGAGAGAAAAGTTTTTATGTTTGATTGAGAAGAATTTGGTGCCATTCGGGAGAGCAAATTTTTTATGTTTGATTGAGAAGAATGTTGTGCCATTTGGGATAGAAAAGTTTTTATATTTGATTGAAATGAATATTGTGCCATTTGGAAGAGATAATTTTTTTTATGTTTGATTGAGAAGAATATGGTGCCATTTGGAAAAGAAAATTTTTTTATGTTTGATTGAGGAGAATATGGTGCCATTTGGGAGAGAAAATTTTTTATGTTTGATTGAGAAGAATATGGTGCCATTTGGGAGAGAAAAGTTTTTATGTTTGATTGAGAAGAATATGGTGCCATTTGGGAGAGAAAAGTTTTTATATTTGATTGAGAAGAATATGGAGCCATTTGGAAAAGAAAATTTTTTAATGTTTGATTGAGAAGAATATGGTGTCATTTGGAAGAGAAAAGTTTTTATATTTGAATAAAAAGAATTTTGTGCCATTTGGGAGAGAAAATTTTTTATGTTTGATTGAGAAGAATATGGTGCCATTTGGGAGAGAAAAGTTTTTATGTTTGATTGAGAAGTATATGGTGCCATTTGGGAGAGAAAAGTTTTTATGTTTGATTGAGAAGAATATGGTGCCATTTGGAAGAGATAATTTTTTTTATGTTTGATTGAGAAGAATATGGTGCCATTTGGGAGAGAAAAGTTTTTATATTTGATTGAAAAGAATATGGTGCCATCTGGGAGAGATAAGTTTTGATGTTTGATTGAGAAGAATATGGTGCCATTCGGGAGAGAAAAGTTTTGATGTTTGATTGAGAAGAATGTTGTGCCATTTGGAAGAGAAAAGTTTTTATGTTTGATTGAGAAGATTATGGTGCCATTTGGGAGAGAAAAGTTTTTATGTTTGATTGAGAAGAATATGATGCCATTTGGGAGAGAAAAGTTTTTATGTTTGATTGAGAAGAATATGATGCCATTTGGGAGAGAAAAGTTTTTATGTTTGATTGAGAAGAATATGGTGCCATTTGGGAAAGATAATTTTTTTTATGTTTGATTGAGAAGAATATGGTGCCCTTTGGTAAGGAAAGTTTTTTATGTTTGATTGAAGAGAATATGGTGCCATTTGGGAGAGAACAGTTTTTATGTTTGATTGAGAAGAATATGGTGCCATTTGGGAGAGAAAAGTTTTTATGTTTGATTGAGAAGAATTTGGTGCCATTCGGGAGAGAAAAGTTTTGATGTTTGATTGAGAAGAATGTTGTGCCATTTGGGAGAGAAAAGTTTTTATATTTGATTAAGAAGAATATGGTGCCATTTGGGAGAGAAAAGTTTTTATGTTTGATTGAGAAGAATTTGGTGCCATTCGGGAGAGCAAATTTTTTATGTTTGATTGAGAAGAATGTTGTGCCATTTGGGATAGAAAAGTTTTTATATTTGATTGAAATGAATATGGTGCCATTTGGAAGAGATAATTTTTTTTATGTTTGATTGAGGAGAATATGGTGCCATTTGGGAGAGAAAAGATTTGATGTTTGATTGAAAAGAATATGGTGCCATTTGGGAGAGAAAAGTTTTTATGTTTGATTGAGAAGAATATGGTGTCATTTGGAAGAGAAAAGTTTTTATATTTGAATAAAAAGAATTTTGTGCCATTTGGGAGAGAAAAGTTTTGATGTTTGATTAAGAAGAATATGTTGCCATTTGGGAGAGAAAAGTTTTTATGTTTGATTGAGAAGAATTTGGTGCCATTCGGGAGAGAAAAGTTTTGATGTTTGATTAAGAAGAATATGGTGCCATTTGGAAAAGAAAATTTTTTAATGTTTGATTGAGGAGAATATGTTGCCATTTGGGAGAGAAAAGTTTTGATGTTTGATTGAGAAGAATATGGTGCCATTTGGGAGAGAAAAGTTTTTATATTTGATTGAAAAGAATATGGTGCCATTTTGGAGAGAAAAGTTTTTTATGTTTGATTGAGGAGAATATGGTGCCATTAGGGAGAGAAAAGTTTTTATGTTTTATTGAGAAGTATATGGTGCCATTTGGGAGAGAAAAGTTTTTATGTTTGATTGAGAAGAATTTGGTGCCATTCGGGAGAGAAAAGTTTTGATGTTTGATTGAGAAGAATGTTGTGCCATTTGGGAGAGAAAAGTTTTTATGTTTGATTGAGAAGAATATGATGCCATTTGGGAGAGAAAAGTTTTTATGTTTGATTGAGAAGAATATGGTGCCATTTGGGAGAGAAAAGTTTTGATGTTTGATTAAGAAGAATATGTTGCCATTAGGGAGAGAAAAGTTTCTATATTTGATTGAGAAGAATATGGTGCCATTTGGGAGAGAAAATTTTTTGTGTTTGATTGAGAAGAATATGGTGCCATTTGGGAGAGAAAAGTTTTGATGTTTGATTAAGAAGAATATGTTGCCATTTGGGAGAGAAAAGTTTCTATATTTGATTGAGAAGAATATGGTGCCATTTGGGAGAGAAAAGTTTTTATGTTTGATTGAGAAGAATTTGGTGCCATTCGGGAGAGCAAATTTTTTATGTTTGATTGAGAAGAATGTTGTGCCATTTGGGATAGAAAAGTTTTTATATTTGATTGAAATGAATATTGTGCCATTTGGAAGAGATAATTTTTTTTATGTTTGATTGAGAAGAATATGGTGCCATTTGGAAAAGAAAATTTTTTTATGTTTGATTGAGGAGCATATGGTGCCATTTGGGAGAGAAAATTTTTTATGTTTGATTGAGAAGAATATGGTGCCATTTGGGAGTGAAAAGTTTTTATGTTTGATTGAGAAGAATATGGTGCCATTTGGGAGAGAAAAGTTTTTATATTTGATTGAGAAGAATATGGAGCCATTTGGAAAAGAAAATTTTTTAATGTTTGATTGAGAAGAATATGGTGTCATTTGGAAGAGAAAAGTTTTTATATTTGAATAAAAAGAATTTTGTGCCATTTGGGAGAGAAAATTTTTTATGTTTGATTGAGAAGAATATGGTGCCATTTGGGAGAGAAAAGTTTTTATGTTTGATTGAGAAGTATATGGTGCCATTTGGGAGAGAAAAGTTTTTATGTTTGATTGAGAAGAATATGGTGCCATTTGGAAGAGATAATTTTTTTTTATGTTTGATTGAGAAGAATATGGTGCCATTTGGGAGAGAAAAGTTTTTATATTTGATTGAAAAGAATATGGTGCCATCTGGGAGAGATAAGTTTTGATGTTTGATTGAGAAGAATATGGTGCCATTCGGGAGAGAAAAGTTTTGATGTTTGATTGAGAAGAATGTTGTGCCATTTGGGAAAGAAAAGTTTTTATGTTTGATTGAGAAGATTATGGTGCCATTTGGGAGAGAAAAGTTTTTATGTTTGATTGAGAAGAATATGATGCCATTTGGGAGAGAAAAGTTTTTATGTTTGATTGAGAAGAATATGATGCCATTTGGGAGAGAAAAGTTTTTATGTTTGATTGCGAAGAATATGGTGCCATTTGGGAGAGATAATTTTTTTTATGTTTGATTGAGAAGAATATGGTGCCCTTTGGTAAGGAAAGTTTTTTATGTTTGATTGAAGAGAATATGGTGCCATTTGGGAGAGAAAAGTTTTTATGTTTGATTGAGAAGAATATGGTGCCATTTGGGAGAGAAAAGTTTTTATGTTTGATTGAGAAGAATTTGGTGCCATTCGGGAGAGAAAAGTTTTGATGTTTGATTGAGAAGAATGTTGTGCCATTTGGGAGAGAAAAGTTTTTATATTTGATTAAGAAGAATATGGTGCCATTTGGGAGAGAAAAGTTTTTATGTTTGATTGAGAAGATTATGGTGCCATTTGGGAGAGAAAAGTTTTTATGTTTGATTGAGAAGAATATGATGCCATTTGGGAGAGAAAAGTTTTTATGTTTGATTGAGAAGAATATGGTGCCATTTGGGAGAGAAAAGTTTTGATGTTTGATTAAGAAGAATATATGCCATTAGGGAGAGAAAAGTTTCTATATTTGATTGAGAAGAATATGGTGCCATTTGGGAGAGAAAATTTTTTATGTTTGATTGAGAAGAATATGGTGCCATTTGGGAGAGAAAAGTTTTGATGTTTGATTAAGAAGACTATGTTGCCATTTGGGAGAGAAAAGTTTCTATATTTGATTGAGAAGAATATGGTGCCCTTTGGGAGAGAAAAGTTTTTATGTTTGATTGAGAAGAATTTGGTGCCATTCGGGAGAGCAAATTTTTTATGTTTGATTGAGAAGAATGTTGTGCCATTTGGGATAGAAAAGTTTTTATATTTGATTGAAATGAATATGGTGCCATTTGGAAGAGATATTTTTTTTTATGTTTGATTGAGGAGAATATGGTGCCATTTGGGAGAGAAAAGATTTGATGTTTGATTGAAAAGAATATGGTGCCATTTGGGAGAGAAAAGTTTTTATGTTTGATTGAGAAGAATATGGTGTCATTTGGAAGAGAAAAGTTTTTATATTTGAATAAAAAGAATTTTGTGCCATTTGGGAGAGAAAAGTTTTGATGTTTGATTAAGAAGAATATGTTGCCATTTGGGAGAGAAAAGTTTTTATGTTTGATTGAGAAGAATTTGGTGCCATTCGGGAGAGAAAAGTTTTGATGTTTGATTAAGAAGAATATGTTGCCATTTGGGAGAGAAAAGTTTTTATATTTGATTGAAAAGAATATGGTGCCATCTGGGAGAGATAAGTTTTGATGTTTGATTGAGAAGAATATGGTGCCATTTGGGAGAGAAAAGTTTTTATGTTTGATTGAGAAGAATATGGTGCCATTTGGAAAGAAAAGTTTTTATGTTTGATTGAGAAGATTATGGTGCCATTTGGAAAAGAAAAGTTTTTTATGTTTGATTGAGGAGAATATGGTGCCATTAGGGAGAGAAAAGTTTTTATGTTTGATTGAGAAGAATATGGTGCCATTTGGGAGAGAAAAGTTTTTATGTTTGATTGAGAAGAATATGGAGCCATTTGGAAAAGAAAATTTTTTAATGTTTGATTGAGGAGAATATGGTGCCATTTGGGAGAGAAAAGTTTTTATGTTTGATTGAGAAGAATATGTTGCCATTTGGAAAAGAAAAGTTTTTTATGTTTGATTGAGGAGAATATGGTGCCATTAGGGAGAGAAAAGTTTTTATGTTTGATTGAGAAGAATATGGTGCCATTTGGGAGAGAAAAGTTTTTATGTTTGATTGAGAAGAATATGGTGTCATTTGGAAGAGAAAAGTTTTTATATTTGAATAAAAAGAATTTTGTGCCATTTGGGAGAGAAAAATTTTTATGTTTGATTGAGGAGAATATGGTGCCATTAGGGAGAGAAAAGTTTTTATGTTTGATTGAGAAGAATGTTGTGCCATTTGGGAGAGAAAAGTTTTTATATTTGATTAAGAAGAATATGGTTCATTTGGGAGAGAAAAGTTTTTATGTTTGATTGAGAAGATTATGGTGCCATTTGGGAGAGAAAAAGTTTTATGTTTGATTGAGAAGAATATGATGCCATTTGGGAGAGAAAAGTTTTTATGTTTGATTGAGAAGAATATGGTGCCATTTGGGAGAGAAAAGTTTTGATGTTTGATTAAGAAGAATATGTTGCCATTAGGGAGAGAAAAGTTTCTATATTTGATTGAGAAGAATATGGTGCCATTTGGGAGAGAAAATTTTTTATGTTTGATTGAGAAGAATATGGTGCCATTTGGGAGAGAAAAGTTTTTATGTTTGATTGAGAAGAATATGGAGCCATTTGGAAAAGAAAATTTTTTAATGTTTGATTGAGGAGAATATGGTGCCATTTGGGAAAGAAAAGTTTTTATGTTTGATTGAGAAGAATATGTTGCCATTTGGAAAAGAAAAGTTTTTTATGTTTGATTGAGGAGAATATGGTGCCATTAGGGAGAGAAAAGTTTTTATGTTTGATTGAGAAGAATATGGTGCCATTTGGGAGAGAAAAGTTTTTATGTTTGATTGAGAAGAATATGGTGTCATTTGGAAGAGAAAAGTTTTTATATTTGAATAAAAAGAATTTTGTGCCATTTGGGAGAGAAAAATTTTTATGTTTGATTGAGGAGAATATGGTGCCATTAGGGAGAGAAAAGTTTTTATGTTTGATTGAGAAGAATGTTGTGCCATTTGGGAGAGAAAAGTTTTTATATTTGATTAAGAAGAATATGGTTCATTTGGGAGAGAAAAGTTTTTATGTTTGATTGAGAAGAATATGGTGCCATTTGGGAGAGAAAAGTTTTGATGTTTGATTAAGAAGAATATGATGCCATTTGGGAGAGAAAAGTTTTTATGTTTGATTGAGAAGAATATGGTGCCATTTGGGAGAGAAAAGTTTTGATGTTTGATTAAGAAGAATATGTTGCCATTAGGGAGAGAAAAGTTTCTATATTTGATTGAGAAGAATATGGTGCCATTTGGGAGAGAAAATTTTTTATGTTTGATTGAGAAGAATATGGTGCCATTTGGGAGAGAAAAGTTTTGATGTTTGATTAAGAAGAATATGTTGCCATTTGGGAGAGAAAAGTTTCTATATTTGATTGAGAAGAATATGGTGCCATTTGGGAGTGAAAAGTTTTTATGTTTGATTGAGAAGAATTTGGTGCCATTCGGGAGAGCAAATTTTTTATGTTTGATTGAGAAGAATGTTGTGCCATTTGGGATAGAAAAGTTTTTATATTTGATTGAAATGAATATGGTGCCATTTGGAAGAGATAATTTTTTTTATGTTTGATTGAGGAGAATATGGTGCCATTTGGGAGAGAAAAGATTTAATGTTTGATTGAAAAGAATATG
Source organism: Daphnia pulicaria (assembly GCF_021234035.1). Classification (NCBI taxonomy): domain Eukaryota; kingdom Metazoa; phylum Arthropoda; class Branchiopoda; order Diplostraca; family Daphniidae; genus Daphnia; species Daphnia pulicaria. The sequence goes on from NC_060915.1 coordinate 5,054,037, forward strand.
GTGCCATTTGGGAGAGAAAAGATTTTATGTTTGATTGAGAAGAATATGGTGTCATTTGGAAGAGAAAAGTTTTTATATTTGAATAAAAAGAATTTTGTGCCATTTGGGAGAGAAAAGTTTTGATGTTTGATTGAGAAGAATTTGGTGCCATTCGGGAGAGAAAAGTTTTGATGTTTGATTAAGAAGAATATGTTGCCATTTGGGAGAGAAAAGTTTTTATATTTGATTGAAAAGAATATGGTGCCATCTGGGAGAGATAAGTTTTGATGTTTGATTGAGAAGAATATGGTGCCATTTGGGAGAGAAAAGTTTTTATGTTTGATTGAGAAGAATATGGTGCCATTTGGAAAGAAAAGTTTTTATGTTTGATTGAGAAGATTATGGTGCCATTTGGAAAAGAAAAGTTTTTTATGTTTGATTGAGGAGAATATGGTGCCATTAGGGAGAGAAAAGTTTTTATGTTTGATTGAGAAGAATATGGTGCCATTTGGGAGAGAAAAGTTTTTATGTTTGATTGAGAAGAATATGGAGCCATTTGGAAAAGAAAATTTTTTTATGTTTGATTGAGGAGAATATGGTGCCATTAGGGAGAGAAAAGTTTTGATGTTTGATTGAGAAGAATGTTGTGCCATTTGGGAGAGAAAATTTTTTATATTTGATTAAGAAGAATATGGTTCATTTGGGAGAGAAAAGTTTTTATGTTTGATTGAGAAGATTATGGTGCCATTTGGGAGAGAAAAGTTTTTATGTTTGATTGAGAAGAATATGATGCCATTTGGGAGAGAAAAGTTTTTATGTTTGATTGAGAAGAATATGGTGCCATTTGGGAGAGAAAAGTTTTGATGTTTGATTGAGAAGAATATGGTGCCATTTGGGAGAGAAAAGTTTTGATGTTTGATTAAGAAGAATATGTTGCCATTTGGGAGAGAAAAGTTTCTATATTTGATTGAGAAGAATATGGTGCCATTTGGGAGAGAAAATTTTTTTATGTTTGATTGAGGAGAATATGGTGCCATTAGGGAGAGAAAAGTTTTTATGTTTGATTGAGAAGAATATGGTGCCATTTGGGAGAGAAAAGTTTTTATGTTTGATTGAGAAGAATATGGAGCCATTTGGAAAAGAAAATTTTTTAATGTTTGATTGAGGAGAATATGGTGCCATTTGGGAGAGAAAAGTTTTTATGTTTGATTGAGAAGAATATGTTGCCATTTGGAAAAGAAAAGTTTTTTATGTTTGATTGAGGAGAATATGGTGCCATTAGGGAGAGAAAAGTTTTTATGTTTGATTGAGAAGAATATGGTGCCATTTGGGAGAGAAAAGTTTTTATGTTTGATTGAGAAGAATATGGTGTCATTTGGAAGAGAAAAGTTTTTATATTTGAATAAAAAGAATTTTGTGCCATTTGGGAGAGAAAAATTTTTATGTTTGATTGAGAAGAATATGGAGCCATTTGGAAAAGAAAATTTTTTAATGTTTGATTGAGGAGAATATGGTGCCATTTGGGAGAGAAAAGTTTTTATGTTTGATTGAGAAGAATATGTTGCCATTTGGAAAAGAAAAGTTTTTTATGTTTGATTGAGGAGAATATGGTGCCATTAGGGAGAGAAAAGTTTTTATGTTTGATTGAGAAGAATATGGTGCCATTTGGGAGAGAAAAGTTTTTATGTTTGATTGAGAAGAATATGGTGTCATTTGGAAGAGAAAAGTTTTTATATTTGAATAAAAAGAATTTTGTGCCATTTGGGAGAGAAAAATTTTTATGTTTGATTGAGGAGAATATGGTGCCATTAGGGAGAGAAAAGTTTTTATGTTTGATTGAGAAGAATGTTGTGCCATTTGGGAGAGAAAAGTTTTTATATTTGATTAAGAAGAATATGGTTCATTTGGGAGAGAAAAGTTTTTATGTTTGATTGAGAAGATTATGGTGCCATTTGGGAGAGAAAAGTTTTTATGTTTGATTGAGAAGAATATGATGCCATTTGGGAGAGAAAAGTTTTTATGTTTGATTGAGAAGAATATGGTGCCATTTGGGAGAGAAAAGTTTTGATGTTTGATTAAGAAGAATATGTTGCCATTAGGGAGAGAAAAGTTTCTATATTTGATTGAGAAGAATATGGTGCCATTTGGGAGAGAAAATTTTTTATGTTTGATTGAGAAGAATATGGTGCCATTTGGGAGAGAAAAGTTTTGATGTTTGATTAAGAAGAATATGTTGCCATTTGGGAGAGAAAAGTTTCTATATTTGATTGAGAAGAATATGGTGCCATTTGGGAGAGAAAAGTTTTTATGTTTGATTGAGAAGAATATGGAGCCATTTGGAAAAGAAAATTTTTTAATGTTTGATTGAGGAGAATATGGTGCCATTTGGGAGAGAAAAGTTTTTATGTTTGATTGAGAAGAATATGGTGCCATTTGGAAAACAAAAGTTTTTTATGTTTGATTGAGGAGAATATGGTGCCATTAGGGAGAGAAAAGTTTTTATGTTTGATTGAGAAGAATATGGTGCCATTTGGGAGAGAAAAGTTTTTATGTTTGATTGAGAAGAATATGGAGCCATTTGGAAAAGAAAATTTTTTAATGTTTGATTCAGGAGAATATGGTGCCATTTGGGAGAGAAAAGTTTTTATGTTTGATTGAGAAGAATATGGTGCCATTTGGGAGAGAAAAGTTTTTATGTTTGATTGAGAAGAATATGGAGCCATTTGGAAAAGAAAATTTTTTAATGTTTGATTGAGGAGAATATGGTGCCATTTGGGAGAGAAAAGTTTTTATGTTTGATTGAGAAGAATATGTTGCCATTTGGAAAAGAAAAGTTTTTTATGTTTGATTGAGGAGAATATGGTGCCATTAGGGAGAGAAAAGTTTTTATGTTTGATTGAGAAGAATATGGTGCCATTTGGGAGAGAAAAGTTTTTATGTTTGATTGAGAAGAATATGGTGTCATTTGGAAGAGAAAAGTTTTTATATTTGAATAAAAATAATTTTGTGCCATTTGGGAGAGAAAAATTTTTATGTTTGATTGAGAAGAATATGGAGCCATTTGGAAAAGAAAATTTTTTAATGTTTGATTGAGGAGAATATGGTGCCATTTGGGAGAGAAAAGTTTTTATGTTTGATTGAGAAGAATATGTTGCCATTTGGAAAAGAAAAGTTTTTTATGTTTGATTGAGGAGAATATGGTGCCATTAGGGAGAGAAAAGTTTTTATGTTTGATTGAGAAGAATATGGTGCCATATGGGAGAGAAAAGTTTTTATGTTTGATTGAGAAGAATATGGTGTCATTTGGAAGAGAAAAGTTTTTATATTTGAATAAAAAGAATTTTGTGCCATTTGGGAGAGAAAAATTTTTATGTTTGATTGAGAAGATTATGGTGCCATTTGGGAGAGAAAAGTTTTTATGTTTGATTGAGAAGAATGTTGTGCCATTTGGGAGAGAAAAGTTTTTATATTTGATTAAGAAGAATATGGTTCATTTGGGAGAGAAAAGTTTTTATGTTTGATTGAGAAGATTATGGTGCCATTTGGGAGAGAAAAGTTTTTATGTTTGATTGAGAAGAATATGATGCCATTTGGGAGAGAAAAGTTTTTATGTTTGATTGAGAAGAATATGGTGCCATTTGGGAGAGAAAAGTTTTGATGTTTGATTAAGAAGAATATGTTGCCATTAGGGAGAGAAAAGTTTCTATATTTGATTGAGAAGAATATGGTGCCATTTGGGAGAGAAAATTTTTTATGTTTGATTGAGAAGAATATGGTGCCATTTGGGAGAGAAAAGTTTTGATGTTTGATTAAGAAGAATATGTTGCCATTTGGGAGAGAAAAGTTTCTATATTTGATTGAGAAGAATATGGTGCCATTTGGGAGAGAAAAGTTTTTATGTTTGATTGAGAAGAATTTGGTGCCATTCGGGAGAGCAAATTTTTTATGTTTGATTGAGAAGAATGTTGTGCCATTTGGGATAGAAAAGTTTTTATATTTGATTGAAATGAATATGGTGCCATTTGGAAGAGATAATTTTTTTTATGTTTGATTGAGGAGAATATGGTGCCATTTGGGAGAGAAAAGATTTAATGTTTGATTGAAAAGAATATGGTGCCATTTGGGAGAGAAAAGTTTTTATGTTTGATTGAGAAGAACATGGTGTCATTTGGAAGAGAAAAGTTTTTATATTTGAATAAAAAGAATTTTGTGCCATTTGGGAGAGAAAAGTTTTGATGTTTGATTGAGAAGAATTTGGTGCCATTCGGGAGAGAAAAGTTTTAATGTTTGATTAAGAAGAATATGTTGCCATTTGGGAGAGAAAAGTTTTTATATTTGATTGAAAAGAATATGGTGCCATCTGGGAGAGATAAGTTTTGATGTTTGATTGAGAAGAATATGGTGCCATTTGGGAGAGAAAAGTTTTTATGTTTGATTGAGAAGAATATGGTGCCATTTGGAAAGAAAAGTTTTTATGTTTGATTGAGAAGATTATGGTGCCATTTGGAAAAGAAAAGTTTTTTATGTTTGATTGAGGAGAATATGGTGCCATTAGGGAGAGAAAAGTTTTTATGTTTGATTGAGAAGAATATGGTGCCATTTGGGAGAGAAAAGTTTTTATGTTTGATTGAGAAGAATATGGAGCCATTTGGAAAAGAAAATTTTTTAATGTTTGATTGAGGAGAATATGGTGCCATTTGGGAGAGAAAAGTTTTTATGTTTGATTGAGAAGAATATGTTGCCATTTGGAAAAGAAAAGTTTTTATATTTGAATAAAAAGAATTTTGTGCCATTTGGGAGAGAAAAATTTTTATGTTTGATTGAGGAGAATATGGTGCCATTAGGGAGAGAAAAGTTTTGATGTTTGATTGAGAAGAATGTTGTGCCATTTGGGAGAGAAAAGTTTTTATATTTGATTAAGAAGAATATGGTTCATTTGGGAGAGAAAAGTTTTTATGTTTGATTGAGAAGATTATGGTGCCATTTGGGAGAGAAAAGTTTTTATATTTGATTGAAAAGAATTTGGTGCCATTTGCGAGAGAAAAGTTTTTATGTTTGATTGAGAAGAATATGGAGCCATTTGGAAAAGAAAATTTTTTAATGTTTGATTGAGGAGAATATGGTGCCATTTGGGAGAGAAAAGTTTTTATGTTTGATTGAGAAGAATATGGTGCCATTTGGAAAACAAAAGTTTTTTATGTTTGATTGAGGAGAATATGGTGCCATTAGGGAGAGAAAAGTTTTTATGTTTGATTGAGAAGAATATGGTGCCATTTGGGAGAGAAAAGTTTTTATGTTTGATTGAGAAGAATATGGAGCCATTTGGAAAAGAAAATTTTTTAATGTTTGATTGAGGAGAATATGGTGCCATTTGGGAGAGAAAAGTTTTTATGTTTGATTGAGAAGAATATGTTGCCATTTGGAAAAGAAAAGTTTTTTATGTTTTATTGAGGAGAATATGGTGCCATTAGGGAGAGAAAAGTTTTTATGTTTGATTGAGAAGAATATGGTGCCATTTGGGAGAGAAAAGTTTTTATGTTTGATTGAGAAGAATATGGTGTCATTTGGAAGAGAAAAGTTTTTATATTTGAATAAAAAGAATTTTGTGCCATTTGGGAGAGAAAAATTTTTATGTTTGATTGAGGAGAATATTTTGCCATTAGGGAGAGAAAAGTTTTTATGTGTGATTGAGAAGTATATGGTGCCATTTGGGAGAGAAAAGTTTTTATGTTTGATTGAGAAGAATTTGGTGCCATTCGGGAGAGAAAAGTTTTGATGTTTGATTGAGAAGAATGTTGTGCCATTTGGGAGAGAAAAGTTTTTATGTTTGATTGAGAAGAATATGGTGCCATTTGGGAGAGATAATTTTTTTTATGTTTGATTGAGAAGAATATGGTGCCCTTTGGTAAGGAAAGTTTTTTATGTTTGATTGAAGAGAATATGGTGCCATTTGGGAGAGAAAAGTTTTTTTGTTTGATTGAGAAGAATATGGTGCCATTTGGAAAAGAAAATTTTTTAATGTTTGATTGAGGAGAATATGTTGCCATTTGGGAGAGAAAAGTTTTTATGTTTGATTGAGAAGAATATGGTGCCATTTGGAAAAGAAAAGTTTTTTATGTTTGATTGAGGAGAATATGGTGCCATTTGGAAAAGAAAAGTTTTTTATGTTTGATTGAGGAGAATATGGTGCCATTAGGGAGAGAAAAGTTTTTATGTTTGATTGAGAAGAATATGATGCCATTTGGGAGAGAAAAGTTTTTATGTTTGATTGAGAAGAATATGATGCCATTTGGGAGAGAAAAGTTTTTATGTTTGATTGAGAAGAAAATGGTGCCATTTGGGAGAGATAATTTTTTTTATGTTTGATTAAGAAGAATATGGTGCCATTTGGAAGAGAAAAGTTTTTATGTTTGATTGAGAAGAATATGGTGCCATTTTGGAGAGAAAAGTTTTTATGTTTGATTGAGAAGAATATGGTGTCATTTGGAAGAGAAAAGTTTTTATATTTGAATAAAAAGAATTTTGTGCCATTTGGGAGAGAAAAATTTTTATGTTTGATTGAGAAGAATATGGTGCCATTTGGGAGAGAAAAGTTTTTATGTTTGATTGAGAAGAATATGGTGCCATTTGGGAGAGAAAAGTTTTGATGTTTGATTAAGAAGAATATGTTGCCATTTGGGAGAGAAAAGTTTTTATATTTGATTGAGAAGAATATGGTGCCATTTGGAAGAGAACAGTTTTTATGTTTGATTGAATATGGTGCCATTTGGGAGAGAAAAGTTTTTATGTTTGATTGAGAAGAATATGGTGCCATTTGGGAGAGAAAAGTTTTTATGTTTGATTGAGAAGAATATGGTGCCATTTGGGAGAGAAAAGTTTTTCTATTTGATTGAAAAGAATATGGTGCCATTTGGAAGAGAAAAGTTTTTATGTTTGATTGAGAAGAATATGGTGCCATTTTGGAGAGAAAAGTTTTTATGTTTGATTGAGAAGAATATGGTGTCATTTGGAAGAGAAAAGTTTTTATATTTGAATAAAAAGAATTTTGTGCCATTTGGGAGAGAAAAATTTTTATGTTTGATTGAGAAGAATATGGTGCCATTTGGGAGAGAAAAGTTTTTATGTTTGATTGAGAAGAATATGGTGCCATTTGGGAGAGAAAAGTTTTGATGTTTGATTAAGAAGAATATGTTGCCATTTGGGAGAGAAAAGTTTTTATATTTGATTGAGAAGAATATGGTGCCATTTGGAAGAGAAAAGTTTTTATGTTTGATTGAGAAGAATATGGTGCCATTTGGAAGAGAAAAGTTTTTATATTTGATTGAAAAGAGTTTGCTGCCATTTGGGAGAGATAAATTTTTATGTTTGATTGAGAAGAATATGGTGCCATTTGGAAGAGAAAAGTTTTGATGTTTGATTGAGAAGAATATGGTGCCATTTGGGAGAGAAAAGTTTTTATATTTGATTGAAAAGAATATGGTGCCATTTGGGAGAGAAAAGTTTTTATATTTGATTAAAAAGAATTTGGTGCCATTTGGGAGAGAAAAATTTTTATGTTTGATTGAGAAGAATATGGTGCCATTTGGAAAAGAAAAGTTTTTTATGTTTGATTGAGGAGAATTTAATGCAATTAGGGAGAGAAAAGTTTTTTATGTTTGATTGAGAAGAATATGGAGCCATTTGGGAGAGAAAAGTTTTCATGTTTTATTGAGGAGAATATGGTGCCATTTGGGAGAGAAAAGTTTTTATGTTTGATTGAGAAGAATATGGTGCCATTTGGAAAAGAAAAGTTTTTTATGTTTGATTGAGGAGAATATGGTGCCATTTGGGAGAGAAAAGTTTTTATATTTGATTGAGAAGAATATGGAGCCATTTGGAAAAGAAAATTTTTTATATTTGAATAAAAAGAATTTTGTGCCATTTGGGAGAGAAAAATTTTTATGTTTGATTGAGAAGAATATGGTGCCATTTGGGAGAGAAAAGTTTTTATGTTTGATTGAGAAGTATATGGTGCCATTTGGGAGAGAAAAGTTTTTATGTTTATTGAGAAGAATATGGTGCCATTTGGAAAAGAAAAGTTTTTTATGTTTGATTGAGGAGAATATGGTGCCATTAGGGAGAGAAAAAATTTTATGTTTGATTGAGAAGAATATGGTGCCATTTGGGAGAGAAAAGTTTTTATGTTTGATTGAGAAGAATATGGTGTCATTTGGAAGAGAAAAGTTTTTATATTTGAATAAAAAGAATTTTGTGCCATTTGGGAGAGAAAAATTTTTATGTTTGATTGAGAAGAATATGGTGCCATTTGGGAGAGAAAAGTTTTTATGTTTGATTGAGAAGTATATGGTGCCATTTGGGAGAGAAAAGTTTTTATGTTTGATTGAGAAGAATATGGTGCCATTTGGAAGAGATAATTTTTTTTATGTTTGATTGAGAAGAATATGGTGCCATTTGGAAAAGAAAATTTTTTTATGTTTGATTGAGGAGAATATGGTGCCATTTGGGAGAGAAAAGATTTGATGTTTGATTGAAAAGAATATGGTGCCATTTGGGAGAGAAAAGTTTTTATGTTTGATTGAGAAGAATATGGTGTCATTTGGAAGAGAAAAGTTTTTATATTTGAATAAAAAGAATTTTGTGCCATTTGGGAGAGAAAAATTTTTATGTTTTATTGAGAAGAATATGATGCCATTTGGGAGAGAAAAGTTTTTATGTTTGATTGAGAAGAATATGGTGCCATTTGGGAGAGAAAAGTTTTGATGTTTGATTAAGAAGAATATGGTGCCATTTGGGAGAGAAAAGTTTTTATATTTGATTGAAAAGAATATGGTGCCATTTGGGAGAGAAAAGTTTTTATATTTGATTAAAAAGAATTTGGTGCCATTTGGGAGAGAAAAGTTTTGATGTTTGATTGAGAAGAATGTTTTGCCATTTGGGAGAGAAAAGTTTTTATGTTTGATTGAGAAGAATATGGTGCCATTTGGAAGAGAAAAGTTTTGATGTTTGATTAAAAAGAATTTGGTTCCATTTGGGAGAGAAAAATTTTTATGTTTGATTGAGAAGAATATGATGCCATTTGGGAGAGAAAAGTTTTTATGTTTGATTGAGGAGAATATGGTGCCATTAGGGAGAGAAAAGTTTTTTATGTTTGATTGAGAAGAATATGGAGCCATTTGGGAGAGAAAAGTTTTCATGTTTGATTGAGGAGAATATGGTGCAATTTGGGAGAGAAAAGTTTTTATGTTTGATTGAGAAGAATATGGTGCCATTTGGAAAAGAAAAGTTTTTTATGTTTGATTGAGGAGAATATGGTGCCATTTGGGAGAGAAAAGTTTTTATATTTGATTGAGAAGAATATGGAGCCATTTGGAAAAGAAAATTTTTTAATGTTTGATTGAGGAGAATATGGTGCCATTTGGGAGAGAAAAGTTTTTATGTTTGATTGAGAAGAATATGGTGCCATTTGGAAAAGAAAAGTTTTTTATGTTTGATTGAGGAGAATATGGTGCCATTAGGAAGAGAAAAGTTTTTATGTTTGATTGAGAAGAATATGGTGCCATTTGGGAGAGAAAAGTTTTTATGTTTGATTGAGAAGAATATGGTGTCATTTGGAAGAGAAAAGTTTTTATATTTGAATAAAAAGAATTTTGTTCAATTTGGGAGAGAAAAATTTTTATGTTTGATTGAGAAGAATATGGTGACATTTGGGAGAGAAAAGTTTTTATGTTTGATTGAGAAGTATATGGTGCCATTTGGGAGAGAAAAGTTTTTATGTTTGATTGAGAAGAATATGGTGCCATTTGGAAGAGATAATTTTTTTATGTTTGATTGAGAAGAATATGGTGCCATTTGGAAAAGAAAATTTTTTTATGTTTGATTGAGGAGAATATGGTGCCATTTGGGAGAGAAAAGTTTTTATATTTGATTGAAAAGAATATGGTGCCATTTGGGAGAGAAAAGTTTTTATATTTGATTAAAAAGAATTTGGTGCCATTTGGGAGAGAAAAGTTTTGATGTTTGATTGAGAAGAATGTTTTGCCATTTGGGAGAGAAAAGTTTTTATATTTGATTAAGAAGAATATGGTTCATTTGGGAGAGAAAAGTTTTTATGTTTGATTGAGAAGATTATGGTGCCATTTGGGAGAGAAAAGTTTTTATGTTTGATTGAGAAGAATATGGTGCCATTTGGAAGAGATAATTTTTTTTATGTTTGATTGAGAAGAATATGGTGCCATTTGGAAAAGAAAATTTTTTTATGTTTGATTGAGGAGAATATGGTGCCATTTGGGAGAGAAAAGATTTGATGTTTGATTGAAAAGAATATGGTGCCATTTGGGAGAGAAAAGTTTTTATGTTTGATTGAGAAGAATATGGTGTCATTTGGAAGAGAAAAGTTTTTATATTTGAATAAAAAGAATTTTGTGCCATTTGGGAGAGAAAAATTTTTATGTTTTATTGAGAAGAATATGATGCCATTTGGGAGAGAAAAGTTTTTATGTTTGATTGAGAAGAATATGGTGCCATTTGGGAGAGAAAAGTTTTGATGTTTGATTAAGAAGAATATGGTGCCATTTGGGAGAGAAAAGTTTTTATATTTGATTGAAAAGAATATGGTGCCATTTGGGAGAGAAAAGTTTTTATATTTGATTAAAAAGAATTTGGTGCCATTTGGGAGAGAAAAGTTTTGATGTTTGATTGAGAAGAATGTTTTGCCATTTGGGAGAGAAAAGTTTTTATGTTTGATTGAGAAGAATATGGTGCCATTTGGAAGAGAAAAGTTTTGATGTTTGATTAAAAAGAATTTGGTTCCATTTGGGAGAGAAAAATTTTTATGTTTGATTGAGAAGAATATGATGCCATTTGGGAGAGAAAAGTTTTTATGTTTGATTGAGGAGAATATGGTGCCATTAGGGAGAGAAAAGTTTTTTATGTTTGATTGAGAAGAATATGGAGCCATTTGGGAGAGAAAAGTTTTCATGTTTGATTGAGGAGAATATGGTGCAATTTGGGAGAGAAAAGTTTTTATGTTTGATTGAGAAGAATATGGTGCCATTTGGAAAAGAAAAGTTTTTTATGTTTGATTGAGGAGAATATGGTGCCATTTGGGAGAGAAAAGTTTTTATATTTGATTGAGAAGAATATGGAGCCATTTGGAAAAGAAAATTTTTTAATGTTTGATTGAGGAGAATATGGTGCCATTTGGGAGAGAAAAGTTTTTATGTTTGATTGAGAAGAATATGGTGCCATTTGGAAAAGAAAAGTTTTTTATGTTTGATTGAGGAGAATATGGTGCCATTAGGAAGAGAAAAGTTTTTATGTTTGATTGAGAAGAATATGGTGCCATTTGGGAGAGAAAAGTTTTTATGTTTGATTGAGAAGAATATGGTGTCATTTGGAAGAGAAAAGTTTTTATATTTGAATAAAAAGAATTTTGTTCAATTTGGGAGAGAAAAATTTTTATGTTTGATTGAGAAGAATATGGTGACATTTGGGAGAGAAAAGTTTTTATGTTTGATTGAGAAGTATATGGTGCCATTTGGGAGAGAAAAGTTTTTATGTTTGATTGAGAAGAATATGGTGCCATTTGGAAGAGATAATTTTTTTATGTTTGATTGAGAAGAATATGGTGCCATTTGGAAAAGAAAATTTTTTTATGTTTGATTGAGGAGAATATGGTGCCATTTGGGAGAGAAAAGTTTTTATATTTGATTGAAAAGAATATGGTGCCATTTGGGAGAGAAAAGTTTTTATATTTGATTAAAAAGAATTTGGTGCCATTTGGGAGAGAAAAGTTTTGATGTTTGATTGAGAAGAATGTTTTGCCATTTGGGAGAGAAAAGTTTTTATATTTGATTAAGAAGAATATGGTTCATTTGGGAGAGAAAAGTTTTTATGTTTGATTGAGAAGATTATGGTGCCATTTGGGAGAGAAAAGTTTTTATGTTTGATTGAGAAGAATATGATGCCATTTGGGAGAGAAAAGTTTTTATGTTTGATTGAGAAGAATATGGTGCCATTTGGGAGAGAAAAGTTTTGATGTTTGATTGAGAAGAATATGGTGCCATTTGGGAGAGAAAAGTTTTTATGTTTGATTGAGAAGAATATGGTGTCATTTGGAAGAGAAAAGTTTTTATATTTGAATAAAAAGAATTTTGTGCCATTTGGGAGAGAAAAATTTTTATGTTTGATTGAGGAGAATATGGTGCCATTAGGGAGAGAAAAGTTTTGATGTTTGATTAAAAAGAAGAATGTTGTGCCATTTGGGAGAGAAAAGTTTTTATATTTGATTAAGAAGAATATGGTTCATTTGGGAGAGAAAAGTTTTTATGTTTGATTGAGAAGATTATGGTGCCATTTGGGAGAGAAAAGTTTTTATGTTTGATTGAGAAGAATATGATGCCATTTGGGAGAGAAAAGTTTTTATGTTTGATTGAGAAGAATATGGTGCCATTTGGGAGAGAAAAGTTTTGATGTTTGATTGAGAAGAATATGGTGCCATTTGGGAGAGAAAAGTTTTGATGTTTGATTAAGAAGAATATGTTGCCATTTGGGAGAGAAAAGTTTCTATATTTGATTGAGAAGAATATGGTGCCATTTGGGAGAGAAAAGTTTTTATGTTTGATTGAGAAGAATATGGTGCCATTTGGGAGAGAAAAGTTTTGATATTTGATTAAGAAGAATATGTTGCCATTTGGGAGAGAAAAGTTTTTATATTTGATTGAAAAGAATTTGGTGCCATTTACGAGAGAAAAGTTTTTATGTTTGATTGAGAAGAATATGGAGCCATTTGGAAAAGAAAATTTTTTAATGTTTGATTGAGGAGAATATGGTGCCATTTGGGAGAGAAAAGTTTCTATGTTTGATTGAGAAGAATATGGTGCCATTTGGAAAAGAAAAGTTTTTTATGTTTGATTGAGGAAAATATGGTGCCATTAGGGAGAGAAAAGTTTTTATGTTTGATTGAGAAGAATATGGTGCCATTTGGGAGAGAAAAGTTTTTATGTTTGATTGAGAAGAATATGGTGCCATTTGGAAAAGAAAAGTTTTTTATGTTTGATTGAGGAAAATATGGTGCCATTAGGGAGAGAAAAGTTTTTATGTTTGATTGAGAAGAATATGGTGCCATTTGGGAGAGAAAAGTTTTTATGTTTGATTGAGAAGAATATGGAGCCATTTGGAAAAGAAAATTTTTTTATGTTTGATTGAGGAGAATATGGTGCCATTTGGGAGAGAAAAGTTTTTATATTTGATTGAAAAGAATATGGTGCCATTTGGGAGAGAAAAGTTTTTATATTTGATTAAAAAGAATTTGGTGCCATTTGGGAGAGAAAAGTTTTGATGTTTGATTGAGAAGAATGTTTTGCCATTTGGGAGAGAAAAGTTTTTATATTTGATTAAGAAGAATATGGTTCATTTGGGAGAGAAAAGTTTTTATGTTTGATTGAGAAGATTATGGTGCCATTTGGGAGAGAAAAGTTTTTATGTTTGATTGAGAAGAATATGATGCCATTTGGGAGAGAAAAGTTTTTATGTTTGATTGAGAAGAATATGGTGCCATTTGGGAGAGAAAAGTTTTGATGTTTGATTGAGAAGAATATGGTGCCATTTGGGAGAGAAAAGTTTTTATGTTTGATTGAGAAGAATATGGTGTCATTTGGAAGAGAAAAGTTTTTATATTTGAATAAAAAGAATTTTGTGCCATTTGGGAGAGAAAAATTTTTATGTTTGATTGAGGAGAATATGGTGCCATTAGGGAGAGAAATGTTTTGATGTTTGATTGAGAAGAATGTTGTGCCATTTGGGAGAGAAAAGTTTTTATATTTGATTAAGAAGAATATGGTTCATTTGGGAGAGAAAAGTTTTTATGTTTGATTGAGAAGATTATGGTGCCATTTGGGAGAGAAAAGTTTTTATGTTTGATTGAGAAGAATATGATGCCATTTGGGAGAGAAAAGTTTTTATGTTTGATTGAGAAGAATATGGTGCCATTTGGGAGAGAAAAGTTTTGATGTTTGATTGAGAAGAATATGGTGCCATTTGGGAGAGAAAAGTTTTGATGTTTGATTAAGAAGAATATGTTGCCATTTGGGAGAGAAAAGTTTCTATATTTGATTAAGAAGAATATGGTGCCATTTGGGAGAGAAAAGTTTTTATGTTTGATTGAGAAGAATATGGTGCCATTTGGGAGAGAAAAGTTTTGATGTTTGATTAAGAAAAATATGTTGCCATTTGGGAGAGAAAAGTTTTTATATTTGATTGAAAAGAATTTGGTGCCATTTACGAGAGAAAAGTTTTTATGTTTGATTGAGAAGAATATGGAGCCATTTGGAAAAGAAAATTTTTTAATGTTTGATTGAGGAGAATATGGTGCCATTTGGGAGAGAAAAGTTTCTATGTTTGATTGAGAAGAATATGGTGCCATTTGGAAAAGAAAAGTTTTTTATGTTTGATTGAGGAAAATATGGTGCCATTAGGGAGAGAAAAGTTTTTATGTTTGATTGAGAAGAATATGGTGCCATTTGGGAGAGAAAAGTTTTTATGTTTGATTGAGAAGAATATGGAGCCATTTGGAAAAGAAAATTTTTTAATGTTTGATTGAGGAGAATATGGTGCAATTTGGGAGAGAAAAGTTTTTATGTTTGATTGAGAAGAATATGTTGCCATTTGGAAAAGAAAAGTTTTTAATGTTTGATTGAGGAGAATATGGTGCAATTTGGGAGAGAAAAGTTTTTATGTTTGATTGAGAAGAATATGTTGCCATTTGGAAAAGAAAAGTTTTTTATGTTTGATTGAGGAGAATATGGTGCCATTAGGGAGAGAAAAGTTTTTATGTTTGATTGAGAAGAATATGGTGCCATTTGGGAGAGAAAAGTTTTTATGTTTGATTGAGAAGAATATGGTGTCATTTGGAAGAGAAAAGTTTTTATATTTGAATAAAAAGAATTTTGTGCCATTTGGGAGAGAAAAATTTTTATGTTTGATTGAGGAGAATATGGTGCCATTAGGGAGAGAAAAGTTTTGATGTTTGATTGAGAAGAATGTTGTGCCATTTGGGAGAGAAAAGTTTTTATATTTGATTAAGAAGAATATGGTTCATTTGGGAGAGAAAATTTTTTATGTTTGATTGAGAAGATTATGGTGCCATTTGGGAGAGAAAAGTTTTTATGTTTGATTGAGAAGAATATGATGCCATTTGGGAGAGAAAAGTTTTTATGTTTATTGAGAAGAATATGGTGCCATTTGGGAGAGAAAAGTTTTGATGTTTGATTAAGAAGAATATGTTGCCATTAGGGAGAGAAAAATTTCTATACTTGATTGAGAAGAATATGGTGCCATTTGGGAGAGAAAATTTTTTATGTTTGATTGAGAAGAATATGGTGCGATTTGGGAGAGAAAAGTTTTTATGTTTGATTGAGAAGAATATGGTGCCATTTGGAAAAGAAAAGTTTTTTATGTTTGATTGAGGAGAATATGGTGCCATTAGGGAGAGAAAAGTTTTTATGTTTGATTGAGAAGAATATGGTGCCATTTGGGAGAGAAAAGTTTTTATGTTTGATTGAGAAGAATATGGAGCCATTTGGAAAAGAAAATTTTTTAATGTTTGATTGAGGAGAATATGGTGCCATTTGGGAGAGAAAAGTTTTTATGTTTGATTGAGAAGAATATGTTGCCATTTGGAAAAGAAAAGTTTTTTATGTTTGATTGAGGAGAATATGGTGCCATTAGGGAGAGAAAAGTTTTTATGTTTGATTGAGAAGAATATGGTGCCATTTGGGAGAGAAAAGTTTTTATGTTTGATTGAGAAGAATATGGTGTCATTTGGAAGAGAAAAGTTTTTATATTTGAATAAAAAGAATTTTGTGCCATTTGGGAGAGAAAAATTTTTATGTTTGATTGAGGAGAATATGGTGCCATTAGGGAGAGAAAAGTTTTGATGTTTGATTGAGAAGAATGTTGTGCCATTTGGGAGAGAAAAGTTTTTATGTTTTATTGAGAAGAATATGATGCCATTTGGGAGAGAAAAGTTTTTATGTTTGATTGAGAAGAATATGGTGCCATTTGGGAGAGAAAAGTTTTGATGTTTGATTGAGAAGAATTTGGTGCCATTTGGGAGAGAAAAGTTTTGATGTTTGATTAAGAAGAATATGTTGCCATTTGGGAGAGAAAAGTTTCTATATTTGATTGAGAAGAATATGGTGCCATTTGGGAGAGAAAAGTTTTTATGTTTGATTGAGAAGAATATGGTTCCATTTGGGAGAGAAAAGTTTTGATGTTTGATTAAGAAGAATATGTTGCCATTTGGGAGAGAAAAGTTTTTATATTTGATTGAAAAGAATTTGGTGCCATTTACGAGAGAAAAGTTTTTATGTTTGATTGAGAAGAATATGGAGCCATTTGGAAAAGAAAATTTTTTAATGTTTGATTGAGGAGAATATGGTGCCATTTGGGAGAGAAAAGTTTCTATGTTTGATTGAGAAGAATATGGTGCCATTTGGAAAAGAAAAGTTTTTTATGTTTGATTGAGGAAAATATGGTGCCATTAGGGAGAGAAAAGTTTTTATGTTTGATTGAGAAGAATATGGTGCCATTTGGGAGAGAAAAGTTT
The DNA here is from genome assembly GCF_021234035.1 of Daphnia pulicaria. Lineage (NCBI taxonomy): Eukaryota > Metazoa > Arthropoda > Branchiopoda > Diplostraca > Daphniidae > Daphnia > Daphnia pulicaria. Next base: position 5,070,622 of record NC_060915.1, read on the forward strand.
TTATGTTTGATTGAGAAGAATATGGAGCCATTTGGAAAAGAAAATTTTTTAATGTTTGATTGAGGAGAATATGGTGCAATTTGGGAGAGAAAAGTTTTTATGTTTGATTGAGAAGAATATGTTGCCATTTGGAAAAGAAAAGTTTTTAATGTTTGATTGAGGAGAATATGGTGCAATTTGGGAGAGAAAAGTTTTTATGTTTGATTGAGAAGAATATGTTGCCATTTGGGAGAGAAAAGTTTTTATATTTAATTGAGAAGAATATGGTGCCATTTGGAAGAGAAAAATTTTTATGTTTGATTGAGGAGAATATGGTGCCATTAGGGAGAGAAAAGTTTTGATGATTGATTGAGAAGAATGTTGTGCCATTTGGGAGAGAAAAGTTTTTATATTTGATTAAGAAGAATATGGTTCATTTGGGAGAGAAAAGTTTTTATGTTTTATTGAGAAGATTATGTTGCCATTTGGGAGAGAAAAGTTTTTATGTTTGATTGAGAAGAATATGATGCCATTTGGGAGAGAAAAGTTTTTATGTTTGATTGAGAAGAATATGGTGCCATTTGGGAGAGAAAAGTTTTGATGTTTGATTGAGAAGAATATGGTGCCATTTGGGAGAGAAAAGTTTTGATGTTTGATTAAGAAGAATATGTTGCCATTTGGGAGAGAAAAGTTTCTATATTTGATTGAGAAGAATATGGTGCCATTTGGGAGAGAAAAGTTTTTATGTTTGATTGAGAAGAATATGGTTCCATTTGGGAGAGAAAAGTTTTGAAGTTTGATTAAGAAGAATATGTTGCCATTTGGGAGAGAAAAGTTTTTATATTTGATTGAAAAGAATTTGGTGCCATTTGCGAGAGAAAAGTTTTTATGTTTGATTGAGAAGAATATGGAGCCATTTGGAAAAGAAAATTTTTTAATGTTTGATTGAGGAGAATATGGTGCCATTTGGGAGAGAAAAGTTTTTATGTTTGATTGAGAAGAATATGTTGCCATTTGGAAAAGAAAAGTTTTTTATGTTTGATTGAGGAGAATATGGTGCCATTAGGGAGAGAAAAGTTTTTATGTTTGATTGAGAAGAATATGGTGCCATTTGGGAGAGAAAAGTTTTTATGTTTGATTTAGAAGAATATGGTGTCATTTGGAAGAGAAAAGTTTTTATATTTGAATAAAAAGAATTTTGTGCCATTTGGGAGAGAAAAATTTTTATGTTTGATTGAGGAGAATATGGTGCCATTAGGGAGAGAAAAGTTTTGATGTTTGATTGAGAAGAATGTTGTGCCATTTGGGAGAGAAAAGTTTTTATATTTGATTAAGAAGAATATGGTTCATTTGGGAGAGAAAAGTTTTTATGTTTGATTGAGAAGATTATGGTGCCATTTGGGAGAGAAAAGTTTTTATGTTTGATTGAGAAGAATAATGTGCCATTTGGGAGAGAAAAGTTTTTATATTTGATTAAGACGAATATGGTTCATTTGGGAGAGAAAAGTTTTTATGTTTGATTGAGAAGATTATGGTGCCATTTGGGAGAGAAAAGTTTTTATGTTTGATTGAGAAGAATATGATGCCATTTGGGAGAGAAAAGTTTTTATGTTTATTGAGAAGAATATGGTGCCATTTGGGAGAGAAAAGTTTTGATGTTTGATTAAGAAGAATATGTTGCCATTAGGGAGAGAAAAATTTCTATATTTGATTGAGAAGAATATGGTGCCATTTGGGAGAGAAAATTTTTTATGTTTGATTGAGAAGAATATGGTGCCATTTGGGAGAGAAAAGTTTTTATGTTTGATTGAGAAGAATATGGTGCCATTTGGAAAAGAAAAGTTTTTTATGTTTGATTGAGGAGAATATGGTGCCATTAGGGAGAGAAAAGTTTTTATGTTTGATTGAGAAGAATATGGTGCCATTTGGGAGAGAAAAGTTTTTATGTTTGATTGAGAAGAATATGGAGCCATTTGGAAAAGAAAATTTTTTAATGTTTGATTGAGGAGAATATGGTGCCATTTGGGAGAGAAAAGTTTTTATGTTTGATTGAGAAGAATATGTTGCCATTTGGAAAAGAAAAGTTTTTTATGTTTGATTGAGGAGAATATGGTGCCATTAGGGAGAGAAAAGTTTTTATGTTTGATTGAGAAGAATATGGTGCCATTTGGGAGAGAAAAGTTTTTATGTTTGATTGAGAAGAATATGGTGTCATTTGGAAGAGAAAAGTTTTTATATTTGAATAAAAAGAATTTTGTGCCATTTGGGAGAGAAAAATTTTTATGTTTGATTGAGGAGAATATGGTGCCATTAGGGAGAGAAAAGTTTTGATGTTTGATTGAGAAGAATGTTGTGCCATTTGGGAGAGAAAAGTTTTTATATTTGATTAAGAAGAATATGGTTCATTTGGGAGAGAAAAGTTTTTATGTTTGATTGAGAAGATTATGGTGCCATTTGGGAGAGAAAAGTTTTTATGTTTGATTGAGAAGAATATGATGCCATTTGGGAGAGAAAAGTTTTTATGTTTGATTGAGAAGAATATGGTGCCATTTGGGAGAGAAAAGTTTTGATGTTTGATTGAGAAGAATATGGTGCCATTTGGGAGAGAAAAGTTTTGATGTTTGATTAAGAAGAATATGTTGCCATTTGGGAGAGAAAAGTTTCTATATTTGATTGAGAAGAATATGGTGCCATTTGGGAGAGAAAAGTTTTTATGTTTGATTGAGAAGAATATGGTTCCATTTGGGAGAGAAAAGTTTTGATGTTTGATTAAGAAGAATATGTTGCCATTTGGGAGAAAAAAGTTTTTATATTTGATTGAAAAGAATTTGGTGCCATTTGCGAGAGAAAAGTTTTTATGTTTGATTGAGAAGAATATGGAGCCATTTGGAAAAGAAAATTTTTTAATGTTTGATTGAGGAGAATATGGTGCCATTTGGGAGAGAAAAGGTTTTATGTTTGATTGAGAAGAATATGTTGCCATTTGGAAAAGAAAAGTTTTTTATGTTTGATTGAGGAGAATATGGTGCCATAAGGGAGAGAAAAGTTTTTATGTTTGATTGAGAAGAATATGGTGCCATTTGGGAGAGAAAAGTTTTTATGTTTGATTGAGAAGAATATGGTGTCATTTGGAAGAGAAAAGTTTTTATATTTGAATAAAAAGAATTTTGTGCCATTTGGGAGAGAAAAATTTTTATGTTTGATTGAGGAGAATATGGTGCCATTAGGGAGAGAAAAGTTTTTATGTTTTATTGAGAAGATTATGTTGCCATTTGGGAGAGAAAAGTTTTTATATTTGATTAAGAAGAATATGGTTCATTTGGGAGAGAAAAGTTTTTATGTTTGATTGAGAAGATTATGGTGCCATTTGGGAGAGAAAAGTTTTTATGTTTGATTGAGAAGAATATGGTGCCATTTGGGAGAGAAAAGTTTTGATGTTTGATTGAGAAGAATATGGTGCCATTTGGGAGAGAAAAGTTTTGATGTTTGATTAAGAAGAATATGTTGCCATTTGGGAGAGAAAAGTTTCTATATTTGATTAGGAAGAATATGGTGCCATTTGGGAGAGAAAAGTTTTTATGTTTGATTGAGAAGAATATGGTGCCATTTGGGAGAGAAAAGTTTTGATGTTTGATTAAGAAGAATATGTTGCCATTTGGGAGAGAAAAGTTTTTATATTTGATTGAAAAGAATTTGGTGCCATTTGCGAGAGAAAAGTTTTTATGTTTGATTGAGAAGAATATGGTGCCATTTGGGAGAGAAAAGTTTTTATGTTTGATTGAGAAGAATATGGTGTCATTTGGAAGAGAAAAGTTTTTATATTTGAATAAAAAGAATTTTGTGCCATTTGGGAGAGAAAAATTTTTATGTTTGATTGAGGAGAATATGGTGCCATTAGAGAGAGAAAAGTTTTTTATGTTTGATTGAGGAGAATATGGTGCCATTAGGGAGAGAAAAGTTTTTATGTGTGATTGAGAAGTATATGGTGCCATTTGGGAGAGAAAAGTTTTTATGTTTGATTGAGAAGAATTTGGTGCCATTCGGGAGAAAAAAGTTTTGATGTTTGATTGAGAAGAATGTTGTGCCATTTGGGAGAGAAAAGTTTTTATGTTTGATTGAGAAGATTATGGTGCCATTTGGGAGAGAAAAGTTTTTATGTTTGATTGAGAAGAATATGATGCCATTTGGGAGAGAAAAGTTTTTATGTTTGATTGAGAAGAATATGATGCCATTTGGGAGAGAAAAGTTTTTATGTTTGATTGAGAAGAATATGGTGCCATTTGGGAGAGATAATTTTTTTTATGTTTGATTGAGGAGAATATGGTGCCCTTTGGTAAGGAAAGTTTTTTATGTTTGATTGAAGAGAATATGGTGCCATTTGGGAGAGAAAAGTTTTTATGTTTGATTGAGAAGAATATGGTGCCATTTGGGAGAGAAAAGTTTTTATGTTTGATTGAGAAGAATTTGGTGCCATTCGGGAGAGAAAAGTTTTGATGTTTGATTAAGAAGAATATGTTGCCATTTGGGAGAGAAAAGTTTTTATATTTGATTGAAAAGAATATGGTGCCATCTGGGAGAGATAAGTTTTGATGTTTGATTGAGAAGAATATGGTGCCATTTGGGAGAGAAAAGTTTTTATGTTTGATTGAGAAGAATATGGTGCCATTTGGGAGAGAAAAGTTATTATTTTTGACTAAGAAGAATATTGTGCCATATGGGAGAGAAAAGTTTTTATGTTTGAATGAGAAGAATATGGTGCCATTTGGTAGAAAAAAGTTTTTATGTTTGATTGAGAAGAATATGGTGCCATTTGGAAAGAAAAGTTTTTATGTTTGATTGAGAAGATTATGGTGCCATTTGGAAAAGAAAATTTTTTTATGTTTGATTGAGGAGAATATGGTGCAATTTGGGAGAGAAAAGTTTTGATGTTTGATTGAGAAGAATATGGTGCCATTTGGGAGAGAAAAGTTTTTATATTTGATTGAAAAGAATATGGTGCCATTTGGGAGAGAAAAGTTTTTATATTTGATTGAAAAGAATTTGGTGCCATTTGGGAGAGAAAAGTTTTTATGTTTGATTGAGAAGAATATGGTGCCATTTGGAAAAGAAAATTTTTTAATGTTTGATTGAGGAGAATATGTTGCCATTTGGGAGAGAAAAGTTTTTATGTTTGATTGAGAAGAATATGGTGCCATTTGGAAAAGAAAAGTTTTTTATGTTTGATTGAGGAGAATATGGTGCCATTAGGGAGAGAAAAGTTTTTATGTTTGATTGAGAAGAATATGGTGCCATTTGGAAGAGAAAAGTTTTTATGTTTAATTGAGAAGAATATGGTGCCATTTGGAAGAGAAAAGTTTTTATATTTGATTGAAAAGAATTTGCTGCCATTTGGGAGAGAAAAATTTTTATGTTTGATTGAGAAGAATATGGTGCCATTTGGAAGAGAAAAGTTTTGATGTTTGATTGAGAAGAATATGGTGCCATTTGGGAGAGAAAAGTTTTTATATTTGATTGAAAAGAATATGGTGCCATTTGCGAGAGAAAAGTTTTTATGTTTGATTGAGAAGAATATGGAGCCATTTGGAAAAGAAAATTTTTTAATGTTTGATTGAGGAGAATATGGTGCCATTTGGGAGAGAAAAGTTTTTATGTTTGATTGAGAAGAATATGTTGCCATTTGGAAAAGAAAAGTTTTTTATGTTTGATTGAGGAGAATATGGTGCCATTAGGGAGAGAAAAGTTTTTATGTTTGATTGAGAAGAATATGGTGCCATTTGGGAGAGAAAAGTTTTTATGTTTGATTGAGAAGAATATGGTGTCATTTGGAAGAAAAAAGTTTTTATATTTGAATAAAAAGAATTTTGTGCCATTTGGGAGAGAAAAATTTTTATGTTTGATTGAGGAGAATATGGTGCCATTAGGGAGAGAAAAGTTTTTTATGTTTGATTGAGGAGAATATGGTGCCATTAGGGAGAGAAAAGTTTTTATGTGTGATTGAGAAGTATATGGTGCCATTTGGGAGAGAAAAGTTTTTATGTTTGATTGAGAAGAATTTGGGGCCATTCGGGAGAAAAAAGTTTTGATGTTTGATTGAGAAGAATGTTGTGCCATTTGGGAGAGAAAAGTTTTTATGTTTGATTGAGAAGATTATGGTGCCATTTGGGAGAGAAAAGTTTTTATGTTTGATTGAGAAGAATATGATGCCATTTGGGAGAGAAAAGTTTTTATGTTTGATTGAGAAGAATATGAAGCCATTTGGGAGAGAAAAGTTTTTATGTTTGATTGAGAAGAATATGGTGCCATTTGGGAGAGATAATTTTTTTAATGTTTGATTGAGGAGAATATGGTGCCCTTTGGTAAGGAAAGTTTTTTATGTTTGATTGAAGAGAATATGGTGCCATTTGGGAGAGAAAAGTTTTTATGTTTGATTGAGAAGAATATGGTGCCATTTGGGAGAGAAAAGTTTTTATGTTTGATTGAGAAGAATTTGGTGCCATTCGGGAGAGAAAAGTTTTGATGTTTGATTAATAAGAATATGTTGCCATTTGGGAGAGAAAAGTTTTTATATTTGATTGAAAAGAATATGGTGCCATCTGGGAGAGATAAGTTTTGATGTTTGATTGAGAAGAATATGGTGCCATTTGGGAGAGAAAAGTTTTTATGTTTGATTGAGAAGAATATGGTGCCATTTGGGAGAGAAAAGTTATTATTTTTGACTAAGAAGAATATTGTGCCATATGGGAGAGAAAAGTTTTTATGTTTGAATGAGAAGAATATGGTGCCATTTGGTAGAAAAAAGTTTTTATGTTTGATTGAGAAGAATATGGTGCCATTTGGAAAGAAAAGTTTTTATGTTTGATTGAGAAGATTATGGTGCCATTTGGAAAAGAAAATTTTTTATGTTTGATTGAGGAGAATATGGTGCAATTTGGGAGAGAAAAGTTTTGATGTTTGATTGAGAAGAATATGGTGCCATTTGGGAGAGAAAAGTTTTTATATTTGATTGAAAAGAATATGGTGCCATTTGGGAGAGAAAAGTTTTTATATTTGATTGAAAAGAATTTGGTGCCATTTGGGAGAGAAAAGTTTTTATGTTTGATTGAGAAGAATATGGTGCCATTTGGAAAAGAAAATTTTTTAATGTTTGATTGAGGAGAATATGTTGCCATTTGGGAGAGAAAAGTTTTTATGTTTGATTGAGAAGAATATGGTGCCATTTGGAAAAGAAAAGTTTTTTATGTTTGATTGAGGAGAATATGGTGCCATTAGGGAGAGAAAAGTTTTTATGTTTGATTGAGAAGAATATGGTGCCATTTGGGAGAGAAAAGTTTTTATGTTTGATTGAGAAGAATATGGTGCCATTTGGAAAAGAAAAGTTTTCTATGTTTGATTGAGGAGAATATGGTGCCATTAGGGAGAGAAAAGTTTTGATGTTTGATTAAAAAGAATATGTAGCCATTTGGGAGAGAAAATTTTTTATATTTGATTGAGAAGAATATGGTGCCATTTGGAAGAGAAAAGTTTTTATGTTTAATTGAGAAGAATATGGTGCCATTTGGAAGAGAAAAGTTTTATATTTGATTGAAAAGAATTTGCTGCCATTTGGGAGAGAAAAATTTTTATGTTTGATTGAGAAGAATATGGTGCCATTTAGAAGAGAAAAGTTTTGATGTTTGATTGAGAAGAATATGGTGCCATTTGGGAGAGAAAAGTTTTTATATTTGATTGAAAAGAATATGGTGCCATCTGGGAGAGAAAAGTTTTTATATTTGATTAAAAAGAATATGGTGCCATTTGGGAGAGAAAATTTTTTATGTTTGATTGAGAAGAATATGGTGCCATTTGGGAGAGAAAAGTTTTTATGTTTGATTGAGAAGAATATGGTGCCATTTGGGAGAGAAAAGTTTTGATGTTTGATTAAGAAGAATATGTTGCCATTAGGGAGAGAAAAGTTTCTATATTTGATTGAGAAGAATATGGTGCCATTTGGGAGAGAAAATTTTTTATGTTTGATTGAGAAGAATATGGTGCCATTTGGGAGAGAAAAGTTTTGATGTTTGATTAATAAGAATATGTTGCCATTTGGGAGAGAAAAGTTTCTATATTTGATTGAGAAGAATATGGTGCCATTTGGGAGAGAAAAGTTTTTATGTTTGATTGAGAAGAATTTGGTGCCATTCGGGAGAGCAATTTTTTATGTTTGATTGAGAAGAATGTTGTGCCATTTGGGATAGAAAAGTTTTTATATTTGATTGAAATGAATATGGTGCCATTTGGAAGAGATAATTTTTTTTATGTTTGATTGAGGAGAATATGGTGCCATTTGGGAGAGAAAAGTTTTTATGTTTGATTGAGAAGAATATGTTGCCATTTGGAAAAGAAAAGTTTTTTATGTTTGATTGAGGAGAATATGGTGCCATTAGGGAGAGAAAGGTTTTTATGTTTGATTGAGAAGAATATGGTGCCATTTGGGAGAGAAAAGTTTTTATGTTTGATTGAGAAGAATATGGTGTCATTTGGAAGAGAAAAGTTTTTATATTTGAATAAAAAGAATTTTGTGCCATTTGGGAGAGAAAAATTTTTATGTTTGATTGAGGAGAATATGGTGCCATTAGGGAGAGAAAAGTTTTGATGTTTGATTGAGAAGAATGTTGTGCCATTTGGGAGAGAAAAGTTTTTATATTTGATTAAGAAGAATATGGTTCATTTGGGAGAGAAAAGTTTTTATGTTTGATTGAGAAGATTATGGTGCCATTTGGGAGAGAAAAGTTTTTATGTTTGATTGAGAAGAATATGTTGCCATTTGGAAAAGAAAAGTTTTTTATGTTTGATTGAGGAGAATATGGTGCCATTAGGGAGAGAAAAGTTTTTATGTTTGATTGAGAAGAATATGGTGCCATTTGGGAGAGAAAAGTTTTTATGTTTGATTGAGAAGAATATGGTGTCATTTGGAAGAGAAAAGTTTTTATATTTCAATAAAAAGAATTATGTGCCATTTGGGAGAGAAAAATTTTTATGTTTGATTGAGGAGAATATGGTGCCATTCGGGAGAGAAAAGTTTTGATGTTTGATTGAGAAGAATGTTGTGCCATTTGGGAGAGAAAAGTTTTTATGTTTGATTGAGAAGATTATGGTGCCATTTGGGAGAGAAAAGTTTTTATGTTTGATTGAGAAGAATATGATGCCATTTGGGAGAGAAAAGTTTTATGTTTGATTGAGAAGAATATGATGCCATTTGGGAGAGAAAAGTTTTTATGTTTGATTGAGAAGAATATGGTGCCATTTGGGAGAGATAATTTTTTTTATGTTTGATTGAGAAGAATATGGTGCCCTTTGGTAAGGAAAGTTTTTTATGTTTGATTGAAGAGAATATAGTGCCATTTGGGAGAGAAAAGTTTTTATGTTTGATTGAGAAGAATATGGTGCCATTTGGGAGAGAAAAGTTTTTATGTTTGATTGAGAAGAATATGGTGCCATTTGGGAGAGAAAAGTTTTTATGTTTGATTGAGAAGAATATGATGCCATTTGGGAGAGAAAAGTTTTTATGTTTGATTGAGAAGAATATGGTGCCATTTGGGAGAGAAAAGTTTTGATGTTTGATTAAGAAGAATATGTTGCCATTAGGGAGAGAAAAGTTTCTATATTTGATTGAGAAGAATATGGTGCCATTTGGGAGAGAAAATTTTTTATGTTTGATTGAGAAGAATATGGTGCCATTTGGGAGAGAAAAGTTTTGATGTTTGATTAAGAAGAATATGTTGCCATTTGGGAGAGAAAAGTTTCTATATTTGATTGAGAAGAATATGGTGCCATTTGGGAGAGAAAAGTTTTTATGTTTGATTGAGAAGAATTTGGTGCCATTCGGGAGAGCAAATTTTTTATGTTTGATTGAGAAGAATGTTGTGCCATTTGGGATAGAAAAGTTTTTATATTTGATTGAAATGAATATGGTGCCATTTGGGAGATAATTTTTTTTATGTTTGATTGAGAAGAATATGGTGCCATTTGGAAAAGAAAATTTTTTTATGTTTGATTGAGGAGAATATGGTGCCATTTGGGAGAGAAAATTTTTTATGTTTGATTGAGAAGAATATGGTGCCATTTGGGAGAGAAAAGTTTTTATGTTTGATTGAGAAGAATATGTTGCCATTTGGAAAAGAAAAGTTTTTTATGTTTGATTGAGGAGAATATGGTGCCATTAGGGAGAGAAAAGTTTTTATGTTTGATTGAGAAGAATATGGTGCCATTTGGGAGAGAAAAGTTTTTATGTTTGATTGAGAAGAATATGGTGTCATTTGGAAGAGAAAAGTTTTTATATTTGAATAAAAAGAATTTTGTGCCATTTGGGAGAGAAAAATTTTTATGTTTGATTGAGGAGAATATGGTGCCATTAGGGAGAGAAAAGTTTTTTATGTTTGATTGAGGAGAATATGGTGCCATTAGGGAGAGAAAAGTTTTTATGTGTGATTGAGAAGTATATGGTGCCATTTGGGAGAGAAAAGTTTTTATGTTTGATTGAGAAGAATTTGGTTCCATTCGGGAGAGAAAAGTTTTGATGTTTGATTGAGAAGAATGTTGTGCCATTTGGGAGAGAAAAGTTTTTATGTTTCATTGAGAAGAATATGGTGCCCTTTGGTAAGGAAAGTTTTTTATGTTTGATTGAAGAGAATATGGTGCCATTTGGGAGAGAAAAGTTTTTATGTTTGATTGAGAAGAATATGGTGCCATTTGGGAGAGAAAAGTTTTTATGTTTGATTGAGAAGAATATGGTGCCATTTGGGAGAGAAAAGTTTTTATGTTTGATTGAGAAGAATTTGATGCCATTTGGGAGAGAAAAGTTTTAATGTTTGATTGAGAAGAATATGGTGCCATTTGGGAGAGAAAAGTTTTGATGTTTGATTAAGAAGAATATGTTGCCATTAGGGAGAGAAAAGTTTCTATATTTGATTGAGAAGAATATGGTGCCATTTGGGAGAGAAAATTTTTTATGTTTGATTGAGAAGAATATGGTGCCATTTGGGAGAGAAAAGTTTTGATGTTTGATTAAGAAGAATATGTTGCCATTTGGGAGAGAAAAGTTTCTATATTTGATTGAGAAGAATATGGTGCCATTTGGGAGAGAAAAGTTTTTATGTTTGATTGAGAAGAATTTGGTGCCATTCGGGAGAGCAAATTTTTTATGTTTGATTGAGAAGAATGTTGTGCCATTTGGGATAGAAAAGTTTTTATATTTGATTGAAATGAATATGGTGCCATTTGGAAGAGATAATTTTTTTTATGTTTGATTGAGAAGAATATGGTGCCATTTGGAAAAGAAAATTTTTTTATGTTTGATTGAGGAGAATATGGTGCCATTTGGGAGAGAAAATTTTTTATGTTTGATTGAGAAGAATATGGTGCCATTTGGGAGAGAAAAGTTTTTATGTTTGATTGAGAAGAATATGGTGCCATTTGGGAGAGAAAAGTTTTGATGTTTGATTAAGAAGAATATGTTGCCATTAGGGAGAGAAAAGTTTCTATATTTGATTGAGAAGAATATGGTGCCATTTGGGAGAGAAAATTTTTTATGTTTGATTGAGAAGAATATGGTGCCATTTGGGAGAGAAAAGTTTTGATGTTTGATTAAGAAGAATATGTTGCCATTTGGGAGAGAAAAGTTTCTATATTTGATTGAGAAGAATATGGTGCCATTTGGGAGAGAAAAGTTTTTATGTTTGATTGAGAAGAATTTGGTGCCATTCGGGAGAGCAAATTTTTTATGTTTGATTGAGAAGAATGTTGTGCCATTTGGGATAGAAAAGTTTTTATATTTGATTGAAATGAATATGGTGCCATTTGGGAGATAATTTTTTTTATGTTTGATTGAGAAGAATATGGTGCCATTTGGAAAAGAAAATTTTTTTATGTTTGATTGAGGAGAATATGGTGCCATTTGGGAGAGAAAATTTTTTATGTTTGATTGAGAAGAATATGGTGCCATTTGGGAGAGAAAAGTTTTTATGTTTGATTGAGAAGAATATGTTGCCATTTGGAAAAGAAAAGTTTTTTATGTTTGATTGAGGAGAATATGGTGCCATTAGGGAGAGAAAAGTTTTTATGTTTGATTGAGAAGAATATGGTGCCATTTGGGAGAGAAAAGTTTTTATGTTTGATTGAGAAGAATATGGTGTCATTTGGAAGAGAAAAGTTTTTATATTTGAATAAAAAGAATTTTGTGCCATTTGGGAGAGAAAAATTTTTATGTTTGATTGAGGAGAATATGGTGCCATTAGGGAGAGAAAAGTTTTTTATGTTTGATTGAGGAGAATATGGTGCCATTAGGGAGAGAAAAGTTTTTATGTGTGATTGAGAAGTATATGGTGCCATTTGGGAGAGAAAAGTTTTTATGTTTGATTGAGAAGAATTTGGTTCCATTCGGGAGAGAAAAGTTTTGATGTTTGATTGAGAAGAATGTTGTGCCATTTGGGAGAGAAAAGTTTTTATGTTTCATTGAGAAGAATATGGTGCCCTTTGGTAAGGAAAGTTTTTTATGTTTGATTGAAGAGAATATGGTGCCATTTGGGAGAGAAAAGTTTTTATGTTTGATTGAGAAGAATATGGTGCCATTTGGGAGAGAAAAGTTTTTATGTTTGATTGAGAAGAATATGGTGCCATTTGGGAGAGAAAAGTTTTTATGTTTGATTGAGAAGAATTTGATGCCATTTGGGAGAGAAAAGTTTTAATGTTTGATTGAGAAGAATATGGTGCCATTTGGGAGAGAAAAGTTTTGATGTTTGATTAAGAAGAATATGTTGCCATTAGGGAGAGAAAAGTTTCTATATTTGATTGAGAAGAATATGGTGCCATTTGGGAGAGAAAATTTTTTATGTTTGATTGAGAAGAATATGGTGCCATTTGGGAGAGAAAAGTTTTGATGTTTGATTAAGAAGAATATGTTGCCATTTGGGAGAGAAAAGTTTCTATATTTGATTGAGAAGAATATGGTGCCATTTGGGAGAGAAAAGTTTTTATGTTTGATTGAGAAGAATTTGGTGCCATTCGGGAGAGCAAATTTTTTATGTTTGATTGAGAAGAATGTTGTGCCATTTGGGATAGAAAAGTTTTTATATTTGATTGAAATGAATATGGTGCCATTTGGAAGAGATAATTTTTTTTATGTTTGATTGAGAAGAATATGGTGCCATTTGGAAAAGAAAATTTTTTTATGTTTGATTGAGGAGAATATGGTGCCATTTGGGAGAGAAAATTTTTTATGTTTGATTGAGAAGAATATGGTGCCATTTGGGAGAGAAAAGTTTTTATGTTTGATTGAGAAGAATATGGTGCCATTTGGGAGAGAAAAGTTTTTCTATTTGATTGAAAAGAATATGGTGCTATTTGGAAGAGAAAAGTTTTTATGTTTGATTGAGAAGAATATGGTGCCATTTGGGAGAGAAAAGTTTTTATGTTTGATTGAGAAGAATATGGTGTCATTTGGAAGAGAAAAGTTTTTATATTTGAATAAAAAGAATTTTGTGCCATTTGGGAGAGAAAAATTTTTATGTTTGATTGAGAAGAATATGGTGCCATTTGGAAGAGAAAAGTTTTGATGTTTGATTGAGAAGAATATGGTGCCATTTGGGAGAGAAAAGTTTTTATATTTGATTGAAAAGAATATGGTGCCATTTGGGAGAGAAAAGTTTTTATATTTGATTAAAAAGAATTTGGTGCCATTTGGGAGAGAAAAATTTTTATGTTTGATTGAGAAGAATATGGTGCCATTTGGAAAAGAAAAGTTTTTTATGTTTGATTGAGGAGAATAAGGTGCCATTAGGGAGAGAAAAGTTTTTTATGTTTGATTGAGAAGAATATGGAGCCATTTGGGAGAGAAAAGTTTTCATGTTTGATTGAGGAGAATATGGTGCCATTTGGGAGAGAAAAGTTTTTATATTTGATTGAGAAGAATATGGAGCCATTTGGAAAAGAAAATTTTTTAATGTTTGATTGAGGAGAATATGGTGCCATTTGGAAGAGATAATTTTTTTATGTTTGATTGAGAAGAATATGGTGCCATTTGGAAAAGAAAATTTTTTTATGTTATATTGAGTATGGTGCCATTTGGGAGAGAAAAGATTTGATGTTTGATTGAAAAGAATATGGTGCCATTTGGGAGAGAAAAGTTTTTATGTTTGATTGAGAAGAATATGGTTTCATTTGGAAGAGAAAAGTTTTTATATTTGAATAAAAAGAATTTTGTGCCATTTGGGAGAGAAAAGTTTTGATGTTTGATTAAGAAGAATATGTTGCCATTTGGGAGAGAAAAGTTTTGATGTTTGATTGAGAAGAATTTGGTGCCATTCGGGAGAGAAAAGTTTTGATGTTTTATAAAGAAGAATATGTTGCCATTTGGGAGAGAAAAGTTTTTATATTTGATTGAAAAGAATATGGTGCCATCTGGAAGAGATAAGTTTTGATGTTTGATTGAGAAGAATATGGTGCCATTTGGGAGAGAAAAGTTTTTATGTTTGATTGAGAAGAATATGGTGCCATTTGAGAAGAAAAGTTTTTATGTTTGATTGAGAAGATTATGGTGCCATTTGGAAAAGAAAATTTTTTTATGTTTGATTGAGGAGAATATGGTGCAATTTGGGAGAGAAAAGTTTGATGTTTGATTGAGAAGAATATGGTGCCATTTGGGAGAGAAAAGTTTTTATATTTGATTGAAAAGAATATGGTGCCATTTGGGAGAGAAAAGTTTTTATATTTGATTGAAAAGAATTTGGTGCCATTTGGGAGAGAAAAGTTTTTATGTTTGATTGAGAAGAATATGGTGCCATTTGGAAAAGAAAATTTTTTTATGTTTGATTGAGGAGAATATGGTGCCATTAGGGAGAGAAAAGTTTTTATGTTTGATTGAGAAGAATATGGTGCCATTTGGGAGAGAAAAGTTTTTATGTTTGATTGAGAAGAATATGGTGCCATTTGGGAGAGAAAAGTTTTTATGTTTGATTGAGAAGAATATGGTGCCATTTGGAAAAGAAAAGTTTTTTATGTTTGATTGAGGAGAATATGGTGCCATTAGGGAGAGAAAAGTTTTGATGTTTGATTAAGAAGAATATGTAGCCATTTGGGAGAGAAAAGTTTTTATATTTGATTGAGAAGAATATGGTGCCATTTGGAAGAGAAAAGTTTTTATGTTTAATTGAGAAGAATATGGTGCCATTTGGAAGAGAAAAGTTTTTATATTTGATTGAAAAGAATTTGCTGCCATTTGGGAGAGAAAAATTTATGTTTGATTGAGAAGAATATGGTGCCATTTGGAAGAGAAAAGTTTTGATGTTTGATTGAGAAGAATATGGTGCCATTTGGGAGAGAAAAGTTTTTATATTTGATTGAAAAGAATATGGTGCCATTTTGGAGAGAAAAGTTTTTATGTTTGATTGAGAAGAATATGATGCCATTTGGGAGAGAAAAGTTTTTATGTTTGATTGAGAAGAATATGGTGCCATTTGGGAGAGAAAAGTTTTGATGTTTGATTAAGAAGAATATGTTGCCATTTGGGAGAGAAAAGTTTCTATATTTGATTGAGAAGAATATGGTGCCATTTGGGAGAGAAAAGTTTTTATGTTTGATTGAGAAGAATATGGTGCCATTTGGGAGAGAAAATTTTTGATGTTTGATTAAGAAGAATATGTTGCCATTTGGGAGAGAAAAGTTTTTATATTTGATTGAGAAGAATATGGTGCCATTTGGAAGAGAAAAGTTTTTATGTTTGATTGAGAAGAATATGGTGCCATTTGGAAGAGAAAAGTTTTTATATTTGATTGAAAAGAGTTTGCTGCCATTTGGGAGAGAAAAATTTTTATGTTTGATTGAGAAGAATATGGTGCCATTTGGAAGAGAAAAGTTTTGATGTTTGATTGAGAAGAATATGGTGCCATTTGGGAGAGAAAAGTTTTTATATTTGATTGAAAAGAATATGGTGCCATTTGGGAGAGAAAAGTTTTTATATTTGATTAAAAAGAATTTGGTGCCATTTGGGAGAGAAAAATTTTTATGTTTGATTGCGAAGAATATGGTGCCATTTGGAAAAGAAAAGTTTTTTATTTGATTGAGGAGAATATGGTGCCATTAGGGAGAGAAAAGTTTTTTATGTTTGATTGAGAAGAATATGGAGCCATTTGGGAGAGAAAAGTTTTCATGTTTGATTGAGGAGAATATGGTGCCATTTGGGAGAGAAAAGTTTTTATATTTGATTGAGAAGAATATGGAGCCATTTGGAAAAGAAAAGTTTTTAATGTTTGATTGAGGAGAATATGGTGCCATTTGGAAGAGATAATTTTTTTTATGTTTGATTGAGAAGAATATGGTGCCATTTGGAAAAGAAAATTTTTTATGTTTGATTGAGGAGAATATGGTGCCATTTGGGAGAGAAAAGATTTGATGTTTGATTGAAAAGAATATGGTGCCATTTGGGAGAGAAAAGTTTTTATGTTTGATTGAGAAGAATATGGTGTCATTTGGAAGAGAAAAGTTTTTATATTTGAATAAAAAGAATTTTGTGCCATTTGGGAGAGAAAAATTTTTATGTTTTATTGAGAAGAATATGATGCCATTTGGGAGAGAAAAGTTTTTATGTTTGATTGAGAAGAATATGGTGCCATTTGGAAGAGAAAAGTTTTTATGTTTGATTGAGAAGAATATGGTGCCATTTGGAAGAGAAAAGTTTTTATATTTGATTGAAAAGAATTTGCTGCCATTTGGGAGAGAAAATTTTTTATGTTTGATTGAGAAGAATATGATGCCATTTGGGAGAGAAAAGTTTTTATGTTTGATTGAGAAGAATATGGTGCCATTTGGGAAAGAAAAGTTTTTATATTTGATTGAAAAGAATATGGTGCCATTTGGGAGAGAAAAGTTTTTATATTTGATTAAAAAGAATTTGGTGCCATTTGGGAGAGAAAAATTTTTATGTTTGATTGAGAAGAATATGGTGCCATTTGGAAAAGAAAAGTTTTTTATGTTTGATTGAGAAGAATATGGTGCCATTAGGGAGAGAAAAGTTTTTTATGTTTGATTGAGAAGAATATGGAGCCATTTGGGAGAGAAAAGTTTTCATGTTTGATTGAGGAGAATATGGTGCCATTTGGGAGAGAAAAGTTTTTATGTTTGATTGAGAAGAATATGGTGCCATTTGGAAAAGAAAAGTTTTTTATGTTTGATTGAGGAGAATATGGTGCCATTTGGGAAAGAAAAGTTTTTATGTTTGATTGAAAAGAATATGGTGCCATTTGGAAAAGAAAAGTTTTTTATGTTTGATTGAGGAGAATATGGTGCCATTAGGGAGAGAAAAGTTTTTATGTTTGATTGAGAAGAATATGTTGCCATTTGGGAGAGAAAAGTTTTTATGTTTGATTGAGAAGAATATGGTGTCATTTGGAAGAGAAAAGTTTTTATATTTGAATAAAAAGAATTTTGTGCCATTTGGGAGAGAAATTTTTATGTTTGATTGAGAAGAATATGGTGCCATTTGGGAGAGAAAAGTTTTTATGTTTGATTGAGAAGTATATGGTGCCATTTGGGAGAGAAAAGTTTTTATGTTTGATTGAGAAGAATATGGTGCCATTTGGAAGAGATAATTTTTTTAATGTTTGATTGAGAAGAATATGGTGCCATTTGGAAAAGAAAATTTTTTTATGTTTGATTGAGGAGAATATGGTGCCATTTGGGAGAGAAAAGATTTGATGTTTGATTGAAAAGAATATGGTGCCATTTGGGAGAGAAAAGTTTTTATGTTTGATTGAGAAGAATATGGTGTCATTTGGAAGAGAAAAGTTTTTATATTTGAATAAAAAGAATTTTGTGCCATTTGGGAGAGAAAAATTTTTATGTTTTATTCAGAAGAATATGGTGCCATTTGGGAGAGAATAGTTTTTATGTTTGATTGAGAAGAATATGGTGCCATTTGGGAGAGAAAAGTTTTGATGTTTGATTAAGAAGAATATGTTGCCATTTGGGAGAGAAAAGTTTTTATATTTGATTGAGAAGAATATGGTGCCATTTGGAAGAGAAAAGTTTTTATGTTTGATTGAGAAGAATATGGTGCCATTTGGGAGAGAAAAGTTTTTATGTTTGATTGAGAAGAATATGGTGCCATTTGGGAGAGAAAAGTTTTGATGTTTGATTAAGAAGAATATGTTGCCATTTGGGAGAGAAAAGTTTCTATATTTGATTGAGAAGAATATGGTGCCATTTGGGAGAGAAAATTTTTTATGTTTGATTGAGAAGAAAATGGTGCCATTTGGGAGAGAAAAGTTTTGATGTTTGATTAAGAAGAATATGTTGCCATTTGGGAGAGAAAAGTTTCTATATTTGATTGAGAAGAATATGGTGCCATTTGGGAGAGAAAAGTTTTTATGTTTGATTGAGAAGAATATGGTGCCATTTGGGAGAGAAAAGTTTTTCTATTTATTGAAAAGAATATGGTGCCATTTGGAAGAGAAAAGTTTTTATGTTTGATTGAGAAGAATATGGTGCCATTTGGAAGAGAAAAGTTTTTATGTTTGATTGAGAAGAATATGGTGCCATTTTGGAGAGAAAAGTTTTTATGTTTGATTGAGAAGAATATGGTGTCATTTGGAAGAGAAAAGTTTTTATATTTGAATAAAAAGAATTTTGTGCCATTTGGGAGAGAAAAATTTTTATGTTTGATTGAGAAGAATATGGTGCCATTTGGGAGAGAAAAGTTTTTATGTTTATTGAGAAGAATATGGTGCCATTTGGAAGAGAAAAGTTTTTATATTTGATTGAAAAGAGTTTGCTGCCATTTGGGAGAGAAAAATTTTTATGTTTGATTGAGAAGAATATGGTGCCATTTGGAAGAGAAAAGTTTTTATGTTTGATTGAGAAGAATATGGTGCCATTTGGAAGAGAAAAGTTTTTATATTTGATTGAAAAGAGTTTGCTGCCATTTGGGAGAGAAAAATTTTTATGTTTGATTGAGAAGAATATGGTGCCATTTGGAAGAGAAAAGTTTTGATGTTTGATTGAGAAGAATATGGTGCCATTTGGGAGAGAAAAGTTTTTATATTTGATTGAAAAGAATATGGTGCCATTTGGGAGAGAAAAGTTTTTATATTTGATTAAAAAGAATTTGGTGCCATTTGGGAGAGAAAAATTTTTATGTTTGATTGCGAAGAATATGGTGCCATTTGGAAAAGAAAAGTTTTTTATTTGATTGAGGAGAATATGGTGCCATTAGGGAGAGAAAAGTTTTTTATGTTTGATTGAGAAGAATATGGAGCCATTTGGGAGAGAAAAGTTTTCATGTTTGATTGAGGAGAATATGGTGCCATTTGGGAGAGAAAAGTTTTTATATTTGATTGAGAAGAATATGGAGCCATTTGGAAAAGAAAATTTTTTAATGTTTGATTGAGGAGAATATGGTTCCATTTGGAAGAGATAATTTTTTTTATGTTTGATTGAGAAGAATATGGTGCCATTTGGAAAAGAAAATTTTTTTATGTTTGATTGAGGAGAATATGGTGCCATTTGGGAGAGAAAAGATTTGATGTTTGATTGAAAAGAATATGGTGCCATTTGGGAGAGAAAAGTTTTTATGTTTGATTGCGAAGAATATGGTGTCATTTGGAAGAGAAAAGTTTTTATATTTGAATAAAAAGAATTTTGTGCCATTTGGGAGAGAAAAATTTTTATGTTTTATTGAGAAGAATATGATGCCATTTGGGAGAGAAAAGTTTTTATGTTTGATTGAGAAGAATATGGTGCCATTTGGAAGAGAAAAGTTTTTATGTTTGATTGAGAAGAATATGGTGCCATTTGGAAGAGAAAAGTTTTTATATTTGATTGAAAAGAATTTGCTGCCATTTGGGAGAGAAAAATTTTTATGTTTGATTGAGAAGAATATGATGCCATTTGGGAGAGAAAAGTTTTTATGTTTGATTGAGAAGAATATGGTGCCATTTGGGAGAAGAAAGTTTTTATATTTGATTGAAAAGAATATGTTGCCATTTGGGAAAGAAAAGTTTTTATATTTGATTAAAAAGAATTTGGTGCCATTTGGGAGAGAAACATTTTTATGTTTGATTGAGAAGAATATGGTGCCATTTGGAAAAGAAAAGTTTTTTATGTTTGATTGAGAAGAATATGATGCCATTAGGGAGAGAAAAGTTTTTTATGTTTGATTGAGAAGAATATGGAGCCATTTGGGAGAGAAAAGTTTTCATGTTTGATTGAGGAGAATATGGTGCCATTTGGGAGAGAAAAGTTTTTATGTTTGATTGAGAAGAATATGGTGCCATTTGGAAAAGAAAAGTTTTTTATGTTTGATTGAGGAGAATATGGTGCCATTTGGGAGAGAAAAGTTTTTATATTTGATTGAGAAGAATATGGAGCCATTTGGAAAAGAAAATTTTTTAATGTTTGATTGAGGAGAATATGGTGCCATTTGGGAAAGAAAAGTTTTTATGTTTGATTGAGAAGAATATGGTGCCATTTGGAAAAGAAAAGTTTTTTATGTTTGATTGAGGAGAATATGGTGCCATTAGGGAGAGAAAAGTTTTTATGTTTGATTGAGAAGAATATGTTGCCATTTGGGAGAGAAAAGTTTTTATGTTTGATTGAGAAGAATATGGTGTCATTTGGAAGAGAAAAGTTTTTATATTTGAATAAAAAGAATTTTGTGCCATTTGGGAGAGAAATTTTTATGTTTGATTGAGAAGAATATGGTGCCATTTGGGAGAGAAAAGTTTTTATGTTTGATTGAGAAGTATATGGTGCCATTTGGGAGAGAAAAGTTTATATGTTTGATTGAGAAGAATATGGTGCCATTTGGAAGAGATAATTTTTTTTATGTTTGATTGAGAAGAATATGGTGCCATTTGGAAAAGAAAATTTTTTTATGTTTGATTGAGGAGAATATGGTGCCATTTGGGAGAGAAAAGATTTGATGTTTGATTGAAAAGAATATGGTGCCATTTGGGAGAGAAAAGTTTTTATGTTTGATTGAGAAGAATATGGTGTCATTTGGAAGAGAAAAGTTTTTATATTTGAATAAAAAGAATTTTGTGCCATTTGGGAGAGAAAAATTTTTATGTTTTATTGAGAAGAATATGGTGCCATTTGGAAGAGAAAAGTTTTTATGTTTGATTGAGAAGAATATGGTGCCATTTGGGAGAGAAAAGTTTTTATATTTGATTGAAAAGAATATGCTGCCATTTGGGAGAGAAAAATTTTTATGTTTGATTGAGAAGAATATGATGCCATTTGGGAGAGAAAAGTTTTTATGTTTGATTGAGAAGAATATGGTGCCATTTGGGAGAGAAAAGTTTTTATATTTGATTGAAAAGAATATGGTGCCATTTGGGAAACAAAAGTTTTTATATTTGATTAAAAAGAATTTGGTGCCATTTGGGAGAGAAAAATTTTTATGTTTGATTGAGAAGAATATGGTGCCATTTGGAAAAGAAAAGTTTTTTATGTTTGATTGAGGAGAATATGGTGCCATTTGGGAGAGAAAAGTTTTTATATTTGATTGAGAAGAATATGGAGCCATTTGGAAAAGACAATTTTTTAATGTTTGATTGAGGAGAATATGGTGCCATTTGGGAAAGAAAAGTTTTTATCTTTGATTGAGAAGAATATGGTGCCATTTGGAAAAGAAAAGTTTTTTATGTTTGATTGAGGAGAATATGGTGCCATTAGGGAGAGAAAAGTTTTTATGTTTGATTGAGAAGAATATGTTGCCATTTGGGAGAGAAAAGTTTTTATGTTTGATTGAGAAGAATATGGTGTCATTTGGAAGAGAAAAGTTTTTATATTTGAATAAAAAGAATTTTGTGCCATTTGGGAGAGAAATTTTTATGTTTGATTGAGAAGAATATGGTGCCATTTGGGAGAGAAAAGTTTTTATGTTTGATTGAGAAGTATATGGTGCCATTTGGGAGAGAAAAGTTTATATGTTTGATTGAGAAGAATATGGTGCCATTTGGAAGAGATAATTTTTTTTATGTTTGATTGAGAAGAATATGGTGCCATTTGGAAAAGAAAATTTTTTTATGTTTGATTGAGGAGAATATGGTTCCATTTGGGAGAGAAAAGATTTGATGTTTGATTGAAAAGAATATGGTGCCATTTGGGAGAGAAAAGTTTTTATGTTTGATTGAGAAGAATATGGTGTCATTTGGAAGAGAAAAGTTTTTATATTTGAATAAAAAGAATTTTGTGCCATTTGGGAGAGAAAAATTTTTATGTTTTATTGAGAAGAATATGGTGCCATTTGGGAGAGAAAAGTTTTTATGTTTGATTGAGAAGAATATGGTGCCATTTGGGAGAGAAAAGTTTTGATGTTTGATTAAGAAGAATATGTTGCCATTTGGGAGAGAAAAGTTTTTATATTTGATTGAGAAGAATATGGTGCCATTTGGAAGAGAAAAGTTTTTATGTTTGATTGAGAAGAATATGTCGCCATTTGGGAGAGAAAAGTTTTGATGTTTGATTGAGAAGAATATGGTGCCATTTGGGAGAGAAAAGTTTTGATGTTTGATTAAGAAGAATATGTTGCCATTTGGGAGAGAAAAGTTTCTATATTTGATTGAGAAGAATATGGTGCCATTTGGGAGAGAAAATTTTTTATGTTTGATTGAGAAGAAAATGGTGCCATTTGGGAGAGAAAAGTTTTGATGTTTGATTAAGAAGAATATGTTGCCATTTGGGAGAGAAAAGTTTCTATATTTGATTGAGAAGAATATGGTGCCATTTTGGAGAGAAAAGTTTTTATGTTTGATTGAGAAGAATATGGTGCCATTTGGGAGAGAAAAGTTTTTCTATTTGATTGAAAAGAATATGGTGCCATTTGGAAGAGAAAAGTTTTTATGTTTGATTGAGAAGAATATGGTGCCATTTGGAAGAGAACAGTTTTTATGTTTGATTGAGAAGAATATGGTGCCATTTTGGAGAGAAAAGTTTTTATGTTTGATTGAGAAGAATATGGTGTCATTTGGAAGAGAAAAGTTTTTATATTTGAATAAAAAGAATTTTGTGCCATTTGGGAGAGAAAAATTTTTATGTTTGATTGAGAAGAATATGGTGCCATTTGGGAGAGAAAAGTTTTTATGTTTGATTGAGAAGAATATGGTGCCATTTGGGAGAGAAAAGTTTTGATGTTTGATTAAGAAGAATATGTTGCCATTTGGGAGAGAAAAGTTTTTATATTTTATTGAGAAGAATATGGTGCCATTTGGAAGAGAAAAGTTTTTATGTTTGATTGAGAAGAATATGGTGCCATTTGGAAGAGAAAAGTTTTTATATTTGATTGAAAAGAGTTTGCTGCCATTTGGGAGAGAAAAATTTTTATGTTTGATTGAGAAGAATA
Organism: Daphnia pulicaria; assembly: GCF_021234035.1. Lineage (NCBI taxonomy): Eukaryota > Metazoa > Arthropoda > Branchiopoda > Diplostraca > Daphniidae > Daphnia > Daphnia pulicaria. The sequence continues at coordinate 5,093,972 of NC_060915.1, forward strand.
TGGTGCCATTTGGAAGAGAAAAGTTTTGATGTTTGATTGAGAAGAATATGGTGCCATTTGGGAGAGAAAAGTTTTTATATTTGATTGAAAAGAATATGGTGCCATTTGGGAGAGAAAAGTTTTTATATTTGATTAAAAAGAATTTGGTGCCATTTGGAAAAGAAAAGTTTTTTATGTTTGATTGAGGAGAATATGGTGCCATTAGGGAGAGAAAAGTTTTTTATGTTTGATTGAGAAGAATATAAAGCCATTTGGGAGAGAAAAGTTTTCATGTTTTATTGAGGAGAATATGGTGCCATTTGGGAGAGAAAAGTTTTTATGTTTGATTGAGAAGAATATGGTGCCATTTGGAAAAGAAAAGTTTTTTATGTTTGATTGAGGAGAATATGGTGCCATTTGGGAGAGAAAAGTTTTTATATTTGATTGAGAAGAATATGGAGCCATTTGGAAAAGAAAATTTTTTATATTTGAATAAAAAGAATTTTGTGCCATTTGGGAGAGAAAAATTTTTATGTTTGATTGAGAAGAATATGGTGCCATTTGGGAGAGATAATTTTTTTTATGTTTGATTGAGAAGTATATGGTGCCATTTGGGAGAGAAAAGTTTTTATGTTTGATTGAGAAGAATATGGTGCCATTTGGAAGAGATAATTTTTTTTATGTTTGATTGAGAAGAATATGGTGCCATTTGGAAAAGAAAATTTTTTTATGTTTGATTGAGGAGAATATGGTTCCATTTGGGAGAGAAAAGATTTGATGTTTGATTGAAAAGAATATGGTGCCATTTGGGAGAGAAAAGTTTTTATGTTTGATTGAGAAGAATATGGTGTCATTTGGAAGAGAAAAGTTTTTATATTTGAATAAAAAGAATTTTGTGCCATTTGGGAGAGAAAAATTTTTATGTTTTATTGAGAAGAATATGGTGCCATTTGGGAGAGAAAAGTTTTTATGTTTGATTGAGAAGAATATGGTGCCATTTGGGAGAGAAAAGTTTTGATGTTTGATTAAGAAGAATATGTTGCCATTTGGGAGAGAAAAGTTTTTATATTTGATTGAGAAGAATATGGTGCCATTTGGAAGAGAAAAGTTTTTATGTTTGATTGAGAAGAATATGTCGCCATTTGGGAGAGAAAAGTTTTGATGTTTGATTGAGAAGAATATGGTGCCATTTGGGAGAGAAAAGTTTTGATGTTTGATTAAGAAGAATATGTTGCCATTTGGGAGAGAAAAGTTTCTATATTTGATTGAGAAGAATATGGTGCCATTTGGGAGAGAAAATTTTTTATGTTTGATTGAGAAGAAAATGGTGCCATTTGGGAGAGAAAAGTTTTGATGTTTGATTAAGAAGAATATGTTGCCATTTGGGAGAGAAAAGTTTCTATATTTGATTGAGAAGAATATGGTGCCATTTTGGAGAGAAAAGTTTTTATGTTTGATTGAGAAGAATATGGTGCCATTTGGGAGAGAAAAGTTTTTCTATTTGATTGAAAAGAATATGGTGCCATTTGGAAGAGAAAAGTTTTTATGTTTGATTGAGAAGAATATGGTGCCATTTGGAAGAGAACAGTTTTTATGTTTGATTGAGAAGAATGTGGTGCCATTTTGGAGAGAAAAGTTTTTATGTTTGATTGAGAAGAATATGTCGCCATTTGGGAGAGAAAAGTTTTTATGTTTGATTGAGAAGAATATGGTGCCATTTGGGAGAGAAAAGTTTTGATGTTTGATTAAGAAGAATATGTTGCCATTTGGGAGAGAAAAGTTTTTATATTTGATTGAGAAGAATATGGTGCCATTTGGAAGAGAAAAGTTTTTATGTTTGATTGAGAAGAATATGTCGCCATTTGGGAGAGAAAAGTTTTGATGTTTGAATGAGAAGAATATGGTGCCATTTGGGAGAGAAAAGTTTTGATGTTTGATTAAGAAGAATATGTTGCCATTTGGGGGAGAAAAGTTTCTATATTTGATTGAGAAGAATATGGTGCCATTTGGGAGAGAAAATTTTTTATGTTTGATTGAGAAGAAAATGGTGCCATTTGGGAGAGAAAAGTTTTGATGTTTGATTAAGAAGAATATGTTGCCATTTGGGAGAGAAAAGTTTCTATATTTGATTGAGAAGAATATGGTGCCATTTTGGAGAGAAAAGTTTTTATGTTTGATTGAGAAGAATATGGTGCCATTTGGGAGAGAAAAGTTTTTCTATTTGATTGAAAAGAATATGGTGCCATTTGGAAGAGAAAAGTTTTTATGTTTGATTGAGAAGAATATGGTGCCATTTGGAAGAGAACAGTTTTTATGTTTGATTGAGAAGAATATGGTGCCATTTTGGAGAGAAAAGTTTTTATGTTTGATTGAGAAGAATATGGTGTCATTTGGAAGAGAAAAGTTTTTATATTTGAATAAAAAGAATTTTGTGCCATTTGGGAGAGAAAAATTTTTATGTTTGATTGAGAAGAATATGGTGCCATTTGGGAGAGAAAAGTTTTTATGTTTGATTGAGAAGAATATGGTGCCATTTGGGAGAGAAAAGTTTTGATGTTTGATTAAGAAGAATATGTTGCCATTTGGGAGAGAAAAGTTTTTATATTTTATTGAGAAGAATATGGTGCCATTTGGAAGAGAAAAGTTTTTATGTTTGATTGAGAAGAATATGGTGCCATTTGGAAGAGAAAAGTTTTTATATTTGATTGAAAAGAGTTTGCTGCCATTTGGGAGAGAAAAATTTTTATGTTTGATTGAGAAGAATATGGTGCCATTTGGAAGAGAAAAGTTTTGATGTTTGATTGAGAAGAATATGGTGCCATTTGGGAGAGAAAAGTTTTTATATTTGATTGAAAAGAATATGGTGCCATTTGGGAGAGAAAAGTTTTTATATTTGATTAAAAAGAATTTGGTGCCATTTGGAAAAGAAAAGTTTTTTATGTTTGATTGAGGAGAATATGGTGCCATTAGGGAGAGAAAAGTTTTTTATGTTTGATTGAGAAGAATATAAAGCCATTTGGGAGAGAAAAGTTTTCATGTTTTATTGAGGAGAATATGGTGCCATTTGGGAGAGAAAAGTTTTTATGTTTGATTGAGAAGAATATGGTGCCATTTGGAAAAGAAAAGTTTTTTATGTTTGATTGAGGAGAATATGGTGCCATTTGGGAGAGAAAAGTTTTTATATTTGATTGAGAAGAATATGGAGCCATTTGGAAAAGAAAATTTTTTATATTTGAATAAAAAGAATTTTGTGCCATTTGGGAGAGAAAAATTTTTATGTTTGATTGAGAAGAATATGGTGCCATTTGGGAGAGATAATTTTTTTTATGTTTGATTGAGAAGTATATGGTGCCATTTGGGAGAGAAAAGTTTTTATGTTTGATTGAGAAGAATATGGTGCCATTTGGAAGAGATAATTTTTTTTATGTTTGATTGAGAAGAATATGGTGCCATTTGGAAAAGAAAATTTTTTTATGTTTGATTGAGGAGAATATGGTTCCATTTGGGAGAGAAAAGATTTGATGTTTGATTGAAAAGAATATGGTGCCATTTGGGAGAGAAAAGTTTTTATGTTTGATTGAGAAGAATATGGTGTCATTTGGAAGAGAAAAGTTTTTATATTTGAATAAAAAGAATTTTGTGCCATTTGGGAGAGAAAAATTTTTATGTTTTATTGAGAAGAATATGGTGCCATTTGGGAGAGAAAAGTTTTTATGTTTGATTGAGAAGAATATGGTGCCATTTGGGAGAGAAAAGTTTTGATGTTTGATTAAGAAGAATATGTTGCCATTTGGGAGAGAAAAGTTTTTATATTTGATTGAGAAGAATATGGTGCCATTTGGAAGAGAAAAGTTTTTATGTTTGATTGAGAAGAATATGTCGCCATTTGGGAGAGAAAAGTTTTGATGTTTGATTGAGAAGAATATGGTGCCATTTGGGAGAGAAAAGTTTTGATGTTTGATTAAGAAGAATATGTTGCCATTTGGGAGAGAAAAGTTTCTATATTTGATTGAGAAGAATATGGTGCCATTTGGGAGAGAAAATTTTTTATGTTTGATTGAGAAGAAAATGGTGCCATTTGGGAGAGAAAAGTTTTGATGTTTGATTAAGAAGAATATGTTGCCATTTGGGAGAGAAAAGTTTCTATATTTGATTGAGAAGAATATGGTGCCATTTTGGAGAGAAAAGTTTTTATGTTTGATTGAGAAGAATATGGTGCCATTTGGGAGAGAAAAGTTTTTCTATTTGATTGAAAAGAATATGGTGCCATTTGGAAGAGAAAAGTTTTTATGTTTGATTGAGAAGAATATGGTGCCATTTGGAAGAGAACAGTTTTTATGTTTGATTGAGAAGAATATGGTGCCATTTTGGAGAGAAAAGTTTTTATGTTTGATTGAGAAGAATATGGTGTCATTTGGAAGAGAAAAGTTTTTATATTTGAATAAAAAGAATTTTGTGCCATTTGGGAGAGAAAAATTTTTATGTTTGATTGAGAAGAATATGGTGCCATTTGGGAGAGAAAAGTTTTTATGTTTGATTGAGAAGAATATGGTGCCATTTGGGAGAGAAAAGTTTTGATGTTTGATTAAGAAGAATATGTTGCCATTTGGGAGAGAAAAGTTTTTATATTTTATTGAGAAGAATATGGTGCCATTTGGAAGAGAAAAGTTTTTATGTTTGATTGAGAAGAATATGGTGCCATTTGGAAGAGAAAAGTTTTTATATTTGATTGAAAAGAGTTTGCTGCCATTTGGGAGAGAAAAATTTTTATGTTTGATTGAGAAGAATATGGTGCCATTTGGAAGAGAAAAGTTTTGATGTTTGATTGAGAAGAATATGGTGCCATTTGGGAGAGAAAAGTTTTTATATTTGATTGAAAAGAATATGGTGCCATTTGGGAGAGAAAAGTTTTTATATTTGATTAAAAAGAATTTGGTGCCATTTGGAAAAGAAAAGTTTTTTATGTTTGATTGAGGAGAATATGGTGCCATTAGGGAGAGAAAAGTTTTTTATGTTTGATTGAGAAGAATATGGAGCCATTTGGGAGAGAAAAGTTTTCATGTTTTATTGAGGAGAATATGGTGCCATTTGGGAGAGAAAAGTTTTTATGTTTGATTGAGAAGAATATGGTGCCATTTGGAAAAGAAAAGTTTTTTATGTTTGATTGAGGAGAATATGGTGCCATTTGGGAGAGAAAAGTTTTTATATTTGATTGAGAAGAATATGGAGCCATTTGGAAAAGAAAATTTTTTATATTTGAATAAAAAGAATTTTGTGCCATTTGGGAGAGAAAAATTTTTATGTTTGATTGAGAAGAATATGGTGCCATTTGGGAGAGATAATTTTTTTTATGTTTGATTGAGAAGTATATGGTGCCATTTGGGAGAGAAAAGTTTTTATGTTTGATTGAGAAGAATATGGTGCCATTTGGGAGAGAAAAGTTTTGATGTTTGATTAAGAAGAATATGTTGCCATTTGGGAGAGAAAAGTTTTTATATTTTATTGAGAAGAATATGGTGCCATTTGGAAGAGAAAAGTTTTTATGTTTGATTGAGAAGAATATGGTGCCATTTGGAAGAGAAAAGTTTTTATATTTGATTGAAAAGAGTTTGCTGCCATTTGGGAGAGAAAAATTTTTATGTTTGATTGAGAAGAATATGGTGCCATTTGGAAGAGAAAAGTTTTGATGTTTGATTGAGAAGAATATGGTGCCATTTGGGAGAGAAAAGTTTTTATATTTGATTGAAAAGAATATGGTGCCATTTGGGAGAGAAAAGTTTTTATATTTGATTAAAAAGAATTTGGTGCCATTTGGAAAAGAAAAGTTTTTTATGTTTGATTGAGGAGAATATGGTGCCATTTGGGAGAGATAATTTTTTTTTATGTTTGATTGAGAAGTATATGGTGCCATTTGGGAGAGAAAAGTTTTTATGTTTGATTGAGAAGAATATGGTGCCATTTGGAAGAGATAATTTTTTTTATGTTTGATTGAGAAGAATATGGTGCCATTTGGAAAAGAAAATTTTTTTATGTTTGATTGAGGAGAATATGGTTCCATTTGGGAGAGAAAAGATTTGATGTTTGATTGAAAAGAATATGGTGCCATTTGGGAGAGAAAAGTTTTTATGTTTGATTGAGAAGAATATGGTGTCATTTGGAAGAGAAAAGTTTTTATATTTGAATAAAAAGAATTTTGTGCCATTTGGGAGAGAAAAATTTTTATGTTTTATTGAGAAGAATATGGTGCCATTTGGGAGAGAAAAGTTTTTATGTTTGATTGAGAAGAATATGGTGCCATTTGGGAGAGAAAAGTTTTGATGTTTGATTAAGAAGAATATGTTGCCATTTGGGAGAGAAAAGTTTTTATATTTGATTGAGAAGAATATGGTGCCATTTGGAAGAGAAAAGTTTTTATGTTTGATTGAGAAGAATATGTCGCCATTTGGGAGAGAAAAGTTTTGATGTTTGATTGAGAAGAATATGGTGCCATTTGGGAGAGAAAAGTTTTGATGTTTGATTAAGAAGAATATGTTGCCATTTGGGAGAGAAAAGTTTCTATATTTGATTGAGAAGAATATGGTGCCATTTGGGAGAGAAAATTTTTTATGTTTGATTGAGAAGAAAATGGTGCCATTTGGGAGAGAAAAGTTTTGATGTTTGATTAAGAAGAATATGTTGCCATTTGGGAGAGAAAAGTTTCTATATTTGATTGAGAAGAATATGGTGCCATTTTGGAGAGAAAAGTTTTTATGTTTGATTGAGAAGAATATGGTGCCATTTGGGAGAGAAAAGTTTTTCTATTTGATTGAAAAGAATATGGTGCCATTTGGAAGAGAAAAGTTTTTATGTTTGATTGAGAAGAATATGGTGCCATTTGGAAGAGAACAGTTTTTATGTTTGATTGAGAAGAATATGGTGCCATTTTGGAGAGAAAAGTTTTTATGTTTGATTGAGAAGAATATGGTGTCATTTGGAAGAGAAAAGTTTTTATATTTGAATAAAAAGAATTTTGTGCCATTTGGGAGAGAAAAATTTTTATGTTTGATTGAGAAGAATATGGTGCCATTTGGGAGAGAAAAGTTTTTATGTTTGATTGAGAAGAATATGGTGCCATTTGGGAGAGAAAAGTTTTGATGTTTGATTAAGAAGAATATGTTGCCATTTGGGAGAGAAAAGTTTTTATATTTTATTGAGAAGAATATGGTGCCATTTGGAAGAGAAAAGTTTTTATGTTTGATTGAGAAGAATATGGTGCCATTTGGAAGAGAAAAGTTTTTATATTTGATTGAAAAGAGTTTGCTGCCATTTGGGAGAGAAAAATTTTTATGTTTGATTGAGAAGAATATGGTGCCATTTGGAAGAGAAAAGTTTTGATGTTTGATTGAGAAGAATATGGTGCCATTTGGGAGAGAAAAGTTTTTATATTTGATTGAAAAGAATATGGTGCCATTTGGGAGAGAAAAGTTTTTATATTTGATTAAAAAGAATTTGGTGCCATTTGGAAAAGAAACGTTTTTTATGTTTGATTGAGGAGAATATGGTGCCATTAGGGAGAGAAAAGTTTTTTATGTTTGATTGAGAAGAATATGGAGCCATTTGGGAGAGAAAAGTTTTCATGTTTTATTGAGGAGAATATGGTGCCATTTGGGAGAGAAAAGTTTTTATGTTTGATTGAGAAGAATATGGTGCCATTTGGGAGAGAAAAGTTTTGATGTTTGATTAAGAAGAATATGTTGCCATTTGGGAGAGAAAAGTTTTTATATTTGATTGAAAAGAATTTGGTGCCATTTGCGAGAGAAAAGTTTTTATGTTTGATTGAGAAGAATATGGAGCCATTTGGAAAAGAAAATTTTTTAATGTTTGATTGAGGAGAATATGGTGCCATTTGGGAGAGAAAAGTTTCTATGTTTGATTGAGAAGAATATGGTGCCATTTGGAAAAGAAAAGTTTTTTATGTTTGATTGAGGAGAATATGGTGCCATTAGGGAGAGAAAAGTTTTTATGTTTGATTGAGAAGAATATGGTGCCATTTGGGAGAGAAAAGTTTTTATGTTTGATTGAGAAGAATATGGAGCCATTTGGAAAAGAAAATTTTTTAATGTTTGATTGAGGAGAATATGGTGCCATTTGGGAGAGAAAAGTTTTTATGTTTGATTGAGAAGAATATGTTGCCATTTGGAAAAGAAATTTTTTTATGTTTGATTGAGGAGAATATGGTGCCATTAGGGAGAGAAAAGTTTTTATGTTTGATTGAGAAGAATATGGTGCCATTTGGGAGAGAAAAGTTTTTATGTTTGATTGAGAAGAATATGGTGTCATTTGGAAGAGAAAAGTTTTTATATTTGAATAAAAAGTATTTTGTGCCATTTGGGAGAGAAAAATTTTTATGTTTGATTGAGGAGAATATGGTGCCATTAGGGAGAGAAAAGTTTTGATGTTTGATTGAGAAGAATGTTGTGCCATTTGGGAGAGAAAAGTTTTTATATTTGATTAAGAAGAATATGGTTCATTTGGGAGAGAAAAGTTTTTATGTTTGATTGAGAAGATTATGGTGCCATTTGGGAGAGAAAAGTTTTTATGTTTGATTGAGAAGAATATGATGCCATTTGGGAGAGAAAAGTTTTTATGTTTGATTGAGAAGAATATGGTGCCATTTGGGAGAGAAAAATTTGATGTTTGATTGAGAAGAATATGGTGCCATTTGGAAGAGAAAAGTTTTGATGTTTGATTAAGAAGAATATGTTGCCATTTGGGAGAGAAAAGTTTCTATATTTGATTGAGAAGAATATGGTGCCATTTGGGAGAGAAAAGTTTTTATGTTTGATTGAGAAGAATATGGTGCCATTTGGGAGAGAAAAGTTTTGATGTTTGATTAAGAAGAATATGTTGCCATTTGGGAGAGAAAAGTTTTTATGTTTGATTGAGAAGAATATGGAGCCATTTGGAAAAGAAAATTTTTTAATGTTTGATTGAGGAGAATATGGTGCAATTTGGGAGAGAAAAGTTTTTATGTTTGATTGAGAAGAATATGTTGCCCTTTGGAAAAGAAAAGTTTTTTATGTTTGATTGAGGAGAATATGGTGCCATTAGGGAAAGAAAAGTTTTTATGTTTGATTGAGAAGAATATGGTGCCATTTGGGAGAGAAAAGTTTTTATGTTTGATTGAGAAGAATATGGTGTCATTTGGAAGAGAAAAGTTTTTATATTTGAATAAAAAGAATTTTGTGCCATTTGGGAGAGAAAAATTTTTATGTTTGATTGAGGAGAATATGGTGCCATTAGGGAGAGAAAAGTTTTGATGTTTGATTGAGAAGAATGTTGTGCCATTTGGGAGAGAATTTTTTATATTTGATTAAGAAGAATATGGTTCATTTGGGAGAGAAAAGTTTTTATGTTTGATTGAGAAGATTATGGTGCCATTTGGGAGAGAAAAGTTTTTATGTTTGATTGAGAAGAATATGGTGCCATTTGGGAGAGAAAAGTTTTGATGTTTGATTGAGAAGAATATGGTGCCATTTGGGAGAGAAAAGTTTTGATGTTTGATTAAGAAGAATATAATGCCATTTGGGAGAGAAAAGTTTCTATATTTGATTGAGAAGAATATGGTGCCATTTGGGAGAGAAAAGTTTTGATGTTTGATTAAGAAGAATATGTTGCCATTTGGGAGAGAAAAGTTTTTATATTTGATTGAAAAGAATTTGGTGCCATTTGCGAGAGAAAAGTTTTTATGTTTGATTGAGAAGAATATGGAGCCATTTGGAAAAGAAAATTTTTTAATGTTTGATTGAGGAGAATATGGTGCCATTTGGGAGAGAAAAGTTTTTATGTTTGATTGAGAAGAATATGGTGCCATTTGGAAAAGAAAAGTTTTTTATGTTTGATTGAGGAGAATATGGTGCCATTAGGGAGAGAAAAGTTTTTATGTTTGATTGAGAAGAATATGTTGCCATTTGGGAGAGAAAAGTTTTTATGTTTGATTGAGAAGAATATGGAGCCAATTGGAAAAAAAAATTTTTTAATGTTTGATTGAGGAGAATATGGTGCCATTTGGGAGAGAAAAGTTTTTATGTTTGATTGAGAAGAATATGTTGCCATTTGGAAAAGAAAAGTTTTTTATGTTTGATTGAGGAAAATATGGTGCCATTAGGGAGAGAAAAGTTTTTATGTTTGATTGAGAAGAATATGGTGCCATTTGGGAGAGAAAAGTTTTTATGTTTGATTGAGAAGAATATGGTGTCATTTGGAAGAGAAAAGTTTTTATATTTGAATAAAAAGAATTTTGTGCCATTTGGGAGAGAAAAGTTTTTATGTTTGATTGAGAAGAATATGGTGCCATTTGGGAGAGAAAAGTTTTGATGTTTGATTAAGAAGAATATGTTGCCATTTGGGAGAGAAAGGTTTTTATATTTGATTGAAAAGAATTTGGTGCCATTTGCGAGAGAAAAGTTTTTATGTTTGATTGAGAAGAATATGGAGCCATTTGGAAAAGAAAATTTTTTAATGTTTGATTGAGGAGAATATGGTGCCATTTGGGAGAGAAAAGTTTTTATGTTTGATTGAGAAGAATATGGTGCCATTTGGAAAAGAAAAGTTTTTTATAATTGATTGAGGAGAATATGGTGCCATTAGGGAGAGAAAAATTTTTATGTTTGATTGAGAAGAATATGGTGCCATTTGGGAGAGAAAAGTTTTTATGTTTGATTGAGAAGAATATGGTGCCATTTGGGAGAGAAAAGTTTTGATGTTTGATTAAGAAGAATATGTTGCCATTTGGGAGAGAAAAGTTTTTATATTTGATTGAGAAGAATATGGTGCCATTTGGAAGAGAAAAGTTTTTATGTTTGATTGAGAAGAATATGGTGCCATTTGGAAGAGAAAAGTTTTTATATTTGATTGAAAAGAGTTTGCTGCCATTTGGGAGAGAAAAATTTTTATGTTTGATTGAGAAGAATATGGTGCCATTTGGAAGAGAAAAGTTTTGATGTTTGATTGAGAAGAATATGGTGCCATTTGGGAGAGAAAAGTTTTTATATTTGATTGAAAAGAATATGGTGCCATTTGGGAGAGGAAAGTTTTTATATTTGATTAAAAAGAATTTGGTGCCATTTGGGAGAGAAAATTTTTTATGTTTGATTGAGAAGAAAATGGTGCCATTTGGGAGAGAAAAGTTTTGATGTTTGATTAAGAAGAATATGTTGCCATTTGGGAGAGAAAAGTTTCTATATTTGATTGAGAAGAATATGGTGCCATTTTGGAGAGAAAAGTTTTTATGTTTGATTGAGAAGAATATGGTGCCATTTGGGAGAGAAAAGTTTTTCTATTTGATTGAAAAGAATATGGTGCCATTTGGAAGAGAAAAGTTTTTATGTTTGATTGAGAAGAATATGGTGCCATTTGGAAGAGAACAGTTTTTATGTTTGATTGAGAAGAATATGGTGCCATTTTGGAGAGAAAAGTTTTTATGTTTGATTGAGAAGAATATGGTGTCATTTGGAAGAGAAAAGTTTTTATATTTGAATAAAAAGAATTTTGTGCCATTTGGGAGAGAAAAATTTTTATGTTTGATTGAGAAGAATATGGTGCCATTTGGGAGAGAAAAGTTTTTATGTTTGATTGAGAAGAATATGGTGCCATTTGGGAGAGAAAAGTTTTGATGTTTGATTAAGAAGAATATGTTGCCATTTGGGAGAGAAAAGTTTTTATATTTGATTGAGAAGAATATGGTGCCATTTGGAAGAGAAAAGTTTTTATGTTTGATTGAGAAGAATATGGTGCCATTTGGAAGAGAAAAGTTTTTATATTTGATTGAAAAGAGTTTGCTGCCATTTGGGAGAGAAAAATTTTTATGTTTGATTGAGAAGAATATGGTGCCATTTGGAAGAGAAAAGTTTTGATGTTTGATTGAGAAGAATATGGTGCCATTTGGGAGAGAAAAGTTTTTATATTTGATTGAAAAGAATATGGTGCCATTTGGGAGAGAAAAGTTTTTATATTTGATTAAAAAGAATTTGGTGCCATTTGGAAAAGAAAAGTTTTTTATGTTTGATTGAGGAGAATATGGTGCCATTAGGGAGAGAAAAGTTATTTATGTTTGATTGAGAAGAATATGGAGCCATTTGGGAGAGAAAAGTTTTCATGTTTTATTGAGGAGAATATGGTGCCATTTGGGAGAGAAAAGTTTTTATGTTTGATTGAGAAGAATATGGTGCCATTTGGAAAAGAAAAGTTTTTTATGTTTGATTGAGGAGAATATGGTGCCATTTGGGAGAGAAAAGTTTTTATATTTGATTGAGAAGAATATGGAGCCATTTGGAAAAGAAAATTTTTTATATTTGAATAAAAAGAATTTTGTGCCATTTGGGAGAGAAAAATTTTTATGTTTGATTGAGAAGAATATGGTGCCATTTGGGAGAGATAATTTATTTTATGTTTGATTGAGAAGTATATGGTGCCATTTGGGAGAGAAAAGTTTTTATGTTTGATTGAGAAGAATATGGTGCCATTTGGAAGAGATAATTTTTTTATGTTTGATTGAGAAGAATATGGTGCCATTTGGAAAAGAAAAATTTTATGTTTGATTGAGGAGAATATGGTGCCATTTGGGAGAGAAAAGATTTGATGTTTGATTGAAAAGAATATGGTGCCATTTGGGAGAGAAAAGTTTTTATGTTTGATTGAGAAGAATATGGTGTCATTTGGAAGAGAAAAGTTTTTATATTTGAATAAAAAGAATTTTGTGCCATTTGGGAGAGAAAAATTTTTATGTTTTATTGAGAAGAATATGATGCCATTTGGGAGAGAAAAGTTTTTATGTTTGATTGAGAAGAATATGGTGCCATTTGGGAGAGAAAAGTTTTGATGTTTGATTAAGAAGAATATGTTGCCATTTGGGAGAGAAAAGTTTTTATATTTGATTGAGAAGAATATGGTGCCATTTGGAAGAGAAAAGTTTTTATGTTTGATTGAGAAGAATATGGTGCCATTTGCAAGAGAAAAGTTTTTATATTTGATTGAAAAGAATTTGCTGCCATTTGGGAGAGAAAAATTTTTATGTTTGATTGAGAAGAATATGGTGCCATTTGGAAGAGAAAAGTTTTGATGTTTGATTAAAAAGAATTTGGTTCCATTTGGGAGAGAAAAATTTTTATGTTTGATTGAGAAGAATATGATGCCATTTGGGAGAGAAAAGTTTTTATGTTTGATTGAGAAGAATATGGTGCCATTTGGGAGAGAAAAGTTTTGATGTTTGATTGAGAAGAATATGGTGCCATTTGGAAGAGAAAAGTTTTGATGTTTGATTGAGAAGAATATGGTGCCATTTGGGAGAGAAAAGTTTTTATATTTGATTGAAAAGAATATGGTGCCATTTGGGAGAGAAAAGTTTTTATATTTGATTGAGAAGAATATGATGCCATTTGGGAGAGAAAAGTTTTGATGTTTGATTGAGAAGAATATGATGCCATTTGGGAGAGAAAAGTTTTGATGTTTGATTGAGAAGAATATGGTGCCATTTGGGAGAGAAAAGTTTTTATATTTGATTAAAAAGAATTTGGTGCCATTTGGGAGAGAAAAGTTTTGATGTTTGATTGAGAAGAATGTTGTGCCATTTGGGAGAGAAAAGTTTTTATATTTGATTGAGAAGATTATGGTGCCATTTGGGAGAGAAAAGTTTTTATGTTTGATTGAGAAGAATATGATGCCATTTGGGAGAGAAAAGTTTTGATGTTTGATTGAGAAGAATATGTTGCCATTTGGGAGAGAAAAGTTTTTATATTTGATTGAAAAGAATTTGGTGCCATTTGCGAGAGAAAAGTTTTTATGTTTGATTGAGAAGAATATGGAGCCATTTGGAAAAGAAAATTTTTTAATGTTTGATTGAGGAGAATATGGTGCCATTTGGGAGAGAAAAGTTTCTATGTTTGATTGAGAAGAATATGGTGCCATTTGGAAAAGAAAAGTTTTTTATGTTTGATTGAGGAGAATATGGTGCCATTAGGGAGAGAAAAGTTTTTATGTTTGATTGAGAAGAATATGGTGCCATTTGGGAGAGAAAAGTTTTTATGTTTGATTGAGAAGAATATGGAGCCATTTGGAAAAGAAAATTTTTTAATGTTTGATTGAGGAGAATATGGTGCCATTTGGGAGAGAAAAGTTTTTATGTTTGATTGAGAAGAATATGTTGCCATTTGGAAAAGAAAAGTTTTTTATGTTTGATTGAGGAGAATATGGTGCCATTAGGGAGAGAAAAGTTTTTATGTTTGATTGAGAAGAATATGGTGTCATTTGGAAGAGAAAAGTTTTTATATTTGAATAAAAAGTATTTTGTGCCATTTGGGAGTGAAAAATTTTTATGTTTGATTGAGGAGAATATGGTGCCATTAGGGAGAGAAAAGTTTTGATGTTTGATTGAGAAGATTATGGTGCCATTTGGGAGAGAAAAGTTTTTATGTTTGATTGAGAAGAATATGATGCCATTTGGGAGAGAAAAGTTTTGATGTTTGATTGAGAAGAATATGGTGCCATTTGGGAGAGAAAAGTTTTGATCTTTGATTAAGAAGAATATGTTGCCATTTGGGAGAGAAAAGTTTCCATATTTGATTGAGAAGAATATGGTGCCATTTGGGAGAGAAAAGTTTTTATGTTTGATTGACAAGAATATGGTGCCATTTGGGAGAGAAAAGTTTTGATGTTTGATTAAGAAGAATATGTTGCCATTTGGGAGAGAAAAGTTTTTATATTTGATTGAAAAGAATTTGGTGCCATTTGCGAGAGAAAAGTTTTTATGTTTGATTGAGAAGAATATGGAGCCATTTGGAAAAGAAAATTTTTGATGTTTGATTAAGAAGAATATGTTGCCATTTGGGAGAGAAAAGTTTTTATGTTTGATTGAGAAGAATATGGAGCCATTTGGAAAAGAAAATTTTTTAATGTTTGATTGAGGAGAATATGGTGCAATTTGGGAGAGAAAAGTTTTTATGTTTGATTGAGAAGAATATGTTGCCATTTGGAAAAGAAAAGTTTTTTATGTTTGATTGAGGAGAATATGGTGCCATTTGGGAGAGAAAAGTTTTTATGTTTGATTGAGAAGAATATGGTGTCATTTGGAAGAGAAAAGTTTTTATATTTGAATAAAAAGAATTTTGTGCCATTTGGGAGAGAAAAATTTTTATGTTTGATTGAGGAGAATATGGTGCCATTAGGGAGAGAAAAGTTTTGATGTTTGATTGAGAAGAATGTTGTGCCATTTGGGAGAGAAAAGTTTTTATATTTGATTAAGAAGAATATGGTTCATTTGGAAGAGAAAAGTTTTTATGTTTGATTGAGAAGATTATGGTGCCATTTGGGAGAGAAAAGTTTTTATGTTTGATTGAGAAGAATATGATGCCATTTGGGAGAGAAAAGTTTTTATGTTTGATTGAGAAGAATATGGTGCCATTTGGGAGAGAAAAGTTTTGATGTTTGATTGAGAAGAATATGGTGCCATTTGGGAGAGAAAAGTTTTGATGTTTGATTAAGAAGAATATAATGCCATTTGGGAGAGAAAAGTTTCTATATTTGATTGAGAAGAATATGGTGCCATTTGGGAGAGAAAAGTTTTGATGTTTGATTAAGAAGAATATGTTGCCATTTGGGAGAGAAAAGTTTTTATATTTGATTGAAAAGAATTTGGTGCCATTTGCGAGAGAAAAGTTTTTATGTTTGATTGAGAAGAATATGGAGCCATTTGGAAAAGAAAATTTTTTAATGTTTGATTGAGGAGAATATGGTGCCATTTGGGAGAGAAAAGTTTTTATGTTTGATTGAGAAGAATATGGTGCCATTTGGAAAAGAAAAGTTTTTAATGTTTGATTGAGGAGAATATGGTGCCATTTGGGAGAGAAAAGTTTTTATGTTTGATTGAGAAGAATATGTTGCCATTTGGAAAAGAAAAGTTTTTTATGTTTGATTGAGGAAAATATGGTGCCATTAGGGAGAGAAAAGTTTTTATGTTTGATTGAGAAGAATATGGTGCCATTTGGGAGAGAAAAGTTTTTATGTTTGATTGAGAAGAATATGGTGTCATTTGGAAGAGAAAAGTTTTTATATTTGAATAAAAAGAATTTTGTGCCATTTGGGAGAGAAAAGTTTTTATGTTTGATTGAGAAGAATATGGTGCCATTTGGGAGAGAAAAGTTTTGATGTTTGATTAAGAAGAATATGTTGCCATTTGGGAGAGAAAAGTTTTTATATTTGATTGAAAAGAATTTGGTGCCATTTGCGAGAGAAAAGTTTTTATGTTTGATTGAGAAGAATATGGAGCCATTTGGAAAAGAAAATTTTTTAATGTTTGATTGAGGAGAATATGGTGCCATTTGGGAGAGAAAAGTTTTTATGTTTGATTGAGAAGAATATGGTGCCATTTGGAAAAGAAAAGTTTTTTATAATTGATTGAGGAGAATATGGTGCCATTAGGGAGAGAAAAATTTTTATGTTTGATTGAGGAGAATATGGTGCCATTAGGGAGAGAAAAGTTTTGATGTTTGATTGAGAAGAATGTTGTGCCATTTGGGAGAGAAAAGTTTTTATATTTGATTAAGAAGAATATGGTTCATTTGGAAGAGAAAAGTTTTTATGTTTGATTGAGAAGATTATGGTGCCATTTGGGAGAGAAAAGTTTTTATGTTTGATTGAGAAGAATATGATGCCATTTGGGAGAGAAAAGTTTTTATGTTTGATTGAGAAGAATATGGTGCCATTTGGGAGAGAAAAGTTTTGATGTTTGATTGAGAAGAATATGGTGCCATTTGGGAGAGAAAAGTTTTGATGTTTGATTAAGAAGAATATAATGCCATTTGGGAGAGAAAAGTTTCTATATTTGATTGAGAAGAATATGGTGCCATTTGGGAGAGAAAAGTTTTGATGTTTGATTAAGAAGAATATGTTGCCATTTGGGAGAGAAAAGTTTTTATATTTGATTGAAAAGAATTTGGTGCCATTTGCGAGAGAAAAGTTTTTATGTTTGATTGAGAAGAATATGGAGCCATTTGGAAAAGAAAATTTTTTAATGTTTGATTGAGGAGAATATGGTGCCATTTGGGAGAGAAAAGTTTTTATGTTTGATTGAGAAGAATATGGTGCCATTTGGAAAAGAAAAGTTTTTAATGTTTGATTGAGGAGAATATGGTGCCATTTGGGAGAGAAAAGTTTTTATGTTTGATTGAGAAGAATATGTTGCCATTTGGAAAAGAAAAGTTTTTTATGTTTGATTGAGGAAAATATGGTGCCATTAGGGAGAGAAAAGTTTTTATGTTTGATTGAGAAGAATATGGTGCCATTTGGGAGAGAAAAGTTTTTATGTTTGATTGAGAAGAATATGGTGTCATTTGGAAGAGAAAAG
Source organism: Daphnia pulicaria (assembly GCF_021234035.1). Classification (NCBI taxonomy): domain Eukaryota; kingdom Metazoa; phylum Arthropoda; class Branchiopoda; order Diplostraca; family Daphniidae; genus Daphnia; species Daphnia pulicaria. The sequence goes on from NC_060915.1 coordinate 5,111,328, forward strand.
TTTTTATATTTGAATAAAAAGAATTTTGTGCCATTTGGGAGAGAAAAGTTTTTATGTTTGATTGAGAAGAATATGGTGCCATTTGGGAGAGAAAAGTTTTGATGTTTGATTAAGAAGAATATGTTGCCATTTGGGAGAGAAAAGTTTTTATATTTGATTGAAAAGAATTTGGTGCCATTTGCGAGAGAAAAGTTTTTATGTTTGATTGAGAAGAATATGGAGCCATTTGGAAAAGAAAATTTTTTAATGTTTGATTGAGGAGAATATGGTGCCATTTGGGAGAGAAAAGTTTTTATGTTTGATTGAGAAGAATATGGTGCCATTTGGAAAAGAAAAGTTTTTTATAATTGATTGAGGAGAATATGGTGCCATTAGGGAGAGAAAAATTTTTATGTTTGATTGAGAAGAATATGGTGCCATTTGGGAGAGAAAAGTTTTTATGTTTGATTGAGAAGAATATGGTGCCATTTGGGAGAGAAAAGTTTTGATGTTTGATTAAGAAGAATATGTTGCCATTTGGGAGAGAAAAGTTTTTATATTTGATTGAGAAGAATATGGTGCCATTTGGAAGAGAAAAGTTTTTATGTTTGATTGAGAAGAATATGGTGCCATTTGGAAGAGAAAAGTTTTTATATTTGATTGAAAAGAGTTTGCTGCCATTTGGGAGAGAAAAGTTTTGATGTTTGATTGAAAAGAATATGGTGCCATTTGGGAGAGGAAAGTTTTTATATTTGATTAAAAAGAATTTGGTGCCATTTGGGAGAGAAAAATTTTTATGTTTGATTGAGAAGAATATGGTGCCATTTGGAAAAGAAAAGTTTTTTATGTTTGATTGAGGAGAATATGGTGCCATTAGGGAGAGAAAAGTTTTTTATGTTTGATTGAGAAGAATATGGAGCCATTTGGGAGAGAAAAGTTTTCATGTTTTATTGAGGAGAATATGGTGCCATTTGGGAGAGAAAAGTTTTTATGTTTGATTGAGAAGAATATGGTGCCATTTGGAAAAGAAAAGTTTTTTATGTTTGATTGAGGAGAATATGGTGCCATTTGGGAGAGAAAAGTTTTTATATTTGATTGAGAAGAATATGGAGCCATTTGGAAAAGAAAATTTTTTTATATTTGAATAAAAAGAATTTTGTGCCATTTGGGAGAGAAAAATTTTTATGTTTGATTGAGAAGAATATGGTGCCATTTGGGAGAGAAAAGTTTTTATGTTTGATTGAGAAGTATATGGTGCCATTTGGGAGAGAAAAGTTTTTATGTTTATTGAGAAGAATATGGTGCCATTTGGAAAAGAAAAGTTTTTTATGTTTGATTGAGGAGAATATGGTGCCATTAGGGAGAGAAAAAATTTTATGTTTGATTGAGAAGAATATGGTGCCATTTGGGAGAGAAAAGTTTTTATATTTGAATAAAAAGAATTTTGTGCCATTTGGGAGAGAAAAATTTTTATGTTTGATTGAGAAGAATATGGTGCCATTTGGGAGAGATAATTTTTTTTTATGTTTGATTGAGAAGTATATGGTGCCATTTGGGAGAGAAAAGTTTTTATAATTGATTGAGAAGAATATGGTGCCATTTGGAAGAGATAATTTTTTTTATGTTTGATTGAGAAGAATATGGTGCCATTTGGAAAAGAAAAATTTTATGTTTGATTGAGGAGAATATGGTGCCATTTGGGAGAGAAAAAATTTTATGTTTGATTGAAAAGAATATGGTGCCATTTGGGAGAGAAAAGTTTTTATGTTTGATTGAGAAGAATATGGTGTCATTTGGAAGAGAAAAGTTTTTATATTTGAATAAAAAGAATTTTGTGCCATTTGGGAGAGAAAAATTTTTATGTTTTATTGAGAAGAATATGATGCCATTTGGGAGAGAAAAGTTTTTATGTTTGATTGAGAAGAATATGGTGCCATTTGGGAGAGAAAAGTTTTGATGTTTGATTAAGAAGAATATGTTGCCATTTGGGAGAGAAAAGTTTTGATGTTTGATTGAGAAGAATATGGTGCCATTTGGAAGAGAAAAGTTTTTATGTTTGATTGAGAAGAATATGGTGCCATTTGGAAGAGAAAAGTTTTTATATTTGATTGAAAAGAATTTGCTGCCATTTGGGAGAGAAAAATTTTTATGTTTGATTGAGAAGAATATGGTGCCATTTGGAAGAGAAAAGTTTTGATGTTTGATTAAAAATAATTTGGTTCCATTTGGGAGAGAAAAATTTTTATGTTTGATTGAGAAGAATATGATGCCATTTGGGAGAGAAAAGTTTTGATGTTTGATTAAGAAGAATATGTTGCCATTTGGGAGAGAAAAGTTTTTATATTTGATTGAAAAGAATTTGGTGCCATTTGCGAGAGAAAAGTTTTTATGTTTGATTGAGAAGAATATGGTGCCATTTGGAAAAGAAAAGTTTTTTATGTTTGATTGAGGAGAATATGGTGCCATTTGGAAAAGAAAAGTTTTTTATGTTTGATTGAGGAGAATATGGTGCCATTAGGGATAGAAAAGTTTTTATGTTTGATTGAGAAGAATATGTTGCCATTTGTAAGAGAAAAGTTTTTATGTTTGATTGAGAAGAATATGGTGTCATTTGGAAGAGAAAAGTTTTTATATTTGAATAAAAAGAATTTTGTGCCATTTGGGAGAGAAATTTTTATGTTTGATTGAGAAGAATATGGTGCCATTTGGGAGAGAAAAGTTTTTATGTTTGATTGAGAAGTATATGGTGCCATTTGGGAGAGAAAAGTTTATATGTTTGATTGAGAAGAATATGGTGCCATTTGGAAGAGATAATTTTTTTTATGTTTGATTGAGAAGAATATGGTGCCATTTGGAAAAGAAAATTTTTTTATGTTTGATTGAGGAGAATATGGTGCCATTTGGGAGAGAAAAGATTTGATGTTTGATTGAAAAGAATATGGTGCCATTTGGGAGAGAAAAGTTTTTATGTTTGATTGAGAAGAATATGGTGCCATTTGGAAAAGAAAAGTTTTTTATGTTTGATTGAGGAGAATATGGTGCCATTAGGGAGAGAAAAGTTTTTTATGTTTGATTGAGAAGAATATGGAGCCATTTGGGAGAGAAAAGTTTTCATGTTTTATTGAGGAGAATATGGTGCCACTTGGGAGAGAAAAGTTTTTATGTTTGATTGAGAAGAATATGGTGCCATTTGGAAAAGAAAAGTTTTTTATGTTTGATTGAGGAGAATATGGTGCCATTTGGGAGAGAAAAGTTTTTATATTTGATTGAGAAGAATATGGAGCCATTTGGAAAAGAAAATTTTTTATATTTGAATAAAAAGAATTTTGTGCCATTTGGGAGAGAAAAATTTTTATGTTTGATTGAGAAGAATATGGTGCCATTTGGGAGAGAAAAGTTTTTATGTTTGATTGAGAAGTATATGGTGCCATTTGGGAGAGAAAAGTTTTTATGTTTATTGAGAAGAATATGGTGCCATTTGGAAAAGAAAAGTTTTTTATGTTTGATTGAGGAGAATATGGTGCCATTAGGGAGAGAAAAAATTTTATGTTTGATTGAGAAGAATATGGTGCCATTTGGGAGAGAAAAGTTTTTATATTTGAATAAAAAGAATTTTGTGCCATTTGGGAGAGAAAAATTTTTATGTTTGATTGAGAAGAATATGGTGCCATTTGGGAGAGATAATTTTTTTTTATGTTTGATTGAGAAGTATATGGTGCCATTTGGGAGAGAAAAGTTTTTATAATTGATTGAGAAGAATATGGTGCCATTTGAAAGAGATAATTTTTTTTATGTTTGATTGAGAAGAATATGGTGCCATTTGGAAAAGAAAAATTTTATGTTTGATTGAGGAGAATATGGTGCCATTTGGGAGAGAAAAAATTTTATGTTTGATTGAAAAGAATATGGTGCCATTTGGGAGAGAAAAGTTTTTATGTTTGATTGAGAAGAATATGGTGTCATTTGGAAGAGAAAAGTTTTTATATTTGAATAAAAAGAATTTTGTGCCATTTGGGAGAGAAAAATTTTTATGTTTTATTGAGAAGAATATGATGCCATTTGGGAGAGAAAAGTTTTTATGTTTGATTGAGAAGAATATGGTGCCATTTGGGAGAGAAAAGTTTTGATGTTTGATTAAGAAGAATATGTTGCCATTTGGGAGAGAAAAGTTTTGATGTTTGATTGAGAAGAATATGGTGCCATTTGGAAGAGAAAAGTTTTTATGTTTGATTGAGAAGAATATGGTGCCATTTGGAAGAGAAAAGTTTTGATGTTTGATTAAAAATAATTTGGTTCCATTTGGGAGAGAAAAATTTTTATGTTTGATTGAGAAGAATATGATGCCATTTGGGAGAGAAAAGTTTTGATGTTTGATTAAGAAGAATATGTTGCCATTTGGGAGAGAAAAGTTTTTATATTTGATTGAAAAGAATTTGGTGCCATTTGCGAGAGAAAAGTTTTTATGTTTGATTGAGAAGAATATGGTGCCATTTGGAAAAGAAAAGTTTTTTATGTTTGATTGAGGAAAATATGGTGCCATTTGGAAAAGAAAAGTTTTTTATGTTTGATTGAGGAGAATATGGTGCCATTAGGGATAGAAAAGTTTTTATGTTTGATTGAGAAGAATATGTTGCCATTTGTAAGAGAAAAGTTTTTATGTTTGATTGAGAAGAATATGGTGTCATTTGGAAGAGAAAAGTTTTTATATTTGAATAAAAAGAATTTTGTGCCATTTGGGAGAGAAATTTTTATGTTTGATTGAGAAGAATATGGTGCCATTTGGGAGAGAAAAGTTTTTATGTTTGATTGAGAAGTATATGGTGCCATTTGGGAGAGAAAAGTTTATATGTTTGATTGAGAAGAATATGGTGCCATTTGGAAGAGATAATTTTTTTTATGTTTGATTGAGAAGAATATGGTGCCATTTGGAAAAGAAAATTTTTTTATGTTTGATTGAGGAGAATATGGTGCCATTTGGGAGAGAAAAGATTTGATGTTTGATTGAAAAGAATATGGTGCCATTTGGGAGAGAAAAGTTTTTATGTTTGATTGAGAAGAATATGGTGCCATTTGGAAAAGAAAAGTTTTTTATGTTTGATTGAGGAGAATATGGTGCCATTAGGGAGAGAAAAGTTTTTTATGTTTGATTGAGAAGAATATGGAGCCATTTGGGAGAGAAAAGTTTTCATGTTTTATTGAGGAGAATATGGTGCCATTTGGGAGAGAAAAGTTTTTATGTTTGATTGAGAAGAATATGGTGCCATTTGGAAAAGAAAAGTTTTTTATGTTTGATTGAGGAGAATATGGTGCCATTTGGGAGAGAAAAGTTGTTATATTTGATTGAGAAGAATATGGAGCCATTTGGAAAAGAAAATTTTTTATATTTGAATAAAAAGAATTTTTTGCCATTTGGGAGAGAAAAATTTTTATGTTTGATTGAGAAGAATATGGTGCCATTTGGGAGAGAAAAGTTTTTATGTTTGATTGAGAAGTATATGGTGCCATTTGGGAGAGAAAAGTTTTTATGTTTATTGAGAAGAATATGGTGCCATTTGGAAAAGAAAATTTTTTAATGTTTGATTGAGGAGAATATGGTGCCATTTGGGAGAGAAAAATTTTTATGTTTGATTGAGAAGAATATGGTGCCATTTGGAAGAGAAAAGTTTTGATGTTTGATTAAAAATAATTTGGTTCCATTTGGGAGAGAAAAATTTTTATGTTTGATTGAGAAGAATATGATGCCATTTGGGAGAGAAAAGTTTTGATGTTTGATTAAGAAGAATATGTTGCCATTTGGGAGAGAAAAGTTTTTATATTTGATTGAAAAGAATTTGGTGCCATTTGCGAGAGAAAAGTTTTTATGTTTGATTGAGAAGAATATGGTGCCATTTGGAAAAGAAAAGTTTTTTATGTTTGATTGAGGAAAATATGGTGCCATTTGGAAAAGAAAAGTTTTTTATGTTTGATTGAGGAGAATATGGTGCCATTAGGGATAGAAAAGTTTTTATGTTTGATTGAGAAGAATATGTTGCCATTTGTAAGAGAAAAGTTTTTATGTTTGATTGAGAAGAATATGGTGTCATTTGGAAGAGAAAAGTTTTTATATTTGAATAAAAAGAATTTTGTGCCATTTGGGAGAGAAATTTTTATGTTTGATTGAGAAGAATATGGTGCCATTTGGGAGAGAAAAGTTTTTATGTTTGATTGAGAAGTATATGGTGCCATTTGGGAGAGAAAAGTTTATATGTTTGATTGAGAAGAATATGGTGCCATTTGGAAGAGATAATTTTTTTTATGT